>NW_024609835.1:767847-1367847 GCF_016920785.2 Ixodes scapularis
AGGAAAGCCGTGACCTGAGAGGCGGGGTCAGTGACCTCCCACGTGACTTCAGCACGTCTGTCACGTGACCTTGGGGTGACACTTGGGATGACCTTGAACGCAACGTGACCTCGTGTGGCTGACCATTGGTTCGCGCCGACCGGCTGACGGCTCGACCGCCGACGGCGACCCGCGACGCCCGACGGTGACGCCGACCGCCCGCTCACTCAAGCCGGGAACGGGCCCCCTCCTAAGAGCTGCGCTCTAAAAAAGAACGAAAAAATGCCCACCATTGTGGGCAACGCTCCACAAAGTTGTAGCCGTGATACGTTAAGAAACCGAATTTTGCGGTCGATTTAAGGCCTGGCGTCTCATCACCTGTAGATATGACGGCGCACTGGAATGAAGTGAGCAAAAAATGGCAGCGCGTAACCCCGCTGCCATTTTTTTTCCATCGGGCACATGTTGGGTGGACTCGGCTCGGTGCCCCCTCCCAAGTGGCCGCCCGGGGCCCTTCTACGCCCCCCCCCCCTCCCTCCTAGTTACGTCACTGGGACTGCCGCATGTTCATCAACATTCCTGTTCTTGGTCAATACGCTACTGCAAAAAACCCCTTAAGCTCAAAGACTGCTGTGTCGAAGTATTGATTACCTAGGTTTCTCTCGGATAGGCTTTCTTTTGAGACGGACCCCGGTACGTGAAAAGTCTGCCGCGAAAGAAAGTTGATGACGAGAAATGAACTAAAGCAAAGAAGGCAATGTCTGCACGCTGAACCCGCACAGCGCGCTTGTTTGTCTCGAGTTCAGTCGTTGCACAGAGCGCTCCAAAAACTCTTTGACCCTGCTCGCGATGCCTTGCATCGATGCACTCAGGTTCTTTTCTTTTTTGTGTGTTTAGCTTGTTCCGAAACACTGTTTTGGCTGATCCAAAGGCCACTTTTGCTGCTCCGAAACACTGTTTTGGCTGCTCCAAAGGCCACTTTTGCTGCTCCAAAACACTGTTTTGGCTGCTCCAAAGGCCACTTTTGCTGCTCCGAAACACTGTTTTGGCTGCTCTAAAGGCCACTTTTGCTGCTCCGAAACACTGTTTTGGCTGCTCCAAGGGCCACTTTTCCTGCTCCGAAACACTGTTTTGGCTGGCTCCAAAGGCCACTTTTGCTGCTCCGAAACACTGTTTTGGCTGCTCCAAGGGCCACTTTTGCTGCTCCGAAACACTGTTTTGGCTGCTCCAAGGGCCACTTTTCCTGCTCCGAAAACACTGTTTTGGCTGCTCTAAAGGCGACTTTTGCTGCTCCGAAACACTGTTTTGGCTGCTCCAAGGGCCACTTTTCCTGCTCCGAAACACTGTTTTGGCTGCTCCAAGGGCCACTTTTGCTGCTCCGAAACACTGTTTTTGGCTGCTCTAAAAGGCCACTTTTGCTGCTCCGAAACACTGTTTTGGCTGCTCCAAGGGCACTTTTCCTGCTCCGAAACACTGTTTTGGCTGCTCCAAGGGCCACTTTTTCCTGCTCCGAAACACTGTTTTGGCTGCTCTAAAGGCCACTTTTGCTGCTCCGAAACACTGTTTTGGCTGCTCCAAGGGCCACTTTTCCTGCTCCGAAACACTGTTTTGGCTGCTCCAAGGGCCACTTTTCCTGCTCCGAAACACTGTTTTGGCTGCTCCAAGGGCCACTTTTGCTGCTCCAAAACACTGTTTTGGCTGCTCCAAAGGCCACTTTTGCTGGCTCCGAAACACTGTTTTGGCTGCTCCAAGGGCCACTTTTCCTGCTCCGAAACAGTTTTGGCTGCTCCAAAGGCCACTTTTGCCGCTCCGAAACACTGTTTTGGCTGCTCCAAGGGGCCACTTTTGCTGCTCCGAAACACTGTTTTGGCTGCTCCAAGGGCCACTTTTCCTGCTCCGAAACACTGTTTTGGCTGCTCCAATAGGCCACTTTTGCTGCTCCGAAACACTGTTTTGGCTGCTCCAAAGGGCCACTTTTGCTGCTCCGAAACACTGTCTTGGTCTGCTCCAAAGGCCACTTTTGCTGCTCCGAAACACTGTTTTGGCTGCTCCAAAGGCCACTTTTGCTGCTCCGAAACACCGTTTTGGCTGCTCCAAGGGCCACTTTTGCTGCTCCGAAACACTGTTTTGGCTGCTCCAAAGGCCACTTTTGCTGCTCCGAAACACTGTTTTGGCTGCTCCAAGGGCCACTTTTGCTGCTCCGAAACACTGTTTTGGCTGCTCCAAGGACCACTTTTCCTGCTCCGAAACACTGTTTTGGCTGCTCCAAAGGCCACTTTTGCTGCTCCGAAACACTGTTTTGGCTGCTCCAAGAGGCCACTTTTGCTGCTCCGAAACACTGTTTTGGCTGCTCCAAGGGCCACTTTTGCTGCTCCGAAACACTGTTTTGGCTGCTCCAAGGGCCACTTTTGCTGCTCCGAAACACTGTTTTGGCTGCTCCAAGGGCCACTTTTGCTGCTCCGAAACACTGTTTTGGCTGCTCCAAAGGCCACTTTTGCTGCTCCGAAACACTGTTTTGGCTGCTCCAAGGGCCACTTTTTGCTGCTCCGAAACACTGTTTTGGCTGCTCCAAGGACCACTTTTCCTGCTCCGAAACACTGTTTTGGCTGCTCCAAAGGCCACTTTTGCTGCTCCGAAACACTGTTTTGGCTGCTCCAAGGGCCACTTTTTGCTGCTCCGAAACACTGTTTTGGCTGCTCCAAGGGCCACTTTTTGCTGCTCCGAAACACTGTTTTGGGCTGCTCCAAGGGCCACTTTTTGCTGCTCCGAAACACTGTTTTGGCTGCTCCAAGGGCCACCTTTGCTTGCTCCGAAACACTGTTTTGGCTGCTCCAAGGGCCACTTTTGCTGCTCCGAAATACTGTTTTGGCTGCTCCAAGGGCCACTTTTGCTGCTCCGAAACACTGTTTTGGGCTGCTCCAAGGGCCACTTTTGCAGCTCCGAAACACTGTTTTGGCTGCTCCAAAGGCCACATTTGCTGCTCCGAAACACTGTTTTGGCTGCTCCAAAGGCCACTTTTGCTGCTCCGAAACACTGTTTTGGCTGCTTTGAGGGCCACTTTTGCTGCTCCGAAACAACTGTTTTGGCTGCTCCAAAGGCCACATTTGCTGCTCCGAAACACTGTTTTGACTGCTCCAAGGGCCACTTTTGCTGCTCCGAAACACTGTTTTGGCTGCTCCAAGGGCCACTTTTCCTGCTCCGAAACACTGTTTTGGCTGCTCCAAAGGCCACTTTTGCTGCTCCGAAACACTGTTTTGGCTGCTCCAAGGGCCCACTTTTTGCTGCTTCCGAAACACTGTTTTGGCTGCTCCAAGGGCCACTTTTGCTGCTCCGAAACACTGTTTTGGCTGCTCCAAGCGCCACTTTTGCTGCTCCGAAACACTGTTTTGGCTGCTCCAAGGGCCACCTTGCTGCTCCGAAACACTGTTTTGGCTGCTCCAAGGGCCACTTTTGCTGCTCCGAAACACTGTTTTGGCTGCTGCAAGGGCCACTTTTGCTGCTCCGAAACACTGTTTTGGCTGCTCCAAGGGCCACTTTTGCTGCTCCGAAACACTGTTTTGGCTGCTCCAAAGGCCACTTTTGCTGCTCCGAAACACTGTTTTGGCTGCTCCAAGGGCCACTTTTGCTGCTCCGAAACACTGTTTTGGCTGCTCCAAGGGCCACTTTTGCTGCTCCGAAACACTGTTTTGGCTGCTCCAAGGGCCACTTTTGCTGCTCCGAAACACTGTTTTGGCTGCTCCAAGGGCCACTTTTGCTGCTCCAAAACACTGTTTTGGCTGCTCCAAAGGCCACATTTGCTGCTCCGAAACACTGTTTTGGCTGCTCCAAGGGCCACTTTTGCTGCTCCGAAACACTGTTTTGGCTGCTCCAAAGGCCACTTTTGCTGCTCCGAAAACACCATTTTGGCTGCTCCAAGGGCCACTTTTGCTGCTCCGAAACACTGTTTTGGCTGCTCCAAAGGCCACTTTTGCTGCTCCGAAACACTGTTTTGGCTGCTCCAAGGGCCACTTTTGCTGCTCCGAAACACTGTTTTGGCTGCTCCAAGGGCCACTTTTGCTGCTCCGAAACACTGTTTTGGCTGCTCCAAAGGCCACTTTTGCTGCTCCGAAACACTGTTTTGGCTGCTCCAAAGGCCACTTTTGCTGCTCCGAAACACCGTTTTGGCTGCTCCAAGGGCCACTTTTGCTGCTCCGAAACACTGTTTTGGCTGCTCCAAAGGCCACTTTTGCTGCTCCGAAACACTGTTTTGGCTGCTCCAAGGGCCACTTTTGCTGCTCCGAAACACTGTTTTGGCTGCTCCAAGGACCACTTTTCCTGCTCCGAAACACTGTTTTGGCTGCTCCAAAGGCCACTTTTGCTGCTCCGAAACACTGTTTTGGCTGCTCCAAGGGCCACTTTTGCTGCTCCGAAACACTGTTTTGGCTGCTCCAAGGGCCACTTTTGCTGCTCCGAAACACTGTTTTGGCTGCTCCAAGGGCCACTTTTGCTGCTCCGAAACACTGTTTTGGCTGCTCCAAGGGCCACTTTTGCTGCTCCGAAACACTGTTTTGGCTGCTCCAAAGGCCACTTTTGCTGCTCCGAAACACTGTTTTGGCTGCTCCAAGGGCCACTTTTGCTGCTCCGAAACACTGTTTTGGCTGCTCCAAGGACCACTTTTCCTGCTCCGAAACACTGTTTTGGCTGCTCCAAAGGCCACTTTTGCTGCTCCGAAACACTGTTTTGGCTGCTCCAAGGGCCACTTTTGCTGCTCCGAAACACTGTTTTGGCTGCTCCAAGGGCCACTTTTGCTGCTCCGAAACACTGTTTTGGCTGCTCCAAGGGCCACTTTTGCTGCTCCGAAACACTGTTTTGGCTGCTCCAAGCGCCACTTTTGCTGCTCCGAAACACTGTTTTGGCTGCTCCAAGGGCCACCTTTGCTGCTCCGAAACACTGTTTTGGCTGCTCCAAGGGCCACTTTTGCTGCTCCGAAACACTGTTTTTGGCTGTTGCAAGGGCCACTTTTGCTGCTCCGAAACACTGTTTTGGCTGCTCCAAGGGCCACTTTTGCTGCTCCGAAACACTGTTTTGGCTGCTCCAAAGGCCACTTTTGCTGCTCCGAAACACTGTTTTGGCTGCTCCAAGGGCCACTTTTGCTGCTCCGAAACACTGTTTTGGCTGCTCCAAGGGCCACTTTTGCTGCTCCGAAACACTGTTTTGGCTGCTCCAAGGGCCACTTTTGCTGCTCCGAAACGCTGTTTTGGCTGCTCCAAGGGCCACTTTTGCTGCTCCAAAACACTGTTTTGGCTGCTCCAAAGGCCACATTTGCTGCTCCGAAACACTGTTTTGGCTGCTCCAAGGGCCACTTTTGCTGCTCCGAAACACTGTTTTGGCTGCTCCAAAGGCCATTTTAGCTGCTCCAAAACACTGTTTTGGCTGCTCCAAAGGCCACTTTTGCTGCTCCGAAACACTGTTATGGCTGCTCCAAAGGCCTATTTTGCTGCTCCGAAACATTGTTTTGGCTGTTCCTAAAGGTGCTCGAACGGTTAAGGCCAATCACATCACTGGGAGCGTCAGAAACAAGAAGAGGGCTGTTCACCTTCATATCACTCACGAGTGAATATTGTTAAAGGGATACTACGACGAAATTTCAGCGCTCATTTTTTTGGTCTCTATGTGTTCAAAAAAGCAGTATCACATCGAGCATACCAATATCTTGTTAAAAAAGTCACGAAAAGGAATTTTAAAACGAATTAAACGATTAGCAAAGAGCACCTGGTGGATGTCGCTAACGCCTCGCTTGTAATGCCCGTCCAGGAACCTCGACGTGTCGCCACCGTGCGGCCGAAATCGGAAACGGGCGAAAGCTGGGATACCGCCGTGCGCCGTCTGCTACGGGCGCACTCTCAGAGCCCATACGCACATTCGCGTTTGAGCGCGGTGCGTTCCGTAGCGGCAAGCGGACGCGTTGCGTTGCGAAGACCGCTTGCGCCAAGCTTGTACGCACAGTTGCGTTGACACGCAGTCAACCGCAGTCAAGAGCCAATAAGAACGCGCTATTGTCGCTAGTGGCTCACCAATAGTAAGCGAAATCCAAGGCAACATGGCGGCGCACGGCGACTGCGTCGGTGTTCGATCTTGGGACAATCTCGCCGGCTTCCCCGACGTTTTGTCAAGCTTGAACCATCGCAGCCTTGGAAAATACAGTCCCCACCGAGCCAAAACGAAAAAAGCAACGCGACCGGCGAACCGGATACGTCTCGCCGAGTCGGCCGGGTGGGGCGAGCGAACACGTCACCCCCTCTCCTCTTTCGGCTTCTGATTGGTCGAACGCACCCGAACGCACCGCAACGCTTCAGAAAGTTGAGCGAGTCTCTACTCGCTTGCGTCGCGCTACCGAGCGTTGCGGGAAGGCGCGCGTCGCTCTGCAAGCGACCGCGCCTGGCCGCAAGGACTCCGCAACGCACTCAAACGCGTTCAAACGCGAATGTGCGTATGGCCCTTCAGAAGCATGAATCTCGACGACGCAAGCCGGTTTCAGGCTGAGCTTGACATTCCTTATTAAATGTTTTATGTTTTAGAGCGCAGCTCTTAGGGGCCCGTTTCCAGCCTGAGCGGCGTCGGCGTCGGCGTCGCCGTCGGCGTCGGCGTAACCGCGCCCCTCCCCCTCCTCCTCCCCTCCTCCCTCCTCCCCCCTCCTCCTCCCCCTCATTATCTAGTATGGTTTGAGGGGGGTCACGTGACCTTGGGGGGTCACATGACCCGTTTCCAGCCTGTGCGGCGTCGGCGTAACCGCGCCCCTCCTCCTCCCCTCATTATCTAGTATGGTTTGAGGGGGGTCACGTGACCTTGGGGGGGTCACATGACCCGTTTCCAGCCTGTGCGGCGTCGGCGCAACCGCGCCCCTCCCCCTCCCCCCTCCTCCTCCCCTCTTCCCCTCATTATCTAGTATGGTCCGAGGGGGTCACGTGACCTCGGGGGAGGGGGTCACATGACCCGTTTCCAGCCTGTGCGGCGTCGGCGTAACCGCGCCCCTCCCCTCCCCTCCTCCTCCTCTCTCTCCTTCTCCTCCTCCTCTCCCTCCTTCTCCTCCTCCTCCCCTTATTGTCTAGTATGGTCCGGGGGGGTCAGGTGACTTCGGGGGGGAGGGGGTCACATGACCTTGGGGGTGTCGGACCGGCGTGTGTCTGTGTGGTGTCGGACCACACGCCGGTCCGACACCACACTTTGTGTGGTGTCGGACCGGCGTAACCCCCGCTTTGGGGACTGGCGTTTGTCCTTGGTTTAAATAAACGTTGTTCTCACCTCTCACCTCACCTTGGGGGCGAGGAGGAGGAGGGGGGAGGAGGAGGAGGGGGAGGCGGAGGCGAGGGGGGAGGAGCTTGAAGGACGAGGAGGTGGTAAAGGAGAGGGAGGGGGAGCAGGAGGGGAGGAGGACTAGCAGGTATGATCACGAGGGAGGAGAAGGAATATACCCTTCCCTCCTCCTCCTCAAGAGCTGCGCTCCAATTCGGCGTTACAGGAAGTTGTAAACGGCTTTCACTTTTTTTGTTGCCGTTTCTTCTTACTAAAGGTTGTTTTGTATCGTTTCCCAAGCATAAAAATTCAGCAAAGCGATTATTATTAAGTCGGAAGCTTCCATAATCTTACTGTGTTGGCTTGTATACAATCGCTGGTCCCACATATTTTTGTTATCTCGCACAAACCGTGGCTTTCATAAAACACTGAATCTTGAGTGGATCTGTGGTTTGATTAGAAAATTAATCGGGCGGATCGCTATCCTTTAATAGACTAATCAATCAATAGAGGTTAAAACTACACATTTTTTATGGGTTTTACTATGCCATAAATGGCCATATTGCATTTTTATTCTAAACTTCACATTGTGAGTCCTACATAAATATGAACGCGGGAATTAAGCATTTTAAAATGAAGTATTTTTTTAGTTATATTTTAAAGAGTATAACCGCCCTCGGTGAAATGAGAAGCACGCTGAAGTGGTTCACCGTGCAAACCTGTGTCACAAAAGAAATAAAGACGTCAAAAATATTGAAGCAGGCATTTTTTATTCCTTGTTGACTTTCTCCAGCACAAAATTCCAATTAACCGGAAAAAAAAATTGTAATTAAAGCATTATTGGAATAATCTGGAAATTAATCGATCAACTGCCCAGTCCCGATATACGTTAGGTGAGGGCGGAGGGTGATCGGAAAGTCTCGTGAAGGTCGCTAGCCATCATCAGTAAAAGGGTATCGCTGCGGCCGATGCTGTCTCTGTTGTGGTGCGCATCGTTTGTTTGGGTTGCAAAGTCTACTGTGTTTGAATACAAGATTATGTAGGAGCGGAGGCTCGGTAAATCACGCTCTACATATTTATTTACAATGTTTACACTGTCCTTTTTGACTACCTCATCGAGGGGCCCTTCGCCGAATTCCAGATTCCGTGCAGCTCGTGGTCCACGCACCTCGTGTCCTTAGCTCGTGCCTGTCCCGTGAGCTTGGCACCGTTCAAGTGCTGGATCGCTGCCGAGAGCTGCCGCTACAATTATTTAGCCAGAAATTTATAGTATTAGCCTCTTGACATCCGCGCCCTCACCAAGAAAATTGAAGCGGGTGAACCCACACTACTGAGAAAAGCATTTAATAACAGGAACATTGCTGCGTTGCTCGGTTACACTTGTTTATTACAGTCACGGCAGATATATTAGAAGAGTTTGTTTCACTTGTTTCAGTTGGCCTGCCAACCGTGCAGTTTGCAGAATTTAACTGGAAGAGACTGTCTCTCCTCATCGCAACGCAGTAGATTTGTTCAGACTCCAAAAAACTTACCCACACTATCGCACAGTAAAAGGGCAAAGGAACTCAATAGCATGGTAATTTCCAATACAGCGCTAACTTCATTCTAAATATTTATATTACTGAAAAAGCTAGAAGTTAAAAAGCATAGAAGCTGCGATTTCACAGCCTACAGTACCAGTATTGTGTTATCTGGGTTGGAATTTATTGTTTTTTTTAATTGCCACCTTGATGAACCGATACATCCATTTTAAAAGAAACGAATATTTAACATAAATATTCCAGTTCAGCCGGAGACAGGCCTTAGTCGTGGTGATCCATGCTTTCCAACGTCTGCCTAGAGCAGAAGACGCGCCGACAGAAGCGATTATATAAATTTAGGCCGCACGCTGGCAACACGATTCGATCTTCGCTGAAGCACCGAAGAGTACTGCATCCGTTTCCGCTAGAATTGTTTTCCCATCGATAGTATGCGACAAAATAAACGCAAGAATCTACGCCGTCTCGCGCGCGAACGTGGAGAGCCTATGGGGCGGCCGTTCTCCTATCCCCGCTTTGATGATGATGATAGCGCGACCGTAGCGCCACCTCTAGGTCAATCTGGAGGCCAATAGTGACGGTGAGTGTCTCGCCTCCGGCCACGACGAGAGAAGAGGGGCAGGAGGAACTCCCCTCTTCCCGAGAATGCCTTTTGTGTGTCGCAGAAGTCGCTACTGTCCCCCTACAAGATTACAGAAGATTAACCCGTCACTCAAAATTCCTACAAAAGCAGCCGCTTCGGTGGCTGGAACGACTAGGCCATCCTCTCGACGTCAGCCTCGCGGTAGCTTTGCTCGTCTTGAGGCGACCTACGTCACGATTGCGTTGGTTGTCACGTGGTCTCCGCTGGGCCTTCTCCGAGCGCTTGCCAGAGTGGGCCGTTTATAACGAAAAATACAGCCACCAGGCTCAAAATACAAACGTGCGATTGTCATTTACGGATATTGTGGATCATATTCAACCTATTTTTGAACACGACAGGAATATTTCAAATTTCGTTGAAGTATCCCTTTAAAATGAAGGCAATAAGACTGTGTTTTTACTTTCTCTGGGAGTCACCGTTTCGTGGGCGAAACCGAATGCAACGGTTGCTGAGCCTTCACCAGAAGAGATAATAATAATGTTGTAAATATGCATGTTCTTCGATTTGAGTCACATGACGTCAGCTTTGCATGAAAGAGTGCGTCCCATATTCGGAACGTCTCGTTTTTAATCTTTAAAATACCGGTTTCTGGTGTTAGGACACACACGGACGTTTAGGAAGATGGGAAGAGTTAAAGGGTGCGGGCATCTTCTACTCCGATTCCCTCAGACCCTGTCTCCGGATGAATATGACACTGCAATACTTCGCTCTCGGCAAAAGGGTTTATTCACTCACTCATTGCCTTGGGGGGTTTCGGGATCGGGGGACGGTCATCAGCGAGGCCGGGGGAGAGTCCGCTGCCACAGCAGCTGCTCCAAGTCCCAGCGGTGGTCATCCACACCGCGTCATGGGGACGTCGTCGTCCAGGGTCGCTGTCCGGTCCGTTTGTCGAGTCCGCCACTCGACGTAGTGCCCGCACTCCCTGCGCCAGCGTCCAACGCCGTCCGAGCTCGCCTCCGTGACCGGTCCCTTGTGAAGTCGGCAGCCCCAGCCCTCTTCCTTTGTCTCCGTTCCCCTCTTAAGACCTTCCCAAGTCCTTGTCCCGCCGACCGTCCAATCGGGAACCTTGCTGCGAGCCGACCCTCCGACGTCAGCGCTGGGTGAGGGGGCGCTTGCCCCGTTCCTCCCGGAGAGCTCGGACGTTCCGCGACAGGACGGCGACAGGAAACGGGAAGGTCACGGGGAACGAAGGAGCGCCCGACAGTACGGCGGCAGGGAGCGGCAAGGTCACGGAGAGCGGAGGAGCCAGGGAGAGGGTCCCCACAAGGGATACTTCAACGAAATTTGAAATATTCCCGTCGTGTTCAAAAATAGGTTGATTATGATCCACAATATCCGTAAATGACAATCGCACGTTTGTATTTTGATCCTGGTGGCTGTATTTTTCGTTATAAACGGCCCACTCTGGCAAGCGCTCGGAGAAGGCCCAGCTTAGAGCACGTGACATCCAACGCAATCGTGACGTAGGTTGTCTCAAGACGAGCAAAGCTACGGCGAGGCTGACGTCGAGAGGATGGCCTAGTCGTTCCAGCCACCGAAGCGGCTGCTTTTGTACGAATTTTGAGTGACGGGTTAATCTTCTATAATCTTGTAGGGGTACAATAGCGACTTCTGTGACACACAAAAGGGATTCTCGGAAAGAGGGGAGTTCCTCCTGCCCCTCTTCTTTCGTCGTGGCCGGAGACGAGACGACCTCCGTCACTAGCTGCCAAGGTTCCTAGACGATCATTACAAACGAGGCGTTAACGACATCCACCAGGTGCTCTTTGCTAATCGTTTAATTCGTTTTAAAATTCCTTTTCGAGACTTTTTTTTACTAAGATATTGGTATGTTTCATGTGATACTGCTCTTTTGAAACATATAGACCAACAAATGAGCGCCGAAATTTCGTTGTAGTATCCCTTTAAGTATGTCGGATGTACAACGTCGAGCATGATAGTTCTGTGTTTAGTTTTATGCAGATACATAAAAACTGCGAAAATCAATATTAGTTTGTTTTAGCGCAAACTACTTATGAGCTGAAAACAGAATTGTTATACAATTGCGAGGAGTGCTTTAAAGTAATTGTCAGTCAATGCTTCAACTACCTCATTGCATCACTGTAAAGGTAACCATGTTAATCGTCTCGTCCATGTCCCATTAAATGTAGTTTCTTGTTGTTGAAACCGTTGGCTGCGTGTTATTCCTCCGGGTCGGGTATGCAGCAAGGCAAACCGACCACAAGGTGAAATGAAAACCACGTTATCCAGAATGTACCGCATCATTTGTCACTTGCACAGTGGACTGCGTAAATTACTGGTCGATCTTCTGTTCTTGAGGCAGAAAATATTGAAGAGAACCACACTCGCAAAGGCTCACAAACGCGCAGTTACCGTGTTGCCTACTCCACGCCTCGCCGTAACCGCTGGTTGTATTGCACCGTACGATGGTGACCGCACGTCGTCCATTTGCAATCCAAGGCCCCGTCGCGTTCTCGCGCGTACGCAGACATTTGCCGAATCTTTGCCGAATATGAAGTTCGGCAGATTCGGTCCGTCACTAATGGAAACAGAAACACATTGAGAGCCACATTGACTTAATTTATCAAAATAGATTCCACTGTCGAGACAGTCAAACGCTTTACTGAAATTAAAAAAAAAAAAAAAACTAACAGTGTTCTGTTTTTATTATTATTATTTTTTTTAAATACGAAAGTTTTATCTGTTTTATGGAGCGAAAGAGCCAAACGGCTCTTTTTGCACCGCTTCGATCCCATTGGCTAGCGCGTGTGTGAGTAGGCTTTGTAAAAGGAGATCTTGGGGGGGGGGGGGGGGCAGTCGTGTACGCGCCATAGAGAGGCACGCGCAGCTAGCGCGCGTCCACAGCCAACGGTACCTTTTACATCGCGGCTAGCCTGCGACGACCAGGCACCCATTCGTCGGACACGCAGCGCCATGGGCTGGCCGGTCGTTGAAACTGACAGTGCGCGTCAGTTTCAACGACCGGCCACTGCATGGCGCTGCTTGTCCGTCAGCGCCAGTCAGTGCGCCAACAGCGAAAGTCGAAAGCCTGTCTTCTCTGTTTGTCTTCAATGTCCCTCTTATCGTAGATTAGAAACCAACACGCTCAACCATCTACAGCAAGGTTGATGTACATGCTTTCGCATTCACAACTCATAAGAAATGCTTAGGTGTACCTCGAGCTCTTTCTTTTCTAAATGGTCAAGTCCTTTTTTTTAGCTGAATTGTATAAATCTATGTTGATGTTCTATCAAGAGGTTATGCCTATTAGAATACAATTGGAATTTTCGTTCTTATAATGTAAGCTTTTTAAAAAAGGAAAAAGAAAATGACAAATATATTTTTATTAATTAATTTCTCATTTTTTTAATTACAAATCTAATTATCCGCATAAGTGTGTGTGGAAACATTAATCTTATAATCTTATTGGCGCCGAGAAGTTTGAGTGTCACATCCGATACCAGCCAGGCTACTATATATGTACTTCGAAATGACAACCGCGCATTCGGAGCTCATCTAGCAGCCAGAGTGAGTGACCTAGCGTGCTTCGCGATGCGAATAAAGGACGCATATTTCTTAAGCGCATCTTGCAACTACAAATGCGGTAAAAATAGCGAACTAAGCGGCTGAAAAACAACTCGACAATGCCTAGATTTTGACGTTCATGAAGATAAACGCGGACACTGCCCCACTTTGCGACCGTCCGTGGCCTTTGGAAGGAAGCAAAGGCCAAGAGCAACAAGGGTCGGGTGTGCAAACGAGCTTGATGTTCCACGTGGTCCTCAGACAAAAATGTAACTAAATGCTTGGAGTTGGTACTGGTTTCCAAAGAAAGCAACGTGCATTACTCGTTCCTGTAGGGTCCCTAAAGCGACGGCGTCGTTGTTTGCTTACAGAAAAAGGTCACGATCGCCAAGTCACGGCTTTATTTGAAAGGCATAAAAATCTGCGCGATCTCCTTTAAACTATTTTATAAGGGCGAAAGGTGATCAGAAAGAGTCGCCTATATGGATATATTGAATTCCAAGTTTTATACTTGAAAGCCTCATATTTATGAATTGAACATCTTAAGTTGGACGAGCCCCTGAAAAAAGTGAGCACGTCTCTCCCACCGCGGTGTCGTCACAAATTAAAAAAGAAGAAGTTTTTACGACGTTGACGTCTTAAAACTTTTACAACGCTGGAAGTAAATCAAACGAATAGAAACAGCAATTACGTGAAGGCAAAAAACAATATATATATATATATATATATATCTATATATATATATATTTACATTACTTTGTGGAAAGCCAATCGAACATATCGAATTTGTTTTCGTTTTACGGCGCCACGGTACGCTAACGACTTCGAGCCTAAATTTTGTTAGGCTATAGCGCACAGCGGGGTGCTCGTAAATACAGTCTTCCTCGGCGTTCATGCCGCCGCTGTTCGCCGGGCGGCTGCGCTACTTTTGCGGAAATAAAATCTACGAACCCGGCCGCGATGTGCGTTGGAGAGCTGTATACTGCTCGAAGCATATATCTTCAAGCCGCTGGTGGGGTCAGTGGCGTGACGAACGCCAGCCTATAGTTTCGATACAAAATGAAGAACAAAAAAAGTTTCCCTGGAAGCCCGAGTTTCCAAGCAAAGGTGAACCAGGAGGCGCCTGTCCTCGTAAACCAACAGCAAGTCGAGACGCGGGCACGCACAGTATGAAAATTGCTCGCATCTCGACTTTCCCGCTATCCACACGATGAGTACACTAGGGGATACAGGGGCCAGAAAGGCGACAGGCTATCCCGTTTCATATACTACGAGACGGTCAAAAACATACTGAACCTCCAGAAACTTCGAAAAACGATAGCCTGTGGTTGCCCAATATAGCATCATATTCTTATATAAATATTAAAAGATTTATTCTTTTACCAATTATAATCCCCTCTCTCTCTCTCAAAAAAAAGGGGGGGGGGAAAGGCTATGGTGTACTGCTTTGCAAGCCCTTGGGCCCTTACAGCGGTCAACAGCAAGCGGAAATAAAATACAGAAAATAAAATCATACACACTATGTATTGCAAACTACAGTAAAAAAAACTACCAGAGAAGAATTATACGCTTAGAAAGACACACAAATCTAAAACAAAATCCCGTACATTCCAACAATCATGTAAAAAAATACATTGGATGAGGATGGTGGGCTAGTTGGCTTTGCATCATGGTGTAATAAGCCAAAACAACAGGGACAAAAAACGAAGGGAGAACTAGACAGGACGCAGCGTAACTTTCAACTGATTTGTTTATTTGGATGACAGAATTAAAAAAAAAATATAAAAGCAGGCACACTTGGCAGAACACTAAAGATATGGTCTAAAAACACACACCCCTCAAATGCCAGCGTCATTGGTTCTTCAAATAGTAGAATTCTTTATCAGTCAACGACAAGGAGGGAGCGCTTATACAAGTATTGTCGTGGTGGGACCTAATCAGGAAGGCTTCGTGAATTTCTCTTGCCGTTTTTGTTTTGTAACGGCCCATGACACAGGTGTCACCAAAGATGGGGCAGCACTTTTCAGAGTTGGGCCCGCAATCGCAACGGTCACAGTGGACCGCTAAGTGGCCAGACGGGGACTGCCTGATCGCCAACGCATGCTCTCTGACCCTATCATTAATGCACCTCCCCGTCTGGCCAACGTACACCTTACCACAAAAATACAACCTTCATTGAACTTTAATGGGGAGATGGGGCCCGCTCTTGGTAGCGGAGCCGTTAAGAACCATGTGGGATTTGGCGGCCACCACTTTCCTATTAAAAAGTGCAGCAAATCACTTTTTAGTGACATACTAAAAAGTGATTTCCTGCACGTTGACATCTGGTTCGAGCGCATTGAGCTACAATTTTCGTGTTGAGTGAACGTTCAGCGGTGCGTAGCGCAGTTCCGCGGTGAAAAAAACAAACAACAAAAAACTATTGTTTGTCCTCTTTTTTTTTTTTTTGGGGGGGGGGGGGGGTACGTTTTTTACTTGTACGGGCTACGCTTTGTACTAAAAGTATGAAAGGAAGCCTGAAACTTGTTAACCAATATATAGAGACATATTTTTTTGTATTGTCATTTAGGCTTAAATAAAACGAAACACGGAAACTTGCCTAGATTATCGACATCACCGCTGTGGGACAAAAATGGCAGAGAGCAAAGTCTACTAAAGCGCTAATTTATATTGTCCGCTTTTGCGCATCAACTCAGCTCTCCCTCGGAGAAATGTCACCCAAAACACTATTAGTTTCGTAGGTCGTAACTACGTAAACTAATGAGCATGTATTGTTTCTTTATATTTGCAGGTTACAACGATGCTTGAAGCTTCTGCGATTGTATTGGGCGCAGGTAACATGACCTGTTTTGATTATCATCAAAAATTGTGGTTTGAGCGCTCGTAAATGCCCAGTTTAATAAAATAGCATGGCACTGAGGAAGGGAGCAGGGTTCAGCTTTATGTTTTGACCGCCAGATGCGGTGAAACTTCGCTTCCAATAAAGTGGATTAGTTGCCGGCAAGAGTTAACTCATACCTCATCCCATTATCTGCGCTTCGGTAGGGAGATGTGAGCGACATGACCAAAGCAAAAAGCTGACAAAATAGACACGGTCGTTAAACGATATTGGTGTTAAAAAAGTATTAAATGCACGGGCTCTTGTCACTTAATTGCATACGACAAAAGCTTGGCGTCAGTTTGCTTACGTGGTGAATTACTTCGAAAATGTATTTTAAGTGCGATTATCAGGATTTTGCTCCAGAAATTGTTTAATCTCAATTTTTGTTGCTACATGTCACAGCGCAATTAATTACTTTAGAAAAAAAAGCAATTATACTTCGCTATATCTTTTCTTTGGAACTACCCGATGTCAATAATTTTGTTTGTGACGGAACTTTTCCTGAAAGTAACCCAACTATTTGATCTTTCCTCGTGTGACCGTCGAGAATTCATTGCACGGCATCTTACGCTCGTCATTGTTCGTGCCTTTCTTTTGCCTGCTTCAGTAGTGGTGGGTACGGAAGCTGAGTTCTGGGTACAACACGAACAAGGTGTTGTATTGTTTTTCTGCACCACCGAGATTGTTAGTGCTCGCTTTATCGCGGCAGTTTAAAGTAAAAGTAGTCCTTCATTGTTGGTGGCCACCGAAAGAAGCTACTGGAGGCTCAAATCCGGATTATTTTGAGAATACACGACATGACTTAATCGGGTAATTAATCGATTAATCGGTTTTGTTCATTCCCATGCGCTATAGTTTTGAAAAATTCAAAATGGCAACAAATTAATTTTTTTTTGCCTTGGCTGAATTAGAATGCCTAATTTATGTACAATTTAGGATTTTAAATCAATGTTGAAGTGTAGTTGAGAGCAGCCAGACGACTTATTTAAAAGGTTAAAAAGCGCAAACAGAACAAGGACAATAATGTCACAAAAACGACAGGACGGGCGCTAACTCACAACTAATTTAATTGGAAAAATATCACTCATCACGAAATATTTTGCCACACCTGCAATATAACCAATCACCACTCTCACTGGCAGCTAATCTAGAAAAATTACTTCTTTTTGGAGAAGAAAAAGAGAAGGCATGCTACCGCAATTGTCATCTCTCCTTTTGATGTAAAACGCCCCTATAAACTCTCTCGGTGTTATGTCTTGCTTTTTTAATATTTTATTGCAGCCAAACGAGCCTTACAGTCAGCGCATCTCCTGCAGTAGTCAGCAAGATGTTCCCCCGGGTTGTTGCGCACAGAAAGATTATGCTCCCGTGCCCTATCGTTAAAACAGCGACCAATTTGCCCGATGTAAATTTTTCTATAGCTTAACGGTATCTCGAATACGACATTGGTGACACATTCAGTGCACTGTACTGCGTGCTTCTTACAGCAGAGCGTTTTTTTTTCTGCCGTGTAAGCATCGGACAGGTTTTCGAGACCTTGCAAGCGGCCGAGAAAACGAAGAGTACATCGCAGCTGCTAGCCATCTTTTTAATGTTGCAGGACACTTTATGCCAATATGGAACCTGATTTAACTTGATTTGTCTGGCTGTAGCCTTGTAGGTTACTTCTTTTGTATTTTTTGGAGTATGGTGAATCGATGGCCGGGTGGGCTAACGCGTCTCAGTTCGGAGCGGGGAGCGAAAGCTTGCGCTGCAGAACTTCCTGGGTTCAATCCCCACCCACCGCCCGTTTCTATCTGGATGTACCGGCACGCGTTCGTGTAATCACTACTACGTGATGCAGGTTAAAAACCACAGGTTAGCGATTGTACTGCACTCGCTAAATTTCTCATCTACAGCTTAGAGACCGGTCACTCGTTGAGGCGTCAAGGCTGCATAAACAGACACGCAACATAATTTTAGAAATGCAAGTGTTTTTTTACAGGAAAAACGCACAAGCCTGATTGTCCCTTCCGAGTCACTGTTTCTGAGAAGAACACTTGGCAATTTAGAGTTAGCCGTTATCTACAGCGCCACCTGGAGACACTGGCTCTGTAGGACCCTTTTTTTGTACGAAGCTGGGATGAAGTTATTAAAGTGTTTAGAGAGGAGTATAAAAATGCCCTCTCGGCGTTGTTTTTAGATGTTGAGGAATCTTCATTATTCTGTGCCTCACGTCAGGCTGCTCGATCCGAGCTGTTCGGGATAAAATAGACGAGTTAGGAGAGGTCAACTTTCAAAGTTCTGCGGGCGTTAGTAGCGACCATTTTTTAGAGTTGGTGCTCTTTTACCTTCAGTCCGCTGCCGTCAGTTACACTGAACGTTTCTTTGTACAGAAATCTGGTGTCTTTATTGGCTCGTCGGTTGCCCCTGGTTTATGTAATATATTTTTATCGTCATCGGACAGGCGCATTTCGGAATGCCTTCCTAATTTGCATGTACAGTGTTCAGATATGTTGACAATTATCTTTCAATTTTAGACACGGATTCGAGTTTGGATGAGGTTGTTCCGAGGACCTTTTGACGTTTTTAAGGAGGCGTCAGGTGGACTTAAGTTTACATTAGAAATGCTCGTGCTGAACTGAATTCGTTTTTTGGACCTTGTGATCATGTCTTCCGACGACCATGTTTGTAGGAAGTATAGCTGCGTTCCAAGAAAAGCCTTGTTTCTTACAAAAGTGCACATTCCAAACTGGTAAAAAGAGGTATAGCCTTAACGTGTCTTCAGGCCGCTCTTGCCAAAAGTAGCAAACCTACAAGGGTGCAGCCAAAAAAAAAAAAAAAGGTTAAAAGACGTGTACATGTGATTTCATATTGGCCATAAAAAGGCCCTCACTAGTGCCACTAAATAAGCTACGCTTCAGAGTAACGACACTTGGCCATATTGTGTCTTAAAATCATGGTTGCCAGTTATCTGAAGCTTTATCTGAAATCACAGGAAATGTTTTTCTGCCCTCCACAAATGTTTAAACCGTTCGCGACAGAGCAAAGAAATATTACATGACCTTCCTAACACCGAATCTAATGCTGAGGATGTCGCACTTTTGAATCATGATGATCGGCAGTTGCGTCTGTTCTGCATACGAGCCAAAATGGCGGCGCCCACAACAATGTCGCGGAACGGAGTGCCGATACTCTAAGCGCAGCTTATTTAGTGGCTCTAGCCCACACCATTAAAAAAATAGCTAGCAGATACGATGTAAACGTTGTTTTCTCGGCCCCTTGCAAGCTCTCGAAAATCTGTCCGATGCTTACACGGCTGAAAAAAACGCTCTGCTCTAAGAAGCTCGCAGTGCAGTACACTGAATGTGTCACTAATGTCGTATACGAGATACCGTTAAGCTGTGGAAAAGTTTAAATCGGGGAAACTTGCCGCTGTTTTAACGATAGGGCACGGGAACATAATCTTTCTGTGCGCGCTAACGCGGGGGGACATCTTGCTGACCACTGCAGGCGATGCGCTGGCTGTAAGCCACTTTTGGCTGCAACAAAATTAAAAAAAAGCAAAAGATAAAATCGAGAGAGAGATAGAGAGAGATTAGAGAGGCGCTTTACATCAAACGTGTCTAAAGGTGTATACATACAACAGGATAGAGGGTTTTAAAGTAGGGAGCCCCGACGCTTTGGGCTCCCTGAAGGCAGGTTGGGGAGTCACACAGGGTATGCGCAGAACTTCTGCGCATACCCAAAGCGTTGGGGCGCCCTACTCTAAAAAAAAAAATCCTGAATTAATTCTTAGAGATAGAGAGAGAAATTAAACTCTATTGCTTAAAGCCTTTCGTCCAAGGCATCGTCAATCAGTCCTCTTCGCCGCAGACTTCGCTTCTAAGTTCCGTCAGTGCGATCCATACGGTGTGCTCTGTGCCCCTCCGGGGGGCGATGCACTCCTTCCCGGTGGATGGTCTAAAGGGTTGGAGTAAGCGAGTGAGGTATTGTAGTCTTGTGTCCTTCGTTGCTGGGCATTTGCAGGAGGCACGCTTCTTCGGATGGTAACCCGTTTATGTAATGTTTGTAGTGCTCTTTGAGGAGTGTTCCTGTCTGTACCCTCCTGATGGTGTCTGATTGTTTTCTAGTGGCGTCTTTGGATGGCCTTGGTTAAGTGGTGTTTTATCTCTGAATTGTTGGAGTAGATCGGTTCCTTCCGAGTGTAGTTCTTTTCTGTGTTCTAGGCGTAGTAGGTGGATGGCCAGGGAGTTGAGGGGCCCGGTTGACTATTTACTCAGTCTAGCTCGTTTGCCTTTTCATTTCCGTCGATGCCTCGGTGATCAGGCACCCATCTGATGGTGACATGGAGTGTGGGGTTAGGATTCATGCGTTCCTGTAGAACGATTTTTATATGTTCTGGTAACGCGCATTTTTAGTGAATCTTTGGAGAGCATTTCGGCTGTCCCTGAGGGTGTGAATATTGCTGGTGTTTTTGCTCTGGGTGATTGCGTTTGTTATCGCCTGGGTTATCGCCTGGGTGATTGCGTTTGTTATTGCCTGGCAGAAGAGGCATTGTTGTATTTGGTTGCCAGCTTCAGGTCTGGTCCAACTACTCCTGCATGTCCCTTTCTGGTGAGTTTGTCAAAGTTTGTCGAAGCAGGCATCAGTAAAGTATACCCGTTCTGTTTTCGGTAGCGATAATACGTATTATTCTGTCTGCCGTGCTCTTACAGTCCGCCTTTCTTGATGTGCTTCTTGGATCATATTCTTGGGAATGGGTTGCACTATTATTTTGGGTATGGTGTCCCATGAGGGAAGGAGTTCGCATATTGAGGGCAGGTTATGTGTTAGATAGTTGAGGAATTCCAGGATCTTCCTTGATTGGAGGTTTGTAGACGTTGTTTTAGGGAAAGCTGATCTATGTCGACCCTGTCGTCTAATTGGTTAAATATACCCATTTGGTTTATCATCATAATTGAGGTAAAGCGGGGAACCACCTGGCGCTAATCTCGTTACTTTGCGTAGTTGAGTGTTTTGTTTTTCTTCCGGGGTTTTTGTAAGGGTCATTTAGGGAACTGCGTACATGGCGCGTGATGTAACGAGTGTTTCAAATATCTTTCTGATTTCGTGCTCCTTCATACCGCGTTTCTTTCCTGTGATTCGGCTTTTGATGTCTGTGATTTGGTTAATTTGTTTGGTGCATCTGTCCATCGATTGTACTGCTTTACCCTCTTCTTGAAGGATGAATGCCAATTTTTTAATGTTGCTCGACGGTCGAACGTTGCATGCTTTTAGAACGATGGTCTGTTCGCCAAGTTTCAGGCGAATTTGTTCTCTGACTGGCCCAGCTTCTTTTTGTCTGCCTTTGATGACTACTGTGTATTCCATGTTGATCGGCGAGCTTTGGAGACCTATGTTTTTCGTGTATTCTTGAATTGCATCGATGCCCTCTTGTAGTGCTGTCTCTTGGTGCCCGGGGGAGCCAGCGGTGCACCACAAGATGATGTTCGCGTAGAAATTTAAGTTTAGGTCTGGGATGTTCTGGAGTTTCTTTGGGAGGTCTTTTAGTGCCAGGTTGAAGAGCGCCGGTGATAGTATTGCTCCTTGTGACACGCCTCTGTGAAGTGGAAATGGCGGACTCGAATATTCGTCAATTTGTATTTCAAATGTCCGATTCGTTAGGAAGCTCGTGATGTGGTGTGCATCCTGTGCGCGGGTTTGGTATTTTCTAGTTTTTCTAGTACATCTTGATGTGTGACGCTGTCAAAAGCCTTGTTGATGTCTACGCCAACGATTGTTCTGATCTGGGTCGTGCTAGATGGTTCACAGACTTCTTGTTTCAATCAGCATGGAATCTTGCGTTGTCACGTGTTTGCGAAATCATATCATTGTGTCATAGAGGGCATTTGCGTGTTTTAGGTGCAATCCTAGCCTCTTCAGGGCCTTTTTTTTTTCTTCTGCTGGCTTGCCTATACAGGATGTAAGAGAGAGAGAGGCCTGAGGTTTTCGATTTTGTTTGGTGGCTTTTCGGGTTTGGGTATGGGGAGGACTTTAGCTTCTTTCCATGCTTGTGGTATTTTTCCTGTCTCTTATGCTTCGTTAATGTGATCAAGAAGCTACTGAAAGTAGTTGTCTGGGAGGTTCTTGAGGATGTGATATGTGATCTCATCCTTGCCTAATGGGGTGTTCCGCGTGAACGAGAACAACGCTGTTCTTAGTTCCCCCATTGTAAAGAGAGAGCCGATTCCTTCGTTCTCATCTTCTTTTGCTTCCTTCCTTTTGTACTCTGTTAAAGGAGAGTATTTTGGATGTTCTACGTACAGGAGGTCTCTTAGTTCATTGGCGATTTCTCGCTGTGTTTTGTTGGTGGCAATCTTAAGTTTACGCAGGCTGTTTTGGGGTTTGGTTTGTCCAAGCAGCGATCTGAAGATTAGCCAGACTCGTACCGTACGCAGTTTCCCGTTGAAGTTGTCGCACATTTCTAGCCAGTTGTTCGTGGCAAGGTCTTGTGCGTAGACCTGGGCTTCCTCTGTGATCTGCTCTATATTGAGTTTTAGAGCTCTTCTGGTTTTGTTTCTCCTCCATTTCTTGATTAGCACGGGTCTTTTCCCCAAAGTTTCAGGAGGTGCGGAGGCACAGAGACTCGTGCTTAGGCACAGAGACGCAGCACTTCAGCGTGCCAAGGAAGCTTGGGTCACGCCGCGAGACGGGCGAAACTTGTTTTCGACGAGTTGTGCTTTCTTCGAGCGGCGCTGCGCTTTCGTAAAAAATGATGTGTTCTCAAAGGCAAGTTTCACTGTTTTCACTGGGTTTTAATACACTGACTAAATTGTTCATCAGTTGAGCAGCTGAGAGACAAGTCGCCAGTTGAGGTAGACTAACTTCAGGCTATATAAACATACACACAAAGACAGACACACTTGCTTTGTCGCGGATTGCTCGACCCTTTTTGATAGGCGGAAAAGCGTTTCCCGTGATTTCAGATAAAGATTTTGATACTTGGAAATAATGATTTCGAGCACCAAGGTGGTTCCAGTGGAGCTACGCTCAAAGCGTAGCCTTCTGAGTGGCTCTATAAAGTTTGTCCCGTCCAACGTTACTAGGTCGAAGTCCGTTGACAAACTTCATAGAACGGCTGGCTTCATTTCGTGGCGCGTCCGCTCTGTGGTGCGGGCTAGGCTATCACCCGCCTTATACGTGTAGAAATTGAGGGAGAGGAGGAAATTAAAGCGCGCGGGGACGCAAGCAAGCCGAGCTCTGACTGGAATGATTAGAGGGTACGCGCAACGCTAGTTTGCTTTGTGTCTACTCGCTGTTCGAACGCTAAACGCCGGACGCCGGCGTTCGAACAGCGAGTAGAGACAAACAAGCGTTGCGTGTATCCACTAATCATTCGAGTCAGAGCTCGGCTTGTTGGCGTTCCCGCGCGCTCTTCTCTCCTCCTCTTTCCCAATTTTTGCCCGTATGAGCGGACGCAGCGGAACCCGTGGAACGTTGGATTCAGATCGCCTGCGGTGGAAAGTTATTCTATTGCGTGTGTCCTTTTATAGTAAGCATAAACTATTCGCTAAATTTTGCCCAAAATGGGTGTCGTTCGAAAACTGGTCCTTGGTCGCCCGTAGAGGCGTTGTCGCTGATGGACCGCAATCCCACCGTACTTGCTCGCGTGCAGGCAACAAATGACTGTTTTCGAACGCCGCTCTTCCGTAGATCTTGTAAACTACTAGAGCTGAGAACAGTGCAACCCCCCCCCCCCCTTGACAATTAATGAGGCAGTTGTTTTTAGAGCGCAGCTCTTAGGCGCCCGTTTCCGGCTTGAGCGGCGTCGCCGTCGGCGTAACCGCGCGGTGCATTATGGGTAAATTTCCCCGCTAAATCTAGCGGAAAAAATTTCCCTGCTAAATCTAGCGGAAAACTTTCCCCGCTAAATCTAGCGGAAAAAATTTCCCCGCTAAATCTAGCGGAAAAATTTCCCCGCTAAATCTAGCGGAAAAAATTTCCCCGCTAAATCTAGCGGAAAACTTTCCCCGCTAAATCTAGCAGAAAAAATTTCCCCGCTAAATCTATCGGAAAAAATTTCCCCGCTAAATCTAGCGGAAAAATTTCCCCGCTAAATCTAGCGGAAAAAATTTCCCCGCTAAATCTAGCGGAAAAATTTCCCCGCTAAATCTAGCGGAAAAAATTTCCCCGCTAAATCTAGCGGAAAAATTTCCCCGCTAAATCTAGCGGAAAAAATTTCCCCGTTAAATCTAGCGGAAAAATTTTGGTCACGTGACCTGGGGAGTCACGTGACACCCCGAGGTCACGTGACCTCTGAGGGGGCACGTGTTTGCCCCCAGGTGACCCCACCAAGGTCACGTGCCCTCGGGGGGGGGGGGTCACGTGACCCCCCCCCCCCCGAGAACACGTGGCCCTCAGTACCCTTCCCTCCTCCTCCTCAAGAGCTGCGCTCCAATGCGGCGTTACAGGGAGTGGTAAACGACTTCCACTTTTTTTGCTCGGTTCCAGTTGGCTTCGCCGCCGCCACCGTGGTGGCTCCTGCTATCGTGGGTGCACTGGGCTTCGGCTCTGCTGGAGTCGCGGCCGGTTCGACGGCTGCCTGGGCCCAGTCCACCTTCCTGGGCGGAGTGATTGCGAAGGGCAGCCTCTTCGCCACCCTCCAGAGCTGGGGAGCGGCCGGCATCCCCATCGCCGTGAAGCTCGTCACTGGCGCGGCCGCAGCGGCAGCGGCACGGCTCATTTAAAGCGGCAGCGAAGACGACTCTAAAATTGTTTCCTCCGAGTCGATAAAGTTGGCTTTCAATCTTAGAGCGGTTATTTTCTATCGTTGTTTTTCTTTGGGATCGTTTTAGATTAAAACGACTGACTCTTATAGTCGAAACGATCGAACCACAGTAATGCTTAAGTATGGTTAGTAGTTACTGCCGACCATAGAGTTATTATAATGTACGCTAGAGGTTCAACTAGAGGTGCAACCAGTCTGAAACTGACTTCCGGTAATGCATTTCTATGGAAAAAAGCGCACGCATTTTCTCTCTGCGCTCGATTATATAAGTAAATATTGAGAAGAAATCAAACCTGACAAATAGTTTATAGCATTTCTCAATCACATATACAAATAATTGTCATTTACAGAGGTTTTTTCTGTCGATTTCATGGCATAAAGCAGAGTGCTAAAGTAGCTAAATATACGTGTACACTACACAATTATGTCAGAGATTGTTGCCCCAGCCTGCGTATTTACCGTGGTACTTACCCATGAAAACGCAACCGAAGATCGTCTTGTGGCATCGTTCAATATATGTTCATATGTTCCAAAACATTAAAAAATACCGGGAGGCACGGGCGCCTACACTGTACTCCTTACCTGGGGGCCCGGTGGCTACCGGTGCGCGATACGGCAGGGTAATCAAAGGCGACCGCAACTAATGAAATAATAATAATATTAATACCGTTTGTTAGCGCGCATAAGTTTTCTGTTTCGCCCCTTTTTTTTTCGTTTCACTGAACGCAAACTTTTCCAAGGAGAACAGATCCAATAAAAATTACATGAGGTCTGTTATGTCGTCTGCTTTCTGCTTTCCCGCTCGCGCGGTTAAATTTGATCGCGGCAAAAGCGCTTCACGTCGCTAAAATACGGGAATGCCGAGGTTGTGTGCAGCTCTGGATTGCAAGAACCGCGAGGGAAGAGCCTCAGGATTATCATTTCACACGTAAGTAGTAATCAGGTTTATTTAATTACTATATATCACTAAAAATCAAAACTATAGCGCGCAACCGCTGGTACATATATGGCCTGCACTGCAGCACTTCATTTGATATTCCAGGTTCCCTAAAAAAAATGACAACCTTCTGCAGAAGTGGTTAAAAGTATGTCCGGACAACTTCACTCCTTCCGCACATCATGTCCTTTGCTCACGGTACTTCGAGCTCCAGTGCTTTAAGGATGGGTTGTATGTGAAAGCAAGACTCAAGGAAGATGCAGCACCCACCGTTGGTTCTGTCAAGGTATGTACATATATACTGAACTGCAAGTAGATTGAATTCAGTTGTGAATATGATGCATGCTTTTCTAAAATTTGAGCTTCATGCATTATTGTGGTAAATGCAAAAATAATGTATAGCAGCAGAGGAGTTTGTAATGTCACTTTTATTTCCAGTCGTTAGATCATATACATTAGAACAAATTGTGTATGTGTTAATGTATACCTACTGGTCTCTTTCTTATAGGCACCAAGGAAGCGTCCAGCACCACGGATTGCCGATGACGCAGCACCAAGACCATGCTCAAGTGACCACACCTACTTCGATGGAGAGTCCCCAAAAAGTAAACGACGTCGTATGAACAAGAAAATAGATTCGGCAAAAAAGAAAATTCACATAATGCAATGGACCCTGAAAAGAAACAAACGAAAAGTTAAAAATCTCCAATATCTTTTGGAATGTCTGAAGGAGGAGCATGCACTGACAGATGAACTTCAACTAAGATTGGAAGCATTTGGAGAAATCCCGCAGGAACTACTGAAGGGCTTTAGAAAAAACGCCACCAGGAAAATGACTGGCAGAAGGTACACCAAAATAACAAAGCAGTTCGCAGCCACCCTGCACTACTACTCACCCCAAGCCTACGCCTACGTCAGCACGCTCTTCCCCCTACCTTCTGTGAGCTCCCTCAGATGTTGGTTGAAAGTTGTTGGAGGGTGGCCTAAATTCACCAAGGAGGCACTAGGAAGCTGCAGCGACGCCATGAAAACTCTTCTGAACGGGAGAAGCTGTGTGTCGTCATGCTGGACGGGATGTCCATAAAAAAAGAAATAAGCTTGGATGTCCCAAAAGGCAGGTTCATCGGGTACGTAGATTTCGGCCAAGCACTTGGCCCAGGCGAGACTGACGAAGTGCCCATGGCAACAGAGGCCTTGGTTTTCATGGTCGTAGGCCTCGCTTCACCCTGGAAGATGCCATTCGGCTATTTCCTGACCAATGGGGTGTCGGGGTTGTTTCTTAAGAGCCTCCTTGAAGAGAGCATCGTCGCCCTTGAAGATTGCGGTCTTCACGTCAAGGCCGTGGTGTGCGATGGACTGGGTGCAAACGTCGCCATGGCAAAGCTGCTGGGCTGCCATGTTCATGAAATAAGCTATGAAAACATGAAGACGACATTCGAGCACCCGACTCGACCCACCGAGGAGGTGCATTTCATTTTCGATGCCTGCCATGCCCTCAAGCTTCTCCGTAACCTGCTTGGAGACAAGAGGGTGCTGAAGTCAAAAGCCTATGCGGTAAATAGTAGCTAAATTGCTTTTTAAAACATACAAGTACCACTACATCAGAAAAAGAAGACTGACTTTGAACCCCGAGAACCGAAAACAAGCACAAAGCCACTAAACGGAGTGCAGGTTCAGCCTTTATTTATTATGTTCCAGTTTTGACGTGCAAAATGCAGCTGTAAAGCAAACATTTGAAGAAATCTGGTAAAACAAGTACCAATTAACCATTTTGCATTGCATGTGTATACATTTCATGCACTTCTTAATGCGATGCCAACCAACACACTAATG
The DNA here is from genome assembly GCF_016920785.2 of Ixodes scapularis. Taxonomy (NCBI): domain Eukaryota; kingdom Metazoa; phylum Arthropoda; class Arachnida; order Ixodida; family Ixodidae; genus Ixodes; species Ixodes scapularis. The sequence continues at coordinate 795,205 of NW_024609835.1, forward strand.
TCAAACGTGCAGCCTCTTTGAACCTGACATCACAATTTTATAAAATGAACCTAATGTAGTCACAGAAAAAGCAGTCTGAAACAAAATAAAAAGTATGTAGTGCCCTGCTCCTAGATGACAAGACGAACTAGCTTAAAAATAATTAGTGACATGTCAAAAGAGATTATAAATTGCAACACTATACACAAATAGGTCAGTGCTTGTGCAGTAGCCCATTTTCAAAATTCACAAATAGCCAGAGGCATGCTAGGAGTCAGGATCCACATGCTCTGTGCTAGCCACTTCAGATGTAGTAAAGCTTTAAAAGAAAAATCTAAAACAAAATGCTCTTTGCAAGCACTGCATTAGTTTAGTAAGTGATATAGAATACATATTCAGGAAGATTACAAGAGACCAGAGCAGTTGACGTGAGGGCACTGACTCTAAATGTGCCTCTACACCTTCATGCTAATGTTACCAAATAAAATGCTCCAGTTGATATAATTATGTTCTTTCCAATGGTTATTACTTTGCAGCACATCCAATGGCACTTCATTGAGCAGCTGCACGAGCTGCAAACATCTGAAGGCCTTCGTGCTGCCAACAAACTCACACAAGCCCACATCGACTTCTGCCGACAGAAGATGAAGGTCAAGTTGGCTGCTCAAACCCTCAGCAGTTCCGTCGCCAAGGCCCTTCTGTTTGCCAAAGAGCTTGGGCTCCCAGAGTTCAGCAACTGTGAGGGAACGTGCAAGTTCATCCAGGACATTGATAGGTAGGATCTGAAGTCCATTGTTCGTGCTTATACTATAGTGAGGCTGTACTTAATGTTCCACGTGTTAATTGTGGAAAACAATGGTTTTGCATGTTACCCAGGTGTTTTGATCTGCTAAACTCACGGAGTCCTGTGGCCCATACCTACAAGCGTCCCTTCAACAAGGCCAACATCCAGGAGAGGAGCCAGATGATGGAGCGGGTTGGCCAGAACCTCATGCAGCTGGAGCTACCCGGCGGACAACCTGCAGTGACAGACGGCAGGCGCATGTCTGTCATTGCGTTTGCCTTCACCCTGAAGAGTGTGGCAAGCCTTGCAACTCAACTGCTCACCGGTGGTGAAATCAGGTTAGTGCAAGTGAAAACAGTAACTATACTCCATCGCATTTATAGTCTGCTGTAAGTTAAGTAAAGCAGAAAAAGACCATTCCAGAAGCTCTGCACTCACCAAGATTGCTGGTTTTCTCTACTCCACTCGGCTCCTCCCCCAACGTTCATTCTACTAAGGTGAAAAAGGTGGCGGGCTTTCTTGAAAGAGTTTGTTCTGCTTCTCTTAACTTGCAGCAGACTATTGAGCACAAAATTAATGTTCCTAAACAAATTGTCTTTTCTCATGCCTTCCTCTATTAGCTACCTGTGCTCCTACCGGACAAGCCAGGACCACCTGGAGATGTTTTTCAGCTGTGTGCGGCAAAGGGGCGGCTGGAACAATAACCCATCAGCTGCTCAGTTCCGGCAGGCCTACAGGAAGCTGCTGGTACACGCTGGTGTGCAAGCACCCAACTCCGCCAATGTGGCTGCTGACCTCGAAGGGGAAAGCCTGACAGTCAGCCAGGGTACCATCAATCCTGCTCTTGATGCTGGGGACGACCAAGAGGGTGATGATCTGGCCGTGGTCTATGGGTTGGGCGAGGATACCCTGTCAGAGTTCACCTCTGAAGTTGTGAAATACATTGGGGGCTTCGTCAGCCGCCAGGTCACCAAGACGCTGAGCTGCCCATCATGTGTGAGTATGCTCCTGGATGATAGCGTAACAGGAGTCCTTATTACCATCAGGGACAATGGCGGGCTTGTGTACCCTTCCGAGCTCGTTTGCCAGCTTCTGCAGGAAACAGAAAAAATCTTCAGAGTGGCCACTGAAGTTGGAACCGCTCAAATCAGTGCAACTGTGTTGACCATTCTCGCATACAGAGCGTTTTACGAAAAACATGCAGAGAGCTTTCAGAACCAGGCGCATGTCAATGACGAGCCAATGCATGCGGTGGCACTTGCCAAGGCAGTCATCAAAAAATATGTCACGCTGCGGTTGCGACACTTGGCCCGCACCATTACGGAAAGATCCCGTGGAGGATATGTGCGGCATACCTTGACAAAACGAGTCCTCTTTTGCCACCAGTAATGTGGCACCCTGAAACCATTTTTTTTTCTTTACTCAGCTTGTATGCATTTTTCTCTTGCTTTGTTCCTTTATTCATATTGTACTTGCAGGTGGATGTAAATATATAATGTGGAACAACAATTTATATGCTATTCATGTGCTGTGTATCTCGCAAGTCATTTTTCTTTTATCGATCGTTATGTTAAATGTTTAACGTGTGTGATATGCTAAAATGTGTATTAATGTTCTAGTTTGTTTCTCCTGTTGTCTTTCGCCGGGGTGTTGTTGTACATGCTTTTAAAACCATGCGGTGTAACGCGATGCCTGTATGTATTCTGCGCGGCACGTTTCCCTTTTCAGCTTCTCTAATGAGCAAATATATATATATATATATTTACTGTTCCTTCTTCGCGCCGAGTGTCATTAAACGTCATCACAAATCACGCACGGTGTTACGCCTAAGTCATTTCATATGAAAATTCGTTCACGAAGGAAAGGAAAAAAAAAAACGATATTACTTGCCTGTGCACGCCGTGGCTTTCCGAGTGTCGTTTACGCAGATCAAGGCGCAGTAAACCGCCTGCATCGAAGATTTATGTTGCATTAGCACATAAATCTTCGGTGGCATTGTCAAAATTATTGATGGCCTTAAACTTTCCTCATCATCTGGCACTAATAATAGAAACCCAAAATCGTAAAAAAAAAGTACTCTTTTTTGTTTTAGTTAAGCTTTTCCAGGAATCCCTCTATCGTGGTACTCTTCCCAAGGACTGGAAGGTAGGGAAGGTGACTCCGGTTCATAAAAGTGGCGATAAGTCTAGAATTAGTAATTTTCGTCCTATTTCATTAACGAGCATCCCCTGCAAACTTTTGGGACACATAATTTACTTCCATCTTGTTGCTTTCCTTAATTCTAGTTTTTTTTTTCGCCCCTGCTCAACCGTGGATTTAGGAAACTATTCTCGTGCGCATCTTAACTGTTAACGCTTACTCACAATCTTCATGACGCTCTTCATCGTTCTTTCGTGGTAGATTGTGTATTTTAGATTTCTCAAAAGCATTTGACAAGGTTTCACACAGTTTCTTTTTTATAAACTCATTATCCTTAACATAGAACCCTGTGTTTTAGGTTGGATTGTTTCATGTCTAACTAACCGCTCTCAATTTCCACTTTCCAATAACTTCAGGCGTTTCTCAAGGCTCTGTACTAGGTCCTCTTTTGTTCCTTATTTATAATAATGATGTCCCTACTCACGTTTATTCATCCATCGGTCTGTTTGCAGATGACTGTATCATCTACAGGAAAATAACCAATAATTTTGATGTTCCTTCTCTTCAGTCAGATATTGAGAGCATTTCCCGCTCGTGTGACACATAGCATGTGAAGCTCAATAACAAAGGCAAATCCATGAGAGTATCACATTACATTAATACCTTCCGTTTTTGCAATATTAGTAACGCTGTCCTGGAGTCTTTATTATTATATAAATATCTCGGTGTTCATGTGACAAATAGCCTCTCCTGGGATACTCACATTCAATACGTGATCAAAATTGCTAACCGCATGTTATGCTGTCTTAAAATAAACTTCTCTCTTGCTTCCACCTCTTTAAAACTACTCCTTTTTATGTAACAGAATGTTAAGTTGGGTTAGTTGGTTGTTCATGACTGGAAGGAAGCGCCGAAAGACAGGGACAAAAGAAGTAGGTAACGACGACACGTGGCGCACTCGCAACTGAAGGCTTATTGGAAAATACAAAGACTTAAATACTATGACAAACCACTTCATTTCCTGCCACCCCACTCTCTCTCTAAAAATAGAATCTCCTTATCTAACAATGCCACAGACGGCTCGCTGACGCACTTCTCAACGCCCCTTGTTTTGATAATGAATGCTTCGTGTACTTCCCTTGTGGTTTTATCGCTGTGTCGTCCCAGGATGGCGGTGTTAGTAAACAAAGGTGTGCACGGGCATCTAGCGCAATGTACTGCCAGATGCCCTGACGGCGTCTGTTTTACAGCTGACGCATGTTCTCTTGCACGTTCATTGACGCAGCGGCCAGTTTGTCCTACGTAGGAACGCCCACATGATAGTGGAATGTCGTAAATGACACAGGATGAACATTCCAAAAACTTATTTTTGTGTTTTTTGTGCAATCTTCCCTGTCCCTGTGTGGGTAGTTAATTCGCTTGCACAAAGACGAAAGTTTGCTAGGGGCCGTGAGAACCACCGGAACGTTGAAGCGCCCCGCCACTTTTTTCAGGTTGTGGGATACGGCATGTAGGTAGGGTATGATTGCTGGTCTACCTTTTGGTCGTTCATGAGCTTTCTGTGGAAGGCCTCTAAACTTTCTCTTCAATCCATCTGCTACATCAGCAAGTGTTCTTCCCGGGAAACCCGCAGCTAATAGGCGATCAACTTGCAACAGAAAACTCCTGCTCATTTCATGTTCACATGATTTCTTCAACGCTGCTTCAAGGCAGGACGTGGCGATACCTTTTTTTATAAGTTTAGAATGGGCAGAGTCGTACCGTAGCACGTTTTTCTTAGACCGGGGCTCATAGGCCCAACATGTGTGATCTTGAAGAAACGTGAGCTTAAGATCTAGAAACTGTAGATGCCCCCCCCGATGTCCTCTCATGGGTAAACTTCCAACCATAGAAGCAGGCCGCAAAAACACCCAACAATTCTGCTACATCATTGTCAATGCACTCTTTTGGTTGGAGGACAATAACCAGGTAATCATCCACGTATCGGAAAATCCTAAAACGGCCTTCATTTGAAGTTTACCCATGAGAGGACATCGGGGGGGCATCTACAGTTTCTAGATCTTAAGCTCACGTTTCTTCAAGATCACACATGTTGGGCCTATGAGCCCCGGTCTAAGAAAAACGTGCTACGGTACGACTCTGCCCATTCTAAACTTATAAAAAAAGGTATCGCCACGTCCTGCCTTGAAGCAGCGTTGAAGAAATCATGTGAACATGAAATGAGCAGGAGTTTTCTGTTGCAGGTTGATCGCCTATTAGCTGCGGGTTTCCCGGGAAAAACACTTGCTGATGTAGCAGATGGATTGAAGAGAAAGTTTAGAGGCCTTCCACAGAAAGCTCATGAACGACCAAAAGGTAGACCAGCAATCATACCCTACCTTCATGCCGTATCCCACAACCTGAAAAAAGTGGCGGGGCGCTTCAACGTTCCGGTGGTTCTCACGGCCCCTAGCAAACTTTCGTCCTTGTGCAAGCGAATTAACTACCCACACAGGGACAGGGAAGATTGCACAAAAAAACACAAAAATAAGTTTTTGGAGTGTTCATCCTGTGTCGTTTACGACATTCCACTATCATGTGGGCGTTCCTACATAGGACAAACTGGCCGCTGCGTCAATGAACGTGCAAGAGAACATGCGTCAACTGTAAAACAGACGCCGTCAGGGCATCTGGCAGTACATTGCGCTAGATGCCCGTGCACACCTTTGTTTACTAACACCGCCATCCTGGGACGACACAGCGATAAAACCACAAGGGAAGTACACGAAGCATTCATTATCAAAACAAGGGGCGTTGACAAGTGCGTCAGCGAGCCGTCTGTGGCATCGTTAGATAAGGAGATTCTATTTTTAGAGAGAGAGTGGGGTGACAGGAAATGAAGTGGTTTGTCATAGTATTTAAGTCTGTATTTTCCAATAAACCTTCAGTTGCGAGTGCGCCACGTGTCGTCGTTACCTACTTCTTTTGTCCCTGTCTTTCGGCGCTTCCTTCCAGTCCTTTTTATGTCTTCAGTCCCAAATAAACTTAAATATGCCGCGGCTATCTTAGACCTCAGTACAACACCTCCATGAGCACTTTAACCCCTTCAAAACAGGTCTGCTCGATTCATACTACATGACTATCACCGTACATCGTTTCAGCTTTGAAATCAAAGCTGTCTCTCGCAAAAACCTGTCAAGCTTATGCTTATTTCACAAGATCTATTGTCTTAGCACTTCAATGCGCCAGCTTTTGTTAATACAACCGTCTTATATCTCATCCCGCGTTGTTCATCGATATAAAGTTGGCATTGCTCACTGTCACACATCACGTTTTTTTCGTCCTTTTCTGCCCAAAACGTCTCTGGAATGGAATGGCCTTCCCGCAGCTGTAGTCGAGATAGCCAAGAGCTCCGATTTTAGAGATGCTGTGTATAATTATTTTTTGTATCCTGTTTAACCCGCTTGTTAAGTGAACTTGTTTCGTTTGCATATTGTTGCTTTGCCCCCCCCCCCCCCCCCCTTTTTTTTTTCTCTAATGCCTCCAAGCCCTGAAGGGTATAAATAAATAAATAAATACATGAATCTGCCTGTGCCCCATGAACGATGACTTCTCACTTATCACGGAGCTGTACTGCGGAAAATCAACAGTTAAGGAAGAAAAAAAAAAAAAAACAGGTTTGCATCGGATGCTTTTACAGCAACCAACACGACAGCAACGAAAGAGGCACTGGAACAACCGTGGCTCATGATTGCATCACGAAGTTACTCATTGCATCGCTTATCATGTAGAGGACACTTGTCTCAATGATTGTGGCGTTTCTCTCGTGTCAGCTGTTCTGAACGCCACCACCGCAACTGTCTGAACTACTGTTTAGACAGCAGAGAGGGGGTTGGTCTGTCATAGTATGGCGGCACTAATTCGCAATGTAGGTAGATGAGAAATATAGCCTGCACAGTACGATCGCAGGCCTCAAGTGTCCAGTTTCACCCACCCCTTTTGTAATTACCTACCATAAGGTCCTTTAAGATATTTTAATACACATGCATCACGCAGAAGGAATACATGATTGCACGCCAGACCGAAGCTCATTCAGGTCCAAAGCGAGCTGAGCTGGCGCCCGTTTGAGTTGAAAAGTAAATTTTAGTCAACCTATAACATTTAAAGGAAATTTTTTTTTAAAGTTAGCGTTCGCGTTAGCGAAACAAACCAATGAACGAGGCTATACAGAGGCTGTGTCCTCCTGCGTGGTGTTGGCTTTGCATGCGCTACACCTCTGTAATGCTGGAAAGCGCACTCGCGTCAATATGACGGCATCGGCGGCTCTCTCATCCCCCACCAATGTATCCCAGGGGTCCAAAACAATCCCCGGAGCCCGATATGGAGAGCACTACATTAGGTGAGACGATACCTTAGCTTAAAAAGATAAATATAAAAAAAAAATATATATATATATACACGAAGCCATGATCCCAGATGTACGGGTAAGGACCGAGTAATACTTGCCACAGACATTTAATACCATGCGCTAAATGTCATGAGAATCCATGAGACAAGGTAACAAATGAAACTAATGCCTGGCATCTGCTAAAACTAAGATTGCCAGACGAGAGGTACCCAAAATGACCATGTACGTCTGAGGTAGTGGGAAGGACATAATATCCTCTGAACTAAACGGATAATTGCTTTGTAGACGCGTGAAGGTTCCGCGTGTTAAATAAAATCGTAACTATTCTCATTTACCCACTCTTCACGTAGAAAGGTGCGTTTGTTAGTCCTGCCAACCGCCTCGGCGAGACTCTGTGCACACCTATAGGCTGACAGTACGGTGGAAGCTACGTGCTTCTTGGACCAGTCAAAAGTCTACCTTTAGTCACATTCCCGCCCATAGCCACGCGTAGAGAGAGGTGATAAGCGGTCCGGCGTGGCTCCCACGGTCCGCCACCACGAGTACGCAATGTATATGGTGGTGGCAGCGTATATCGAGTACGCAGTGTATATGGACTACGCAGTGTATATGGACTACGCAGTGTATATGAACTACGGAGTTTATATAGACTACGCAGTGTATATTCATAGAGTTATTACAATAAACGCCAGAGGCTCGGCTGGCGCTAGTGTCTACGGGACTTCCGGTTCAAAATTGAAGCAGACAGCATGGAGTCTACATTTCCAGCCTCCCTGTGTATTCCTATGGGGAAACACGCGTGAATTTTGTCTCTTCGCCGGAAAATAACATGAATAACTTTTGTCATTTTGGTTGTACCGGATAGTATTACCTTTATTGGTATTGTGAAAGTGTAATTGCTTTAGTTACAGCATTTTTCTTTACCACTGAATGATGTTAAGCTTTGCTCTATTTCAGGCCCAAACCTCTGTTGCATGGAAGGTATGTAAACACGAGCGACGATTCTCAGCAAACTAACCATCGAAAGGAATGTAGAGTGTGTTCAAGGCTCGCCAGCATTTCGGTGGTGCTTATATATTGCTAATATGCCCGTCCTGTCATTGGATGAAAATGAGCCCGTCGTGCATCCTTACGATCGGTTAAAAAAACATTCGAACGCAAAAAAATAAAGCACGTTGGCTACAAAAGGAGTGTGTTTTCATTATTACCTATGTCGGGCAGTTTTTATCGGGCACCTGCTCTCTGGCTTCTCCCTATTTGCAAAGGTTTGGAGCGTGCGGGTGATGATTTGAACCCAGAAGAAGTATCTTCGCACATATTCATGAGCAGAAAGAATAAAGCAGTACTTATTTATTGCAAATCTGACTATATTACGTGGCTTTCGATTTATTTTGACCGTCTGCATGCATAAGGAGTTACTTATCCAGTGTTACTGCGTAGTTCTTGCCGTCTCTCTTCGTTATCCACATATCCTTCGTTCGTTTGGCACGTATATCCCCCATGCTGGAAAGCGCCGACGCCGTGTTCGCGCTAACAGTGTCCGACAGTGCACATAAATACACGTACGAAGCGGTTTTAGCACCGTTTTTTATGCCACGAATTTCAAATAAAATTGCCGGAACTGACCAATTATTTCGTCTGCGTGACTGAGAAATGTTTCAACGTGCCTAGTACGTACACATTATTCGTGATATTTGCTCTTATAATCGAGCGCAGAGAGAGACTGCACTCGCTTTTTCCCATAGAAATGTATAACCGGAAGTCAATTTCTGACTGCTTGCTGTCTACTTCAAAATGCAACAGCACACTAGCGCCACCTGAACCTCTAGCGTTTATTGTAATAACTCCATTTGTATATTATACGGAGAATATACGTGACATCTGCAGAGACATAGGGGACACGCACTATCGCAGCAGCTGTTCATACGCGCAAGAGGTACGGTTTGCGGCGTGTCGAGTCGAAGCATATCCTGTGTCCTCGCTTGTTTTGTTTTTTCCAGGATAATATAAGCGAGAAAATTGAGCGCACATGTTCCTCTTTGCTGAAACATGTGCAATTGTCTAAGGGCTGCCATTTTATACGGCTACTGTGGCGATAGCGTCAAAGGACAGGCTGTATTCCGCAAGTTTGCCGAAATGAAGGCGCACGAGGTTGGCTTCCTTCAGACAAGGTCAACCGACATTCACATGCAAGGAAGGAATGTATTTTTTTATGAACGGGCTTTGCACAATGGCAGAAAAATCAACTTTGCGAAAGAGTACGAAATGGTCTTTATTATTATTTACTTGCTTAGGATGGCAGTAATTTATTGGTTGGTTGATTCATTTTTGTGCACACCTAATCATGAATCCAAGGACATATATCAGGACGATAAATCAGGTGCCAAAATGTATTGTTTTCAGAACCTTGAATTTCGCAAAATACGTTAAGCAAGTCCAATGTGTACGTTATATTTTACATCCAATGAAGCTGTACAGTAGTTTACTTTTAGGATTTCTGATTATCTGTGTTTACTTGCAGTCACGTCGCGTTAATATACCCCCCCCCCCCCTTTTATTTTTAGAGCGCAGCTTTTAGGCGCCCGTTTCCGGCTTGAGCGGCGTCGGGTAACCGTGAGGTCACGTGCCCCCCCCCTCCCCCGACGTCACGTGACCCCCCTGAGGTCACGTGCCCCCCCCCCTTCGAGGTCACGTGACCCTCCCGTGAGGCCACGTGGCCCCCGTGGCGGAGTGGCAGGATGAGGAGGCGAGGAGGAGGGAGGAGGGGTATACCCTTCTCTCAGTACCCTTCCCTCCTCCTCCTCAAGAGCTGCGCTCTAATTCGGCGTTACAGGGAGTTGTAAACGCCTTTCATTCTTTTTTCTTTCTGAAATCGCTCATAACCTGAGTTGTCCGATGCCAGAATGCATATATTTACCCGAATCCTCCCCAAAAATGCTTTCTGCATGGTGGGGTATTCATATTAACGGCTTTTGTATTAGCGAGATTCACTCCTAGTGTACGTGCACCCAAGGCGCCCCCGCTCTCCTCCGGGTTATTCAGGCTCTCTAAGTCCTTTGCCTTCTGTCGTCTTGCTCTCTCCCTGGTGACGCCAGGGAGAGGTTGACGTAACACCTGTGACCAATCAGCATAACGCTAGAGCGCTAACTCCTTGGGTCGTTAAACAAAGACGTCTCAGAGCGAAACAAAATATTAACGAGACGTGACCACGACACGTTATACAAATAAACACGAAAATCGGTGTTTATTTGTATAATAAGAAATTGACGCTTACCGGTGTTTTATGCTCAATGAACGCGACTTAAACGAAGCTAATCGATGAAAAAAAAAAAAAAAACTATCTGTAAGGGGTTCATAAGAGCGAGCGCAAGTGCCGCCTTCTCAATATTTGAAATGTTTCTTCGGGTGTCTGAGCCTATCTAATATCTTATCACCGTAAAAGATTCGTTTTCATCACCAGTGTGCTTCATTCCTCTCAGCTATTGCGTGCTGGGATATCAGGAATAAAGTACCCAATAAGCTCCGAATCATCGATCAGATGTTCGGTGTCTATTTCTCCACCGATCCGCCGTGAAAAGTATTCGGTGCACATTAATCGGGGTTTTTCTGTAAGCACCCAAAACCAGAAACAATATTTAAACGTTACTTCCGGGTTGTTAGCACACTGTGTGGGACCGGCTGTTTCTACTGCACAGGGCTCACCGGTAAAGTGGCAAAGCTCTGTAAACAATTTGAAATCAGTATTTTTTTTTTTCGAAATTCTCGTTGTTTTATTTTGTTGGGGGAAGAGTTTAATAGATGGCGTAACTCACGAAATTGTAGAGTAACTTTATGCTCCGATGGTCGGTACAATTATACACCAACTCATCTCTGTGACGTCACGGCGCAGTGGTGGCGCGTCGGTCGCACTTCCGGTCTGGGGCTGTGGGCAGAAGTCCCCATGCCAGACGTGTATTCCTGCGTTGTTTTGAAAGGAACCAGACAAAAACCTGCCTTCTCGTCAAAACGCCGCGACTGGGGCCGTACCAAAAGTGTCGAGAAAGGTTTGAAGGTCAATTTTCAGGTGCTCGGTTCGTCCGAGAATCTGGATATGTGTCGTAAAAAGGGAAAAGCTGACGCCTTCGGACAACGATTTGCTTGGGCGGGAAGCACTTTGGGTTGAATTCACGGATACTTGTGGTTATCAGATTTATTTGTTTTGTTGCAACATGAACGCCAGAAAACCATCAAGTTGTGCGGACCACCTGCGGACTACGTTCAGTGCGTTTTCAAGTTCAAACGGCCGCCTGATCGTTCAAGCTGTCGTCTGCTCTCTCAAACGTTTCTGCTTGTCGTCGGCTCTCTTAGACGACGCCGGCCCGTATATGTTGGCCGTGTATTTCCGATAAGAAGTAAGTGCAGGCCTCAAAAGACTTACGTTTGAAGGTTGGTAAGCAGGCTCGATGTAAACAGTAAATACAAGATGTTGATCATTGTTACCAGTGAATATCACTGACTATCTATGCCTAATTGACTTGGTCCGATTCTGCTTGCGATTTTCAGTATCGACGTCGACCATTTCAACTACAATTCACGCTTTTGCGACCCGAGCGGCGTCGCGACTGAAAATTGCGAGCGAAATCTCATCATGCGAATCAGGTTTTAGCGTACATACTGCGGCGTCCACGCGGAATGAATCGCCACATGTCACATTATTCGCGCGAAGTTTCGCGGTGTAACGAGCCTCGGTAATTTCGCTGACGCCGCTCAAGTAGTCAGACATTGCCAGGAAGACGTAAAATCAACAATTCGAACGCGAAAAAGATCAGGGGGACTCACACCGACGCCTACAACATCGCATTTCAATGGTTTGTTTATGGGCAACGGCGAGCTTCTTGCCCACACCCCCCTCGCGCATGCGCGGCGCCGGTGGCGTCCGCTAGGGGCGCTCCGGTTTGTTTGTAAACATGAGTTGGTGTATAGAGTGACTGTCACCGATCGATGATTGAGTATCCTTATAGTACTTAGTCTGCTCAGAGTCTTAGAGGAAAACAAGGTGTTGCTCACGCAGTCGGCGATCAGCGGCACCGTATCCTTACGTGATTCTGAAATTCGGTTTTCAAGAAAAGAAAATTTTTTTTCATCGTAATTATTTTGATATATCAGGAATTTTATGGGAAGTCCCCAATATGACGAAGATTTACGCAAGAATAAATTTGCTTTCACCCGAATAGAAGAGCAACTCGCCCTGTCTAAGCGACTGGTGGCCGCTGAAAAAATCCACTTGGTCCGGAATTTGATCCCGGCAACGATTCAAGACCAATTGGGCAAGCCTAAGAGTGCTGTGATAATTTTGAAGAGGTCCCAGGACCGAATCCCGGACCAGTTGGATTTTTTCAGATACCACCATTCGCCTGGGGGGTGCCAGTTGCACTCCATTGAAGGTGCAAGCCAATTTATTCTTGCGTCAATCACATTTTCATCATCATCACCATCATCATCATTTATTATCCTTGAAGGCCCTTACAGGCGTTACACAAGGGAGTGGTACATTTGTTATTTTTTTCTTAATCGAACACTTCCGCACGCAATCTTAATATAATTTTCGATTTTAATTACAAAATGTTTAATGCCTTGGCTGTAATATTATTTTTTCGTAGCGTCGGCGCTATTTAGAAACTGTAATGGACAGTTCTTCATCGTTCAAAATCTCTTCCTTATCATATGGGTTCTGTTCATTTGGCGGAAAAACACTCGCTTATCATCAAATTTTGCGAAAAGGGCCAAATGTTTGTGGCGATTCCTTTCTTAGCAATATTAATCCCTGCAAAATGGACAAAGGACAAGTACAAATCTCCAAACACAGCTAGGTGACTGGTGCGCTGCTGAAAAAGAATCCGCCTGGTTCTGGTATAGGGTGACCACCCGTCCCGCGAATCGCGGGACTGTCCCGCATTGAGGGCTCGTGTCCCGCGTCCCGCGAGAAAGCCCCAAATCTACAAAATGTCCCGCATTTCACACTGTCGTATAATTCACTCCGCCACTCACGGTGCTGCCGAAAAATGGGGCACGGGGAAGTTCGGAGGTCGCTAGTATTTGGATGAATCGAAATGGTACGCCATGTTTTTTTATCTATCCAAGCATTGCGGGAAGCGACCGTCGTTCTTGGAAGAGGACCGACGCGCATGCGCCGTTGTGCCTCTCCCTCTATGGGAAAATATTGTACGAAAAAGTTATCGCCAAAAGTTTAAATATTAAATATTACAATTATTTTCAAATTGCCGTGCCAATGCGAAAGACGTGCTGTGGATTTCTTTTTTTAGTGAAGGCAGCCACACATGCAACGGTCGAAAAAGAACACAATGTTAAAAAAAATGTGTAGCACCATGCCAATGCGAAAGGTTTGCTGTGGATTTCTTTTTCTTTTTTTAGTAAAGGCAGCCACAGATGCAACGGTCGAAAGAGAACAAAGTGTTAAAAATTTGTGTAGCACCATGCCAATGCGAAAGGTTTGCTGTGGATTTCTTTTTCTTTTTTTAGTAAAGGCAGCCAGCCACACATGCAACGGTCGAAAAAGACAATAATGTTAAAAATTTGTGTAACACCATGCCAATGCGAAAGATTCGCTGTAGATTTCTTTTTTTTAGTGAAGGCAGCCACACATGCAACGGTCGAAAGAGAACAAAATGTTAAAAATTTGTGTAGCACCATGCCAATGCGAAAGGTTTGCTGTGGATTTCTTTTTCTTTTTTTTTTAGTGAAGGCAGCCACACATGCAACGGTCGAAAGAGAACAAAATTTTAAAAATTTGTGTAGCACCATGCCAATGCGAAAGGTTTGCTGTGGATTTCTTTTTCTTTCTTTAGTGAAGGCAGCCACAGATGCAACGGTAGAAAGAGAACAAAATGTTAAAAATTTGTGTAGCACCATGCCAGTGCGAAAAGTTTGCTGTGGATTTTTTTTTTGTGGAGGCAGCCACACATGGAACGGTAAAAAAAAAACATAATGTTAAAAATTTGTGTAGGGCAATGTTGATAGAAGTAAGCGTGGACAGGAAACAATAACCAGAAAAATATTTACTGTTTCTTATTTCCATTTGATGCATTGAGTTCTGGTACAGTAGATTTTTATGTTTTCAACTTCGGCACATGTAATACCATCTTTGGCATTCAAAATAATCTATCACTGGTTGTGAAAATTATTTGAGCTTAATTGCTACAATATAATTAGCAGATGTGTAAACAGTACGGGATAATAAATGTGTTAACAGAGCCTTGGCTCTTTGTGTGCGTCTTAATAAATTCCTCCCGCCCCCTTCTGTCCCGGGTGTCCCGCATTTCACTAGCAGGAAGGTGGTCACCCTATTCTGGTATCGAACTAGGAACCTCTCAAATTACAGTGGAGGGCTCTACTAACTGAGCTAACCAGAAGTTAGACGTCAGAAGTTTGTTCTTTGTCCCCCTTTTTCACCTTCTCTAGGGATTATTATGGTTATTCTTATTCAGCTCGCTGCAACTTTCCATTAATAGCATTTACATCATAACTAGGGCTGGGAAATTCATAGATTAACTTAAAGATTAATCGATTCATGCTTTAATCACGGTCATTTTTTTTAACCGGTTAATCGGTAAAAGTTTGACGAAGCAAAAGAAAGTAAAAATTACAGGCTTTCACCACGCAGACACGGACGAGTACGCCTGTATGAAGGACAAACTTTAGGGGAAATTGTATCCTAAAGTAAACTGTAGGGGCAACATCTGTAACTCCTGACAAGTGCAGATGGTTACACGTGTCTCGGCCACTTCAAGGTCGTTCGAGTGTTCGTTTAGCACAGCAGATACTCTGGCAAACAATCAAAGCAGGTCGCTCTTGCCGGAGAGTACCAACGAACTTCTCTACCTTGTGCAGCTGAAGTACTAATTTCTGAGTGTGAGTGTATGAACTGTTCTTAACCACACATCGGGATTGATTCATAATCAAAATTGTATATTTTACCGTTTATCACATTCAGCAAAAGGGGAAAAAATTATTGTGACTTTTTAAAGATATTATGCGTGGAAATGAACGAGGCCGATTAATCGATTCATTATTCAATTAAAGGGTGGCGATTAATTGGGTCACAACTTTTAATCGACGCTCAGCCCTTATCATAACCTCAAAATGCGGCTAAAATGCGGCTGTTAAAGCCTGTTTGTACTACTGTCGTTGAACTTCTGGTTAGCTCAGTTGGTAGAGCGCTTCACTAGGAATGGAGAGGTCCCAGGACGAGGCGGGTTTTTATCAGTCGCGCACCAGCCACCTAGTTGTGTTCGGAGATTTGTGTTTGTGCTTTGTCCCCCTTGTTTTTCACCTTCAGGGATTACTATTGGTATTCTTGTCCAGCTCGCTGCACATTTCCATTAATTTCTTCCATTTCTTGTTTCTTAAAGTTCAAGAAAATTCCAGAAAGGACACGTTTATTTTCTATATGAAGTGCTAGAAAGTTAAGTTTCTGGATGGACGTCTAGTAGGTTTGGGATACAGCAGAATGATTACCCCCTTCACCGAAAAAAGAAATCCTTCCAACAGCTGTAAAATGGTCGTATGGGGGTCGAAGGAAGGCCATGCTCACTGCCAAAATGAACGCTTTTCCCCGAAACCCTGCTTTCTAACTCGCCCTCCCCACAATGCGTAGAATCCTGGTATTTTTGTCCTTCACCTGTCTTTTTTCTTTTAAGGTAGAGCTATCTCTAATAGAAATCCTTCTCTGCTGCAATGCAAGATACGAGCGATGATCTGGTCCGGCAAACACTGCGTTTGCCGGTGCCAGGGCAGCATGGAACAAACGCGACATTCACTGCAAGGGCTTGGGACGGGAAGTGGCTAGATAACATCACCACGAAAAATCGCGCGTGTACGCAGCAGCCCTGACGCCCCAGAAATCCCTGGAAATGTCAGCAGCAGGAAGCACGCAGGAAGCGAAAAATAATAAAAGAAAGACTCAACCATTTCACTGGAAAGATAATATCAGATGGACTAAAGATATAAGCTCATATTTCTTCAGAAATGAAGCAAACAACTAAAAAACATTATACACTTATTTTAGACTTGAACAAATAATATGGGTGCCTCAAAGCTTTAAACAGGCAAGAATTAATATGGAAAGGCACAACGTGAAGCAAAGAAAGAACAGTACTGGATAACCAGTCCTACCTAAGGATAGTGTCTAAAAGCGTTGACGAGTGGGCTTGTTGGTATTTCATTTTAAAGGGTAACAAACAATACAGGAAATAATCTCCCGGCATGCTCAACTCCAAAGCCTTAGACAGTATTGAGGCCACCTTTGTACGCAGAGATGACGTGTCCTTAGCAAAAGTAAAAACTGAAGCATGCAAACTAAGTGAACGGCTGAACTTAGATAAGCTTGCCCTAGCTGTCATTAAGGGCAAAAGCCTAAATCCAGATGTATTATTCTCAGCCAAAACACACAAAACCAATTGTCCCCTACGCGTTTTAGTATCGAAAAATGAAGCCTGGCAAAAATCGGTGGCCGTATTCTTACAAAATTGAACGCGTTATCTATTGACGATCCCTTTCAGGTAAAAAACTCAGAAGAGATTAGAAACTTTCTGAAACGATGCCCGGAGCAAAGCTTTATGGCCTGTTTCATAGATATTTAGGATCTTTACTATTCTATTCCTCACTTGGAGCTTCTAGTCTTAAAGACTGTATTGACGATGACGAATACGTAGTTTTTCAAAATAAGTGTGGTCTAAGGGGGAGCAACTTCTTCAATATTTTAACCTTTTACCTGAAGTCGACGTTTTTTACTTGAAATAGGGATACTTACATTCAGAAGAACGGTGTTTGTATGGGCTCATCTTCCTCGCTTTTTATAACAAAATTTTATCAAAGAAACGTGTAGGCTCCAGGGTAAAAAGGTATTTGGGTTTGTAGATGACTTGTTTGTACTTATAGGTTGCTACTCGGAGCATTTTGATGATGAAACGTCTGTTGTTCTGGCCACTTTTAGTGAATGCCTGAAGCCGCTCGTTCTCACGCACCAATTTCCGATAAACGGATTCTTAAAAAGTTTAGACCTCAGGCTCCATTGTCATCCCTCACATGTGTGCTGGGTTTATGAACCTAGGAGGCAACAAACCTTTCCTGCCGTTTTCATCTGCCCATACTAAGCTGGTGACAAGAGGAATCATGATTATTTATTTTGAGAATGCTCCATATGAATTCTGCTCTCACTTCGTCAAAGATAGTTCTAAGAATAAAGAGTTAAGGATCATGGCCGCAGGCTGCCCATCGCACCTCCGAACTGCGGTTGCTGAGTCTCTACTGAAGAAAAGACGCATCGAGAGCTGGGATGAAGCTAAGAGAAAAAAAACAAATATCACAGTATACTGGCCGTACCTACACAAGGTTTCTCATAATCTGAAGAAAGTGGGACGTCGAGTCGGTGTTCATGTGGTCCTCTCGGCTCCGGAAAAACTTTCTAGGATGTGCCAAAAAGTAAAATCAGATGCAAAAAAAAAAAAAAAAGAACACACACACAAAAAAAAAAAACGTGCGTGCACTAAGAAACACCTAAACCAGTTTGTGACATGCGTTGTGGATGTTGTATATTATATCCCCCTGTCTTGCGGCCACAGAAACACAAGGCAGATGGGACGCTGTCTTAACGACGGTATAATGTGCCACAGGGTGTTTCTGGGCATCTTGGCGTTGCCTTTCCGCGACTGCGGATGGACTCCAGCCTTAGAAAGATGCACGGTCATGAGGAAACAAATAAGTTTACGCGTGAGATTATGGAGGCGCGCGCTATCGGACAAGCGGAGCCAGAATGTGTAAGTGACCCCGTCACATGCCTTGCCGCGAAAAGAGTGCATGTTTCTTTGTAGACCGGAGAATAAATGTGCGGGCAGATGACTCTAGGAACACGTGTCGTCCTTTTAAACTGTTGTTTCCTTTCTTGGCTTTTGGTCGGGCAAATTGTGTATTTCAACACGTTGTCAGATCCATTAAAGTTTAATTGTACGTCAGCGCCGTGTTTGTCTTCCGTCTTTTACTCTCCCTGCGTCTCTGCACAGTTTGTTACCCGTTAAAATAGTGTCGAAACGGAGCATCAAAACCGGGGATTTGGTGTGGGATGAGGTACGTTACTATCGATATAAATTGTAATTAATTGTAATTATCCCCCCCCTCCCACTCACCCTTTGTTCTGCTGATCTCCGTATCCCTTGACTAAATGTAACATCAAGAAATCGGACGATGTTGTTCTGACCGGCGCTTTAAACAAGAAAAACAAAACAAAAACAAAAAACAAGGAAGCAAGTAAATGCAACGGTTACAGAAACCACCCTGTAAATAACATCCGTAGAAAAAAATTACAACAGCTGCTTGATAGCTCTTGTGCCATAATTTTTTTTTTGCCTTCTGTTTTTCTGTTTCTAAATTTTGAATAAAAATAATATACTATCTGCCTCTTTTTTTTGTAAAAACACCGACATTATGTTTTAAAATTTTAAAGAAAATGACAGTTTTACTTTCTAAAAGCACGCAGATGCAACCTTTTTTTCTGTAATTAAAAATAATTTACCTCTCATGGCGTTCTTCCTTCAACATTTCTTGGAATAAACTTTTTTCAATGAAATATTAAAATTTTAATTGATTTGCATTACATGATACCCAGGCAATTACAGCTCTCCGGAACATTACGATCCTTTGTCAAGAAAAGCACAAACTGATAATTTTGAGAATATGGCCGAAGGATTCGATGAAAAAATATGTATAGCCGTGGAAGAAAAACTATACGTCTCCAAAAGTTTAATTACTGCTTATTAATACGTTATGACCGTGATCCCGATCATTCCCCGGGAAAATTGCGTTAATTTGTTCTTGTTAAGTTGAAATTCTCCTTTTAGTACATTTGGCAAAGAAGCGTCGAGAGATGGATGTCCAAAGAAGCTGCGGACGAGAACTTTCTAAAACTTAAAAACGGTATGAAAGGGACCTTCATTGTCGAGACTAGGCAGGCGAACGTATGTCGAAAGCCGCCAAGAGAAAATACGCAAGGGCCAGAAAACCCTCCTGAATGAAGCTTACTTTTCCAAAAATAAGAATAGCACACAACGAAGAAGAATCACAAATCTGAGTAATGCAAAATTAGAGCGCAGCTCTTGAGGAGGAGGGGGGGAGAGTACAGAGAGGAGGGTATGGCTCTCCTCCCCCCACCGTACCCTCTCCTCCTCCTCTGCTCCTCGCCTCCCACTTAGCGGGTTGAGCTTCCCCGCTAAATTTAGCGGAGAAACTGGGACGTCCCATAGTGCAACCTGCGCGGTTACGCTGACGCCGAACCAACGCCGACGCCAACGCTGACGCCGACGCCGCTCAAACCGAAAGCGGGCGCCGAAGAGCTGCGCTCTAAGACTGTCCTCTCTACATTCACGGAAAGTTACCGGTTTTAAAAAGCTACGTTTCCAAGTTTCACCTTAGATTATACAATGGCCGCGTGCGTGGCGGAGCTGGCAGCGCGCGCGGCGGCCACGCGATGGTGTGGGGTTTGAACCCCTGCCGGCCCACTTCTTCCTTTTGTTGATATTTGCTTTTCGGGGGTTCTAAGTTGGGCACTAGGCGAGAACGTCGGCGAGATCTCTGACCTTGGCGCTGTCAATCGAGGCGGTCAGAGATCTCGCTGACTTCCCCGCCGAAAAGTTATATCTCTTTCTCGGTTGATTTTGTATTCCGGCGGAACCTTCCTGAACATAGCGCGTGCATAAAAGCAATGGTAACGTGCTGAAGTTTGCGTCAGTCAGCCTCCCGTCGCGGTCACGGAACGGTATTTTCCTGTTCTTTAGTTTCAGCAGAAATTATTTTTATTAAACTTTTTTTTTTAGTATACACGTGATTAGTGTTTTTATCCGTGACAATATTCTTCGGTATGTTTAGTGTAAGGTGAAACCAATATCTAATCCCTTCGCTGAAATAAAACAAAAAACAAAAAATGAAAAACGTTTACAAATCTCTATAATGCG
The DNA here is from genome assembly GCF_016920785.2 of Ixodes scapularis. Lineage (NCBI taxonomy): Eukaryota > Metazoa > Arthropoda > Arachnida > Ixodida > Ixodidae > Ixodes > Ixodes scapularis. Next base: position 815,495 of record NW_024609835.1, read on the forward strand.
AAATTAGAGCGCAGCTCTTGAGGAGGAGGAGGGAAGCGTACGGAGGGGACTGTATGCCCCTCCTCCTCACCCTCCTCCATTCCTTTCTGTCCCCTTCTCCTCCAATTCACGTGACGTCAATTGATTGAGGTCACGTGACGTCAATTTTCCCGCTAAACCTAGCGGAGAAACTGAATTTGTTTATAGGTGACGTCACACCAAGTCATCTGACGTCATTTTCCCCGCTAAATTTAGCGGGGAAACTGAATTGGTGTGGAAGTCACGGGGCGTCAAATCGTCAGCTAAGTGGGGAAACTGTGGGAGGAGGGGAGGGTATGGAGGAGGAAGAGGGGAAGGTACGGAAGTGGAGGATGGAAGGGTACGCATGAGGAGGAAGAGGAGGAGAGGAGGGGAAAAAGATGAGGGGAAAAAGGAGGGAGATATGAGGAGGAGAAGAGGGGGGCATACCCTACCCTCCGTTGTTTCCCCCCCCCCCCCCCCCCCCTCTCCTCCCCAAGAGCTCCGCTCTAATTTCGCATTACACAGGTTTGTAAACTTCTTTCATCTTTTATGGCCATTTACTCCGATTTTTTGCTAAAAAAAAAAAACCTCGGAGTGTCACGTCGTTTACTGCATGTTCTTTATCGTGCGGTCACGCAAGAGTAGGATGAGTTTTGTGTCTTCACAGAAAAAGTGAGTCTACTTACTATTTTTATTTAGCGAAAAACTGTATGTTTCCTATGGATTAAATAAGCCCTGTTCTTTACAGAAAATTGGGGTTGGCTCGTTAGAATCAGCGTCTCAGCTAGCGCATGTGTAGAGAACCACGTGAAATCGAGTCTCAAGCGTTCGAGCGCTCCAGGCTTGGCAGCCTTTCTCTCACACAGTCCAAGCTAAGACGCCGGCCCTGACCTCCATACTTCTTTTTTTTTTTTTTCCATGGACTATGTTTCTTAAATTGATAGCTTTACGAGCGACACTTTGCAGAGATGTCGACCTCGTGGGCTGTCGTCGCCGCGCGCGCGAAGAAGGGAACCATATTTTTTTCTCCCCTCTTGGCGCGAGGAGAGGGAAGTCAGGATTTCCCGTCGGCCGTGCCGCGCGAGAGGAGCGAAGAGGGCAACCCTGGCATCCCCCAACAATGGCGCGACGACGGGAGAATTTAAAGCAAGTAGGCAGGCGAGTTGGTTAAGGAGAGACATAGTAACCCTGGAGCTAGGGGACGGAAAGGAACGGACAGACACGAAACTCGGACGGGAGAATCTTCGTTTCGCAACTCCAGCGCGCCGCTCGCCCTCCCGCGGACGAACGGAGAACCAGAGGAGCGGGGACGGCAGCGGCGGCGTCGGCGCGGAAACGGTGGCAGGGGCTCTCGGCCTTGATGCGTGAAGCCGTTTTAAAGAAAAAAAATGAGCGCGTTAAAAAAAGGAATTCTTGTGCTCCGCCTTGCAACAGCCTTGCACAAAGGACCGGGATGTCTAATTTGATTAGGGACCTTTCGTGTATCGCATACGCTGCGGATTTCTGGTCTTGTGCATGGCCGCCAGCTCAATCTTTGCTCAACGTGACGGAAAACGCTCCCGCTAATAATGAAGAACTCTATAGTACGGTCTACGGAAAGTCTATTCTTTGCCATAAGTAGGAGAAAACTCGTCGCGCAACGGTACGTCGGGAAATACAAATCGGGAATGGGTTCGCGTTTTAAGGCCGTTACAAGGAACATGACCATTTATTCCAAGCACTTTAAAAAGACAGAGTACCCGTACTTGCTTTCAGGTGATTACAAAGCAAATAAAGAAATGCTCGAAGCATTTCAAGCGCGTCTCTGTTAGCCAGATGTTCGCGAGGAGAGCTTAGAACGTGCAGTTTTGTCCAGAGTGACCGCAATGTTGCAAATAACACGGTAGAAAAATGTACGGTACATTAAAATATTTATTTTTGATAGAGAAATCAATAAAACCCATAAACACGCCGATTATGTTAATGGGCAGTTTTTGTATAGCGTACGACACCCTTAAACTGCAGTTGGACGAACAGCGCACTGACTTTCAACCGGCGCTACCAACTTTCACGAGCGGCTGGAGCCGTGTTGTGCAACTTATTAAAATAGCTTAAGTAAATGTAAACGACTTAAAAAAAAGTAATCGAGGTTTTCTTAGCCCTACTGCAAAACCTCGGTTTTTTTTTTTTCTGTATTCTTTGACGCGTAGTTTAGCTGTTTAATATCTTATATTGCACCGTCATCAAGCCTCTCGTAAAAGTTGGGGCTGTCAGTTTGATGTCAGTGGGCTGCACGGTGAACTGAAGTTTTGGAGTCTCGTATATGGTGACAAGGGGTGTAAGGACTACAAGATTTTTTTAGAGTGATGAGCACGGCAACGCTCCTGGCGTGCACGGAAAATTGTGATTCAAAGGTGCAGCGCAAGCTCGCGGTTGTAATGCTACACCCCACGGTAGCCTGTGGTAAAAAAGCTTTCTCTCAATAACCAGAGAGCAGTTTGATTACGTGCTGCAATACATTAAAACCGAGACGGTGAGCAGCGAGTTGTGAGGTTGTGACACGAAGACACCAATACTGTGTATTGCTGCTCTTCCGAAGCTTGGCGGTCACCGTTCGCTGTTCTCATTTTAGAGCGCTAATGGCCAGGCAAAGCGCAAACATATCTTCATCACCTTCAAAAATATTCTGCCACAAACACTAACGTGGCCGGTGCCTAAAACGCGCTCGCTCACCGCAAAGCTTCGCAATTTGAGGTTTCTGCAACTTTAAAATAACAGCATGCTCGTTTTCCTAACGTTCATTAGCATCTCCGTCACCTGTAATATGATCCCTCCCTAACCGCTTCACTTTTGTAGACAAATAAATCATTTGCAGCGCGCTGAACAGCGTCCGCGAGCAGGCGCACGGGATATCCTGGAGAATCTATCCCCGTCTCTTCCGCCATCTTGGAACTACCGCCCCGCCACCTATAGGGCGTTGGAGTTGCGATATTCCTCGCATTATGCGAAATCCCACTTTGGTGGTATCCAGTTGTTATACGTAATGCTGAATGGTTTTGGAAACTTGCCATTACGCTTCCACTTATTTCAAAGATCACCGAGCACCGGTGGCGGTCGTCAGCGGCATCCACGACGGCAACCATGCACGACGGCTATGCGAATTAACCACGTCGCACTTCCGTCCTCAGGCACGTGATGGCACCATTCCAATCGCATTGTGCGACCCTGCTACAGCTATCGCTCTCGTTTCTTCGCACATTGTGAAAAATATTGTCTTTTTTTAACCCACGTAAAGTCTTTGTTTTTCTCCGATAAGCGTCCGCTTCTTCCTTTTATCAAAAATGCCCTGCCTATTTCATGTTCGATGGAACTAAACAAAACAAAATTTACAGCGTACGTATGTCGACTTGGCGAGTCGGGACGAACAACAGGCTGCACCATCACCTGCAATTTCGGCTTCATGGTATCGGTCTTCGGGGTTTATTTTTTCGCCTACCGAAACAATGCGATTTTGCCGATTGGCGTATAATCCCACGGAGCCCCTGGCACAAGAGAGCGTGGACATGAGATCAAGGTTGACAACGGCTAACCCCCCCCCCCCCCCCTTTAAAAAACAAAAACAAAAAAAAGAAGGAGAAAAAAAAGGGGGGGGGGGAGAGAGAAGTACAGCTTCGGCTAGTTTTTTCATTCGGTTCCAGTCGTCGCGATAGAGTTTCTACTCTTCAGTTAGACAAACCATATGTAATAACAGAAAGACTGCCTCAGTTGCCGGGGGGATCGGTGGCCGTTTAATAAAGAAAAAAAAAAAAAAAGGGATCGGTGGCCGAGTGGTCTAGCGCACACCAGCTCGGAGCACGTGGAGCGAAAGCTCGCGCTGCAGAACCCAGGGATCCTGGGTTCGAGCCCCACCCCTGCCCGTCTCGATCTGGATGAGCATCGTACCGGCGTGCGGTCGTGTATGACTACTGCGTGGTGCACGTTAAAGACCCCAGGCTAGCGGCTGTACCGCACTGGCTAAATTTCTCATCTACAGCTGGGAGACTCGTCGCCCCTGTGAGGCAGACCAAGTTCTAGGCTGTATAAACACACACACAACCCAATTTTTTTTGCCGTCGTTGTTTAGCCTATCGCTGATTCAGGAACAGCTGTCGATTTGAAATGAAAGTGACACAGGTGGTGCTGGCGAGATGTAAAACACGTCAACATCGGCTTCCCGCAGCTGTTTGGCAGAGAAAAGGAGAAGTCTTAATCGCATTTAACTGTAACACGGGAGTAAATTGTGACTCAGAAAAAGAAATCTAAAAGCTCTGGGGCATATATTATGTGAGCCAGAAATGTAGTAGAGATGATGGGACAGAAAAATAGAAATGGATCGATATTAGCGCGAATAGATGTACGAGCACACACATTTCTTAGTTCGACGTGAGCGCGTTGGTGAAGTTAAATAAGAACAGAAAGGATAAACATAGGGACGGACAGAACAGCACCACGACAGAGGTGCTGTTCTGTTTGTCCCTATGTTTATTCTTTCTGTTTTTATTGAACACACATAAAAAAAGGCCAAAAGTACTATGTCAATATTATATACTCAGCATTTGCTCCAGTAGGTTTGTGCATGTAGGCATAGAAGTAAAGGAGGAGGTGGATTCGGCGTCCGGAATTGAAACTGCAATCGTTTTCTTTTTTTTTTTTTTGTCTATTTAATGTTTTGGTTTTTCAATCTTTGTTGTGGAAACTTTCGCGTTTTAAGGGCAACTCTCTTACTAGCTAACATAGCTCGCGTTGCTTAACTCAACTATGTTACGAAAAGTACAATAACTTGAAATAGACGTAAAAATTCATTAGACTAGAAAAAAAAAAAAGCTTTCTTACTTTCAAAAGAGTGCGTTTGTATTCGCGCACTAGATTGCATCTCGGCCACTGGTATAGTGGTTGAAGTGGGCTGTTCGCTTCCGGTCAGGTGACTATGCGAAACACAAGTTCGTCTGCGTCTTGTTCAGAGGTTGCGTTGGCGTCTGAACGCCGACTTCTGATTGGCTCGGAATGAAACGACAGTGGGTCGACCTCGAGCCAGCTAGCCATTGAGGTTTTCCCACTCTTTTTCGAATCAAAGCCAATCAAAACTCAGCGTTCTGACGTCACCGTCACGCCTGCGCAAAAAGCAGACGAACTAAGATGGGGCCAACTTGAACTTGGGAGATGAAAAACGTAAAAATCAGGGGATAGAAGAAAGCGACAGAGATAGATGTTTTGCTGGACTACCAACTATGGTTTTATTGCTCCTTACTCTTCTTGAACCTGTTTCTTTTTATCTCCTCATCCTGAGGGCCCCATTCAATTGCATACATACCACGTATGAAATGAAATAAAATAAGAATCATATACATTCCTCATAGAATTCCAGTTTGGAAAGCCCACACTTCACCACACAAAGAAAATACTGTTTCTTTCTTTTTTTTAATTTGTAGTGAGCTTCAGCGAGATGGGACACATCGCAAATACTGTCATTCCTTTGTGCTGAGCTTGATAGAAGGCACGCTGACGCAAGTATTTTCATTTTCTTCGATATCCAAGGTCTCCAGCATCTCTCGTGCATACGGGTTTTTGCTTTGTTACGAGGATGGTGATGCTGCTGAAAGTTGCGCCGCACTTACATATGCGGCAATGAAGCAGTAGATGGCTCGCTGTAGTTCTCTCGAGGGATGCTGCATGCTCATGTGCCCTGTTTCTTTCTTCTATCTCTGATTTTTACGTTTTTCGTATCCCAAGTTCAAGCTGGCCCTATCCTTGTTATGCATCCACTAGCTCAGCTCAAACCCGTAAAGCAGACGAACTTGTACTACGCATAGTCTCTGAATGTTTAAGAAGCGCAGGGCGTGGCTAGCCTCGAGCAGACGCGTCGGAACTATTCGGGGAGAGGGGGGGAGGGGGGGGGGGGGGTGCTGGTGGTGCTGGAGCAGAGAGGTCTTTTGTTTTTTCTCGCGTGCACTGCTCTTTTCACTTCATTTAAGTTTCTAAAAAAGACGATCTCTGTTCCGACACCACTGGTCCTCGTCTGTTTGTTCCGCAGGCATTGAGACTGCGGTATAAGGACGTCGAAGAACGAATCACGAAGCAATAAGTGTGAATATAAGAAGTCACGCGTTTCTTAAAGGGATACTACAACGAAATTTCGGCGGTCATTTTCTGGTCTATATGTCTTCAAAAGAGCAGTATCACATGGAACATACCAATATCTTGTGAAAAAAGTCTCGAAAAGGAATTTTAAAACGAATTAAACGATTAGCAAAGAGCACCTGGTGGATGTCGCTAACGCCTCGTTTGTAATGCTCGTCTAGGAACCTTGACAGCAAGTGACGGAGGTTGTCTCGTCTCCGGCCACGACGAGAGAAGGGGGGAAGGAGGAACTCCCCTCTTCCGGAGAATCCCTTTTGTGTGTCACAGAAGTCGCTATTGTCCCCCTAGAAGATTATAGAAGATTAACCCGTCACTCAAAATTCGTACAAAAGCAGCCGCTTCGGTGGCTGGAACGACTAGGCCATCCTCTCGACGTCAGCCTCGCCGTAGCTTTGCTCGTCTTGAGACGACCTACGTCACGATTGCGTTGGATGCCACGTGCTCTGAGCTGGGCCTTCTCCGAGCCCTTGCCAGAGTGGGCCGTTTATGACGAAAAATACAGCTACCAGGATCAAAATACAAACGTACGATTGTCATTTACGGATATTGTGGATCATATTCAACCTATTTTTGAACACGACGGGAATATTTCAAATTTCGTTGAAGTATCCCTTTAAGGTGTCCGGGATTAGCGCCTCCCGCATTTCTGTCACATAGAAGGGACGCACATTGTACGTGCATTGTATGTTCAAAGTGTGGTTCCCAGACCACTTCTGACAAAGGCCTAGGGGGTTACTTTGCACATAATATATGATTTCAAATTCAGTCGAATATTTTACAAGCGGCACTAATTCGCAGAGATTTCAACCTCGTGAGATGTCGTCGCCGCTCGCGCGAAGGGAAAAAACCTTTTTGTCTCCTCTTGGCGCGAGGAAAGGGAAGTTGGGACTTCTCGTCGGCCGTGCCGCGCGAAGAGAGCGTAGAGAGCGAAGAGGGCAGCCCTGGCGTCCCGCCAAGAACGGCGCGACGAAGGGAGAATCTTCGTGTAGTCCGCTTTAAACATTTGTTTACAAACATTCCTCGCGTTATTCGAAATTCCACCTTCGCAGCATCCAGTTGCTACGCGTAATGTTGGATGGTTTTAGAGACTTCCACCTCGCTTACCCAGTTATTTTACAGATCACCGAGCACTGCTGGCGGTCGTCAGTGGCGACGCCAACCATACACGACGGCTATGAGAAGTTTCCACGTGGCACCTCCGTCCTCAAGTATGTGACGGCACCATTCCACCCGCATTGCGCGACCCTGCTACAGCTGTCCCTTTAGGTTTCTTCGCCCATTGTGGGCGAAAGATATTGTCTTTATTTCGTTGTCTAGAATATCCACTCTAGAGGGGAAACGTAGCTAGTGCAGTGCCACTGTTGTGCCTGGAACGCGTCTCCGACTGGTGTGTTTACCGCGTCCAAAAAGCGGTCCCTCGATTTCCGCCTTATGACGTCATACGAGCGTGACGCTGTCGCCAGTCGCGATCCTGGCGGTGTCCCAAAAGCTGTGGGGAATGTGGCAGACGCCTGTTCTGCCGCAGATCGCTCGCTGGTGCGGCGGTCCATCGAAGCTTCGGCAGTCGAGAGTTAGGAGGCCGGTATACGACAGCTACACTCGCCTACACCCGCGCTTTTCGCCAGTATTTCTACGACCAACCGCTAGGATCGCGACATGCAGCAGCATGACACTCCGGCTTCTGCGACGTCATTTTTTGCCCCTTTGGAACCACGTTTAGTGTATGGGCGGGATAGGACGCTAAACACACCAGTCGGAGACGCGCTCCGGGAACTAGAGAGAGTCACCGCAGGTGCGTAGTGGCACTATAAGTGCCTCTGCGCACCTGTGGTTTTTCAATCATGCACTATTGATTACACGACCAGACGTCCGTTTAAAGCGCCCAAAACACGGATGACCCAACGGCCGACCCGTCGCATGACGCGTCGGAACAGAATTACCCTATTTTTCCGGAATATAGTCCGCGGTCTGTACACTCTTAAAGTTGAGATTTGACGCGGACGCCGACTACAGGAATTTTGTTTTACAAGATCGTTCATTATGATAATTTTCGTGAATGAGAGGGCACGTTGATCTTGGTTTATGTATTATACAAGCTTCTTTGAGACATAAGGAAGTTTGTCAAGATGTGCTGGGTATGAGAAGGTTTTCGTGTCGACTAAACCCCGGTTTCGCACTGCTCATACACCATACAAAAGGCAGTCTTCAAACTCGAGTCACCGCAATATCCGTGGTTCGAATGCCGCCTGCCAATCTTTAGCCTTGAACTCACTGCCATGGAGCATTCAAAGCACGGATCTCGCGGCGACTCGCGTTGGAATCTGTATGCAGACTGACTAGTGGCGACGTGCGCGACCGAAAGCGTCGCTGTGGTCGGCCTTCCACGATTGGCGAAACGCTGACTATGACATGAGAAAAAGATTTATCATCGACGGAAATAAGAGGAATGAAAGAACTTTAATTTTGACGGTCTTGGCAGTGTTCCTTTGAGAGCGCAATGATTTCAAGCTTCCACCATGCTATTTACAAACACCATCAAACTTGTTGTTTGCAAGGTAATGACGTCACAAGGGGGAACCATAGGAGGGCGCCACCAAAACATCTCACCGCTAATTGTATGATATATAAGCAGTGTGACCCCGGCTTAAGTCAAGTGCGGACTATGCATAGTGTACGTGGGTTTAGAACGTCTGATTTTTCCTGCGCACCATTTGCACGGCGACAATCTTGGACTTCGCGCCACGTTGTGCCACATGTTGAACATCTTGTCATGCACGCGTCTGTCCAATGATGCCCTTCATAAAATAATAATAGTTTATTTTCATGAAGCACAGTAGAGCGAAGGGTAAAAGCCTCAAAAGAGGCTTGACCAGCCCTCGGCTTCGTACATTGGCATTGCAGCAAAAATTTGCATGAGAATACAAGACAGTCATTAATCACCTAAACAGATTGCATGCACAGTCCTTGCAGACGAGGAATCTGAAAAACACAAAAAAGTGCATTTTATGTAGCATAAACAAATTTAAGCAATCAATTGAGTGGAGCAGGTAAATCACTGCTACAGATGAAAAGAAAGCAAAGCCTTGAGGGAGATAGTGATAATGCAAACTTCCTTTTCTAGAAGGAAATTTAACAATTTTGGTATGGTAGATTGCAACATTAGCGTACCATAGTAGAACAGTAGACAACCTTCCAATACTCAATGTGTCTAGTTAAGTGACCGTGTTGATTTGGTGCCAATGCCGCTAGGTTTGGCAATTTAAAATGTTTCCTTTTTTTAATTTTAAACTCAGGATCAATCTGTATTCATAAATGCTATAAATTTTTAATAGGCTAAACTTCTTGAACAAACTGTCTGTATGAAAATCATAAGGCAGGTTGCATATTATTATAATCATTTCTTTTTGCTGTAAAAATTATTTTTGGAGGTTTGTGGATGTGGTGTTACCCCAGACGAGGTTGCAGCAGCTCCCTTGACAATAAAATAAAGCATTCTAAATTAATAGCTTCACTTTAACTGGGAGTGTTTTACCGTTACGGAATGTCAGACCTATGACGGTTAATAAATTTGCAACTGGTTAATGTGGCTGTCCCACGATATATGTTTCAAACACGAGGTTGCGGCAGCTCACATGACAATAAAATAAAGAATTCTATATTGATAGCTTCAATCTGAGTGGGAGTGTTTTACCGTTACGGAATGTCAGACCTATGACGGTTATTAATTTTGCAAGTGGTTAATGTGGCTGTCCCACGACATATGTTCCGAAAATATAACACCAAGACTTTCAAAACTACTGACGATTTCAATTGGCGTAGACTCAAGCACGATGCTTCTCGTTAGAGTAAAATAATCGAAAAATAATAGCTTTAGTTTTATCAGTATTAATTTTTAAGCAGTTCTCTTTTGCCCATGCCCCAAGTTTGGACGAAGTATCATTGGCGTTTGTGACAAGATCATCCCTATTATCTGAAAAAAAAGAATAGGCGACTGTCGTCAGCATATCTGACAAATTTTGCAGGACTTATGTTTATAACGTCATTAATGTACATAATAAAAAAAACGATCCAATGAAAAACGATCCACTCAGGTGTCCCCTGCGGGACACCTGAGTGAATAGGTTTAACGTCAGAAGAGAATCGGCCAATAGAAAAATATTGACAACGGCGTCGCAAGTAAGAGCGAAGAAGATTTCAAAGGTAACCCCAGGGACACCATAGAATTAAAATTTTTTAAGTGAAATATTAAGGTTGATAAAATCAAAGGCTCTCGTGAAGTCCACGAATGCACTAGAACCTGTTTTTATTTCTCGAAATTTTTTAAATTAAATATTCTCTTTGCTCTAGAAATGCTAATTCGGTCGAGCGACCTTTCTTAAAACTAAATTGGGCGGAAGTCAGCAGGTTATGCTTATCAGAAATTGAACTAAACGAGTTTGCATTATTTTTTCTAGGCCTTTGGAGAACAACGGGATGATAGAAAGGGGTCGAAAGTTGTTGAGAAAATTTTTGTTTCCCTTCTTATGTAACACTGCCACTTTCGCCATTTGCATCTTTTCAGGAAATAGCCCCGTTGTTAAGGACAGGTTAAAAATGTGGCAAAGACAGGGTGCTACTAAATCAAGTATGTATTTAATAGGTCGACTTTGCAAATTATCAAAGTCACAGCTACTGCTATTTTTCAGGTGCATGAAGACGGAGCAAACCGCAAGAGTCGTGGCGGGTTCGAAATAAATAAATAGATAGAATGGTTATTTTTATATTCTAAGTAACTGCAAGACGCATAGTACTGCCACTGACTAAGCTTGGAAAGTAGTCACTGAAAATGTTAGCTAAAAGCTACCATCTAAGTACACCCCTTCATGTACAATTCTTTCCACAGGCTGTCGATTTAGAACGCGATTTCAAACAGACTTTAAATTTCTCCAGATAACATCCGCACGTGTAGATTGCGCGTGAAAAGAGTTTGTATGATAAACAGTCTTAGGTCATGGATGAAGAAAGAATAAAACAATTAAAACAGGGACAACACAACCACATCTTTCATACCAACACGCTCTTCTCCCAAACAGTCTTAGGATTTCGTAGTATTTTTTGTTAATTGACTTTGATATACCTTAAAACTAAAAAGCTGAGGCGCTTCTCTTGCTTTAAGAAATTTCTGGTATAACATATTTTTTTTCTAATTTTTTTTCAACAATTCATGCGTTATCCATGGCTTTTTTAGGTACTTTCAAGGCTTTACAAGGAAAATGACAATTGTAGATAGTTGTAACTTCCCCCAAAAATGTTTTATATTTAAGATGAACATCCTCACAGTTGTATATTGGGTTCCAACTTATTTCAGAGATATCTCATTTAAAAACATTTAATGTCGTTTGTTATGTCTTGATAATACAGATGCATTTTTCCTTTGTTTCTAACTTTTTTGTATGGTTTGTTATTTCAGCGTAGCAATATTGGAAGGTGGTCACTAACATCGTAACTTACCGTTCCTGCTGTAATCTTATCAGGCTGTGCGTTCGTAATAAAAATATCGATCATTGTTTCACGCCGCACTGTGACTCGAGTGGGAGATTTAATATCGTTGACACATCCGGTTGTTTCGATTAAAATATTAAATTCACACTTACAAGCGCTATCTTTCAACCATATCGATATTGAACTCTCCCCCCAAAACTAAATCGTAATGGTTATCATTTACGACCTGTACCGCTCGCAAAAGTGAAAGAAGAAAACAGTGCGGCCATTTGGTGGTCGAAAAAGCACACTGATCACAGTATTACCTGTTCTAACAGAAAGCATTTATTGTCTTGAGTGATACAGCAATAGTCATCCCAAAGTTCACATTTTATTGATTTATTTACAAGTAAACACACATCTCCCCCACGACGAGGTGGGCGGTTCAAAATATAACTGGAGTGTAAGGGCATTTGAAGTACCTCGGTTTCGGTCGCATACCACGTTTTGGGTTAGCATTATTATATCGAATGAAAATTGGAACTGTGCAAAAATAACTTATAAACGAAGCACTTTATTTTTAGCCGATTGCGAATTAACGTGAAAACATTTGAAAGAACTCGTCCTCGTGGCCAAGAAGCTATTTTAGGTCCCGAGGAAGCACACCGTCATGATAAGGCATTCAAAAAGATGGATCCTTCTTTTAATCTTTCACGTGGCATCTAACGCAGTTTAAGCAGAGAATCTGCAAACTCAATCGCAAGCGCCCGCTCACCTGACTTTCGTCTCACGAGAATTTCGCCATTCGCAGACTAGACGAGGAGGGGCGTGGACTGAGCCAAGCATTCGCGGCTTCTGCCGAGAATTTCAGAGAAGTGCGCACGCATATATTTGTGATTGGTGCACAAGGTATCAGCTACGGGTGCCCATAGTTTTGACTAGGAAATAGGGAATTTTTGAAATCGTTGGTTGAGCGACAAATTTAAGAAAAAGCGCAAAATGAGCGCGCAAAGAGCGCACATCATAACCAAAAGTTGAAGTTTATCATCGCCTTTGCAAGTGTACACCACTCTGGTTATTGCCTGTTTGTGTCGCTTGTATACCGCCTTACCAAGGAACAGCTTATCGAAAGGGATTTATAACTCCCCGCTGCGTTTTAACGCGGTGTTACGTTAGGTCGTGTCCTTTCACGATAAGATCAAGGGTTGTCTGTGTGTACAGAATAGATTTTTGTGATGTTATAATCGTTAAATAAACATTATTTGTCAGTCAGCACCTGTACTGTGTGTATGTGTGTGTGTGTTGGGGGGGGGGGGGGGCAATCGGTGGCCGAGCGTTGTCTCTTAACACACCTCAGCTCGGAATGTGTGGAGGGAAAGCTCACGCTGCAGGGATCCTGTGCTCATTCCCCACCCCTGCCCTATTCGATCTGGATGAGCATCGTACTGGTGCGCGGTCGAGCATCAGTACGATGCTCATCTACGGGCTGCACGTTAAACATCCCGGGCCAACTCTGGTACAGCACTGGCTAAATCTCTCACCTAGAGCTGAGATACCGGACGGCCATTGGGACTGACCAACTTCCGGCTCTTTATAAGCATTATTCACACGGGGGAGGAATCCCTGGAGGGATGTGCGACAGCGGACACAATTTTCTCCTCAGCTTCGTCGTTCACTCCGACGAGGCGCCGGGGGAGGGCGGATGGCAGCGTTTGCTGTCTAGCGGTTTCCACGCTTGATATGCCACCGCAGACGAATTTAGCGAGCTCTAGATTTGACACCAAAAAGTTTAACGACAACATATTATTGAAAACGAACTGATGGGCCGCCAAACCAGGCATATTTGTTGCGGCCCGAGTATGTTCTCCCCCCCCCCCCCCCCCCGCCGCTGACGTCATAGCGCCGCCTCGCAAAAGCCTGACGTTTTCGTCACGTGATGTGCGTGACGCTTAAACATCCACGCAACACATTTAATAATATCGTGTGTGTGTGTGTGTGTGTGTGTTTCTCCGAATTTGTCTCGTCCTTTCCGCGTAATTTCCGATATATCTTCGATTATGAATTGGCGAAGGGAATTGTTTCAACGAGAAGAGTGATCAAAGATACCCTTGCCTAATGGCCAGCGCCCTCGTTTTCAGGTATACCTGCGTGCCAGGGCACCCAGATCACGCGAATGTCTTCAATGTGAGTCGGCACCAGTGCATAGAAATATTTGAGGTCGAGGTGTTCCGCGTCTCCATTTAGGCATTCGCAAATCTACTCGGAGTCCGACAGGATAATGACTTGACAGTGAGTAGAACTTTTTGTTGGGGAAGCTCGACTCGGAAAGACTCTGGCTCATTGTGTCCGTTCGTCACTGACATGGCCACAAAGCCCTTAGTGGCGTCGGGTTTTGGGCACCGGCCTCTCCCTCCGTCCACGAAATCCAACGCCGGAAATTGGCCTGGTTCACTGTACTGCGAAAGGGATGAGTCCAGCTTTGTTTGCAGTCGCTGGTCAGACCTCGCGTTGGGGTGCCAGATGTGGGTTTCCCCTTTGATGGGATACCACGTAAAAACACAGGATGTCTGTGGCTCCGTAGAGTGACGTGTTTTATCGGGGTTCGCCATCCCACTTTGCCCGTCGGCCACATCAATAAATGAAAAGAACGGAAAAATGTCGGCGCTGTCCTATCAGACAGATTCACCTGGAGGAGGCCCACGCTGCCGTATTAGGCAGATTCGTAAGTAGAGGGAAGCTCAAAGAGAAAGAGGCTCCGAGACCAGAGCCTCCCCAAGCGAAAGTCACCGCCACCGTTCGTGGCCGGCTTATCTAGCCTACGGGAAATGAACGCGCCCGGGGTAGGTGGTGTGCCTTAGCCCGCAAACGGGTCGCGTCCACAATCGCTCCCAAGGGTGCGCCGGAGGCACATTCACCAAAAAAGGGGAGGAGAAACCGCCCTGTTCGAGGAATTCGGACTCACCTCGTATCCGGAAAGCCGCTGCCATAGCGGTTCCCTCGGCCTGCATGTGCTAGGCCTAGATAGGGAGACGGGAAACACACGTGGTTCCCACAAACTTCTAAATCAGGAACACGGAAACCTATCAACCTTTAAGTAAGGATCTTCACCGTTGAATCAACGGCGAAACCGGTGAGTCGACTGTCTTTGAGCCACATCTAAAGAGGGAGCTATTCATGATGCTTCACACTTATGTCGTGTGCGCCGGCAAAAAGACTGTTCAGTATGGCTCACTTTGAGCCACAAAAGGCTGTTGCGGTGTAAACAGGAAGATTCGAGTTTTGGTACATATACTGTGAATAAAATGAGCACGAATTACTGCCTGAAGGTATTGGAAAGCAATGACAAAGTAATTTGTTTTCTTTTGGAAAGTAATTGTAATGTAATGTAATTACGTTTTGAACGTAATTTTTCCATCTCTGACACCGGGCATCTCGCCTCGGAAGAATTTGTGATGGCCGTTCGCGAAGTGCCGCCCGCTTTATGGCTGCTGCTGCTGCTTGATGGCAGTTCGTCGTCAAGTTGCTCGAGCACCTCCTCCAGCAGCAGCGACAACGAGGATTGCTTGTATGTCCCCCATGAATTCGACTGCCTTTTCGGACCTCCGCACAAAAGGCTGAAAATCGAGACGCACTTTTACACCGTTCACGAGTATACTGCTGAAGAGGCAAGTGGGCTACGTTGATGCACATCGCGTATCGACACGCATCTTTCACATTATGACTAACTTCGCTCCTGTCTTAAACACGTGTTGTTAGCGCCGCGATTGCGAAAACCTGTGCTTCGAAATCCGAGACCGCGGAAGGATATTTCCGGGATGGTGAATGACGGGAAGGCATTCGCCGATTCCGGAGGAGTGGTCATGTTCCATTGGGGATCCGAAGGCGGAGCAACTCCGTTCGGATCCCGTGCTCAGTCGGATCTGGTCTACTAATCCCGGCGCGCTCCGAGACGACCAGTGGGACTCGCCATTAGTTGGACGGGACAAACCGTGGACACGGCTCCGTGGGAATTTCTACTTTAACCCCCAACGCGCACCCCGTGTTCGCAGTTTCGCCTCATGTTTCAGGAAACATTTAATAATAATAATAATAACAATAATAATAATAATAATAATAATAATAATAATAATAATAATAATATTAATAATGTTTATTTTTCCGTCAAAACACAAATGACGGAGGGAGACCGAGGAAAAAAGCTGCATCATGCAGCTTGAGGGGCCTTCGGCCTTACACATGGCAGCAGTGGCACAAGTAATCGAAAAAAAAAAGACCAAGAGAAAAGATAACAATTTCAGAGATAAGAACAGGACAATATTACAAAAAAGGTGCGACTCTATAAGAAGCAAACAAAATCAAAGTACATGCAAGCACAGCATTATTCAATTTAGCAAAAATTTAGGTTATGAAACATGACAACTGAACAATCACATTTGAAAAAGAAAGAAATGCTCGGAGATCTTTTTACAGATGCTGTGGGAAGATCAATGTTGTGAGTAACAAAAAAATTGAGCAGTCGAGGGAGTGCATATTTTAACATTTGTTCGCCGTAGTTAGTTGTACAAATAGGGAACGTCCAAATTCCCATGTTTCGAGTAGGATATGTTTCTGCTCTTAGCGAGAAAGACGACAATTCACTAAGGGCATGAAGTTTTGTTAGCACTTCTGATTTATAGGTCACGCTTAAACGATATTTATATAATCTATTTACAGGCATCAAATTTAAACTTTTAAAGAGAGGTTCACAAGGGTGATCGTATGACACGTTACGAATACTTCGCAATATTTTCTTTTGTGTTACAAGTATTTTGTTTAAATTTGTATTCGTAGTAGTACCCCAGACTAAAAAGGAGTAATGGATGTGGGAGAGAAATAATGAATTATAAATATTTAATTTTACATTTGTGGGCAGAATATGGCGATGACGATACATTAAACCTGCGACTCGTGACAATTTTACCGAAATATAATTTACGTGTTCATCCCAACTCATTCGACTCGTGAATATAACGCCAAGGGTCTTAAAACTAGATAGAATCTCTATTTTGGTTTCATTTAAAACAATATCACTAGTTATATTGTCGTTCTTACTTTTTGGGCGAAATAAAATTGCTTTTGTTTTGTTATCATTTATTTTTGCCTTTATTGCTAGTTCCTGACAGCAGTTACCGGTAAAAAGTAAACTTGTATCATCAGCGTAAATTACGTATTTAACGCTTTTATTAATATTGTTAACGTATAAATTAAAAAGGAAGGGACCTAATATGCTTCCTTGTGGAACGCCAGATAGAATGGGTTTAATATCAGATGAATAACCATTTATATGAACGTATATTTTACGATGTGCAAGATAAGATGTTATGAGAGTTGATGCATGTCCACGAAATCCACACATTTGTAATTTTTTTTAGTAGCACATTGTGAGTTAGGTGATTGAATGCTTTGCTGAAATCAATAAAAATACCAAGAGTCAATTTTTTTTTCTTCAAAGCTTTTCAAAATGTATTCTTTTTGCTCTAAAAGTGCCAATTTTGTAGAACGGCGTTTGCGAAACCCAAACTGTGATGGAGTGATTAAACTCTGTTTATCTGCGAACTGTACCATACGCGAAAGTAGAATTTTTTCGAGGCCTTTTGAAAACACTGATAAAATTGAGGTTGGCCGGTAGTTACCTATATCATTCTTGTCACCTTTCTTGTAGAGAACGCTAAGTTTCGCAATCTGCATTTTTTGGGGGAAATACCCCATTGTATAATAACAAATTAAAGATATACGTCAAACAGGGTGATATGAGATCTAAAACGTATTTTATCGGATTTATTTGTAACTCGTTAGCGTCGCAGCTGCTACTATTCTTTAGCGATAAAAATGCTTGTGTCACCTCATTATCAGTTACTGGCTGAAGAAAGATAGAGCTACTACCTTTGTGTTCGATGTACGCACAGGCATTTGTATCGGGATTATCTCGTCAATGTCACCTTTTCTGGCTCAGTAAACGCACTCAGCACCTTGAAACTCCCTACTTCTATCCATCTCTTACGATTATCCATTCATCTACTTTCAGCAAATTATTCAGAAACAACAAATACCGGCGCCGCGGTACGTGGCTCCTTTAAGGTAATTTCGGATATATTTACCTTGCAGAATCATCATATGCGGCGCTGGCGGCGGTGCCACATTCGCCGCTCCACCCCGGCCCGCGCCAGACTCTCTCTATATACGGCTCTGGGTCTATTGAGCATTATTTGCCTCCGAACTATTGGACACTGCACTGTAAACAATTTGGAACCTCTACTTACCCTCAAGGCTCTTCGGAGAGCAAATCGCTGCAAACTGTAGTTATGTTTAGATCGAAAAAAAAAAAATTTTGTTGTCGCACTGGGCCATCAACTCCTATACAGCGTCAGGTGACATGACGTCACGTCCCGGAGGCCTGCACGGGCGATGAGATTCGAGTGCCGCGTCAGCCTTCGCGTGGGACTATGCTAGGATGTTAGGAAGCGAGTCCCACGGGGGGGGGGGGGGGGGGGGGGGGGGCGAGCGCTGACGCGGCACTTGCATCCAATCAGCGCCCGTGCAGGCCTCCGGGACGTGACGTCATGTCACCTGACGCGAACGCTTTGAAAGCTGCGTAGGAGGTGTTGACTGGGCACGGTTTTTATTTTTATTTGTTTATTTCACTTACTATTAGTCTTGTGTTTAGAACTCTTATACAAGTGGAAAAATAGCACTTCAAACAAAAATATGCAAGGGTAAAACAACAGTCACTTGCATTTCCTACATACAGATGTAAATTTCAGGAAGCGCGCTCAATCTAGAAAAAAAACTCCTCAGGTCGGCTGCAAGTTGCAACACTTTCGGGCAATGCACTCCACTCGCGTATGGTGCGAGGGAAAAAACGAATTTTTAAAACACTCTTTATTGTATCTGTATTCTTGTAGATGCCAACTGTGCTTATTTCTTGAAATTCTGGATTGGTGAGGTGTAACATATGATGCTGTGTCGATATGAAGAAAGATTTCTAAGAACCATATGAAGAAGTTTTAGACGCTTAGTTTTTTGCCTGCTGGTAAGCAACGGTAGATCGGCTTGATAACAAAGCTGTGTGGGGGACTGAAGTCGGTGGTATGTAGAAAATATAAAGCGCACAGCAAGGAGTTGAACACTTTCCAATTCCTGTTGAAGATAGATTACTATGACGCCAGGAAAGGATTTATCATCGACGGAACTAAGAGGAATGTAAGAACTTTAATTTTGACGGTGTTTGCAGTGTTGCTTTGAGAGCGCAATGATTTCAAGCTTCCACCATGCTATTTACAAAAACCATTGAACTTATTATTTTTTTTTAGATTTATGTTTGTCCTTTGTCCTTCTTGTTCCCCTTCTCCAGGGATTATTTTCATCATTCTTGTCCAGCTCGCTTGCACCTTTGCATTTAATTGCATTATAATTATAACCTTAAATTTGCAAGCTTCACCCTTGTTGGTGTTAGAATGGTGGCAGCTGATAAAACCCGTTTGCTCTACTGACGTCTAACCCCTGGTTAGCTCAGTTGGTAGAGCGCTCCACTTGTAATGGAGAGGTCCCGGATTCGATACCCGGACCAGGCGGATTTTTTCGGTCGCTCACCAGTCACCTAGCTGTGTTTGGAGATTTATGTTTGTCCTTTGTTCCTCTTGTTCCCCTTCTCCAGGGATTCATTTCGTCACCATCGAACTTGTTCTTCGCAAGGGGATGACGTCACGAGAGGAAACCATAGGAGGGCGCCACCAAAACATCTCGCCACTAATATGACGCTTGGTTTCCTCTCTTTGCGAAGCCACGAATGCGCTCGTGATGGGCTGATTGCACGCGGGGCTGTAGATTGCAAACAATAGCTGCGTTCGATTTACTTGCCCCTCCTGCACTGGTGCAGAAAAGTGTAGGGTAGTCTACTTCCCTACACTTTACTGCGCCGGTGCAGGAGGTGCGAGTGAATCGAACGCAGCTATTATGTCCCCAACGTTTTTGGTCACCCCGAGCAGCTTGAGGCGTCGCACAGAGCATGCGCAGAACTTCAGCGCGATCGGATTGGGACGCCCAAGCTGCATAATGGAAGCCCAAAGCGCTGGGCCCGCGTGTTCTAAAACTCTCTATTATAGAGTGGTGTTTAGATTGTGGCACTTTTCCGGACCGTCTGGAGATGCCCGCGCCGAGTGGCGCACTCCGGATTGACAACCCCAGCTTAGGCGTTGTGTTTCGATCTCACATTTGGAATCTGTTTATAGAAAGGCAGCTCCGAGGAGTGGTTTTCCTTGACTGGGCCCGTCTCCGGAGGTCGCGGAAGCAGTCTTGCGGACGCGTAACGAAGCAATGGGGTCACGAGGAACGTCTTGCATAAAATTGGCGGACTGACGACTGCATTCGGAGCTAGGACGGGGCTGTGCTCTGCAAGAAGGCGCGTGGATTTGGCTTCAGTGTTTGCGCGCTGCGGTTGTGTATAGGAGTTAGACTGGGGTTTCATTTGTTTTCTGGAAACAATGGACGCTCTTCAAGATTGCGCGCCGTCAAGTTGCTGGTGCGCCGACCCGAATCCACCATGGCGTGGGGGATTGGAGACGAGGTTTGCGCCAGCGTTCGGCGAAGAGGAGGAGGTGAAAACTTTCATTGATTGCTAAAGACTTTTGGTCCAGGTGGGGCCCTTAGTCTAGGGCTCCAGTGCTCTCTGCCGCAGCCTTCGCCCTTTGTACCAGCATTTGCTGGTGGTCGGGGGAAGGGCTGAGCACCGCAGCTTTCCAACTTGTTCTTTTTGCACCTATATAGGCGTCAAAATATGGAACACCTAGGACCCTCTACCGGTAAAAGTGCTATCTAAAACGCCAACGATAAAGATATATAGATTTATTTATGTACAGCATCGACTTCTGCCAATAATAGAATTTTAATATATACGAATCAAACCAATAAATGAAAAAGCTTCATTAAAACTTGCACCGTTCCAGTTATGTTCATTTATTATAAAATATTATATTTAAAACTTAGAAATACCTAATCGATTCAAATCAACTGACCAAATCATTAATGAAGCTGGTAACGCTCGCTACTACAACGCGGTGAATAATTCTTAAAGGGCAAATCCGGTCATTATTTTAAAATTTGGGATTGCCCGTTACTGACTGAGACGGAAGACACCTTAATCAGTGTTCATGAATTACGAGGTATCTTCTTTTCTCGATATTGCGCGTAGTAATTTAAATATCATTGCTAAACGTTTGGTTTCGGGCGTCGTCTGCGAAACCTAGACTATTTACTAGAGATTGATGGCACCCTGATCATCGGCTGTACGGTGACGACGACGTCACGTTGGTGCTGCGGCACGTGGTACGACATGCAGGTGACGTAGCCAAGTTATCAATTTCAAGAAGTAAGGTTGGGAGATCGGTGGCCGAGTGGTCTAGCGCACACCAGCTCGGAGCATGTGGAGCGAAAGCTCGCCCTGCAGAATCCAGGATCCTGGGTTCAATCCCCACCCTAGCCCGTTTCGATCTGGATCAGCATCGTACCGGCGTGTGGTCGTGTTTCACTATTGCGTGGTGCACGTTAAAGACCCCAGGCTAGCGGCTGTACTGCACTGGCCAAATTGCCCATATACACCTGGTAGGCTCGTCGCCCGTTGAGGCAGACCAAGTTCTAGGCTGTATAAACATACACACACCACAATTTTCTTTTTCTTTTATTTGTGGCCCATTATCTGTGCAAACTTCTGCTGGAGCGCCATGCCTTGCGAACCAGCCTGACAATGTCTGGATGATGGTTTGCGAACAGGTGTCCAGGAATCCTTCAACTTCCGGGTAGTCATAATAGGCATCAAACGCCACCAAGTAAGACCCCCCTCCATACGCAAACAGGCCAATGCCAAGACGATATTATGCGTGCAGAGGCGGTAAGAGCATCATTAGTGGTGCTCGGGGCTGCTGATATGCAAACTTCTTACATGGCACGCATTCCTCAACAAAGTTGTGAATGTCCTGTGCTATTCTGGGCCAAAACATAAGTTGGTGCCCCCTTTCTTTAGATTTGTTTACACCTAGGTTCCCTTGATGGACCCGAGCTAGCATAACTCGCCGAAGTGATGAAGAGATCACCACGCTTGCTCCTTAAAAAAGGATTCCGTTGCCCACCGAAAATTCAGGGTCTAGTGAGGTTAAGTTACTCTGCAGTGGGTTACCTTTTTCTAGACAGTTGAGGACATATTGTTACTCAGTACCCTTCTGTGTTTTAGTTCGGTTCTGTGTAGTATCGCTCACAAATGCGGTAAGCACTCCCACAACGCGTACTTCAACATCCTCCAAGCCTTGTTTGTCTCGAGAGTCTGGATGCACAGCTCTTAACAAAGCGTCCGCTAGCGTAAGCTTTCTGCCCGGTAGAAACTAGCAAGAAGTCATACTTCATCAGTCTCAAAAAGAAACGTTGTAGGCGAGGAGGGACATTAGACAGGCTCTTTTTTTGATAAAGCGACCAACGGGCGGTGATCAGTTTCGAGAAGGATATGTCGACCATATGTGAGGTGGTGAAACATCTTACATCCAAACACCAGTCCAAGCGCCTCTTTCTCAAGAGTATCGTGATTCAATGTCCAAGAGTGATCTAGAGGCATAGGCTACAAGACGCCACGACTTGTTGTACAGCTGCAATGAGGCTGCTCCCATTGCATCTTTAGATGCGTCAGCCGACAGTTTTCTGGATCTACTAGGGTCAAAATTGCAGGGACTGGAGCACTGGTGAGCATGAGTTTTAACCGTTTCCGCTCGCTGCCATGAGCGGTGGTCCAATCGAAAAGCACATCTTCGCGAAGAGCGCTGTCTAATGTTTTTGGCTGTGCATTCAGATAATCTCTTTAACTATTTCACAGAGTAGATTATAGCTCGAATCATGCGCTGGAGAGCTTTCTTGTTTCTGGGTGCATCCATCTTCACGACACTTTCTAAAAGAACTTGGATCAGGCCCAATGCCTTTTTTGCTCAACACACAGAAGAGTCACTTCTGGAATTCCAAACTGGCATTTCTCTGGGTTTAGTTTCAGGCCTGCATTATGTGCCGCTTGCATAGCTAATCGCAACCGATCATCATGCTCCTGTTGCCTGGCTCCCCAGACCAACACGTCATCAATGTACACCCGTACACCTTTTAGTCCCTCAAACATTTCGGACGTTGCCCGCTGGAATACGTCTGGCGCCGAAGCTAATCCAAAAGGTAACTACAAAAGCCGGCATCGTCTAAAACGGGGTGCCAAATGTGCAGACTCATGATGTTTATCGGCAGTCTACGGGATTTCGTGAAAGCCTGCTCGCGCACCAAACTTCCAAAATACTGTGGCATTAGCAAGCTCAGCTTCTATATCCTCCCTTCTTGGCATTTTGAGATGCTCGCGTATCAGACACTTATTGATTCTTCCTGAGCCCGTGCACACCATTAAACCGTTGTTCTTTTTTTTGACCAAGATCAGGGGGCTTACCCTGTCTGAGGGCTCCTTCATTCTTGTGATAATTCATGCCTGCTCCATGCGGTTGAGTTCTTGCTGCAGGTGTACCATGACGGCTTGAGGTACCCTACGGGCGGATTGAATGACAGGCACTGTGGCTTCCTTAAAGAGATGCTGTATGGACGTTTAATTTTTCCGATGCCTTGAAACAAGGCTGGAAAGTTTTGTTTTCAGTTTTGTTTCAATTACTCAATCCCAAGCTCTCTGCGCTTAAGATTGAGTATACATGGTGGTGGCGATCTCATGCACACGATTCATCAAGCCTAGCGCTTCACAAATACGTAATCCTTAAACTGCACTCCAGTCTTTGTTCACGACAAAAATTGGCTGGTACAACTTTTCCTTGGAGCGTGAGCACAAGTCTCGTTTTTTCAACGTCACCGATAGCGCTGCCATTGTAACTTCTTAACACCGCCGGACTTGGTATCAGCTGCTGTCCGGAGTTCGTGCTTCGGAAGAGTGACAGCGGGGGAGGATTTACTTGGGAGCCGGTGTCTACCATGAACGGTACCGCTGCCTTTTCAATCATCACCTTGATCAACCAGTCTTCCTCGGCGATTGTCCGGGACTCACCGACCTGGAAGATCTCAAAAGTATCTTCTGGCGGTATTTCTACTTCCTCAACTCTCGGTCTGTTTTGCTCTGCTTGAGGCTTTGCGTCACAACATATCGCGAAATTATATTTCTTTCCGCGAGAATTGCACATCTCGCTGAAAGCTGGGCATCGGCGTGGTGGGTGAAATTGGTTGCACTTTCAACATCGCAGACGGGACACATTTTGTTTAACCTTTTGCATGGTGTCTACTAGTTATACTGGTGCTGGGTGTTTATCCATCCACATTTCCGCTTGTTGCGACGAATTCTCTGCGGCTTTGCAGATTCTCGTTGTTTAATCAAAGGTCAGATCGTCCTCCCTCCGCAGTCTTTCCCGCAGTTTGTCGCCTTTTGTCGCCATCAACAATGTGATTTCTCACGAGAGAATCTGCCAACTCTCCGAATTTACATGAGCGCGCTTTGAGTCTAACGTCTCTCAGAAATATTTCAAATGGCTGACCTTCCATCTGTCTCGTCTTACGAAAAACATGGCGTTCGAATGTCTCGTTAGCTTTCGGAGCGCAATAATCTTGGAACTTCTGAGATACCATCTGACAGCTTTTCATGTCGTCTTCCGTGAGATAGAATGTGTTGAAGACGTTCACAGCTTCAGGTACCGCGACGTGCAGTAGGATAGCTACCTTCTGCCGCTCTGTTCAAGTCTCTGAATCAGGCACCGTCGCTTTGAGGACGGACTCCACTCGTTGAAGGAAACGTTTCCAAATGTCTGTGATGTTCCCTGAGAACGATAAACCTTCCGGTGGTTTGAGCAGCTCCATTGTGGACTTCAAGGATTGCCCGGGTCAGATTTCAGCCGGGTTTTGGCACCATGTAATAATTGAGAGTTCACATGACTTGTATACCAGGGGTGCTATGTTGCGCTTTTTGCACTCCCAGGAGACTTGGAAGAGGGAAGTGACGTCAACGACACAGCAAATGCAGATTGGATGTTGACAGAAAAAAACGAAATCAACATCCAATCTGCGTTTGCTGTGTCGTTGACGTCACTTCCCTCTCCCTAGTCTCTTGGGAGTGCAAAAAGCGCAACATTGCACCCCAGAAGAGAACTGGCGCTCGTGGTTTTATGTCATGAGCTCGCACCTCGCTCCCAGTTACTGGTTGAGCCCCCGCGCAACACCGCTATAGTCATGATTCAAAAGTGCGACTTCCTCAGCATTAGAATCGGTTAGAGTCACTAATACCCCATTCACACGACCGTAAAGGTACCTTTAGCTAAGGAACCTTTATTATATGCGGCCAATCAATCAAAGGGCCACTGACACGCCAAAAAAAAATTTTTTTTTTCATGCTAGGCGTTAAAGTGGCATATCAGGACATTACGAAAAAATTGTTTCACTATAAGGAGTATTCACTGGGCGCCATATTTGTGGGTGCTGTTTAGAGCGCATGCTCAGAACGAGCCATCATTAATAGGCTGCTAAGACCGGCAATCTTGAGGGGGCGTAATGCACGTTACAGAAGAACTGTGGAAGCTCGCCATCAGCACGCGCTCAGCAGCCGCGCACACAGCTATGGCCGCCAGTGAATACTTCCTATTGAGTCGCGTAGTTTTTTTTATAAAAAATAGAAATACGAGGCCCAATTCAAAGTTTCCGCCAGTGCACTGTGACGGAACAGTGTACCGCAAGGTGTCGGGCAGTCAGAAGGGAGGCATCGCCGGAAGTCACGTGAGTTGTATCCCTCCTCGTGCTTACCGCGAGCGCGTGTAATATTTTTTTTTAATATTTTTGTTATTCTCCGCATTTCCACGAGCGATCCAAGCGGACAAGGTTTCTTTTATTTGCTTTTCATCGCTTAATGTTGCTGTAAAGGTAGAAGAAGAGGAGTCAGTGAATTGACGTGATCAACTGCAATGCCTAGAAGGTGCTGTGTGAGGGACTGTCCCGGTATTTCAGCAACTGAAGAAGAGATCACATTGCATGCATTTCCGAGGGACGGCAGGCATCTTCAGCCTGGAGAATATCTGATGATTCAACGACCTCGGTGTCTGAACCTTCAGCAGTGCGATCGGGCGTGTCGTATGCTAGCATTCCTAATTTCTGCGATCGTTCTAAAAATTTTTTCAAAACTTCATAGATTGAGTTGTGCCCAGCATAGCTCTGTATCATCGGACTGACGGCATGCATTCGTACACTGGCTTGTACTCGCAGCGCTTTCATCATTGAGCTCCATCACGTCGATCCCCTGACTCTTCGTCCTCAACTTTTACAGCACTCAAACTAACCAATGGTGCAGCGATAAAGAGCTAGGGGAACTGAAACTTCGTTTTCTACGATCGCTCGTACGAAGAGCAGAATAAAAGAAAGACTCTTAGGCACGGTCGCGGAGAGCACGAGGAGTGAAACTCACGCGACTTCCGGCGAACCCACTTTTAGTGACGTAGGTCGATGCCTCCCTTCTGTCCGCCCCGACATCTTGCGGTATTTGTAGTTATATCAGCTTTGAATTGGGCCTCGTATTTATATTTTTTTATGAAAAAACAACACGACTCTATAGTGATACAATTTTTTTGTAATGTCCTGATATTCCATTTCAACGCCTAGCATGAAAAAAAAATTTTTTTGGCGTGTCAGAGGCCCTTTAGCAATCTTCCGCGCGTGGCATGTGCTCGCGACCCAAGAGCACGGGCCGATTCGCCGATAACAAAGCTGCCAATGTTAAAGCCCGGCCGGACTCGAAGCGCGCGCTCTCTTTCTGAGAGCGCGCGCTTCCAGTCCGGCCGTGGTTAGAGCCACTAAATGAGCTGCGTAGCTTATTTAGTGCCACTAGCCGTGGTTAAAGGTACCTTTATGTTGACCGTGTGAATGGGGTATTAATGAGCTGCGCTTAGAGTACGCGTGTAATGCCAAGCCTCTATGCACTACGAAAATTAAAACACAACCGCGTGCTAGCACGTGCACAACCCGTAGTGAGTTAGGGTGCCTACATGTATGTCTGTCTCAGGGTGAAGACATATATTGTTGCCCTGAATGTGCCAGCGCGTGACGCTCTGGCGCACTCGGTACGTGACTTAGGCGGTAAAATGGCGTCTGTGCCTTAGCCAAAGCTACGCGCTCGAGCTGAGTGACACCGGCTTGCGTGCACCTCAACGTGCATTAAAAAAAAATTGACCGCATCTCCACGCGGTGAATGATGTTTATTGGGGCGAAGCACTGGTGGTGCTTGTCTGTGTAGACGCTGAGCCGCAGCATGCCGAGCCTTTCGTTCGTTTTCATCTATGTCAGAAAGAGAATGTGTGGTATGGAACGTGGTTATATACGCAGTTGAGCATTTGACCGCAGCGCCCTCTCGTCTATAAACGTTGAGCGGCTACATAGAAGGTTTTATACATGACAGAAACCCCAGCTCTTGAGTTACTCTCACATCTCAGAGCCCCCTACTCGTCCCGCAGTCGTGGCCGAGTGGTTAAGGCGATGGACTGTGCGGGGAGATCCATTGGGGTCTCCCGCACAGGTTCGAATCCTGTGCGGCGAACCCTCATCATTTTTTTGGGCCCTACACGAGCACGTGAGCACCTGAGCTCACGAGCACGAGCACGAGCACCAGCAAGATCGATGTGAGCCCGGACGCCGGACGGACAAGGCTAGACCCTAAGGAGCTTCGACCCTAAAAACTATTGGCGACGTGCGCGACCGAAAGCGTCGCTGTGGTCGGCCTTCCAGGATTGGCCCAATAGCTGACTATGACGTCGGAAAGTGTATACCATCGACGGAAATAAGAGGAATGAAAGAACTTTAATTTCGACGGTGTTGGCAGTGTTGCTTTGAGAGCGCAATGATTTCAGGCTTCCACCATGCTATTTACAAACACCATCGAACTTGTTGTTCGCAAGGTAATGACGTCACAAGGGAAAACCATAGGAGGGCGCCACCAAAACATCTCGCCGCTAATTGGGTGGCAAAATGGCTGAGATGTCACCACTCAAGAAAAAGCGCGCGTATGTATGAAGGCACTCAGTTAAAGCCCCTTCATGTTTCAAAAGTAGCGCAAAGTGGGTCGATGCACGAGGAACATGCAACGTGCATCCCTTGGGAAGATCGTGGCGGCACAGCGCAACACTGAGCTGGATTTGAGACGCCATGAATTTCCCAGAATTGGTGCGCGGCACGTGCCTCGAGCATTTCTACAACAATGGATGGCGCCACTTTTCCCAGGATAGAGGGGCTTTACACTGAGTTAAACAGAAACGCCCCTGGCGAGCTTCTCGCCGCGAACATTCCTCTGTCCTTCTCGAAGTGAAAAATCTATGCTATGCATAGTATACATAAGAGGAAGAAGTTAATACTGTAGCATCGTATACTATTCAGCGGCGTGCGTTTCACACGCTCTACGGCTGTTTGCAGGTCGCTGTGCCCGGACTTGGTTAGCGTGGTGGGGTAGTTAGCTATATCGTGATTTAAAAAAGGAGAGCCTACGGCGGACGCTCTTGCATGTCACGTGGTGTAGAGCTACAGTGAACTAGAATAGGAATAGTGGAGCAACAGCCGGCCTCCAGGCGAAGCGCTTTGTGTAGAACCTACCAGGTAGCGCTGGTGTTCGATTCCGGATAGAGTGCCTTCATACACACGCGCGCTTTTGCTTGAGTGGTGACATCTCAGCCATTTTACCGCCCAATGGTTTTTTTTACGCATTTTGAAGTGCGCGCAATCCGGTGTCACTCAGCTCGAGCGCGTAGCTTTGGCTGATGCATAGACGCCATCTTACCGCCCAAGTCACGCACAGAGTGCGCGAGAGCGTCACGCGCTGGCACATCCCGGACAACAATGGATGTCTTCACCCTGAGACAGACAGACATCTAGGCACCCTAATTCCGGAGCACTCCTGCCAGCGAAGTTCGCTCCAAGCGCAGCCGTTTTTGATCTTAGCGGTTCATTAGTGTGGCCCATGTATGCTTTATGGGTGTCTCGACGTCTATGAATTAGTGTTTAAAGCTTACTTGTGCAATGTAGTGAAAACCGGCGTAACCAGTCTCGCATGCTGGCGCGTAGCGGTGCGCATCCGTCTTCTTTCTCTTCGTTTTCATTGCTTAGCCGACAAGGCTCGAACCTATGTAATCAGAATGCCAAGCTCTTGACATTCACAAAATTAAATTGCGAAAACGATCATAGAGACCGCACAAACCATCTGAGAACGTACGCGACGCCATATCCCATGTTACAGTAGTTATGTCCTCCGGACTTCGACAACAGGGCCATTCGCGGCAGTCTTCACTTGTGACTTCACACGGCCGATGGGGCGCCACCGACACCTCTTCCACTGCCCCAATATTATAGTCTACTGTAGTAGAGCCTTCATTCTGTGCTCAGAATACGCTATTTTCTGGGGCCATAGCTAGCATTTGGTGCGTTCATGCTGTGGCGCAGTGCATGACAGTACTGCTTGAATGAGTTTACGCACATGAGCACTAATATACAAGAAAGGATACCCTGGAGGTTTGTAAAAACCGCTAAAACGCAAAAAAAAAAAGGCAAACGCGGGCAGCAGTTTTAATCACACAACGAAGAAAAGGCATGGGAGAAGAACCAAAGCACTGTAACAGGGTAGCTTGCTGGGCTGGTTTGTTGAACGGCGTAGTGAAAAACAGCGCAGAAAAGACGAACCAGAAAGTAGAAGACGGACAGCGCATGTCCTGTGTCCGTCTTCTACTTTCTGGCCCGTCCTTTTTCCGATGTTATTCACTACGTCGATAAACCAAAGCACCAACGTTACGTCGTAGCCCAGTGTTGCTTGACTAACATCTAACCCGCTGGTGGTATAGAGCAGCTTTAGCGGAGCACGCGGCTTCACTTTCACGCTATATTTCGGCTCTGAGCGTACTTCGTGCCACTAAAGCGAAATGCGTAATTTAATGTTGTTATATATTTTTGACCGTAGTGGCCCTTTAATCTGTGCAGGGCACTAATTTTAACGGGTTTCGATTTTTGTCAGTCATCAGACACCTGAGAACGGTGCCAATATTTTTTTTTTAAACCGAGTCTGTTGATAACGCTGCACATTATTTTATTTTGACCCCTGGAAAGTTTGAGTGGAGATAAGTGTATCACTCAAATGTTATAAGTCTCACCCAGTATTGGCGGCAACGCGCTACAAGTAACGGCGGTACCGGAACCGCGTTACTTTTTCCGGTAACGCTGTAACGTACTCGTTACTTTCCCAAATCAATAACGGGTAACGTAATTACACTCTAGAAAAAGCCCGTGCGTCTACTTTCCCGCACAACACTCGGAGAGCCAATCAGTGCAACTTACGGAGGCGGCTCAGCGAATAACGATGCCAGAACATATGTTTAGACCAAAAAGCGCTGCCTGAGTTGTGACATTAAGCAATGCAAGCGTGACATTTTGCCGTGCTTAATGTCGTAACTCGGACTGCGTTCTTTGGTCTAGACATCTGTTTGGGCATCTTCATTTGCTGAGCTGTCTCCGTAAGTTGCGGTGATTGGCTCTCCGAGTGTTGTGCGGGAAAGTAGACGCACGGGCTTCTTACACGTTACTTATTTCAAGTAACGTGTAACGTAGTTTCGTTAATCATTACACTTCTTTTCGTGTTTTTAGGCGCCAAGCCAGACAGACATTTTTATGGGTTTTTTGCGTTTTTTTCTTACCGGTATTTAGGTGGAACCGTAAAAATATAAGGTAATATGTTCAATTCCTCAATGGTCATAATGTTTCCCGAAGTATGGTGATTATGCATATCTGTAACGTCAAAAGAGTAAAACGTGTTAATTCATACTTTCAAAAGTAACGCAAAAGTAATGCGCGTTACTTTTTATCGGTAACGGTAACGCATTCCTTTTATTTCCGAGTAACGAGGAATGTATTTCGTTACTTTTTTTCGGTATCGCCTAAAATACTAGTTTCATGGTTCACGGAAGCACCGTCGGAACCTACGCACGCGCCGCATAGACCCCCCTAAGAAATTACACTGAATGTAAGAACTGTAACTGAATGAAGGTAAATAGAAGTTATTCCAAAACTCGAAGCGCCTCATCGCGGCGTAATGCCACGTTATGCAATCTGGGAATCAGTGGCCAGCAAAATTCACACGCGTTCTGCTCCTGGCCCGCAAGTTCCTAGAATGCAACAAGCGCAGTGACGGATTTATGGAAGTAGTCTATTGCTCGAGTAAAAGAACAATCAAAATTCATCTTTTACTTTCATTGTGGCAGAATCTAAATCCTATTTCCGCTCACTTGCAAAATAGCTTTATTCCATTATATTGCGTTGTTTATCAATTAAACAGTTAGCTATTGTCTTTGATTGGCATATGATACGAGTTCCGGATTCTCAGCCTTAGAAGGGACTCAGCCTCATTTCTTTGTATTTCAGTTCTAACAAAATTTATGCAGTATCGACAATATTACCCCAAAACTTCCAGCCTGACACCAATACAACATAGCGGTAGTTCTTTTTTTTTTTTTTTTTTTTTCCCAGACGAGAAGTTTACGTCGTTCTTTTGAACTCGTCCACAATAAGAGGTCAACCCACGCCGCAGATAGGGCGACGCCTTCTCCAGCCTCTTCAAGGAACGATTTCGCCAGCGCGCCTTGCGACTCGTAGTAGCCGGACGCGAAACCTGGCCACTTGTCCGGCGCGGGGGAGTGTCCCATACGCGGATCGTCCCGGCGCGACCCGGTCCGACGCGCGCAGTAGCGCTCATGTCGACGCGCTCGGCGGCAAGAGCGTCGTGCGACGGCACACACCAGAGCAGCAGCGCCGGTTGCGTCACGCACGTGACGTTCTCGAAGGAGCGCGCCCATTGGCGCGCGTAGCCGAGCACGTGCCACGCGGCGGCACAGTTCAACATCGGGCCGCGCTGCCGCCGCTCCAAGCAGCAGTTGCATCGATCGGGCCGGCCGCGAAGGGCCCGCTGCAGACTCGCCCGCTCATGAGTCTGAGCGCAGAGTACCTGGACATGGACAAGGGGGACGCCGGGCCGGGCAAGCGCCGGGGCTTCTTCGTGAGCCACAGGTGCCTCGCCGCCGCCGCGCTCCTAGTCCTGGCTGCACTGGTGGTCGTCGGCCTAGCCACCCGCTACCTGTCCCCGGAGGCCTCCGGCGCCCTCCAGCACGCCCCCCAGGAGCCGTCGGCCCCCGTGGTACGCGTCACCGACCTCCGACTGCCCAGGAGCGTGCAGCCGCTCCACTACGAGGTCGAGCTGTCACCCCGGCTCTTCGGGGACTTCGCGTTCACGGGCGCCGTGGCGGTCACCATGCACTGCCTGAGCGCCACGGACGCCGTGGTCATGCACTCCAAGGACCTGAACGTGTCCGACGTGTCTGTGGAGGAGACGACCAGCAACGTCCTGGTGCCGTGCGGTGCGCCGGTCCACGACGCGGCGCGGCAGTTCCTCCGCTTGCCGCTGCACAAGACGCTCAGTGCGGGCACCAACTACACGCTGAGGATGCGCTTCCGAGGCTGGCTCAACGACGACCTGGCCGGCTTCTACCGGAGCTCGTACACGGACGCCGCCGGCAACAAGAGGTACGTGAGCATCGGGAGCGCGCTGAAGCCGGTTTCGCCGAACCAGCTGGTTCTCGTCTTTGTATCTTCCCGGGCTTGCTCACCGATCGGTGGACGGATATAGAATGCGCGCGGGTTCTGATGGCGCCGAGCAACGGGGCGTGCGCCGATCTGGAGGGTGCGCGGGAACCCTTGTTTTTTGGCGGTAAGCTCTCGAGCCGCGAATCGGGAAGTCCTCTATTAGCAGGACGGGCTGAGACCGGGGAAAGTCTTGCTCCGCTTTCTTCGGGCCTGTTTTCTCGCTGTCCCCGACGAGTTTTCGTGCATGCGCCCGCTGGGGGTGAGTCTGGCACCCAAAGCCTTCCTCGGGCTTCGCGGTCCGTCGCCTTCGCCGCGCTCTCCTCGTTAGGGCGAAAACGGAACTTCTAGGTCAGCTGGCGGTCGGCGACTTTTAGTCTGCGTGGTGCGGCGGAAGTGATTGCTCGACGAAAACAAAGACCTCAATCGCCCCTTTCATGAGCGCCGGAGCATTGACCCGTATGCGCCCTGTGGAAACACTGCGGTTGTTTGTCTTGCGGAGTCTGATTTCTCAAAGCTGTACGGCACGCGGGCCCTGTGTCATTAGGATTTTTTTTTTTTTGCATGTGCTTTCGGTGTACGTGACTTCATCATCAACGCCATTATCAACATCATCTGTCATCATCATCAGCACATAATAATATATATTTCTTTCTTATCACTATGTTAAGGTTCGGGTCACCTTATAATTATTCGGGGCACCTCATGAGTCATAACCTTATGAGCTCTCGTCCTGTTCGCCTCCCCTTTTTTCGTCTTCGTCTTTGTTAGCGCTGTCAAATTTTTGTATGTTAGGATTTCACCGGTTGCCCGCGGAGGATTATGTGGGTTTACTATCTACATGGAAAAAGGTTTTACACTTCTAAATGGGTACTACGGCTGTTTTCTTGAGGCACCCTAGCTATCTTTTCTAAATCCCCGGTGCTTACCCTTTCCGGTATGCTATTTAGTTTCGCGAAATTTTGTAAAAGTTATTGTGAAATCGGCAAATGAAAATTTTGCAAAAATTAACATTCAAATAAACCCGCACTTTTCAGCGCCTAGACGTCACTGGAAGGCAGGCTTTCCAGTCAAGCAAACAGCCTGAAAAATGGGAAATGCCAAGTATTTGTTCCGTGCTGGAACGCGGGGACTGGAGCGAGCTTACAAAGCAGTCATTTCACGCCATGGAACTGCTTGTAATCAGCTGGGAACAAAATCCACTGTCCAAATAGTGAACTCGTGGCTTCTACTGGCGTCACTTTTTCTGTGTTACTAGTATCAATTTTCAGTTTGAAAAACACGACGAGAACCAAAAATCTAAATTAGCAAAAAAAAAAAAAAAAATATTTTTTAACCTAATTTTTGGAATACTATTTTAGCGATGTTCGTTGGTTTGTTTAGGAAATTTTTAGACAAATCGGAAACCATGAAGAGATCGCCGAAGTACTTTAAATTTGTAAATCAGCATGACCCAGGGCTAACACCCTTCGGGTGTTTTGCCAACACTATTAGAATACTGGTGAACGCCCAAAACATTTTATGCTTGCCATCTCAGCAGCATCCTAGGGATCATTTTTACGAACACCACGCTTAGAAACACACCACATGCACATGCAGTTCTCACATACACAGAAATAAACACGCAATGGATCGCGTACCAGAGAAAAGTCATGAATCTGGCGACTGCTTTGCCGCCTTATATACTCAAACGATTGAAAGACACAGATATACAAGTGCACCACCTCCACAATTACAATGGTTTAACGTATGCTCCTTTGCTCTCGTCAGTATTTCGAGTAATGCAGAATATGTCCAAGTTCAAGGATTTTATCTCCAGTTAAAAGCGTTTTCAGAGACAAGCATTATTTGAAATTTCCCTAAAATAATCTCGCAAAGGCGGGTGTCAGTGGGGCGAACACCCTTCAGACAGGATGTCCGACTCACTTCAGCCTTTTCCACGCTCTTTTTACATCGTTCACAATTTAGGGTGTTCCATGCAACTACGCCCTCTTGTACTTTTGGAAAGAGTGTATTATGTCGAAATTAAGATTAACCTAGGGCGCAAAGTCCTACTTTGTCTCAGGAAGAAAGATTAATAGCCATTAATTTTCTCTCCAAAATATAATCTCCAAGAACACGCAATTTGGCCTTTCAGTTGTCCCGCGGTCTACGTTAGCTTCTGACATTTTGTTTCTTCCTAACTTCCGTACAGTTCTTAGGGCCGGGCTCAGCTGGCTGAAGAGCAAGTTGTTTTGGACTCGGGGCTAAAGGAAGGTTAATAAGCAATCCATCACCCCAAGGGCCTTGACGCTCAAAGCTGGGCGTCAAGCCGGGCAAATGAATGAGATGACGCGGTTTACCCTTGACTTTTTTGTTTTCCAGCCGTCTGCCGCTGTGCGCAACACCTTCTTTGACCTTTGATATCCAAGGGGAATATCATTTGTTTTGTTAAGCCGCACCAGACGTTGCTTGACCTTTCCACCTTCTTTGTACGGTCGAAGTCGTAATTAACGGGGAACGTCAAACTTCTTGAGCTTACCTTTGAATTGAGGCGTGAATCTATTCTTTAGCGTTAGAATAATATATTTAGCGTCCTTTAACAATCTTCTAAAACACGCATAGACCTCTAATTCTAATAAAAATCATCGTCTTTCCTTCGGATGTATGCGTGCTTACAGAGCACGGTTCACTTATACGCTAATACAAAATCTCCGGAGGCATATTATATATATATAGCCGATACGTTTTATGTCTACTTGAACCTCCTTAGGTGCGCCCCAATCTTCGGTGAGCGAATTTAATGTCGTGAGAAAGAAGAAGAAAATAGGCGGTGCTATCGAGAAAAAAAGCGGATTAGTCTTCTTTCTCGATCAAAACAGACGGTGCGGTAGTGATAAGGAGCACGTTCCCGAGCAGCTTATCTAATATAGCGCTCGGTACAGGAACCAGGTTTCCTGGCATGGGAGACAGAACGCCGCCCCTCGCCGTCGGAACTTGCTGTACGCTCAGTGCTCCACGGTGCGCTTGAAACACCCATCGCCGGTCTTCTTGAAATCAATTTTCCCAGTGAGAAAGTTGAGCGGTGTTGCACCCAATAGTCACTGAGAGCTTGTGGAAAGCAGGGCGAAATTATTCTGACCGTGCTTCTAGATTCTTGATTCGTTCTGCGGCGTTCTAATTGGCTGTCCCCGCATTGCGATCGGATGCTCACTGATAATGGTATGCAGGGCACTTGGTGCACGCCCTGCAGTTCTCAAACTGTCAGTGACCGTATAGGTGCATGCAGCCCGGGTAGCGAAAACGCGTCGATCCTTCCGGCAGTAATATTCCTTAGGGCCCATGACCGGTGGAACAAGATAATACTGATCGCCTTGCTCGCTGGTCAAACTGATTCATGCTCAGTTTGACTGAACTACAGAATAGTATACGTGGGTTTTGAAGGGTAGACGTTGCAATCCCCCAAACACGAAACGCCAGAAAAAAAGAAAATCTATTCAGCATTTTAGAACCGTCCACTCCGACTTGTCAAAAAGGTGGTTATGTACGTTTTGTTCATGTTCCAACTCTCATTATTTTAGCGTCCGCACGAGTTAAATGGTACAAGAATGTCTAAACTCGATTTCGTTCATTATGGCTTCTCTTTTTGCCTGCTTCGAGCTTGATGACGCTATAGCGGGGACACGGCTGGAAGCCTGACTCGAGAGTGGAGGTTCATTGATTCGGGGAGGGTGCAGTGAACTGATTATCTCGAGAGGGAATGTCTACAACCATTTTTTTTTTTCAAGTTAGTAAATATCAGTCCAAAGAAGAAAAAAAAAAACGTGCACATCTGTATGATTTTAGTCGGAACTGCGGGACATATTTGTCGTACCCGCGCATTTTTCGGTGCGCCGGCGGAGGGCCGGTGGCGCCCGTCACGAACATCTGTGACGAATCCTTGTCAAGGGCGATGGCTGCGTCTGGCAGATGTTCCCTCGATTCTTATCAACGTGGGGTGTTGTTCTCTTTCACTCGCCGTGCGAGGAAAACATGGCTGATGTTCCGTCATGTTTCCTCGTATGTGCCCTTGATCACGGAACGCGTAGGCTTCTTTCGGCACTCGCTTGCCGCATGAACTCGCACTCGCATGCCGCATGCGGTAAACTATTGAACCGTGCAAAGAGACGACGGCTTTATTAGGGCATTTTAGAATAGGAGGCCCCGACGCTTTGGGTGCCCCGAGCAGCTTGAGGCGTCGCACTGGGCGTGCGCAGACATTCTGCGCATGTGCAATGCGACTCCCTAAGCTGTTTGGAGGCTCCCAGGCGTCGGGGCCGCCTGTTCTAATACTCCCTATTGTATACGGTGACGCCGTACAACAAAAAGATAAAAAAAACTGCAAGCATTGTTTGTTTGCGTGTGGGTAAGAAATTCAATAACAAACTCTACGCTCTATAAAATCTGGAGCGATAGCTTTCTCGTAAATCACTTGGTAGATCCAATTTCTACAGTTTACGGAAGTAGCTTGGCAAATGACGAGGCTGATACCACGATTAGACTAACAAAAACAGCAGTTAGCTCTGACAAGTTTTTTTTTGCGGAAACTTGTTGGAATGTATGAATTGAAGTGCTGTAAATCAATTACCCTTGGGAGGACCTAATTCATGGGGTTTAAGTTGTTACTTCTTTTGGTAATTTAACTGTAATCGTATCTTGATCGCTTTACCTCGCAATGTGTACTTGTGGTTACTTTCCCTTCCATTAAAAGTACTTGTAATTGTAATTTATTTACTTTCCAGCTATCGGTAATGGCAAAGAAATGCGTATGTGAATTCAGCTGCTCATTCCGCGATCTCGTTATAATGAAGTCCTGTTTTATGACGTCACTGACGCGGTTGGCGTCTGCCTCAGGCCCTCCGCGTTCTTCTGCCAACTCGTGGGTCCGTTGTTTGAAGTGCAGCAACTGCATCTGAATCAGTAGCACCTAAAGTACAAAACATGCTGGCGCCCCCGGCCAATATCAGGGGATTCGCACAGCGTCAGCTTGACGCCCAGACGGGCACGTCTTTGTGGCAACTCTCGTCGAGCTTGAGCGTGTTTTTCGCTTGGGGCGGGCCGGAAATCCTCTAGCGATGACGTCGTTCGCAGACCTTGTCTTCTAGGCGGTATTGCCTGAGCCCGCGACCGTGTACGCACAGCAGGGCAGCTGCTAAAGCTCAGCTCAGCAAACATCGCAACACCTCACGCGAAGCACGACCAGCCTTCGCGTGCTGTTGTCGGGATCGAGTGAAAAAATTAAAATGATTCCGATTGTGATGCATAGGTTGAATAGCACCACTGTTTTAGTAGAACGCATTAAAAAAAGTAGAAATCAAACTTTTAATGTCTATTAGATTATTTCAATACGTACACGTTACGTACCCCAATCGATCACGATTTGATAGATTTTCCGTAATAAAAATGTAATTCTCGCAATTTTGGTGGTGTTTAACATAATTAAAAAAAAACAGACTTGCATGACACTCAGAACTAGAGGCGTCCTATTACACAGTCAATACAGTTGAGGAAACAAAAGCACAAAACGTGGCGAAGGCAAAATGTCGAAGGCCTAATTCTCAACTGTAAGGCGAAGAATGAAGAAAGCATTTTATTTTGTAATTGAACATTTTTTGGAAGTACTGCTTGTTTTCGGTGATAAATTGCAGCGATAAATCGGCAATCAATTATGTAGACAAGTGACACCGACCGCATGAATCGTGCAACGCAGTTGAAATCGGAACGGCCTGAAAAATAAATTTGCCTCGAGATCAAATGATAGGGCTATTTTCGAGTTTAAAGCCACTGCTTATACATATTGTCCTGTGTTTTCGGTGTTTAAGTTTCGTCATATTCGGAGGGCGTTGTTCGGAGTTTATGTTTTGCCGAAAATTCGAAGGTAATCAGAGTTTATATTGGTTTCATTCGCAATTTTCCGAAATTGGGACGTTAATTTCGCAGTATTTTTTATTAAAAGTAAATAAACAAGTAATAACCCGATGTATACGTATGCCAGATAAAAAATAAAACGCGCTTTTATCAATTAAATTTTTTTTCAGGTGAATTTGGTGTTGGTGCCATTGCCATTGGCAATACTAATTTGTCCCACGACAAAAGTTGCACAGAAGTGTTGCTTCGATAAACCTCGATGCCTTAAAATCAATAAAGTCCCGGAGGTAGTCGCTAAGAAGCTCGTAGTCTTCATATCCTATTCCATCAATCTAGCCCTCGGCCGCGCGAGGTAAGAGAAGTTTCAACTGCCCCTTTTCCCTATTTTATACAATTGCTATAGTCCATAGCTTTCACTGTTACAAAAGCATACCCCCTCCTTTCTCTAAATCACAAATCGCATGGCCCAAGCTGGAAAACCAAAAGAGTGACCTTTGTGGTGACCCGAATGTACAATGACCTGCTGCTCCGAATCAACCTGGACGAGACAAGCGGTAAGACCCCTTTTAACGACGGTCCGAGATTTGAAAGATAATTATGCTCGCATTTTCCCAGGACCATTGACCGTGCGCTGATCAAATTGTAAAAATACCAGTCGTTTACTTTTCTTTTCTGAGGGGGAAGTGGCATTGTACATAAAAATTCGGAGTTTACCGGTTAAATCCGAATTGACCAAAATGTCACCGGCGGGTGTTTTTCGCATTTATCTGAAAACACGAAACTCTACTTATATATCATACAAAAGACAGTCTGCATACAGATTCGAACGCGAGTCATCGCAAGATCCGTGCTTCGAATGCCGCATGGCATTGAGTTCAAGGAGGAAACTTGGCACGCGGCATTCGAACGACAGATATTGTGGTGACTCGTGTTTTTAGACTGTCTTTTGTAGGATGTACGAACAGTGGGACCCCGGCTTACTTGAGGAGGTTTTCTGCTGGAGGGGTTAACTTTCTATGCCGGATGCTTTTGTTTTCCGCGTAAACTAAATGTAAAGATAACTAAACATTGTTCGCTTCCCTGCACGGAGATTTGGAGTCCTGCAGGTGTTACCGGGTTGAGGCAAAAGCTCAACGTACGGAAGGTCCAACAGTGAAAATGCAGCTAAGTAAATAAAGACAAGTTTAAATCCTCGCTTTTACGTGAGATCGTGAAAGCGCACAAAGAAATGACCTTTTGTAAATGTAAAACTTGAGGCAACTTATCGCGGAAGCATTACACACGAGGGAGAATACGTAGATCGTTTTCGCCGTCCCGCCACGCTCTCCACAACCCGCTGCTATACCCGGAACTCTGCAGTCAAGACCATCCCATCAAAAAAAAAAAAAAAACGCCAAACAACTGGGAGGTATAGCCCAAATATATCCAAAGCAGTAAATATATATATATATATATAGAGCCAGAAGAGCCACGACTAAAAACAATGATTTTTAAGCCTGTTATTGACAATGTTTCTCGCACGTACAAAACACGTTACATTACCTTTTTCAACCCTCAGATGCGCCACTTTTTGTGTACATTATGTCACTCGTGAATTTTAACAGAAAAGCTGCGGAAGGATGCAAATCCGTACAACACTGATCCTTCCTTATAGGTCTCCAGAAGTACAAAACACCGAACTTTATTGTGGAGCCCGGGAGCTGTGATCATACAGTGAAAGAAATGAATGCAGAAGCAGTACAGTCAGAACATTGGGACATTCAAACCAGAACCCCAATATATAAGGTTCTTACCAATGCCCCACCTGTCTCGTCTTCTTTGTTTAGAATATGAGTGGCCCCCATCCTGGTTCATGCTATTTCTCATTGTGTCGTTTTTTCTTCGGGTCGGCGACGCCTGGAAGCGTTTATGGCCAGAACATCCAATACTGAGGTCAGAACATCCATCGAGTTGAAACATCCAAGAGGTCACATGACACCAGAGTCAGACATCCAACAACTCAAGACATCCATTCGAGTCGAAACATTCATCGAGTCAAAACATCCATCGAGTCAGAACATCCATCCGTGTCTAAACATCCATTGAGTCAGGACACTTATCAGAGTCGAAACATCCATCTGAGTCATAACATCCATCAGAGTCAGAACATCCATCAGAGTCTAAACGTCCATCTGAGTCAAAACATCCATCGAGTCAGAACATCCATCCGTGTCTAAACATCCATTGAGTCAGAACATCCATCAGAGTCGAAACATCCATCTGAGTCATAACATCCATCTGAGTCATAACATCCATCTGAGTCATAACATCCATCAGAGTTAGAACATCCATCAGAGTCTAAACGTCCATCCGAGTCAAAACATCCATCGAGTCGGAACATCTATCGAGTCAGGACACTTATCAGAGTCGAAACATCCATCTGAGTCAAAACATCTACCGAGTCAGAACATCCACCACAGTCAAAACATCCATCTGATTCAAAACATTATTGTTTAAATTGAAAAAAAAAAAAAAAAAATGAATTTTTGCCGGCTCGCGACTGCGAATTTCGCCAAGTGCCAGTTTCGGGGACACACCTGATTAACCCCCTTGGTCACTGTCCTGGATGTAGGGTCCCCCATTTTCGTGTTTTATTTTCGTCACTGAGTATATGTTTGGACGTTTGTGGTCGAAA
This sequence comes from Ixodes scapularis, assembly GCF_016920785.2. Lineage (NCBI taxonomy): Eukaryota > Metazoa > Arthropoda > Arachnida > Ixodida > Ixodidae > Ixodes > Ixodes scapularis. The sequence continues at coordinate 856,347 of NW_024609835.1, forward strand.
TTAGCATTGTAAAGCGGTTGCAAGAGGAAACGGCCCTGTTTTCAGGCTGTCCCGACAGTGCAGTCTCGACATTTCAGGATGTCTTTAACTGTCTGGAAAGAATTACAATTCTCTGAGTTCTTCCGTAGAATGGACTGAACAGCACGCATGGGCCAGTTTCCTTGAATAAAACTGTTTGAATGCCTCACGATGTCCCGATGTCTTATTCCACCAACTGACTTCATGTGAACGATATGGGCGTTGTGTCTGGCAGTAGTAATCGGGACAAAAATGTGTGCATAGACACTACGACAGGGTACAAATACCTAAAAATGTATAATACATTAAAAACGAAACTGTAATATTTTTTTCCAATATTGCTTCCGTAATTTAAAAGCTACTTTCTATATACAATTGAGGGAATCCGTGTAATGTGCTTTGTCCGAGAGTAAAACTAACTTTAAAAACCACGAAATAAAGCTACGATTCTCTTGGAATAACGTTATTGAACACGGCGAACATCTGACACAAGAGTGTCTTGAAACAATTCAGAGGCTTAACACAAAAATGGGAACAATTGACTAGCGAGGTGAAATTAATTTCTCTGAGGGGCTTACGTTGCATAATTCACCGACAACCGTATTTTGGTCCCTCGAGCAATCGCGCAGACTCGGAGCGAGCCCATCGCGCGCTCTGCTGCTCCCACCCCAATGTAAAAAAAAAAAAAAAAAAAAAAAAAAAAAAAGCTTTTTTTTTTTTAAATAATGCGGCGAAGCAAACTACTTTTAAAAGAGAGTCGTTCTGTCTTGAAAAATGTTTCACCATCACAATCTTGAAAGTGCTCTAACTTTTCGTGTGAATAACAATATCGCCCTTTTCATTTGGATGATTTTCACCACGTTGCTTTTTAATGATTTGTTAAAATTTTTTACCCCACATTGCCTGGAAAAAAAAATGTTTTTTTTCTTTCTTTCCGAAGCTTTTAGGAACGCATCGGCATACACCAAGCTCAAATAAAAAAATGACTGTCACACTAGTTTTTTTTTTCTTTTCCAAAGGCGATCTAAATACCTAGCATTTTTCTATGGATTTAAACGGCCTTGTTCATTGTCTGCGGGTCACGTAGCTGCCACGAATCGCAGAGCATCGTGCTCTCGAGCTGCGCGGGTCAAACGACAGCAAATAAAACGCCACCCGAGACGTCAAAGCAGCGAATTTTACCGGCAATGCAAGTAAATTCCAATCTTAAACCAGGTAGCGTGATAACGTAACATTACCGGTCGCCGCTTTCGAGAGCCATTGCCACTGCGCCGTCGTGTCCTACCTGATTTTAATACGAAGTGGACCACCAAAACGCTGTTTTATTTTACGCTTCGTTTAACTTTAATACTTTGTTCATTTATTTATTAATAAAAACGACAGAATCATCAGTGACTCAAGCAGGGATCAAGGAAAACAACAGCAATGATCTTACAAAACAAAAAAACAAAACAAAAAGTAACTGACACTGGTAAAGTAAAATTGAAGAAAACGGAATCACAGAATACATATAAAAACGCACGTTTACTGAATAGCTTAAATAACTGACAATGTCTCAGTTAGATAATAAATTCGTAAAGGCAGTCCACAGCTCGAATAAAAGTAAAGAAATAATAACATACCTTATCCACTTCCGTCAAATAACGAACTCAATTTTGTCCTTCATAATCGATAACATTTTATCTAGGAGCGTACGCAAACGGTCCGTGCTCACCATATCGTCAAACGTCGTGTACACAACAGCCCTTTCCTTTCAGGCAGAAAGACGATAGAACATTCAACTCGTCAAAATATCCATGACAACCATCTGAGTCAAAACATCCATTGAGTCAAAAGATCCATCGAATCAGAACATCCATCCGAGTTTAAACGTCCATGGAGTCAACACATCTATCGAGTCAGAACATTCATCCGAGTCTAAAAATACATGGAGTCAAAACATCCATCGAGTCAGAACATCCATCCGAGTCAAAACACCCATCAAGTTTGAACATCCATCGAGACAAAACATCCACGAATGGATGTTTTGACGCGTTAGATGTCCTGACTCGGAATCGCCTCGAAGGTAGTCAATTGTTTAGCGGTGAAGCTGCGGACTTCTCATTTTTACCAACTTGGTAGCCTAAGGATGTTTACAATGGACACTAATAGCGAGTTCGTTTCACACGCACTGGCACCATTCCAGTTTTCTCCCAGAATGCATCGCACTCACAGAGTGTTGCACGGAAAACTGGACTCAAACGAACTCGCCAAATGCACCGAGTGCAGAATAGTGCAGAAGACTGATGCTGCCGCCATCTATGTTGTAGGAAAGGTACCGACTTCAAACCGAAACTAGCGCCTTTCTGTTCGGAATGATGCGTGGGAATGCGAGAATCCGGTCGCTACCAACGTTTATCTACAAACGTTGGTCGCTGCAACCTGTAGTTTATAGTTGCGATGACTTCAAGCAGCTAGGCTGCCGTAGAGATAATTACAGACGGCGTAAATTTCCGCAACCAGCTGTCTACAAAGCAGCTGGTTGCGATCTTTCAATTCTTATAACCGTTTACACTGAAGAAAACTGATGATGCTGTCCGAGCAGAAGCTTGATCCGTTTGAGCATGGTATTATGCGTGAACCACTGAAAGGGTACGGCTTAAAACTAGCCTGTTGGAATATCCAGCAAAACTGGGACTTTCGATTTGGATAGTCATTATAGGTGGATTAGATATTAGCCTTGGTGAGGGCGTCGAGAACGAGAGCTTTCTCGAACAAAATACGACGGGGCAAGTTAGCTGACGTAGTTAAATGTTAAACATGATGATGTTGCCCAATCCTCGGGTAAAGTCTCCATCTTTAGCTTTCTCTGATGCTTATTGGGCAGTCAGAGGTTCCTGCTGGAGGAGTTTTTTCGACAAATGTTAAATTTTTCACCCGCACACGGATGGTGATAGACATCTCAGGGGCCGCTGTTGCGTTTGTTCTGAGCATTTCTTTACACACTGGTATATTTCAGCGTTTGTACGGCAACAGAGCGATTTAAAACCTGCAAACAAGTCACGGGTTGTCAATTGCTTCCTTCGTGAAATAGTAGACGCTCACAATTCAAGCTCGCGTTTCATTTCGTTGCCCGCGGTACGCGATTTCTATCAGAAAATCTACTCTTTTTTTTTTCCGTTCGGTTCCGCGACACATAGTAGCAGACGAACCCTCGTCGTCTGCTCCCGCTCCTCGCCGGCCCCACTGGAGCGAGGCATGACGGGATTGCATTTTGGCTCACTCCCGATTTTCTCGGTGCAGCGAGTGCTGATGCACGCGTGGGGTGTCAGCGCTGAAACGAACTCGGAGAGTGCAACCACTCGTGGAGTGCCGGCCGAAACGAACCCCTTCCACACTGCGAGTGGGCACGCGTGGGCACGAGTGCCGTGAAACGAACTCGCTATAAAGCAACATTTGGAGTGTTCAGTCCAGGGTGTAAGATAGACAGGTGGTGAAACGAGAGCCAAATGAGTGACCGGATTGTGTCCCCCTCGGTTTTCTCTTTTTCTGTGGCGCCATCTATGTGGAGCACCGCGAACTCTCACTCCGGGTGGGCGAACGCTGGCGACCTGTTAAAGGGACCATGAAATGATTTTAAAATCGAGTTTCATCCACCGCACGTCGTAAAAGGTGTGAAAAGAAACACAAAAACACAAAAATAGGGAGCCCAAAAAAATTATTTGCTATAGAACTTTTAAAAGAAAACTGGACTCTTTTGCGCCTTCCTTCCTTCGCCTGTTCACTACGATGCATACGCAGAATCGGTGCACGTCAGCCGAATCCACATCGCCTATTGGGTAAGAGCCTACCTCACCAGCACCGCGATCGTAAACAATAAATAGCCGGCGAATGTTTCCTAAAAGTTTTGTTAAATAATATTCAGATCCACATTTTGTAGCATAATTAGAGATGTGTGGCGAAAATTGCCAAATTTGATAATGCTGAGAGCCAAGCGCCATCTATCGTGTGGTAAACGAAGCAACTACTGCGCGTGCGCAGTAGGGCAGGGCCGCCAGTTACTTGGGTGACGGCGACCGACGAACATTTATTTTCTTTGTTTTCCTTCCTCTCAAAACTCTGACTGACTGAACGTTTATTTTTCTACGTGTTCTTCCCGCGCGTGCCGACTTCAAGCAGCAAGAAAACAGTACTTAAAACAGACCACGACAAACAAGAACGCTGGATTCACCGACTCCGACGAAGCGTATAGGCCTAGCAGGCATTTCGACTCGGCGCTGCGTTGCTTCGTCGCAAGACCGTCTGCCTACGACCGGCTGGCGTGCTAAATGGAATATGCCCGCGCGACCCTTGTGGACCCTTCCCGTATTATAGTTTGATCACTGACCTCAATTCTAGATTAAGAGGTGAGGAGGTCAATCTCTTCCCCTTGTTTTCCGAGGCAGTGTTGACGAACACTCGTCGAAAAGGGACTCTCGTCGATTCTATCTTCTTGTTTTGTGTGATATAGAGCTGAAATAAACGCCGTATGGATTGCCTTCGTAACACGGTATGTGCACTTTGTTATTGGTATGCCATTTTTATTCTGACAGACTGCACGTCACTGTCGACCCCGGTCCAACCTTTCTTTGCCGAGTGTCGCGTCAGTATCGAGTTGCAATCGTAAAAGAACGGTCCCGAAGCGCTTACCAACAGCGCGAATACAAGACTTCCATCAAGCGCGCGCGTCCGCTCCGAGTGTAAACAGGTATTTACGTGGCTCTTGCTGACACTCGTAGTTCAAACGTATCTTTTTTAACGTCGGCTCGCTCCTGCATCTCCGAGGCCGCGAAAAACGCCATCTACGTCGCTTTGCAAACGACTGACACGGGCCGGCCCTTCTGCCAACAATGACGGGGTGGTGACAAGACTCGCTGCACTTCCCAACAGGCATACCGGCGTATGGGACTAGTCCCATGCTGTCGCTGTAGCGCAACATATCTCATTGAATTTCGCTCAGCTGCGATGCGGCGATGAGAGGCGCCGATTCAGGAAATACGTCGGTGACATCAGCGCAGTAAAACCTACCGGCGCACCCCAACTCGTTGCCGCTAACACTCCCATTCTCCTACTGCCGAGAGAACTTCCGGTTCCGGAAACGGTCTACGTCACGGCTTCTTTTGCGGTCAGTTGGAGAGAATGAAAAAGTCGATATTTCAATAATTTTTTGTGTAAAAGTTATTAAACCGAGACGAAAACGGATGCCTGTTCGGCATTCAGTGAACATTGACGGTTTAATGTAAAAGTTATCTGGAAAAAGTAAAAAGGTCATTTCATGGTCCCTTTAAACTGACGGAGAAGGTTTCTCGTGGATATTTAATGGAGGACTGTCGTGCTCTCAGTTTATTTTGCGCACTCTCCCATAAAGTTCCAAGCAAATTTGATTCAAAATTGTTTTCTTCTCGCCGCAGCGCCATCTGTCGCAAATAGGGGGTACCCGCAAGCCTCCCGCAAGCAGACGAGTACACAATCCGGTCACGGCGCTGCGGTAGGTTTCTATGGGCCGTTTCCCCACCTGTCTATCTTACACCCTGGTTCAGTCTACGCCCGGGTAGAAGACGCGCTACCGGGTCTGTGGTAATTGTGCAATCTGTTTGTTTGATTTGTTCCACTGCGCTGTGGGGAGACCGCTTGAACTCTGCATGCATTGTATCGCTGCGAAGTCTGAAAACCCCGTCGTTTATAGAGGCTTTAAGCGTTTGTCCCTTCTCTCGCTCCTCTCGACTAGCCAAAAGAGAAACAATTTTTTTTAGAAACTGATTAGAAGTTCGTAAATTAACTAGTCGAACCTGAAGTTCGACGAAAGTTCGCCGCATCCTTACAAATAGCCCAACAATAGCCACACAGCAAACCACGAACTTTTAACGCCAACTAGAAAATAATGTAGCCCAATTTGGCTATATAGAGCCCAGTCTGGCAACACTGGACCGTCGGCGCGCAGGCGCAGTAGCGGCTTCTTTGTTGTGGAAGGCTAAGCGGAGGGAGAAACACGATTTACGAAAACTTCGTATTGTGCAAAACGTTTTAGGTTGGTTCGTGACATAAACATGCTACAGTTTCCCGTTAGATGAACCTACGAAACACCCGTTCGTTTTTCGCCCCACGCAATAGGAGTCCCACTAAAAAAATAAACAAAAACGAGCAGCGTTCGCCCCCTCAACTTGCAGCCAGAACAAGCGACCACGTTATCTGGAGCCGATTATATGCCGCCAATGTTGATCATAGCCCCGCGCTGGGGTTGGCAAAGCACAGGACACGCGCTGAGTTCCAGACACTGCTAGAGGGTTCGGCTATTGTCGTCGTTGCAGCGATTGGACACGGGCCACTACCCGAATGCTTCTCGAGCTAGCAATTATCACAAGCCCAAGTCAAGTGCCCACGCAATGCTCGGGACAAATCTATGAACAGTATTCAAATATCGTCATATGGGTGTACTGCGATCCCCACTTTATGTCATCGAATTTCGCAAAGGAGAGATTGAATGACAAGGATCGCTTTTGTCTCTGAAATTACAACGCAACAAAGGAGTTTCTTGGCCAGTGGCGTTGCGTGCGAGTAACCTTGAGTCCCATAGTGCCAGTAAGCTCGTGTAAAGTGAAAAACGTTCGAGCTGAATATCGTTGCACCGCCCCTTTAATGACCTTGGACGTTACTTGGACGGGGTTACACGGTTCTTGTTTCTGTATAGGTTTGGCTTCCGTGTGTGGGTTAAATAAGCTGTTCTTCCACTTTTTTTTATTTTTCTGCTTGTGAAGTTGTCGGGTGTCGATCCAAAGTTGTTATGTAACTTATGTGTTCCGCCCTGTATAAAAAGAGCCTCTGTTTCGTAAATAAATTTTTCAGCTCTGTTTTGAGACGTCGCTGTGTTGTCCCCTTTTTTCTTTCTGTTGGTCTGTTCGCCTGTCTCAGGCTTTATAAGTATAAGTATGACCGTTTGTAACTTCAGACCCGCCGGTAACCGATTACTGCAACTCTCAAAAGTTATGCATTTATTTCACCCAACAATAAACATCAAACTCCAATTATTAGTTTTTATTTAATTAGCTTAGGCAATCAAAAGACGCACGAAGGTGTCCATCCTAACTGCGACTGAATCTGCCTTATTAGAGGGTTTTAGTAGATCGTTCTCATGACTCCGATAACGATATCCCGATACTCTGCCACCGCCTCCCTTGCGCATGCATAGTATCGTTATCGGGGCAATCGGAGGTATCGGAACGATCTACTAAAACTCTCTATTATTGAACCGTGTTACTCACCGCCCTTGTTATCGACAGTAAAGTAAGGTAAAGCAAAATGAGAAAAAAAAATTTTTTTTTTTTAAATTTCAATGGTAATTTTTATTTTCGTTTCATTATTTAAAAAAAAAAAAAGAAACACAACATGGGGTCATTCTTAGATGTCTAGACTATATGCTGAGTAAATATTACTTAAAGGAGCTGTGCAACGATATTCAATTGGAATTGTTTTCTCTCTACACGAGCTTACTGGCACACCTGGGACTCAAGGATACTCACACGCAACGCCATTGGCCAAGAAACTCCTTTGTTGCGGTGTAAATTCAAGGAGAAAAGCGATCATTTTCATTCAATCTCTCCTTTGCAAAATTTGATGACGTAACTCGGGGATCGCAGTACACCCAAGTGACGATATTTGAATGCGGTTCATAGATTGGACCCGAGCATTGCGTGGGCACTCGACGTGGGCTCGTGACAATTGCTAGCTCGAGAAGCATTCGGGTTGTGACCCGTGTCCAATCGCTGCAACGACGACAACAGCCGAGCCATAACAATATCTGGAACTCAGCGCGTGTCCTGCGCTTTGCCAACCCCAGCGCGTGGCTATGATCAACACTGGCGGCATATAATCGGCTCCAGATCACGTGGCCGCTTGTTCTGGCTGCGAGTTGAGGGGGTGAACGCTGCTCGTTTTTCTTAATTTTTTTCTGGGACTTCTATTGCGTGGGGTGAAAAACGAACGCGTGTTTCATAGGTCATTAACGTTAGGGATCCGTTTTAAGCGGTATTTGTGCACAGTACAAAAATTGTTGCATCGCTCCTTTAACTGGAGCAAGCGAAACATTGAACAAAACTACAATATCTGAAAGACACACAGTGTATAATTTTCCCCGCCTTGTGGGGCAAAATGAGACAACGTAGTGGGCTACATTGAGACACACTTAAAAAAACCTGATATGCCATCCGTTTTTGTAATAAAAACACTCGAAACGCACCGCATTAGCTCCAACGCACTCTTCCTCTCTCTCTGCAGTCGAGCAACTCTGCAGTCGAGCCTCCCCGGATCCATACCGAATCCAAGGAGGCTCGACTGCAAAGTTCTTTGCATACCAGGCAGTGCCAGTCTCTTGTGGGATGCATCGCACGGTCTGCAGAATGCTCGGACAGTGCGCGAATCTTCGGGGGTTCGCTAAAGACCTCCCTCTTGAAATTAACGTCTTTTTTTTTTTTTCTTTTAGGAAGAAAAAAAAAGGGGGGGGGGGGGGGCAGTGCGATGCCGGTTTTTGGTTGCCTTCGCCAACATCAACTTTGCCTTGTGGGGAGATGAAGTTAGAACAGTGCTGCTCTCCGACCTGCTTGTTCTCTTTTTCCTACGTTAGGTACAGAGGAAATGTTCTTAAAACTTGCAACGTCGGAAAGATCGCGCCTTCTGTAGCCCAGCCGTTTTTTGTAGAGCTGTTGCTCTTCACGTTCTACGAGTCGTTTGGCTCGCCTTTGAAGCGCATCCTTTGGTACGCCAAAAGTGTGGCAGCAGTGCGAAGGAATTGACGTGGTTGCGTGACACTTTCAAGAGCTTTGTTCGTGTCACTTTCAAGAGCTTTGTTCGTGTCACTTTCGCGCTATGAAGCGTCTCTCTTTTATACTTTCGGGCCATCCTAGACACCGAGAGAAAAAAGAATATGGCTCAGGAGGAACCAGGAGACTCGCGCGTTATTGACATGCGCGTCATAGAATGCCAAATTGTCGCTTTTTTTCCCGGGCCTATCCAGTAATGTAAATAATAATTTCGTTAAAACACACAACCACTGATTGCTCCCATTTGGTCCGCATGGAGCTGATAAATGTACCAATAAAATTAAAGCTTACATTGGCAAAATAGTGGGTGCCAACCGGGGCGCACGTCTCGAAGTGAAACCTCACGCTGAGTTTTACGCCTTTCTGGCGGTTGGTAAACACGTCAACCTCAACTTCGCATTTATTCTCTCTATTTTCTCTCGAACACTCTTTGCGACAGCTCTTAATTTTTTTTACATGCAAAGTGTACGGGTTACGGCACCTCTCGGTGAAGTTTGAACGTAATCCAGATGTTTGTCTAGGTGATGGATGACGCTAAACACAAACTGTCTCATTTTACCCCGCGTCTCCTTTTAGCCTACCGATAACAGGAGTGCCGATAATTGCAGTTCTGACTGTATCCCGGTGCATTGATCGCCAATGAAACTCTAATAATGGAGGCACTTGCGCGTCACCGTGCTTGCATTACAATATCCCGGACAATATGAGTGCGAACAGCCGTTCAGGCATCTTTGGCCTTGCTCCCAGTATATGAAGAAGCTCCGATACTGACTAGGGCTGGAACGCCAAGTCCAGACCCGCGTTGCACTCGGGGAGCCAATCGTCTGTTTCTCAATAAGAAGTTCAGCGAATGAGAAAGGTGGTCGATAAAATGTTTCAATGGTATTATAACAGAAAAGTGAACGCGCCTTTTTTTTTTTGTCTTTTCACTTTGAAACGGCAATTGGTGTCAGGAGATCTTAAAGTGTTCTTGGTTGTCCTTCTAATGTCTCGCTCGCTGCGGGGCAGTACTAAGACGCCCGAGATTCAGTGACCACACTTTAAGAAATCTGGGAGGTCTACTTTCCCGCAAACCACGTTGGAAGGCGAATCGCTACAACCTACCGGGGGGAAGGGGGGGGGGGGGGGGGGGGGGGAGCTGGGCGAATGACGGAGGGTGGAGATATCCTTAGATTTAAAGCATCAGTCGCTGTCACACCGCATGACGTAAGCACCTCAAACTTTATGATCAGTCTCACAACGCCATACTGATTTGTTTATCTATATACTTATTTTCCTCCTTGTTATTCGTCGTTGTGGCGATCAAATTACTACTTTTCATCGCTAATTGCAATTTGGGTTCCCAGCCTTTTGTTGGTTTTTCGCGTCGACTGCATGCCTATACATTGTTTTGCAAAAAAAGTAACCTCTTGACGTTTTTTTTTATATTTTGTTTGTTTGTTTTTTGCTGCGAGTACTTTTAACTGCGCTACGAGAACAGCAAACAAGTCAGGCTGCTTATACGCAGAAGAGGGCAATCTGTTACCGGCGAGAAGCCAACCTGAACCAGTGTCAACGTCAGAGCAACCGTGTTGGCGGTAACCGCTTCCGAGTGAAAGCGATGCAAATCACTTGGCAAGCGGGGACTGCAGCTAGCCGGATTTTGTCCAGATGGACTGTACAGCTTGCAACGTGCGCTGGGGTGGCTCTCGGGAAACGATGCACTTTCATCGAACGGATACGCGCAAAAAACAAACGTGACGCTTACGATACGTCGCGTTGTTGGTCTTGAAGCACACGAGACTAAACAAGCAAACGGAGATAACTATCGGCTTCAGAAACGCTTGCAGATGTTGGGGGAAAAAAAAAAAAAAGGCCGGTTTGCGCAGTAGGTTGTAATTTGATTGATTAATAAAACAGCGGGGTTTTCCCCTCGCTTTACACGTGAGCGTGAAATTCGATTTGTAATGAAGGAAACAACCCGATTGGCCTGTTCTGCGTAACCCACTTTCCAGAAGCAAGTTTCCGGTTTCCTCAGGGTGTCGAGTGCATTTCATGCGCGGTGTTCAATGACTTCGCGGGCGCTGTACTGATGTAAGCGCGCAATCGCGAAAGCGTCAGTCCTAGTCCGCTGGAGGAACTTGATGAAAGTCCGTGTCGGCCCTTAACCGGCGCCAAAAGGATGAAACGGCGTGGAACTGGCAGATTTACCTTTTTAAGAGTCCACCAAGCAAGATCGATAGTTGCCGTCTCTTGGCCACGAGGCGTGTGATTGGATCCGAGTCCTCGCCGAACGCTGACGCAAGCTGTCCTCTACATGCTCAAAGTCCTTGACCAAAGAATGGCGGAATCGGATCATTGCCGCTCCGGCATTTCTGCAAAGATCTATTGACTGCCCTCTGCTCCAGGAGCAAGGAGGCCAGTGGCTCCAAAGCATGGTATAGAAGAAACTGATTTTGGTTTTGGTGTTGAAAGGGATGAGTGCAGGCCAACGGAACGAGTGTTGGGATCCCCTATCTTGTACGCAGCAAGGGTCTACACCTTTTGGAAAAGAAAACACCTGATAGCTTGTCGAGGAAATTATTACTTTGCATTGCACAAGCGACGACGTACGTAGCTTCCTTCGTGTGCTGGATTCTTTCATTGAACGTGGAGAGACTTCATGGGCTATCAGCACAAAACGCCGAGCCCAGTATTCCACTCTGACATCACTTTTAATTCGAATTATATATATATATCTTTTTTTACGTTTTATTAACTTCCTTGCAGCTTAAACGCTCGCTATTTTGTGTTTTTCGGACTAGAAGGCGTCTTGCTCGCGTAAACTAAACGGCAAAATCTGAAACACGTGTGCGAGAAACCATGCGGAAATCGCACGAATTTCGAAACATTAAAAAGTAGTGGCACACTATTTTATTTGAAAGGAACGATCCGCGGGCTGCTGTCAACTGCGCATAGATTTGAAATATGCATTTTATTTAAACTAGATTTCATATATTCGTTCGGTAAAAACCTTCGTTTCTTAGAGATAGCTCGTAACAATTTTGGCATATTCAGAATGCTGTGTGATTTTATGTTTTCTTTTTCGCGCTTGTATTGCGGCCTTAAATTTGGTGAAAATACAAACAAGAAATCTAGTAAATAAGTAAAAAAAAAATGGAGACACACACACGCACTCAAGGAAAAAGTAGGAGCAACAGTTGATGAATTTAAGACGGTGCTGGTCGTTCTTTTATATTTTTATTGTTGAGGGTTGAAGTGTGGAATTCGTTAACGTTTACATACAATTCCGTCTTCTGTAGTATGTACACGACGAGGATCTTCCGCTGAATTTCAATTATTGAAGGTTTTTTCTTTCTTTTTACACATGATAAAAGTTTTGCAGTTTTGGTTCATGAGTATGATCTACTACGCCTGACAGCAACAGCTCCATATACGTCTCTCCGACGTGTCTGATGAATACCACCTCGAGGAGAGCCTGCACGTCCCCCAAATGTCATCTGTAGTGGATGCACGCATCGCGGCCGACCTTACGTCATCATCGCGTCTACACTCAAGAGCGCGTTTCACAGCATCTCACAAGGAGCACACCTTCGGCACGTGGCGACTCTAAAAAAAAAATCCGTTCTTGAAAGTTGAAAGGCACTTCGACACCCCAAGAACTCTTTCAGGTCGGGAAAGATGGTTTCGCGTCAAGCACTATCGCCCCCTGGCGAACTAGAAAGGGAACTGGGCGATCAAGAACACTTTCACATCAAGAAAGGAGCTTGAAAGAACCCCTTATAGGACTTTCACGAATAACCTTTTTAGGCGGGTGTGCTTAAAAGAACCTTTTTTAGGGTGCAACGTATGGACAGGCCGAAGAACCTCTAAGACTTCTTTTACGGCGGGATTGTTTTTTAGAGGGTATGACGTAATGTCAAGCCTGCGCCTTCCCTAGCGTATTGGTCCGATGGCGCGAAATTCTTCCCGCGAGGGAATGGTTGCCGTTTATACGCGCCAGGCACTTCGTAACCACAAAACGCTTAACTGAATTATGGCACCTTTCCATTTTGTCGTATGGGGGATCGTGACTGGTCGACGTGGTAAATTTGCGTCGGCACAGTATTCACTATTTCGGTAGAGACGTCGATCACCCGAGCACGGGGACATCCGCCGTAAACAATCAATCACGAGTCTAAAAGGCAGGCGCCCACACTCGTCTCCACCTGCGGTCGCAAGCAACGCGACAGTCCCATCTGCTTCTCGGGATTTTATAACGCGGGAGAAAAATTTCCGGGAAAAGGTGGCGCCCCCGCCGACTGTTTGACGCACTGCGACGTTTTGACGTGCGGCACCTGAGATCATTCACGAATCGAAGACGAAGTTTACGGTTGTTTCACATTTTGGGGTTTCGTGGCGCACGGAAGCCGGAAGAAATTCAAAAGCGTGTGAATACGGTACCTTGGCTTGTGTTCGCTCTATTTCTTGCGCGTTCCGAGATCCTAATAATAAGAGAGAACGAATCGTGCCGCTTCTAAAATAAACGAAATATTCGAGTCGGCGCGAGGGTAGGCGTCGGAACAGCCCCACAACTCCCTCCGCCGCGCGGGATGGGATTTCTCGGAAAGGTATATTGGCGTATAAAACGAGAGAATTTCCGATGGTCGTTAGTTTCGTTTCATGTTACTGTGGACCTAACAGAGACGCTCGTACAAAGAAACGCGGGGCGTGGCGCGTCTCGCGCATCTCGTCATCTCTCCGCAACCAATGGGATCACGGTATTTGCGGATACGAACACCAAAAAGCCAATCACGAAGCAAGATGCGTGAGCATAATAAAACACCCGGCTCCTAATTGTTACTGACGATCAGAAAGCTCATTTCAGGCGCGGGCGAAGTTTCCATAAATGACGCTTAGAATTATTGCTTGACATTCATAGCCACATGAAACACGCGTCAGTTTCGTGTTGTTTTTTTTTTCGCCACGCGATGATAGTCGCAGGAAAAATTGGAGGAAACATATATGATTGAATTAAAAGGAAAGAAACACGCAAGAGGACGAAACAGAGGACACAGCTTTCGACTTGCAACTACAGATTTACTGTTGTTGCAAGTCGTTAGTTGCAAGTCATTAGTTGCAAGTCGAAAGCTGTGTCGTCTGTTTCGTCCTCTTGTGTGTTTCTTTCGTTTTAATTCAATGTAGATTACCAACACGCTCAAGTCTATAATAAACATATATGAGTCATTCCTTTTTGTGAAGATGGGTAACCAACGAAGCTGATTAGCACACGACAGACGTGACACAGAATTTTGAACAAAGGTACAAACACATGTATCGATGGTCATCGTGATGTCGAGGACTATCGCCGCCCCTAGGAGCCGGAGGGAACTAGACACGCGCGACGGGACCGCCACCCGGCGGAAGGAAAGGAAACTAGGCACGCAAGCGCTTGGAACTACGACAAAGCGAGGGCGGTGCGAGTCCACTTTGAGTTTTTGTTGACGCACACGAAAAATCCACGGAACCCTAGCCATAAACAGCTGCTCTGTAAAAAAAAAAAAAAAGAAAATGAGCGGCGTTCAACCCCTGAATTCGTAGCCAAAACAAGCTGCCACGTGAGATAGGGTCGATTGCGTGCGCCAGTGTTTCTCATAGCAACGCGCTGGGGGTGACAGGACACGCGCCGAGTTTCGCGCATTGTTAAGGTTCGGCTATTCCCGTCTTCGCAGCGATCGGGCAAGAGCCACTGCCCCGAATGCACGTCGAGCAAGGACGTCGAGGCATTGGATGTCGCGAGCCCAAATCGAATGTCCACTGTGTGAGCCGTTTTGCGAATGTCATCCCCGCAAAGCTTGATGACGAAATCCTGGTGATCGCATTGTTCGCAGCTCCAACGTTGCGATCAACTTTACTACATTAGGCCAGTTGTGGTACTCCCGTGGAGGGGTACCCCCCCTCATTCACCGCAGTCCGCCTCCCGTCGTTTGAAGCGCCATCTAGATCATCGTTGCAAAACGGTATGTTGCATAGAGTACGGGGAAACGGCATCTAGAAGCTTTGCATAGAAGCTTATGCATTCCATAGTATTATTAAAAAATTCCGAACACCAACCAAGCCCTTCTGTAGGGACCCAACGTTTCAAGGCCAATTCGGCCTCTTCTTCAGGGGCGACTACGGCTATGGCCGTTGAGGAGCACTGTCCTTTTCTTTTTCTTCTACGGCGTGTGTCTGGTCTTCTTCTTCTACGGCTCTGCCTTTTTCAATAATGTGACGAAGCCCATTCACATAGGCGGATGGTAAAGCCCCTAGAGATCTGTTGATGTTCTGCGGCGTTGTTTGAATGTGCCATGATTCTAGGAACAGTCTTTTTCGAGGATTTGTCTCAACGTCAACGATGCATGCGTTGTCGAAGTCAATGCGATGGTCCTTGACGTCGCAGTGCTCAGCAACCGCGCTACGCTCGTGATCGAACTTGCGCACGTCGTTTTTATGTTGACGGATTCTCTCTCTAAAGTTCTTCGTTTCGCCGATGTATGAGGCCGCGCAAACCCCGCACGGGATCTTATATACAACGCCTTGGGCCCTTTCTTTACCAGGGCGATCTTTTGGGCGTGGCATGAGTCGTCCAAGGGTAGACACAGGTTTGTGCGCTAGTTGGATACCCTCTTTCGCAAGCACACGTGCCAGTGCCTCGCTTGTTCCGTTGATGTAGGGAACGCTGATGCGGGAGGTTGGGCGGAAATTCGCACTTAACTGTTGCTGCACGTGTCGTTGGTTTCGGCCTACACGGCGGGCAACGCGATGGATGAAGCTGCTCGTGTAGCCGTTTTTCTTAAGGTCAGCAATGACGGTTCGTTCCTCCTTTCTTTTGTCCTCTTCTGATGAGCAGATGGTCTTTGCCCTGGTTAAGAGTGTCCTGACCACCGACGCCTTATGATTGGCTGGGTGGTTGGATTGAAACTGGAGGTAGCGTCCAGTGTGCGTCGGTTTTCGGTATACAGAGAATTTTAGCTGTTCCTTTTGCCGTTTTACTAGCACGTCCAGGAAAGGTAAGGTGCCGTCCTTTTCGCGCTCCACAGTGAACTGGATGGCAGGCTCGATGGTGTTGAGATGCGCCAGGAATTTGTCCACTTCAGATTTTGCCAGGACGCAGAAGCAGTCATCTACATACCGCAAGAAAATCTTGGGTGGTGTAGATAATGACTGCAGTGCCTTCTGTTCAATAGCTTCCATGCAGAGGTTTGCCGTGGTGACGGAGATGGAAGCACCCATCGCGGTTCCACTGGTCTGCTTGAAGAACTCCCCCCTAAAGCTGAAATATGTACTGTCGAGGCAGAGCTCAAGGAGGCGGCACAGTTCATCCACGCTGAGGTTCGTTCTGTCGCTGAGGTTTTTGTCTTTTTCTAAAGCGTTCCTAGCCGTGGGCGACTGCCAGGGGAACAGGAACACTTGTAAAAAGCGAGATGACGTCGAACGATACCATGGTGTCCTCAGCGCTCAACTTTAATAGTGCAACTTTCTCTACGAAATCGCTGGAATTGCGCACATAGGTCGTCGTATTTCCCACAAGAGGAGAAAAGGTGCGATGAAGATAGTTGGAAAGAGCACGAAGTGGCGAGGTGGTAAAATCTACAATAGGCCGAAGAGGAACGCTAGGCTTGTGAATCTTCGGAAGACCATACAAGCCTGGAGCAGATCCATTCCTACAGAGAAGTCGCAGGTGGAGGCTTCTTGAATCAGGGTGCTTCTTGAAGATGTCCGCTAGAACTTTGTTCATTCTTGCCTGGACTTGTGATGTAGGGTCCTTTGGCAGCTTTTTATAAGCGGAAGTATCAAGAAGATCTTGAACCTTTTTCTCGTAGTCATCACGGTCCAAGACGACAGTCGAGTTGCCCTTGTCGGCTGGAAGGAGCACAATCTTGTCATCTTCTCGAAGCGCTCGAAGTGCTTTTACTTCTTCTTTTGGTAGGTTGTGTCGCTGATGTTGCGGTATCTTAGACAAGATGCCGATCACCTTTTGTCGGGTTCGTTCGCGAGAGCTTGGATTCATGTGCGCGATGCCGTCTTCAAGAGCTGCGACCATTTTTGGCAAAGGCGGCCTCGTTGTGGTCATGTTAAACCCATGGCCCTTGGCTAATACATTAATCTCACAAGGGGAGAGTAACCTGGACGAGAGGTTCGTGACAAAACTAGCGGTGTTGGTGCTGCGTTGTGTTGTTTGTCTGTTTTGCAGTCTCGAAAACTTTTTGCCTTGAGATACTTGCTGTTTTTCAGCAGCGGTGGAGGCGACAGATCTCTGTCAAATGTTTACTTTTAAATTCCATAGTATACACTGTAGCTACCACTGCAGCCGTCCTCTCAAAATGGTGGCGCGTCGCAGGAGGCGGGCGAGTCGTTGGGGGCGGGGGGAGGGGAAGGGGGGGGGGGGGGGCGTTCTGCTCGTGCAAGGAGCGTCTATGGGCAATTCCCTAATTCTAAGCAATCTAGTAACATTGAGAACTGGTAATAAATGACGTAACAGGAGACGGCGTGTCGCACCGTCGGATGTAGCGATCCTGGCGGTTGGTGCCACGAGTCCGGGCAAAAAGTACGATCTCACGCGAGTGTCGCTGTCGTCACTGCGTCCCAACTCCTGGCTATTAAAACTTCCCCGGACTGTCAAGCTGGAAAGCCAACTGCAGCAGGACAGGCGTCTGTCACATCTACCATTGCTGCTGTGACAACGCCAGGTAGCGGCCGGTGGCGGCGTGACACCTTTATGACGCGTCGTCAGGCAGAAATCGAAAGACGTGCCCTTTTTAGGACGCGGATAACACGCCGGTCGGAGGCACTTTCCAGGCACCGTAAGGTGAACGGTGTGTAGTCAGATGGCCGTCCGAGAAAGCCGGAGGGTCGCCATTTGACCTTTGATGGATCGGTTTGTTGCGTCGGCCCTCCCGTCTCGATTGTTCGTATACACGTGGCGCGCATCGCAAGGAAACACGTGTGCTTCACTGCGTGGACCTTTCGCGTCGCTCTGACGCACAATGCGAACTTTTCGCTGCTCCTACGTAACAGCTTTGCGCTAACAGCGGGAGATCTTGTAGTCACGGATTGAGCACACCCTCGTCCGGGCCCGCAATCCGCAGCGTATACGTGTATGTGCGCCAGGCACGAAGCCAGGATTTTGTTTCGCAAAGGGGGGGAAGGGGGGGGGGCCGCCGATGACAAAATGCTGTATGAAGGGGAGGGGGGAGAGAAGGTCCCAGCAAAATGGAAGATTTCGGGGGGGGGGGGGGGGCCGGGCCCCATGGGCTCCCCCCCCCCCCCTGGCTACGTGCCTGATGTGCGCCGAGAACCTGAGGGAGAGGAGGAGACGAGAGGGGGAGTCACAACGCCGAGCTCTGGTTGGAAGGATTAGTGGGTAGACAGAAAGCCATCGCTGCCTTCGTCTCCACTCTTCGAACGCGTTCGAACGCGGGAGCCAAACTCCGGATGTCGACGTTCCGCGTTCTAAGGCCTTCGGCGGTTGCAGTGGAGATCAAGGCGGCTAGCTGTAGGTCTACCCACTAATCGTTCCAATCAGAGCTCGGCGTTTTGACGTGCTCGCGCGTTCTCTTCCCCACCTTTTCCTCAGTTTCTCGGCGTCCGACGCTGGAAACGAGCCGAAAAAATCGTCGCCTGCGCATAGAAAGCTCCAACTTTCACCGAATGTGCACGGAGCATGGTCAGTTTGCTGTCTGAAATGTTAAGGTGTAGTTCTCTTCCCGCAAAAAAAAGGAGAGCAACAAACTTGCCAATATCAACGTCAACACCATTAACTTGAGGTGCCATCTCCCGACAGGCGCAGCGAGTAGGCCGCAGGTTGCGTCGTCTGCTCGCCATATGTGCAAACTATGTAGGTATATATGGACCGAGACCCATAGACTAGTGTTTCGAATCTTACCCAAATGCATCCGAGTTACTCCGGGCCGGCGGGTCGTGTCCCGTGACAGCACAGGTTGAAAAACGCTTAACGCTGTTAGGTTTTGGAGCGCCAAGGTACCAAACCCCTACCCAGGAGCAATTGCTCCTGGGTAGGTGTTTGGTACCTTGACGCAAAATTCACTCGATGTTAACATCGAGTAAATCGTGCAACACGGCAATAGTTTCGTTGGTTTTGGTTAGAACCTCCAGCACCTTTGCGCTGCAGTGTGACGATCGCGCGTGTGCCTACTTCTCGCGGTTCATTGTATCAGTAGAGAGTTTTAGTAGATCGTTCCGATACCTCCGATAGTCCCGATAACGATACTATGCATGCGCGAGGGAGGCGGTGGCGGAGTATCGGGTATCGTTATCGGAGTCATGGGAACGATCTACTAAAACTCTCTAGTGACCCATTTAAAGGCTCGTTCACACAGACCCGTTTCCTTACGTTACGTTACGAAAAGTCACCGGGAAATATGTGCTCTGTATTAAGCGTGGCTATCAATTCAAGGAGATAGCCGGGCACGCGACGTTCGACACACCAATGTTTCGGTGACTTAGACGTGACGTAAGAAAACGGTGCTGCGTAAAAACTTGAACCGAGCTCAACTCCTTACGTTACGTTGCGACGAGCCTTGTGCCATTCGTTGCCACAATCACTTACCCTCCTCGCTCGTCGTCACCGAAACACTCGTGTCTCGAATGTCGCGTGCCAGGCTTTCTCCTTGAATTGGTAGCCACGACTTTTTCTAACGTAACGTAAGAAAACGGGTCTGTGTGAACGAGCCTTAAGGTCGGCTCTCACATGCAGCGAAGCGCTGATGGAGCGCTGCTCACGTGTCGTCAGCTACTTATCGTCTGCAATGAACAACAGTTTTGACGGCGCGATACAAAGCTGGTGAACGCTCCCGCCGGCACGCGCTTAGCGCGAGGTCAGCGCTAAGCTTCTAGCGCTCCGCTGCATGCGTGAACAGGCCCTTATTGAGAATGGCGACGTGCGCGATCGAAAGCGTCGCTGTGGTCAGCCGTCCGCGATTGGTCGAATGCTGAATATGACGTCAGCAACAGATTTGCCATCGACAGAAATAAGAGAAATGGAAGAACTTTAATTTCGATGGTGTTGGTAATGTTGCTTTAAGAGCGCAATGATTTCAAGCTTCCACCACGCTCCTTACAAACACCATCGAAGTTGTTGTTCGCAAGGTAATGACGTCACGAAAGGTAACCATAGGAGGGCGCCACTAAAACATCTCGCCGCTAATACTTTATTAACTCGGCTATTCTCCTCAAGCGATCCGCTACGCAGTTAACCGCTCAAAACAGAAAATGTGTGGAAAGCCGTCAGCTCTCAAAGTTCACTCAAGTTCCTTGAGAGCGTGCATTGTCATTAGCGAGAGACGTCAGCCTTCACCCGACATTGATGGAGTACTTTATTTCGAGTTGTTTTCGGCCCGAAGTTTCTCGTACCTCCGTAGAGTTTTTGTTTGCGCCCACTGGCCTTGGTTGCCCCCGTTTGCGTTTTGGGACTCTTGTAGTCGCGTCTCACCCCCAACGGATGTATGAAAGAGAAGCGGCAAGGCGCCTCCCAGCCGAGTTTAAATTGGATGCCGTCACCGACGGAAGTCCTCAAATGATCTCTTCAATGGACCCCTCCCTCTTTACGCTCCCCTAATTTGGAGCGCTGCACCCTCCACTTGTCGAGCAACCATGGGCCATTCCTACAACTCGTGCTTTGAATCACCAAACCTCGCAACAACACATTCAGCTTTTTTCTTTTTTTTTTCTTTGTTTTTTTTTTGCATTAGAGTTTGTTTGGGAGAAGCTAAAGCGCTAGAAATTCCTGACTAATTACCCGGTGGTTTAGCAGTACCTTATGCTAATTACTTCCTTTCCACATTCGCACAATTTTGTTATTGTGCTGAAAAAATCTTGCGTGAGTACGGGAGTTTTCAACGTTTGCGCACCACAAAGAGAAAGTACAGGGTGCCCCAAAAAAGGTTGCAAGGTACCTCTCCTCAAATATAAACTACGGATCACCGAACGCTCGTTCTCCGCAAAAAAATAGCGCTAGGGGTACGAACCATATTCTAAAGTTTCAGAACTGACCGTTATCTCATTCAAAAGTTATAATTGATTTTCGGAAATTTTTAATGAAAAAAAAATGGCGGCCGACGGAGCTTTCGAGTACATGGAGCTGAATGGCGGCAGTTACTGGAAACCGGCGTGAACTGGTCCTATTTTCTCATTAAAATAATCAGGAAATCACTTATAAATTTTGAATGAGGTAACGGTTAGTTTTGAAACTTTAACATATGATGCCAAAAAAAATAAACACTATATTTGGAAAGGGGGGGGGGGGAGGGACACGTTGCGCACATAGCATCATACCTCGGCAAACCTCACTCATGAGGGCCCTCACTCACCCTCACTTACCCTCATCTTCACAGGTGAGGTGAGGGTGAGTGAGTTTCTGAACCAGGAAAATTCATGAGTGTGAGGGTGAGTGAGGGTGAGTGAGGGCCGTGAGGGCTGTGAGGGTGGTGAGGGCCGTGAGGGTGGTGAGGGCCGTGAGGGCGGTGAGGGCCGTGAGGGCCGTGAGGGTGGTGAAGGCCGTGAGGGCCATGAGGGCCATGAGGGCGGTGAGGGCGGTGAGGGGTATGAGGGCCATGAGTGCGTGAGGGGCGTGAGGGTCATGAGTGCGTGAGTGGTGTGAGGGTGGTGAGTGAGTGAGGGGCGTGAGGGCCGTGAGGGCGGTGAGTGCATGAGGTGTGTGAGGGCCACGAGTGCGTGAGGGCGGTGAGTGCGTGAGGCGCCCTTCAGATCGAGCATCTTTCTCAGCAATTTTGGTGTTAATGGCGGGCTGTTCCCTAGCTTTCCCTAGATCGACACGAATTGCTGAGATGGGGTCCGGCTCGAAATAAGCGAGCAACTCGGAGCAATTCGAATACATTTGAAGCGGCTGCATCCAATCAGGGACGCAAAATTTTCACGTGATACCTCGTGCCGGTGATGATGACACCGAAAGACTTGGTTCTGGTTTGAAATCGATCGTTTTTTTTGAAAATAAACTGTTTCAGAAAGGTGCATTAGTATTCTTAACGAGATTTAAATGCATAAAAACACGTTTATAACGCGTAATTCTGTCTAAATAGTGCGAGAAAAATAAAATTTCATGATGACGATGGCAAATTGCAGCAATTGGTTGCTGCGTGTGATCGCGGGCGGCCCGTGTTGCTGGAGTTGCGACGTAAAGTTTCTGGGCGAAATTGCCCCATCTGAAGCTGGCCTGAGTGGCGTGAGGGCCATGAGTGCGTGAGGGGTGTGAGGGCCGCAAGGGCGGTGAGTGTCGTGAGGGCGGTGAGTGGCGTGAGGGCGGTGAGTGGCGTGAGGGCGGTGAGTGGCGTGAGGGCCGTGAGGGCCGTGAGGGTGGTGAGGGCGGTGAGTGGCGTGAGGGCTATGAGTGCGTGAGGGCCGTGAGGGCGGTGAGGGCCGTGAGGGCGGTGAGGGCCGTGAGGGCGGTGAGTGGCGTGAGGGCGGTGAGTGGCGTGAGGGCCGTGAGGGCGGTGAGGGCCGTGAGGGCGGTGAGGGCCGTGAGGGTGGTGAGGGCCGTGAGGGTGGTGAGGACCGTGAGGGGCGTGAGGGCCGTGAGGGCGGTGAGTGCGTGAGGGCCGTGTGGTTCAGTGAGGGTGAGTGAAGGGCTGAAGTTGAGTGTGACTGTGAGGGTGAGGATGAGTGAGGGGCTGAAGGTGAGTGTAGCTGTGAGGGTTAGGGTGAGTGAGGGGCTTAGGTGAGTGTGGCTGTGAGGGTGAGGGTAAGTGAGGGCGACCTTAAATGCCGACCTCTGCATAGCATCTCCGCTGACTGTCAGGCCCCGCGCACAAACATCCCCATGGTTGGCGGGACTGTGAGTGTGATTTTTTGCTAGGCAATAAATGTTATTGTTATCAATGTTAAGCATGTGAAACTGTGAAAGCAGGTGTTTCGTTCCGCACATGAGCGAGAGCCATGCAAAGGCATTTGCTTGGTAACCACCGTAACAGCACGTGTGAACACCGCATATAAAAAATGTCTCGTTGTAATGGAAAACTTTTTCAACAAGATAAAGAGGACAGTATTAGGTGAAACTTGCTTGCATGTTTTTGCCTTTCTTCCTAACCACCATTGTTTCAATATTTGTGACAGAACATGACTATGCTGTATCGATTTCTGAATGCCTCGATTTTTAGGTAAAACTAGAATGACAACTATTTTGTTATTCAAAACACATTCAAAAGAAAAACAAGTTAAATACGTTTACAAATTTCTGTAACGCATAATTGGAGCGCAGCTCTTAACGAGGAGAAGGAGGGGAGGGTACGGAGGGGAGGGGACGCCCCTCCTCTTCCTCCTTTCCCTCTCATCCTCCGTAGCTGCCCCTCCTCCTCCTCCTCCACGGAGAAACTGAATTTGTTCGCAAGTGATGTGACACCAAATCATGTGACGTCATTTTTCCCGCTATATTTAGCGGGGAACTGAATTGGTCTTGACGTCACGTGAGGTCAACTTTTCCGCTACATTTAGGGCGGTTAGGCGGACGGCGACGCGGACGCCGCGACACCCGGAAACAGGCGCCTAAGAGCTGCGCTCTAAAATAACGCAACGCCAGATTACGGGGGACGAACTCTCGTCCCATCTGTGCAACGAAGTAGAGGACAACGCTCTGTTCACAAGCAAGTCAGCGTTCCAGGTGTGCGCTCTGTGCGGGAGCAGAAACCAGATTCCTGCCAAGTTAATTGCGTGTGCGCTTGTGCAGTGTCGTGACGTCAAAGACTCGAGTTTGTGTCGGCGTATATCGCGGATTTCAAATAAAATGTTTCGTGCAAAAAAAAGTATTCCTTTTTGGAAGCTTATAGTTATCTACGGAGATCTATAGAAGGATTTCAGTGAATGGCGAGACTCGAAATACGATTAGACCTGAAACTTGCGATGTGGGCAGACGTGCTGAAAGTGACGTTTCAGTCGCACATTTGTTTTCTGCGCACGTCTCATCTTTTCTGCGTAATTTTATTGCGAGCTTCGTCGTTCGCGGGAATCCATTCGTCGTTCCCAGTGGTTTGTCTCCGCGTCCCGCAGTAAAGTGAATTGGCGAAGCTTCTTTTCGACTGTGGCAAATACATTTTTTTTTCTTTCTTAAAGCACGTTTAAGATAAAATCATAGATTAAACGAAGGTCCAGCTACGTAGAACTGAACATCGTCATATATGCGGGAAAGTGCACATCTCGCCCTTCAATTCAAACGTCTCGTGGAGAAAAAAAAAATATTCGACTAGTTTTAGGATTTAATTTCTTTTAAGACACTCGGTGGAGTCAATCGCTGCGAGTTACGGAGCGAGCCTGGAGCGCGAGCTTCCACTTGTTTGCCGTTTGCGGCGATTCGGCGATCCCCTAAAGCGTGTTTCACATGCAGCGATTTTTGCCCTAAAGCGGCGCGATTTCTGCCGTCGCGGCGCTCGTGCCGCTGAATTGCTGGTGCTGGCT
Organism: Ixodes scapularis; assembly: GCF_016920785.2. Taxonomy (NCBI): domain Eukaryota; kingdom Metazoa; phylum Arthropoda; class Arachnida; order Ixodida; family Ixodidae; genus Ixodes; species Ixodes scapularis. The sequence goes on from NW_024609835.1 coordinate 880,619, forward strand.
AGAGCGCCGCGACGGCAGAAATCGCGCCGCTCTAGGGCCAAAACCGCTGCATGTGAACTAGGCTTAACGATGACTGCACGCGCCATCCTCGTTTTTTTACGTGGCATTTTTTTCGGCCGAGTCGGGTTTCACGAACGCAGGCTCCGCGGCGATTCCGATGAAAAACGCCTGCACTTTGGTTTTCAATGAGGCGGAGCGAAAGAACAATCGAATCGAGAAGGGGGGCTCTAGAAACCTTTCTTAACACCTGACTGCGACGCATCGGCATTTCTAAACATAAAAAGAAAACGAAGAAAACATAAACAACGTAAGAATGGTGATCCGCTACGATCCAAAAAGCTACATATCGCGGGCAGGTGGGCCACTGCAATCAAAACTCGAATACGAAAAATAGACGAGGCGCAGAGGCCATCGAAGTCGTTTCAGCCTAATACTAATAAAGGACACGTGCGTTCTTATCACGGTTGTTTCATCTGGCGAGAAATATCTACTTCCTTCACGTCAGCGAGGGGGCTGTGACAGCAACGTGCTCGCCGGAACCCTCAACCGCCAGCCTTTCATTCGCACTGTCAGTCTAGGGTTGGATGGAATATAGTATACGTCGCATTATGATCTGTGTAAGCGCACACGCACACTTCATCGTAATGCATAATTGTGTTTTCTTTTTTTCATGCGGAATGCAGTTCTTTTCTTCTTTCTTTGTAGACAGGACTTTCTTTGTATATGTTATGAACAGGTGGTGACCGTAATAGACGTGGAATGACTCTTTGGCGGCGAGTTTTTGAAAAGAAGGAAAGTAGGTTTGGTCCCCCAGAGGATGAATTCGATTCCTTTACCTTTAATTCTGCACTGTCAACGGCATCCGTCGGCGCTTATACGGGCAGAAATTGAGGGAGAGGAGGAGGCGAGAGCGCAAGGGGACTTTCAGTCTCAGAACACCGGGCTGCGATGGAAATGATTAACGGGTAGACGCGAAACTAGCGGCCTGCCTCTGTGTCTACTCACTCTTGGAACGCGCTCGAACGCCGAACGCCGGCGCACGCGGCTGGGCGTTTGCGTTCGAACGCGATCGAAGAGCGAGTAGTCTACCCGCTAGTCGTTCCAATCAGGGCTTAGTTCCCCCAGTTTCTTTGTACGCGCATACCGCCTCCCCATTGCTTTCTATAGGAGACCGGTGCCCCAGTGCAGTGATGTGGTTGCAGCGCCATTTGAGTCGAATTGCCCCAAAGTGCGTATACCCTGCTCTCCTAGAGATGCCCGCGCGTCTACTTACCCGCAAAACACTCATAAAGTCAATCTCTGCTATATAAGAAATCAGCTCAGCGAATGATGAGGCGGAACATCCGTTTAGACCTCAAAATGAAGTCTGCCCTGCGGCATTACACGATTCACGTATGGCGCTTTGCATTGCGCAATGCCACAGCCCACACTTCATTTTGAGGTCTAAACGGATGTTCCGCTTCCTCGATCATTCGCTGATTTTCCATGGCTGGCGCTTCAAGTGCATCGTAAAACAGTCTGCGCACCGGCGTTTCTCAGAATGAATGCCCGAACTTATATTTAGACCAAAAGACGCAGTCTGAGTTTTCGCATTAAGCAATGCAAAACGTCACGCTTGAATGGTACTCAGACTGCGTTTTTTGGTCTAAACGTATGTTTCGGCATCGTCATCCGCTGAGCTGCCTCCGTAAGTTGCGCCGATTGGTTCTCCGAGTGTTGTGCAGGAAAGCAGACGCACGGGCTTCTTTTAGAGTGTGGAGGTGCTGCAGCTCTCTCCCGAGAGCGAGGCTCCAGGTTTCAGTAACTGACATGGAATGTGCGCAGAGAGCAACTCAGTTGGGAAAAACGCGGGATCCCCTTGTTCGTCTCGGTTTTTTACTTAAAGCTGAAAAGTCTTAAATACAGGTGTCGAATAAGACACTACATCTAGTCAGTGAAAGCTTTTCATAAACGCTGGTTGGGGCTTATTGCCTCACACGCTGTTTGCTTCACGATACGTTTTTAGGTATTCTTATTGGCTAATGCGCAATCTTATTGGTTGCAGACGATAATAATATTGTCACGGATGGGAAATAATAAAAATGTAAAAGTCAACGTAAAAATTAAAAAAAAAACTAGTGCCTATGAAGGAAAAGAAAAAAAAGTAGAACTGCACATTGTGCGACGGCGACGGAGGGGTGACCTCTCTCAACATCGCCAGCATCATTTTTTTTTTTTTTTTCTGATAAGGACTTTGTAGTTTAGACGTCTCTGAACAGGAACCAGCGTTACGTTACAAGATGCTACTAGGGCGTTCTACTGTAGAAGAGACGTCGAAGATAAAACGAAACATTAGACTGCTGGGTTCGAAACCCGGTGCCCTCGCGCGTGTGCCGCAAAAAAACCTGTTGGATCAGTTTCACCAATCTAAAGTGCGATTAAAGAAAGATCGATAATTCCCATTGGGAGTGCATCGCGGAGGAGCATGCTTGCAGGAGCTCCTGAGAGCATATATGAAAACTAAGAGGAAACTAAATTCGCCGCACCTGAAATACATGCTCCCGCAGCCGTTGTGTTGTATACACTAAGCAAAATAGTCCACAATAAAAATATTTCAGCACATACATTACGATTGTAATACTTTTTTTTTTTTCTGGTACTGTTTATCCGTGTTTTCTTTATTTTCCTTTTCTCTTTTTTTTGGGGGGTGGGGGGGGGGGGGGGGGATAGAAGCATATGTTCCCGGTTGCCAGCTTAATGCTATATTCGGCGCTGCTGTTCGTTGTAAAGTACTTTAACCCCGCAACCGCTCGTATCAACTGGAGTTTCCATCGCAGCGCAGGTGTTCGCTCGTCACGCTTCTGATTGGTATAATCACCCGCCTCGCGCGATTCTAATGATGGGATTGTATAAAAGAAGAGGTTCCTCGCCGAGATGCACGTACGCGCACAATTCAAACCACAAGAACTGAGGTCTCGATCAAAATATAGGCAAAAACCTCGAAACCCCGACTGATTTGGAGCTGATCGAGGCTCCGACAGGCGAACCGTTCCCTATCTAATTTCCTCAGATGAGCTCTTTCGCGTCTATTTACATTCTTCATCCCGACTAGGTTCTCCCTCTTATGCAAGGTACCCCCCCTCCCTCCTTTTTGTTTTCCTTCTTTTCCAAAAAAAAATTACATGGTTCTTTTTCTTTTCTTTTTTGCAGGAATAAACTAGGCGTCGCCGGACGCTCATTCTCCGCCCAAACGTAGTGCTAGGGGTTTGGACCACATGCCAACATTTCAGCACTAACCGTTAATTTCTTCGAGAGTTAGAAGTGATTTCTTTCTTTTTTTCGCTTTTTCAATGGGAAAATGGCGGCCAACGGAGCTCTCAAATACATGGAGCTCTATGGCGACATTGAACGAACGCGGACAAAAATGGGCCCCCATGTTCCCATTCCAATTGTCAGAAAATTACTTATAACTTTCGAATAAGATAACGGTTAGTACTGACACCTTGTCAGACCGGTTCAGACTGCAAGCGCTATACATTTGGGAGGGGAACATTGATATCGTTTTTGGCATTGAGCACCCATACAGACCTGCCGAGATGCGGGATAGACTGTTGTTGCTGACAGTTTAAGAAACACAGGGCGTGGCCTATTATATTCGCGCTTCGTGCTTCGTGAGTCGTTCTTGGCATTCTTATTAACTAATACCGGACTGTGGTTGGCTACGGAACAACGAGGGAATGCTCGGGACTCCTCACACCCTGCTTTTCTTCATAACGTTTTGGGCGAGTTGGTTGCTCATATTAACACACACTAGAGCGCACACTGCAAACGCGCACTCACACCGTACACTCGCTTTTTACACACAAAAAAAAAAAAGAACGAGAGAAAGGAAAAACAGCGCGGTTTGTTTCCAATTTTCCTTTCTTTTTTGTGTGTAAAGAGTGAGTGTACGGTGTGAGTGTACGTTTGCAGTGTGCGCTGTAGTGTGTGTTTTTCTTCGGTTGCCGGTGCTGCGCTCGCACAACCGCAGATGGGCAAGTTTGTTGAGGCGTGACGTCATAATTATAATTAAGTGCGATACGTGCGGGGCAATTGGTGCCGCCGCTGACTTGGAATTTTACACCAAGGTGGCGGCATATATTTGGATTTGACATTTTGTGGCATTCAACTTTCAAAGCTCGCGTCACGCGGGAATTAAGACCCGAATTCGTATGAAATTTTTAATATGAGCGCATAAATCGGCTTGGTAAATTATCACGCTGTGATTTACCGCAGACGTGCCTGAAGGTGATGAGAGCATAGCATCGAAATTTAAAAAAAAGACTTATCTAACTTAAAAGTAATAAAATAAAATAAAACTAAACTGATGTTTTCTACTTAACAACGTCCGTCTGCTATGTACGCACTCTCTGACTGATACGGCATCCGACAGATGGCGGCATCGACCTCGGCGCGAGCTGACCACCCGGTCGAACGAAAGCACACCGTTTTTTTAATCGAAAACGGCAGACGCCCAATAAAATATTGGACACAAAACATACGAAACCGGTGGTTCGTCCAGTCATTTGTTTCAGCTCCTTTGTTTCAGTTGTCCTCTTTTGACGCGACCGGGCGGTCAGCTTGCGCGTAGACCGCTGCTGCCAACTGTCGGTTGTTACTCCAGTCAGATGTTGCGAAGATAGGAAACAAACACCGTAGATTAAAAAAAAAAAAAAAAAAAAAAATTGGTTATTGATTTTTTTTTTTTAGTTTTTACTTGCGCGACTTTTTGCTTATTTTTTGATGCGATGCTTCCACCACCTTCGGGCATCTCTGTGTCGAATCACAGCACGATACGTTGCGAAGACGAATAATGCGGTCACATTGAACGCTTCATCCGGGTTCGGGAGCACGCTGTATGGTCAGTGACAGCTGAAGGGCCGACTACCAAACACGAGATTCTGCAAGGCAGAAGATCCTCCCTCAGCTGGGCGAGGAGGAAACAGGCAACGGTGGACAGGGTAGAAAAGAAGCGAGGAGGAAGCGGGGCAGATGTGGGAAGCGCGTACTGGCGTTGCGAGTCCCGACCAACTTCCTATCCTTCCGCAGCCAATGGAATTGCGATATATATAAGTCGATAGGAGCGTCAAAAAACGAATCCCGTAGCAAGAAATGAGAGCATGATGACGCGTCTTGCACTTCTTAAGCTCTCGTGGATTACACCATACTGTGTGTGTGTGTGTGTGGGGGGGAGGGGGGGGGGGCGGGCAACTTACTGCGGCATTTTCGAGAAGAGGAGGAGAGCGCGCTCGAGAGCTTTAATCGGCGCTTCAGCTGGCCGACCTCAACGCATTTCCGTATACTCCCGACCGCATTGCCACAGAAAGGCATCGCCACGACGCGCACCGTCTTTGTGCGTTTCCTATATCACCGACTAAAACCTACCACTCATAGGGAATGCGGCCGGATCCCGAGCTTTTTTCGTGCCTGATTTTTTTTAGTCGATGGTACACACTAAAAAGAGCCCGTGCGCCTACTTCCCCGCCCAACATTTGGAGAGCCAATCAGCGCAACTTACGGAGGCAGCTCAGCGAATGACGATGCCGAAACATATGTTTAGACCAAAAAACGCGGTCTGAGCTGTGACATTAAGCAATGCAAAACGTCCCGCTTGCATTGCACAACTCAGACTGCGTTTCTTGGTCTGAACATATGTTTCGGCATCGTCATTCGCTGAGCTGCCTCCGTAAGTTGCGCTGATTGGCTCTCCGAATGTTGGGCGGGGAAGTAGGCGCACGGGCTCTTTTTAGAGTGATATAGCGAACGCAGGAACACGATGAGCGTCGTGACCATGCACTTTCGGTGCTGCCCGATTGACTCCATCCAGCGGATCGTGTAGAGTCGGTCGGGGTCGGCCTCAAGCCCGCGCGAAGCACCATTCGTGCTGTACAGACGCCGATCGTGAAAGGGCGGCGAGTGTTTCTTTCGAGATGCCAGCGGCGGTCCGGGCCACTTGATCGCTCGTCATTGCCCGGGGACGTTGACATCGCGCTCGACGGAGGGGCCTCCGGGAGGCCGGTCTCTCTCCCAGGCCGCCGGCCACAAAGAGACGCCCTGTCAGCCCGCTTTTCCTCGATCCTCGTCTGGTTCACTTTGGAGGTGACGCCCGCCAAGGGCACGGGTCAAGGACCACAGATGCCGGCGTCCGGACGTCCGGAGCCCCACGCGAACGGTTCCCGAGTTTCGACCGCGCCCACCGACGCCCCTTTTACGCACAGTCCCGAGTGCCACCTTCGCAGCCCAGGACGCCTGGATTCGTCTGTCCTGAAAGCTTGAAAAACACGTGCCATATAAATTCGTAAACTTAATAGGCACCTACGAAACAAACAAAAAGTTCGTTTTCTTTTTTTGTGGAATACAGCTATACTTCGTTTCAGCTTCGGTCCGAGCGTGGCCGATGTTATGAGCCGAAGGGCCAATCAGACACCGCAAAAAGCGCAGCGTCATGGCGTGCTCTAGACTAGCCGGTGGAGGAACACGCAAAGAGAGAAGGCGAATACCGGCTGGTCCTATCAACTGCAGAGAGCACGCCATGACGTTGTGCCTCTTTCGCTCTTCGATTGGCCCTTCTGCTCATAACATCGGCCGCGCTCGGACCGAAGCTGAAACGAAGTATAGAGTGAACAGGGAGGGAACCGTTTTTGCACGTTTGATACGGTACCGATGCGCCCTCCGCTACAAACTGCGCATATGAGATATAGTAGTGCATGCGCAGTGCGTACCGAAGGACACATCGTACCGTATGGGTCGTGCAAAGACGCTTCCCTAAAACTCCCTAATCACTGCCCGATTGAAGTTCGCGGAATGATAAGGGAAAAAAGGTTCACTCTTTTCATTTGGCGCCATAGTTTCTGACGTGTGGCGAGTATCGAACATCTGTTTACCCCTTGGCAGCCAATCAGGTTGCGTCGTCAGCCGATATGAACACCGAAGAGCCAATCACAGAGCGTGAACATCGTGAGCCTCGCCTTATACATTTCGTGAGCCGTCAGCGACCATAGAAGCCGCTGGTGTGGCTCGCAGCCGCCGTTCCGTCTCCTTTCTCCTTCCTCTTTCGCGCCGGCCATTTCCGTATGTCGTCTTTTTTAGAGAAGTTCTCTCGAGTCTTTGACTGTCATGGTACGTCAACGACGCCTCACCGTAGGAAGTACAGTCTTCAACACGGACACCGATACCAGCTAGGTTTTCCAGCGAACGACAAAACTTAGAATACAACTAGACAAAAAAGAAAAGCGATATGCGCGGGGACAGTTTGTGTGAGAGAGAAAGAGGAGTTGTTTATTTTCATACGCGAAGAGGTCAACGTGCACTCGGAGCTGATTCTCTACGTTGATAATGAGCACGATTGCTCGTTGTATTTTTTCGGACCTGCATGGGGGGGGGGGGGGGGGGGGGGGGGGGTCGGGTCGTATTTTGAGCATTGGGATTCGCTGGGATCTTTCTGTTATTCGTTGTGATTGGGTGTTTGTTTGTTTCGCGTAATATTGAAACTTTTTTTTTCTTTTTTTTTAGAGTGTGCCAAAAGTTTTTATTGAATCCGTTGCTGCTGACCGCATGCTAACGGCGACCTTTTGCTACGTTTCCCTAACGTCCATTCCTCTCCATTGATAGGAGCTTTTTTAGCCGGTGATAAGAACTCTTAGAAATGCCCATGTCTGTGATTACGTCATGCCCAGTGGCACGGAGAAGAGTGCATTTTCTCGTTGAAATGTTTTTCTTTTTTTTCGCGATCTCGTGATTTGTCGAGTTTTCTCCGTATATGGCAGCGACAGGATCTCCAGGCGCTCCGGAGATTCGATCGCTGCAAGCGTCATACAGCAACCGCATCTCACGGCGTTCCGGTGAGAGACTATTTCAAGATGTTCCACAACTCGCGCATCACTCTCAAGAAATAATATATATATATATATTTTTTTAATGCTCCGCGCGATCATCTTAAATGGAAAAAGAAAAATATCAGGCTCTTAAGCGTGTAAAGTAACAGAATTGAGCGAACAACGCGTCGCTTGGTGTCGCTGAGCGGCGCAACCATGACAACCGTTGCTGTCATTGGTGGTTTCTAGCGCTACGCCGCGCAACGGTGGCATGCGACGCCATTTTTGCTCAGATGTGTTTCACGCTTTACAGTCATCGTTCCTAAAAGCGAGGCGATTACGTAAATACCAGAAAGGTTCTCGGGTCTAAAAGACAACGTCCAAGTTTCCTCGTTTCTTTAAATGGAGGCATCGTTTGATCAAGGGCACCATAGTGCGTTGCCTTCCGAGCTCAAGATTCCAGCCGAGGAATGGGCGAGAACTCTCCCTTATCGCGTCATTCTCGAGACAGACCGATCCTCCGTCAGCCAGCCAATGTACTACTCATTAGCGGCCATGCGTACACTAAATACACACGCGGCGCCGCAACAGGAAGTTCTGGGACGTTAGGAGACACGTTGCGCGTCCAGTGAGCAAATCGCAATTACGCTTGGCACATCTTGCACAGACATCGATGCGCCATAAAATAAATCTGCCACCTTTCAGGCTGATGTGAGAACCACCCGAAGCGGGAGGAAAATCTGTGTGCGTTTGGGGGAGGGGGGGAGTAAGGAAAAAGAAAACACTAAAGAGCCTATACCTGTTTCAAGAAAGAAGCAGGGGCGAGGCAAAGAATTCCCCGAAGGTGAAATACCTCCTTCCTACCTTGCAGTCGAAGTGAAGGGATGCGTCGGCGGCCTTCGCACCGCGCAAAGGTTGCCCGCTGCTTATAATACGTCTTCATATTTTTCTTTTTTAACGTGGCGCTCCTCCTCGCTCATCTGCAGTCTCCACTCACCGTTCGTGTTTTAACGGAGACGGAAAAAGCGTCTCACGTTCGTAACGCAAGGTTGACGCCGGCGATAAAGCAGCCGTTATCCCGATTCTGAATAACGATATATGACGTTGCCCGCAGAAGTTGCGTGCAACGCGATCGAAGCTACACTGCCTGGGCGACGCGAACATGACTTCAACGCTTCTTCGCGGTTTACTTCGAAAGGGTTCCGGCTGGGGTCAAAATTTACCAGCTACGTTAGTAACCCCAATGAGCACTTTTCACCGCTATAGTAGTTTTGCATACCGAGAGAAAAACAGAGGAAACCTGCGATGTCTCGTTAGCGCTACCAGTGTTGCGGACATGTGCGCGTGTCTGGCAGCGTATAGCGCTATAAAACGCTTTGTTCGCGCGATCACTCGCGGCAGAGAAACATATCCTAGAGACGCGTGACCCGTTGCTCGAGTGCTCCATGTCCGGATGAGTGAGGCCCAGCTTCAATAGTTGACTAAACGTAAACATTACTGCAACCAAAAGATGTCTGTCCGTTCGTGCATACTCTGTCCCGCAGAACAAGAGGAGGGTCAGCCTATGCGATACACACAACGCACCCGGAGAATAATCTGATCCTAATAACATTTCTGTGTGGTTTGACACGCGGATAATGAAAGTTAATATTAGTAAGTGAAAGGTCACAAGGTCTCCCATCCATGCGCTTATTTCGTTAATTTTTCCCATTGCCTTTTGTTTCTTCGTATAAGTATCTTGGTGTTCACATCACCCATAACCATTTCGGGCAAACACACGCTGAATATATTGCTAGTAATCCTAACCGCGCATTCCTGCTTTTTTTCGTCGTAACTTTACCAGTGTTCCGATACAATGAAATCCACTATTGCACTATACTCTCGTCCTCTCAAATATTTAGAATGATTCATCCGTGTTTGATCCTCATTCAAACTCCCGCATCCTGTCTCTTGAATCCAGCCAGAACCGCTCTTCTCGTTTTAACTTTGTCTAACGATTCTCGCTTAGGCTGCGTTGCAGATAAAGGAAAAAAATAAACTTTAAATCTCTTTGATCTTTTTATACGACATCGCATCTTTAGGTTGTGCACTTTTCGTACATATATCGCACCAACGACCATCTAAACCAGATGATTTTTACAGCTCCCACTATATGTCATCTCGTCCCGACCATCAATTGAGAGTTAATGTAACAAATTCTAGAACTTGTACTTTGACTCTTTCGTTCCCAAAACTAGCCTGGACCGTAACAGCCTTCCCACCACCGTTGTGCCCAGCACCGCCCCCTTTCCTTCAGGGTCCGGGGTTTCTAACCAACTCTTGTAACCGCTCTTCGCACATATGTTGTTTCACCTTTGTTTACGCGCTCCCTTCTTTAACGTTCAACGACCCTGAGAGTAAATAATAATACTAAAAAAATAGATTCCTTGGCCCGAGATACGGCATGTCACAGAAATGCAATCTTGCGCACGTGCCAATGACGTATATTTTTGACCTCGTCATTTCGCTGAACTCACGCGGTATACATTGCAGCTTTCTTCGCTTTTTCTTCATGATGACCCTTCCGCGCGTGCGGAGGGTGTCTCAGGCTGGACATATTCTTTGAAAGGAAAATCGGACGTGAGCGGTGAGTTGCCCGAGGTGTCGTGATTCAGCAAAGGCGCGTATATAGAGAGACTAAGTTTGCTCTGAACGAGGCTCGGCTATAGACTAAACAAGTCCTACTCGCTTCGCGAGCTTCCCTCGCGAAGCCTCATCACACTGCGAGGGTAGCGACGCGGCGATTGAACCCGACTCCCAGCCGAACGCTGACGCGAAACTCTCGGACGTAACGTGGGGACGTCAGCATTTGAGTGCACGGTTTGGGTTTACCACTGTAGGTTATATTGTACGAACTCCTTTCTTCTCGCCTCTGCTCCACGTGGTCGTGCATCCTCGTCGAATGTAGACTAAACACCGGCCGCGCTCGCGGACGGTGAGGGATCTGACAACCCGAATGGTCATCCGGAACCACGTGTATAGTTCCGCTGTCTCGAGGCCAGCTTGTGGCACGGACGCGTGTTCCCGACGCCCAATCCTTCGCTTTGAAAACAAGCATGGCGTCACGTACACGCTTATTTTTCCTGCTCCGGTCGCTTCATCCGGGAATCAGCCGTGCCCTACGTAAAATTAGACACGCGAGCATTCTTCTTATATGTAGAACCTGGGGCGTTTCTTGGATAACATTTTCTAAGCTAACAGAAAAAAAAAGGTCCTACATGCAAAGTGCTCGCCATGCACTTGCAACGCCATTCCCTGGTCCTATTTTAATCAGCTTAGCCAATGGGAACGCCGACCGGTGTCGCTTTTCGGATGCAACGTCTCGTCTCAGTGGGGGAAAAAAGGCCTCCATCTTTTTTGCAACTCCAACTGCATTATTATTGGAATTTGATGCCGGTATATCTTGTCGTTAGCCCAACTGACTAAAGGAAGCGACCGGCGATTGGCGTTCTATGTTCATCGAGGGGCGCTACATATTCGGTTGCTTCGTGTAGGGTCAATCTGCCCACGTCCTTGTGTTTTGATTTTACAATGGAGCTACGCCAGTCTAACGCGCCTTACTCGAAAAAAAAAAACAACATAATAGATTGTAATTACAGTTACCCTCGGTTAAAAGAGTAATAAATTAGATTTTTGATTACTCGAGGAAAAGTCCGTTACATGAAAATGTAGACGTTACTTTTCGATAACTCGAGATTTTTAAAATAAGAAATTTATCTGCATTAAAAAGAAAGCGTCTTTTGTGACGTTCATTATTGAATTTGTATCATCAAGTTATATACAGATCTTATTCCACAAATTTTGATAAATCATCTTCCTATCGGTGACTCGGTACGATGATTCCTCGGTAGGCTTGAAGCAAACAGCGCCATCAGAAAGGCAAATAAAAAAATAGTGAGGATTACGAGTTATTCTAGTACTTCCGAAAATAAACAGATTACACTCGTGATTACTTCTCGATAAATGTATTCGATTGATTACTAATATTACTTCAAAAATTAATAGATTACGAGTAATTTGATCGTTTGTAACGGGTACCGAACAAGTGTGAGCTACACGGACGAACCATCGAAGCTTATTGTTCATTCAACTCGTCTCAGCTTATTGGTGTTTTTAGGGTAATGGGATGTTCCACCACGGACCTAACGCACTTTAAAAAAAAAAAAAAAAAAAAAAAAAAAAAAAACTTTGGGCTTACGCATGTATGAGCGAAATCAGAGTTCATCACCTCAATCTTCTAAAGAAGCCACGCTTAAAGCCGGAAGCGGAAAAAAAGCATTGACCGGAAATTGCAATAAAAAATAAATGCTGGGACGGGTACTTTCTTTCGAAGCAAGTGCGCATCTTTCACTGCGATTGAGGAAACGAACTTACCAAACACTCTAAAGGCCCTGTAACACTGCGACGTTGAGTGCAGCGAACGTAGCGCGGCGCAGGACGTGGTCCTTTGATTGGCCGGCGAGCAGGAACTCGATATCTGTGACCAGTCAGTACCGGCGTCCGTTGCGCCACGCCGCGTTTGCTACGTTCGACGTCAGAGTACAGCAGACCTCTCGCAGAGCGCTTGGGAGAGCGCTTGGGAGAGCGCTCTGCGAAGAGAGCTAGGTAAATGACGAGACGAATATATATATATCTAGGCTTAAAATGAAAGTATTCGCCGTGAGAGTCAGTATGACATGATATTTTAACACACTCAATGCCACGAGGCAGACTGTTTCCTTTTTTGAGGTCTAGACACATTTCTAGTCTTGTCATTTGCCGAACAGCCTCCGTAGATTGCAGTCATTCGCTCTCCCGACTGTTTTGCGGCGATGGACGCTCCAGACCTCTCGGAGTAAAGGGCAAAGCCGCAATCGCACTTCCCTACAGAAATGCATTTTGCGCTGGGAACAGCCGAAAGGCCGCGCTTGGGGTGCCAGCGCAGATTGGGCTCTCGTGCACTTACGGGCCCTTAGAACTCGCTATTAGCGGCGAGATGTTTTGGTGGCGCCCTCCTGTGGTTCCCTCTCGTCACGTCATTACCTGGCGAACAACAATTGTTCGATGATGGTTGTAAGGAGCACGATGGAAGCATGAAATCATTGCGCCCTGAAACCAGCCTACACCGCTGAAATTGAAGTTCTTCCATTCCTCTTATTTCCGCCTATAAGAAATCCTTCGCTGGCGTCATAGTCTGCATTCGGCCAATCGTGGAAGGCCGACCACAGCGACGCTTTCGATCGCGCACGTCGCCAATAGGCTCTTGTATTTCACAATAATTAACAAAACGCGTAATCTGTAAAAAAAAAGGGGGGGGGGGGGGGGCAAGTGTGTGTTTGTGTGTGTGTGTGTGCACGGCGAGGCAAGGGTTGCAAAATGCGTCGTTAGCGCGTCCGAACGCAAGGAAGAGCCACGCCAATGAGACGGCAAGATAGAGAACAGCCAGGGAAGGCGCCATGACGAAGCAGTCAAGCGCGCACCGTCATTGGTTGAGGTCGGGGAGAAACGAATGCACGTGAGCGCGTCTGGGGGTGGAAACAAACGCACGAAGTGCGCAAGGAATAGACGAACTTGCACGTTACCGTATTTACTCGAGTAATAGCCGCAGTGTTTATGAAGAAAACCTGAGGGTTCGCTTTTCCGCGGAGCAGACGGATTGCCAATCACCGCGATTGACAGCATGATTCCAGCGATTTACATGACAGAGGTAACGTCTTCGCGCGAAGGTACAATCTCTGAAGATTGTGTTTGTATGGAGACTCGTGTTCTCGAGCTAATTATTCACTATATTATTTATGCGCAACGCGATAGCTGACTGTATATGTGCGTTGCGGCAAAGTAGACGTGAGGGTTTTGTTCATAAATAGTGCGGCTATTACTCGAGTAAATACGGTAATTGTTTGAAGTTAGCAGCGCAGATAGCATTTCTGTCTCACAGCGTATCCGTGTTGGCGGTTACGTTACCGCTAACGCTTTTACTGGGCAATAGGGAGTTTTCGTAGACCGCGCTGCCTCCTCCGCTAAGCGTTCCGCAACGAAGAAGTTGATACTGCGCCTGCGCGCGATAGCCTTGACTATGGAGTTCCCGCTATCGTAGCGGGTTGCGGAGGGCCTTGCGGGACGGCGAAAACGATCTACGAAAACTCCCTAATTTTAGCCAACCGTTAGCGTGTTCCGTGTACCGCACCATACCGGAGCCTTTGAAGCGTGCTTTTAAGCGAGCGCCCGGATGATACCGTGACCGCGAGGATCGAGCTTAAAGAGGAACTCCGGCGACTTTTTTGAGCAACCCCAACTAACTATATTTTTTGAAATCGCCGTCCTTTACTCTTTCTAATAGGTTATTTTGTATCGCGAAATTCAGGATAGTTATTGTGAAATCGGCAAATGAAAATGACGCCAAAGCGAAGATTCGAATATACCCGCGCTTTCTCATTGCCGTGTCGTCAGGGGACGGCAGGCTTGCAGGTCGAGCGGGCAGTCTAAAAAGGAACTATGCCGAGCATTCGTATCGTGCTGCTGCGCGGGAGCTGGAGCGACCTTCCAAAGCATTCATTTGCCACCATGAAACTGCTTGTAATCAGTTGAAAACAAAGTCTACAGCCCAATGAGTGAACCCCTGCACACTCATGACGTCACTTTTTCAATGTTGCCAGTAGAGCTTTTCACTTTGGAAAACACGATGAGGACCAAAATTGTAAATTCTGTAACTTCGCCAAAAAAAGTTATTTTGTCCAAATATTTGGGTTACTAGTTCAGCGATGTTTGTTGGTGTTTTTAGCAAGTTTTTAGGCAAATCGGGGACTATGAAGAAAACGGCGGAGTTCCCCTTTAAAGGCAGGCTTCAGAGGTTTCGGTAGCGCGGTACGCCGAACACGGTCACGGTTTGCTAAAAGTCCCCACTGTTTTTCGTAACGCGGTAATGTACTCGTTGCGTTTTCAAAACAGTAACGGATGACGTACTTCCGCTACTTCTTCCGAGTACGGGTAGCTAAAAGAAAAATTAATTGCACTTAATTTTTTTTACGTGCGGGTGTCTAGGCGCAAAGTTACATTGTTGCGCTCCTGAAACATACTTTCACCTGTATACTCGTCAGTGTTTAGGTGAACTCGTAGAAAGAAAAAAAACAAAACAATTATAAAGTCCCTTAATGAACATAACGTTTCTTGAAATATCACGCTAATGCATACCCGTACCGCCAAAACTGTAAAACGTTTCAATTAATTAATAAAAAAACTACGCTAAAGTAGCGTGCATTGCTTTATATCGTTAACAGTAACGGGAACACGTTCTTTTTATTTTGAGGTAACGTAGTTCCGTAACGCGTTCCTTTTATTTAGGAGTAACGAGTAACGTATTTCGTTGCTTTTTTTCTGAAAGGCCTTCAACGGTGCAACGTGTGCACCTCAAAACTCGCGTGATGAGGCCCTCTGTCGTTCGCAGTAATCGGGCAGCGGTTGGCCGTCGACGTGCTCTGCACGCGCGGGTGGGCACACTGACCCTTTTTACGCTTCAGGTGTTGATCGCCCGATCCTTCCAAACGGGACATTGGCTGCTAAGAAGAATAACATACGCGAGGCGCGAAATAATTACATACACAGTGAGCGCAAGCACATAAATCGTACGTGTTTGCGCGTGTTCTGTCATTTGTACTTGTAATCATCGCACGTCTTGCTCAAAAGTGTGTTAATCAACTAACCTCGTTCGAAGCTTCGCTCAGCCAGTTTCTTTTCAGTTATTTCCCCGCATCCTGACGTCATGGTATCGAGGACAAAGGGACTGTGTTCTTCTCGGAGGCGTTGCCTCTAGCCGCTCGGAAAAGGCGTCGTGACCGGCTGTGGGCGAAACGTTCCGGCACTCACCTACAGCGCCTAGATTGCAGAGAGGTACCAACTCGTACCGTGGACGGCGTTCGCAATTTAATGGCGGACGCCTCCCGCGGAGATTGCGTCGTCGCGTGGCGAGGAAGGAAAGCACGCGAAAAAGCAGGCGTGCTTTCAGATGACGATCGCCGTTCTTCCTCGCAGCTCGTGTTGCGGTTGGGGGTTTTGAGCAGTTGGAGACACTCTGTAATGTGGGCGCACTAACACTGACCGCGTTCTCAGCGCTGCGATTTCTTGAGCCGCCAGTTCTGCATGCGTCGGCGGCGGGCTGCCGGTCAGTGACGGTGAACGGACCCGGAGAAGGGAGATTTAAGTGTTGGTTAGAGGCGGTCCGTAGAAGTGAGCGGCGCATACAAGCTTTCTCTGTGGTTCGCATTCTGCGCGCGACGTTATGAGCGAGTTTAACGAGGCTTCATGCTCTTTGGCACGGTCTGCGAAAATATGGGCAACTATAATATCCGCTCACAGCTTCAGAAACACATGGGGTGGCTTATTATCTTCCGGCATCTTGCGTCCTTCTTCTAATGCCTAGGGCTGGGCGTCGATTGAAAACTTTACACCCGATTTAATCTCCACTCTTTCATCGAATAATTCATCGACTAACCGGTTCGTTCATTTCCAGCTACAATATTTTTAAAACGTCAATTTTACTCTTTTTCTTTTTTACCTTCGTTGAATATGCAGTATACAAGTTCGATGATGAAACAGCCTCGATGCGTAGTCGAGAACAGTTAAAAAACGCTCACAGTCGCGGACTCTTACATGAGCTGCACGAGACGAAAGAGGTTGGTGGATATTCTCCGGCAAGAGCGACCTCCCTCGATTGTTCACAATAGTCTCTGCGGGGATAATCGAGCACTCGCGAGGCGTTCAAGTGGCGGACACCCGTGTAACCTTGTGCGCGTGACCGGAATTACCAATGTCGCACCTACATTTTACTTCAGCTCAAAATTTCATAAAAGTTTGCCCTTCGTGCAGGTATACCCATCCACGTCTGCGTTATTTGTGAAAGCGTTTAATGTTTATTTTTATTTTTGCTCGTTATAGTTTTACCGATTAGGCGGTAAAAGAATTAACCGTTATTAAAGCATTCATCGATTCATCGCTAGGTTAATCGAGCCCAGGACTACCTTAATCCGTAGAAGTGCGGCTGTGGACCGATAATCAAGTTCTCGAGACCTGCCATGCCCCGTATTTCTTGAAACAGTCAGTGACCACAGTGCACTGTGCCTTGCTTGGAAGTACACCCGCCGGCAATATGAAGGTGAACACCTTACCTGGTTTCTTGTCTGTTTTACGGCTCCCTTAAGCTGTATTAACTCTCAACGTCTCAAATGGTACGTGGCTCGGGGTCTAAACTTTGCTTTCTAGCCCTCTTTTGGAACAGAGCTTGTTTCAACACTTACAGAAGCGTCAAAATCAAGAAGACGGGTGTTCACCTTCATATCGCTCATTGGTGTACACTCTCTTTGATATCGAGCGTTTTTCTCGCATCGTCCGCGTCGTCATGCTTCGAAATTATATATTTTGGTTGACTGGACTCTAGACGAGAAAATCAAAGTTTCAAAACACAGAACGACGCGAATCTACTGACCAAAGAAACATTTCTTGTTTTTCCCGGATGGGTTGAGTTTAGTACACATGCAATGAATGCTGAATATAGTTGTTAAGGAAGGCAGGGTCCTGCCTTCCTTAATCTGTCAGGTATACAGTGTGCGGCTTCAGTTTCGTGCAGTCGGACGGCCATGACTCGGCAAGCGTCACTGTTATGTGCGCCCATTGCTGGTCTATCGCGCCATCCCTGTGGTGTCCCATGGACTTCTTCCAAAACCGACGCGCCCCATCGCGGCGAAATACCACGCAGTGCACTCTGGGAACTAGTTGGCCACTCAGTTTCGGTTTCGACTGAGCAGCTTCATCTCATGCTATCGCGCCGCGACCGAACGCGCCCTGCTTGCGTTTTCCATTATCTGATTTTTCACGAACGATTTTTCACTCATTCTCGAGCGATACAAAACGAAGACCGGGGCACTTTCCTGGTTCCCGAAACACCGGATATTGTGCGTGCGTATGCGAACGTAGTAAGTCGTGGCTTAGTCACCTCACCCCACGAGTGCATCTTTGAGCTCAATGTCAGTAATCCCGTCTAGTACCAGTGAACTACAACTGAAATTTGTTCGTCCGGAGCCTTACACGCATTTTGTTTGCCAAACGTTCGCTTCTTGTTACTTCATTGGGCGAAAAGCAAGCCGCATCCTCACAGGGTATCAAAATTGAGGCCAGCGTTTACGCATAAACTTTTAAGGAAACGCAATAAATTCGACCTCACTGCTGCACAAAAGTTACTATAATGTCTTCCTCGTGTCATCATATATCTCCCACTCAAATTTTATGCTGATAGAAGATTAACTTTTCGCAAAAGTTGAGATCGGCTAGCTACGACGGAGGCCCTAACAAGCGTCCCCTACTCCTCGCTAAGCCTTTTTGGACGAGCTTTTACTGACGCCCGAGATCTGTGCCGGGAACGGTGTGTCTGAAATTATCTCGGCATACTCAGGCAGGAAGAAAGCAAACACATAACAAATATTATGGCCATTAGCAACCGTCCCTGCGCTTTGAATTCGTTCGAGCACTTGTGTGAAGAATGTCGCACCGTGCGCTGGACGGGCATGAACCCCAATGCGGTGCGCACAGGGGTTCATCAGAAGTGCGCCCATCTGACGCACTTCTGGCGAACGGTGCGACATTCTTCACACAAGTGCTCGACTTTTGCATTCTTAAAACGGTCTGTATGCGCGAATTTGCCTATATGATTGCAGGATAACTTTATGCGCATACGCGATGTTGAATATTAGTGGCATGGAGGCGGGTGGGGACTTCACTTCGTGCCGTGCTGCGGGTCAGTACAGATAAGAGATAAGAAGTGTGTTAAAATTGAGATTTTCAATGGCACCTCCGAGTCTTACCTCGCATACTCAGGCACATTAAGAAAAACAGTAATTGCAAAAAGTAATATTTCGTCTATGGACGCACGAAGCAAACAAACTTCTTGATCAACAACACTAATGTAAAGGCGCGAGCTCGATGTATGCATACTTATTGGTTGCTACAGCTTGTTGATTCGTACACAAGCAAGATCCCCAAGCACCCGAGCTTCGCAGCGTCGAGACTCCCAGCACCGGCTCGTCCACATACCTCGATTGGAACGCTAATAGGAAGGCTCAAGTACAAAAATACATCAAGCATGTGTTAAGACACGCGATACGTATCGGGCTTGTGCTAGAGCTTCGAGGGCTGGCCAGTTAGCTTAGTTTAGAGACCACAATTGACGCTCTTGGGACCAGAAAACAATCTCTTGTCGACGTGTCGATCAAAACCGAAACCATGCCACCCTCCTTCCTGGCCAACTAGTTCCCAGAGTGCAACGCGCGCCGTGTTGCATGCAGGGCTTTATGGAAGTAGTCTATTGGTGATCTGCCAAAGTAGTCCGAGTCCGCAGACTTCGTGCTCGTTTTTCTAACAGGACTCTCGTCGTTTTCTTTTTTATTTAGCGCAGTGATAAATACGCCGTCATGAAGAACGTGCTGGCATTTTCTGTTTCCTTTTCTCTCCCCAAGACGAATGGGCGGGAGTGACATTTCTTGTTCTCGAACGAGCGGGCGGTGCGTTCAAAAGTTATCAGAGCTTGACGCGAGCCACCGAGTTGCAGCCGCAAATGTGAAGCGCCTCCAGGCTGAACTGAATTGGGAACCTCTCTCAGCCCGCCGTAAAAAATTGTGTTTAAAGTTTCTGTTTTTGATATTTAAAAATAAAACTGGAATTAACAGTGTACTTACTTAAAAGAACAATATTATATTTCTAAACGGAACGATCATGATTTCAAAATTAGAGAGTTCCGCGCCAGGACGAGCATGTACGCCAACTCTTTTTTTGTTAAAACGATACGAGAGTAAAGTGGGCTGTCGGAGCTGCAAGTGTGCAGTGAAAGTAAAGGTGTGTTTTTTTCAGCATTGTAACCCCCCTGCTGTAACGCCCTTGGGCACTGCGGGGTAATCTCTGAATAAAGAATAAAGAAAGCGCCTCCAGGCTTTGGATTTGCGCCGGCAACTCGTGAAAAATATTTCGTCGTTATCCGCGGGGTGTTTCCGGAGGAAGGAGTGCGCAAGATGTTGCATCTTACTTACGCGATTGGATTCTGTTCGGCGGAAAGTCCCAGTGAGAAATGAAAATCAGCGGGAATGGCTGTATGTCTAAAATACCATGTAGTGTTTTTCCTTGGAGAACGAGTTTTTAACAAACCGCCTAGTACCCTAGTTACAAGGGTGCCCTTAACCGCAGTTAAGTCTGACCTCAGTCGCACTTCACTGCGGTTAATGTAGTCCGTTTATCGAAGGCGGGGGTCTCCAAACCCCGGCCCGCGGCCAGCTCTCAGCAAGCCTCCTGCTAGCGGCGCAAAAATAAACAAACAGAAAAAAATAACCGAATGAAGCTGCCATTGTAGTGACCTCTGGTTATATTATTTATTAAACATTGTCATCACCAGCATCACCATTTTTGGTACCATGTTTCGTATATAATTCCCTAGCGTTTCCATGAATATTGTGCTTAGTGTCCTGTGTCGCATCAGCATTAAGGCTGGTTCACACTAAAGTCACTAGACCCTGGGAAACTAGCGCCATTGTCTTCCCTACTTGCTTGCCGAACATACACAAATACTAACATAGAGAATTCCAAAACATCGCAAGGCGATTGGCTAATTGGTCTGCGTTGCTATGGCAATTGCCATTTCGGCTCCTTCAAATCTTCGAAGCTTCGAGAGCGTAGTTTTAATTCAGTCGCACCAAAGTCACACCAAAATCACCATGGACCATTGAGCACCATTGTACTGAAGGCGTTCTTCGCCAACATAAGCCTCTTTGGCACTGTGTATGCAATCACTTATCGATCATGCCCATCTCCATGGATATCTTACAATAATATTCTTCTTCCTACATATTTCAAAACAGGAAAATTATTTTCCAATTCTTACAGGCACCGACACCGCATCTGGTGGTGGTACGAAGATGTACACCCGTGAGCGATATGAAGGGGAACAGCCCTCTTCTTGCTTTTGACGCTCCTGCAAGTTTTGGAACAGGCTCCGTTCCAGAAGAGGGCTAGAACGCAAAGTTTAGACCCCCAAGCCACGTACCATTTGAGACATTGAGAGTTAATAGAGCTTTAGGGAGCCGTAAAACAGGCGATGTGTTCACCTTCACATTGCCGGCGAGTGTACGCTTGTTTCGTCGGTGTGTGCATAGCAAAATATCGGCACAAGAAACATCTCTATAAAGCTACCCGACTCCAGTGAATGTAGATCGGCTCACCAAGAATGAAGAGGTTAAGGAAAAATTGCTCATTTCATGAGCCAAAATGTCGACCCTACGGGGAGTTTCGTGCTATTTTCCCACGACCCAGCTACTTATGGCGAATTCGGCTGGTCGATCGCCGGTGAGCCTTTGCCGGTGGCACCGGCGACCGAAACCGCGCCACCGGCGCACCACGTGACCCTCTCCACCCGAACACAAAGCGCCGGCAATTTGTATTTGCTTGGGTCGCGCGTCAGCATTGTTAACCTCTTCCTCGACTGATCTATGGTACAATGAGTACCCTGTAGGCGTCAAGAGTATAAATTCCGACTCTTTGAGATGTGTGTAAACACAATGGCTCCACAATTGTTTTCGAAATATTAAGATCACCACAGCCTGTGCAGCTGACATGATTTTAAATTCTAGTATTATTGAAAGGGCAGATGAATAAATCCGCGTGGTGCTGCCCGCACACACGTTAAAACTTAAATATCACTTTTTATTTTTGAGTTCCAAGGAACTATTGCTATTTTACGAGGATCCAAAGGATTGCCAGCGTCGCTTTTTGTATTCTGTTTATTGTTATTATCTTTTTCGGAATCCTGTCTTGTCATTACACTTACTACCCCCCCCCCCCCCCTTGAAATTGTAATGCGTATGCAAGTACCGAACTGCATCACTATGCATACTTTTTTTGTTTTTTTCAGCGGTGTAATAACGTGTTGCTACACAGTTGTAAAACGAAGTAATGTATGATGCAGCCTGTGTCTCAGAGCAAACTGACCTTGCGCGGGCTGGACAAATTCTTCCAAAAATGTTGGCTTTCTTTGAAATATAAATCATCTTTATCTTCGTTGTTTTCGCTATCTTGTCTCGGAGCACAAATGAGTGTTTGTCCCAGTTCCTTCGTTTACCACTCAAACCCGCTACTTGCCGCTTCCGGCGAGCATTGTTTCGTTTGGGTCCCTTTCCCGATTCGGATGGGACGATACCGAATACAGTCTGACAGACAAGCTGTCCGACCCCTTGGAGCTCGGGCAAAGATTGTGCCGCTAAACTGCCGGAACACGCCTGAGAAGCACCTTCGAGTGTAAAAAAAAAAAAAATGTAAAAAAAAAATAAATGCTTAACTGCTATGGAAACGCAGCGAAACCACCGGTCTTCAAACAATAAGGTGCCTTATTGTTTGAAGACCGGTAGCAATTCGCTGCGTTTTCATAAGAGTTAAGACTTTTTTTTTACCTTTTCCTCGGGTAAATTCTCTTTTTGCATATTTCATAAAAAAAAAAAAAAAAAAAGCAGCATATGGACAACGGTGCACAAAATCGTAGCGAAAAAGCGGTACATTCCTCGAAACCTTGACTGTGCATGCCGGCTGCTGAAAGTCGGAATCTCCGTTCCCGTTATAATTAGCCGTCATTGATTGCGTGGGGAGCCGTGGGCGGGAGGCTCGTTTTTTTTCGGCGCGCACGCAGCGGGCTAAGAGAAGATCCGCTACGTGCGTGCTCAATGCATTGGAGGATTATACTCCTCGAGGAAATCAAAATGAACCACGCAGGAAAGCATGGCTGCGCCGGAATCAAATATTCCCATTCGTTTCAGCTTGAAGCAGGCATGACCCGGGATCATCCCTACGCTGTCTATTTCTAGCCTGCCACAGATAAGCGGGGAAACAGATCCTTGCTCCTAACCGCATTGATGCTCCACCGCTGGGAAGTAATTTAATTATTCATTCGTTCATTTATTTTCGATCCTATCAGTTTCTATTAGGACTATAATAGAAGAGGAGCAGATTAAAAAAAAAAAAACGAAACAAAATATATAAATTCCAGCGAAAAAAAAACAAACACAGAAAGCAAGAACGTTCTTGACAGGGTCAATGCACTCAACCTGTACGCGACTAGGGCACCGAAGCAACGGACAGAGCATTGAGAGTGACTTCAGCACTAAGAAGAGCTTAAAATGAGTAGAAGGGTTGCGAAGAAGCACAATCGATATAAATACTTGCTTTGCAGTATTCAAATTAAAAAAAGAAGTAAATAAAGAAGTGTCTGGAAGCAATAATGTATCGACAACGTACTTTTGAAGAGTGACAGATATAGTTTTACGCAAATTTGAAAAAGTGCATATAAATTGCTGTTTACTGCGAATGCTATGAATACGTCGTTGATTTCCCTCTTGATCGTATGTCCTTATTACAGGGGTCGTCTCAACTGTCGTGAGGCCAACGACACTGCATTGAACCAACATGATACAATATGGCTGAACGAATACCCAGTGGCGTCACTAGGGTCAACGGCACCCGGGGCGTTGGCCCGCGGCGACAACCCCCCCCCCCCCCCCCCCTCCGCTCGGCGCCCACCACGATCCCCCCCCCCCCCCCCCCCCCCCCCCCCCCGTACGCCCCTTGTGACACCACTGCGAATACGTTCTTTGACAGCTCGTGATCCCCCACGGGTGTAGCATACCTTGTAACATGACAACCGGAGTGCAATACCTAGAGTAATTCTAACCGGCTGGAAAATACACGTGGTGCAAGATCAAACATCACGAAATGCTTCGACGAAAAATACAAACTAGCAAACCAAAATTCCGGATCCGAGGAGTTTTACCGTGAAAGAAAATAAGATAAAAGAAAAACCGGTACGTTTTCTTAATCTTCTCATCTTCCCGTAGGACACTCGAAAAAAAAAATCTATTTCCGGAGGCCTTATATTGGCACCTAACGTAGGGGCCATACCCTTCCAAAACTTTCAGCGAAGTGTCGGTTTCCAGTAGTAGCATTCCAACATGTTTCTTTTTTAGTTCTTTCTACCTTTCTTTACGACTAATTCGTGCTTTGTTTCGTTCAACACTGGCAGAGCATGCGAAGTCCACTGTAGAGATCGTTGTCCACAAACAGTCCGGGTCAACTCCAGAATTAATAAAGCTTGGACTTGGGTTTGGGCTAGTTGGTTGTACATTGATAGACGTGCTGCTCTGCGAAGTTCTACAGAACAAACGCGTGACCAAAATTTTGGTCACGCGTTTGTTCAGTAGAACTTCGCAGCGCAGGACGTCTATCAACTCCAGAACTCGGCATGCCCGGACTGTAAACACTAAAAACGAATGCTTAAACGTCCACCCGAGCACCTGCACTCTAAGAAACCTCCGTGAGCTCAGTTGCCTGCATAACACGAAGACGGTCAATCGCATGACACATTTTTTTCTTCTTCTATAATCGCATTTTGAATTGTGTAACTGGCTAGGACCCTTCTCTTGATTGCCGTGTCGACTGTCTTTCTGTTGTGTAAGTGAACTCCGTGTTTTTTAGAAACTGCACTGCGCGACACTGTTAGCACGAACACTACTTTTGGCGCTTTTTCGCATTTTGCTTCGAAAGGGTACATTTCGGGCGTCGATATTCTCCACTATGGTTAGTACTCCAACTGAGCACTTTCCACCTTTATACAGTAACACGCTGCTTACAAACAATCCCGCGTTCGCCCTCACTATAGGTATGAACACTGAGTGCGTGCGCGAAGAAATTAGATTCGCGTGAGACCAGTCGTCTGCGCTTGCGCAGTGTGGACAGCAGCGACACCTCAGTGGCGTCGCGTCAGAGAGTTGGCTTGGTGCTGATGACAGTTTGGGGACGGTCTTTGAATGCTGAGAGAAAATCAGAGAAAACCGGCGATGGCTTGTTCGCACTAGCATTGTCGCGGAGTGTATGGATCAATGGTTGGATGGATATGAACAGCTGTACAGTTTATAAACGCGTGGTAGCTCGCGCCATCTAGCCTGAAAAACCAAAACGCAGGATACCTCCCCCCCTCCTACAACCCTATTAGGTCAATTTCCCTCCCCTTTCCATTTTTGTAACCATCACTAGGTAGTGTGGATATCGTCAATTTTCCGCTGACGAAACCTTCTTGGCGTCACCCCAATACCGGACCCACTAGTACAAAGGGTTGAGATTTTGGACCGCGGCCACGCTTTATGGAGTCCCAATTTTCCTCTGTCCCGCCTGTCCCCCAGCTTTGCTATTCGCGTCTCCAGCTCGACGGTCGCCCTCCCGCGGCGGAAACGGGAAGCGCGGTAGTGAGGGTCCCCCGATTCTCCTGCCCAGCGGGTACGACGGAAATTCTCGCGATCATGGCTCGCGAAATGTCGTTTCCGAATGCAAACAACACTCTTCACTGTCCCAATGTAGTGCTGCAGCCGGTATGGGATTGTACCTTACTGGAGAGTTTTAGTATTGCGCATAGAAGCGAACGCAAGCGGTGTGCGTTTCCGTTAGGGTTGCAAGTCCCACGTTGTGCGTGCGCCTCATCGCCAGGCGCCATCCAAGACCGCAATTTCGGGCTCCACGCACGCGCAGTGTGGAACGCGCAGTGTGGAACGCGCAAAGCTAACGCAAACACACAGCACTCGCGTTCGCTCGTATACCCAATACTAGAACTCACTACTGTTTCACCGGCTTCCAACGCCAACGAAACGTGCTGCAGTGAGCAGACGTGCAAGCAAGTAGGCGTTCCTTCGAACTGCAAAGGCTGAGATTGGAAAAAAAACGACGGAGCGTAAAAATGAGAGTAACTAAATGTTATAAAACAATTAATAATTTAATTTTTTTTTTCTTTTGGGCATTTGGTTTGGAAAAATATTGGCTGCAACTTAAGTTTTGCTGCTTGTCAAAAGTCGCGACTTCGATAGAAAAATATACTTTAACCACAATTAATGTAATTTTACATGGATTTCTCACAATAGCTAGAAGGTTTTCATCGACTTAGACTATTTTTATTTTATTACTTGGTAATTAAAAATGCTGCAATTGGCAACGGTGATGATAATTAACACAGTTTTGGTCGTCATATTTGTTCGCGCGTTTGAAATTAGATCATAAGCAAAGCTTGAAATATTACGTATTACAATAGCTGAATTTTAATATTATCATTAATACCAATCGTGGCAATGTTGGCCCCAAATTAACGCCAGAATCACGAAAATATGCCATTTTACCATTATAGTCTATCCAGAAAGGTATAATCTTGTTTTCTTTTTAGCATATGAAAAACTCTGACATCGTTACCAAGATAGACTAACAGTCAAACACTGGATGTAATATAAAGTCCTATGCGTCACGCGTTGATATAAAACTTGCACACGCACACACTTCAGCTGTCTAACTCAGATTCCGTCTTTGGGTTGTTGCAGTGAGAACAGCGTTTATTAATTTATACGTTTTGTGGACATTTCTAAAAATTGGAATTCTCTTATTCCTGTGCTGGGAATAATGTTAAACCAATTAATCATCTAAAGACCCAAAAGCCCATTAAAAGGCCCGCAGTTCATTATTTCCCATGACAATTATCTGAGCGAGAAAAGGCAGCGAGAACGCACAAATATCAGCCTGGATCGGACATGTATGTCACGAAATAAAGTTTCCGCGAACAATTTTTCTAACTAGATAATTTTCGATGTGAGACACATTGAGAGGTATGAAAGAATCCGAAATTAAGACCTATACTGAGAAATTAAATCCAAAATAGAAGCTAGTTTCGGTTTCCTCCAGAATCAAAACGCGCATCCTTGCGTAAATATTACGCTAAATACCGTTCTTGTTTTCAGGGTAAAGAGGCGACCTGCGCCCATAACACCCTAGCTTCCCCGTATTACCAGAAATAATTTGTGTCGCTCAGTAAAGCCAGCACACTAGACAGGCTCAAGAGCCGGCACGCATCTCTGACCCTCACTAAACCCGCCATCTTGGAAAATGAGTGGCGCCACCTATAGTTAGTTGGAGTCGCGAATACTCCGTTTCACTTTGAGTGCAAGCGAGTTCGAAGCTACAAGCGCGAGCATATGGGCTTGAACAGTGCTTGCACTGCACGATCGCGCATGCTTGGCGGGGACGCTGAAAGTCCGGAGATCGCTCTTGTAGCTTCCGCCATGCTCACACCTAAAAGTGAAACGGAGTATAGGAGGTATTCACTGGACGCCATATTTGAGGGCGATGTTTAGAGCGCATGCTCAGAACGAGCTCACATTAATAGCCTGCTAAGACCGGCAACCTTGATGGTGCTAAATGCACGCTCCAAAAGGTCTGCGGAAGCTCGCCGTCAGCACGCGCTCAGCAGCAGCGCACACGGATATGGCCGCCAGTGCATACTCCCTATAGACCTTTATAATGTTTACAAATCCACAGCTCAGCGTGCGATCTTCACAGCTCAGCACGCGCGTGTGCGTCGCTCCGGAAAACGAGCAAAGCACGCGCCATACGCACGAACACTGGAAATGGCACCGGCCATACGCTCTTTCTTGGAAAGGTCTATAGATATAGATGTATTTCATTAAATTTTTCATAGAAAATTGCTACCAATCTTGTTACATTCTAATCGTTTGCGGTGTTGGTCGTTGTGGAGTGCGCTCTGCTGACCCGCGTCCTCCTCGATGTCGCAGGTGGCTGGCCGCGACGCAGTTCCAGGCGACGGATGCCCGGAGGGCGTTCCCATGCTTCGACGAACCCGACATGAAGGCCACGTTTGCCGTGACCATGGTGCGGCCGAGCAACCTCACCGCCATCTCCAACATGCCGCTCAAGTCCTCCGTCGACAGGTGACGTTTTCCTCGAAGCAGAAGGCATGCATAGACCATTTCAAGCATCGCCTTCCGGATGGTCCCATGTTTGTTTACTGGGCCACGAATCGGGTTATAGAACTATGGATCCGAGGATTCTCCTTTGCTTCCCTTAGTTTTCCCATATCTGACGAAGTGAGTCCGCCCAAAACAACATCCCCCCCCCCCCCCTTGAATATTCTCCGTATCATATTTCCCAGAATAAGGCTACTGCGCATGGTCAGAACGCAATTCACAGCCGAGTAAACAAAGATGGCGGTGGTAAGAATAATCATGTTTCTGACGTCAGGCCAAGGTGATGACGCTGGCAGTGAACGGAGCATGCGCTGACGCGTAGCTCTCTCGTAAACAAGTTCCTGCGCATGCGCAGTTTGTACAATAGCGGTGAGCAGACGCTCAAGTTTCTAGACAACTAGTCGTGTTACATGGAAATATAAATACAGCACCCATTGCTATACTTTGTTTCACCGTACGCGTTAAACCGCAAGGGACGCTACGAATCGTCACAGCCAATGCAGAGCTCTGAACACATCACGTGACCGCCGCTCAACGCGTCGCTCCCGCTGATCTCTATTGTAGTATGGCTTGATCGCGGATCGATGCTTGTCTTGCTGGGGTCGAGTGGCACCACCGGCAGCCATCACTTGACACCAGCTACTGCATGGGACTCTGTGGGAAAAACGAGGAAAAGTGTCGTTTCCCTCGTTTCTAAGTTGTCGGCGCTGAAACGTTTTGGCTGCTTTTCGAAAAGCCTGTCAAATGGCTTGTGCACAAACATTAAACTCGGAGACCTCCCTGTTGTTATAAATGAATGTTTTGTGGTCGAGAATGACTCCGTTGGTCGAAAAGTGTAATGCAACTCAATGAGACGAGAGTTAACTAGAGTTACCGCGGTGGCAGTGGCGGTGGCGGTTTTGATGATTTGGGCTTAGCAGACGACAAACTCGAAGGCTTTGCTACGCGGAATTCACTCACTCTCGGAAAGCCGCTGTAAACATAGAAATTTTTTGACGGTCGTCAACTTCTGGGCTTCCCCGAGGACGGTCTTATTGATGGCGAGTTCCTTCGTTTACTCCACTACGAGAGCAAGCTTGCCGGCTCAGCCGTGGGTGTTCTGGTACGTTCGATTTTCTAATGAGCGTCCGAACGCTCGACGAATACCGATTCCATCATTAAACACCCGATATAATGGTCGCGGCACATCATAAAATACTTGCCATCGAGCACCGCGTAGTAGCTTCAATATTTCTACTTTTGTGCGTTTCTCCTACAGACCTACGTGCATTGCCCGGTGTCAAGTAATGGCCGCCGGTGGAGCCATCGACGGGCTCTCGATCTGCGATCCAGCTTACTACAATAGAGATCAGTGGTCGCTACACTCTACCCGAATTTCACATGACACTCACATGGCAGTGGATTGGCTTCGATGGTTCGGAGTGTTTTGCCAAGCAGAAAAACGGCGACTTTGTGGCCCATCGCTCTTTCGCTTTCTCTCTCAATCCCTCGAATGTGTGTGTGTGTGTGTGTGTGTGTGTGTGTGTGTGTGTGTGTGTGCGCGCGTGTGTGTGTGTGTGTGTGTGTGTGTGTGGAGGGGGGGGGGGACCCCCCTTCCCCCCTTCCCCTTCTGCGCTTTTGAGGGAGGTCGGGACACCAAGCTTTTATGGCGCCTTTTGGTGTTGCAACGAAAATATGCAGAATATTTTCCGTTATAAAATCTACGCATGCCGGGAACCGAAACGCCCTTTGGATTGCGCATATCACGTCTCGAAATAGCAGGTCGCCCAAAACCAAATCATTCTTTTTAAAAACAAATTTGTTTTTCATAGTGTTATATATATTTTTCTAAAGCCAGATTTAGTTTATATAAAACAACCTCGTTTTATAGGACAAAATGCAGTGAGTAGGCGGGCGAGCTGGTGGGAGTTTACCACGATGACTTTAACCCGAGTCTGGGACAGAAGGAGGCCGTTGTTTGCGGGCGCGCGCGTATATGTTAGCGGGCGTGCAGGCGCGCCCTCGTATGAGCTGGCATCTGCGCAAACATGCTTGTGCGACTGTGTGTTATGCGCATGCGTGTAGTGCTGTCATTTCGACGTAGAAAAATCAGTTCGATATCCGCGGAATTTTACAACTTCGTGTTAGCTTTATTAAGCCAACTACATCGACTCAAAAAAAAAACTGAACAATTAAAGTGTATTTTAAAGCCGCAACTTAGTAGAAAAGAATTTGTCTTCGTTAGAACCGCACACTTGCACTTACGACAACCACGTTCAGCAGTGTGCACCGTCGGTGTTCTGTCGATTATAGTCAGTGACAGCCAGAGGGCGTTGCTTATCGTGTTCACACTTGTTGTCTCGCGACTGTAACTGTGCCGTTACTCGCTGCTTTCAGGGGGAACGGTTTGATAGCCGACACCTTCGAAACCACGGTAAAGATGTCCACGTACCTGCTGGCGTTCGTGGTTTCCGACTTCCAGTTTCACGGCAACGAAAAGGTACGTGCTCCCGCGATTCTTCTTCAAACTTGGATCCATAGAAAAGGCGAAGGCTTCGCCCGGACAGCCGTTGGATACGGATGCTTATTTCCGTAGGAGAGAGTCGGAGCAAGAGGGAGGCGACGAGGGACGTCTCTGGAAAAGGAAATGAGCGCGCGGAATCGACGTTCCCGGGGACGCAATTTACTAGCGATAATTCCTACTCCGCCAGAAATGGTGCGAGCGCCCAGCTCGCCAGACGCTGAACAGGACATTTCGTCCCTACTGCTTGAAGCCGCGAGGAGCACAGAGGGGTTTTTCAAAAGTCCGGTCACAAAAAAACTTCATTATGCCGCAGCTGCTCCGAAAATGTCAGGAAACAATTTATTCGCGGTATCCAACTCACAGGGGTTAACTTCAGCTCCTTTCAACATAATCACCAGCCACCTCGAGGCACTTTCGTATTCGATGAATCCAACGGTCGAAACAATCCTGGAAACCATCCGGTTTCGGGAGAGAAAGCTGCTCCTCAACAGCGAAAATGAGGTGTCCTCTTGTCTCAAACGCTCTTCCACGGACGGGTTCCTTCAGTTTGGGGAATAGCCAAAAGTCACACGGCACCAGGTCAGGGGAATAGGCGGATGGAATCAACAGATCAATTCCGGAATCGGCGATGAAGTTCAACGTTGTGCCAGACGTGTGAGAGGGCGCGTTCTCGGGGTGGAGGATATGACGACGCAGTTCCTTCTTGGGGCGACCTCCAAGTAGTTTCTCAAAAACTTTCGGTAGGCACACTTTTGTGTATCATTCAGAGTTCACAGTTCGCCTCTCATCGAAAAGGACAGAGAACACAACACCTTTAAATCCGAAGAAAATGCCAAACATTGTCCTCCCGGCTGATCCGGCGCGGCGAAACCTCTTCGGTGGCTGTGCTCCTTTCGTCGACCACACCATGGATTGAGACTTGGTTTCAGGGTCACTGTTGTAAAGCCAGGTCTCATCACCAGCCACAATTTGTTTCCAAATGGCAGACTTGCTTTCCTCGCATCTTTGGGGGCATTGACGGCAAAAACATCACACGGGATGCCTCGTACTCTGTAGTCAGCTGGTGACGGACCCATTTCGCAGATTGTTTGTTCTAACGAAGGTTTTCAATTTAAAATGTATAAATGAAAGCGAAAACGAGACGAAATGGACACTTGTCTCTACTTCTACCACCAGGCGGTATAACAAGTTTAAACCAATTAAAGTAAATATATAGGGCCGAAATACGGCCAAGAAGTGGTAATTTTATAAAGAAGCCAATTGAAAACCAAGGCTTTCAGTCAAGATTCTACAACTTGACATGGAAGCCATACCAAGGAGCTCCTTCAAATGCTCCAAAGTAACTCGACAGTCTTCCTCAACCGCCGCCTTCGCAGCGGACACATTTTCATCGTGGGTTGCCATTTTGGGGTGCCCTTCACGGCGGGCGTCCTCCACGGAGATATCTCCACTTCGAAAACAATTGAACCACCTGGCAATCATCAAGAGGGTCGGGGCATGCGGGGCTTCACCACCCATAAGAGCTTCTAGCTTCTCGACGCACTCTGCAGGCTTTACAGAAGACAGGAAGTCATAAAGAATAAACGACCGCACGAGCTCCTCCGTGAATGCCGAGTTTTTCATCCCGCCGCCAGCACTCGAATTTTGATTTCTCGTCTTCATAGCTTTCTGTGGTAGAAAAAATCATATCAGTTTTAAAAAAAATCGAGGAAAGAAAGGTTTTCAAGCACCTCTAAAAATTGAAAGTGCTCGGGTGACCGAACTTTTGAAAAAAGCCTATACATGCATGTAAATAAGTAACGTTTTACTTCGAATGCTTTTTGCTATTTTGTAACGAAGTAACGACTTCGTTACTTTTTGAGATCAAAGAAGGCTAACATAATTTAGTATATTACATTTTGTCCAGGTATCCACGGTATCTATAGTAATTTGTTCCCGGAGAAACATGCGCCACGCGTATCTTCTCGTCAACTAAATTCTCGCGGTTTTGGCGACGCGATTCAGAAGCGCCGAAAACGCACCCTAAAGCACGATCCAAACCAACGCTTCTTTTTGCGCCTGTAGGTCGTGCGGCTGCGGATGTGACGCATTTCCTGATGTTTTTGCTGTTTCCGGGCGCGCTTTCTTAGTCAGAACCGTGCGCTTTGGTTTGGACGGGCCAGCTTCACGCAAGCGCGCACGCGCGCAACAGACTGGCCGGCCAGGCCAGTCTGTCGCAGCCAGAAGGCGGCGAGAGAGAGCGAGAGATCGCGTTGTTATGTTGGAAGAGAATAAAAGTGGGGGGAGGAGAGGGCCAATTGTGGATGCGCACCGGGCGCTTTTGTCACTTGCTCTGAGAAGGCGGCGAAGAAACGCGGAGCCGGAACTAGCTTGCCCTCTACCGATTGGCCGGGAGACGGGAGCGCCCTACTACGTCACCGCGCGCTTTTGTGCGCGTTGAGAAAGAAATTGAAATTATCCAACTTTTTTTATGCGCGCCCGGAAGGAGCGAAGAAGTGGCGCGACGTCACGAAAATACGTCACATCCGCAGCCGCACGACCTACAGGCGCAAAAAGAAGCGTTGGTTTGGATCGCGCTTAACCGCTCATTCACACTGGAAGCGGATCCGCGTTCGGAAAGCGTTTGCGAACGTGGTTGTATAAAGATCCAGTACAATTGTACGCGCACTCGATGACTTCAAGTGCGCGTGCAATTGTACTGGATCTTTATACAACCGCGTTCGCAACCGCTTTGCGAACGCGGATCCGCTTCCAGTGTGAATGAGCGGTTAAAGAGGCATCTATTGGGTTGGATAACGTGACAGCGAATATTGGAACACGTCAATTTCAACTGGTTGCTTCAAATAATTGCCCTCGCAAGCTCAAAAGCAAGGAAAATCAAACGTGCCTTGTTAGGAATTGACCTTGCAACGATTGACCTTGCTTTTCGTACCCCGCCTGTATATTTTCTGGCTCCACATCAGTCACCATAGCGTGACAGTAACGAGATAATTAGCACGTTATTTCTGGGTAAAGTAAGTAATTCTTTTTGACACTGTCGAGTGAGACACTACTGCATAGAAAGTAACTATCCTAGGAAGTAACTCATCAAGGTACACTTAGTTACTTTTCAGAGTCACGTGTACATGCCTAGCAGGGGGCAAAATCAAGGGTAGACGAAGCATTGCCGAAGTTTAAAGGGCAACTCCGGTCCATACTTTCGATTTTGGGATTATGACTGTTTTTAGTGCAGTCAGCGTCCCTGAATTGCAAGGTGCAATTTTTTTCTCGTTATTGCGCGTATTTTTAAAGATATCGACGCATGAAAATTTTGTTTGGCGCGCGGCCAACATAACCGAAACTAGCCGCTCGAGGCCCCGGCAACACTGGAAATCAGCCGCTATGTGAACGTGACGTCACGATCGTTCTCGTTCAACGAGTACGCAGGCCGGGCGCCACCTACCTCTGTTGCGCTAGCCGTCTAAAGATAGGAGCTAAGCTGATTTTGTTTTAATTCTGTATACGTGGTAGTTATCGACCATATGTAGCAAGAGTTAGTGCGTATAACCAAAACCTAGCGACTGGAAAACCCGTGAACTTGTACGGTGCCGTACTCGGCGGCCACCGCCGTGCGTGCGCTATGCCGTACTCGTCGCTCGTATACCCAAAAGCTAGCGACTGGAAAACGAGTGAACTCGTTCGGTGCCGTACTCGCCGGCTGTCGCCGTGCGTGTGGCCTTCCGTACTCGTCGCTAGGCCTAAATTGTCATCTGGGCTCCGTGGATGGAGAGGCGTTGCCTTACGCCGCGCTGCCAGTGACGTACAGTACTGGGGGCCCTCTCGCTTTCGCGCTGCGGGTCAGTCCCAGACACGAAGGTTTGAGGCTCCGGCGCGGGCCGCGGCGCCCGAACACGCGTGTGCTGAGCTTTACACATCTGTCTTTTCGTTGTTTTTTCCTCGGGTGCATAAAAGCCGAAGTCCAAAGTCCACTCGTCGAACAGCGTTCACCCACACCTTCTCCGATTTCCGGTCCGTCGGGCACTTGTGAAAAAGCACCTCCGTGTTTTGCAGAGGGTTGTTTGAGCAGCCCACAGCGCTACAAGTTGCACTCGGCATCTTTAGAGGAACAGCTGGGCAGTCTTGGGTGCACCGAGTTGCTCGCTAAAACGAGTCTCGGAGTCCTCACAAGGGCAAATAAACAAAAGGCTATACCGAAGCTACACGGGCTACAAATAAAAGCAACGGCTAAACACGCCAATCACAAGCCGAAGTAGCGGTGGTAGTGGCTCAAAAAAGCGCACTCCGCGCAACGCCCGCACCGGAGGAAAAAAGAGAACGATGCGGACGTCACGGCCCAATGTTGCTTTAGCGATCGGCAACCCGCTGGCCGCCCGCTAAGGAGCAGCGGCTCGCGGCGGGTCGCGTTTTTATTATCGGCATTAGTTGAGAATGCGGCGTCCTACGGAGTCATATTTTGTGTCACTACAGCGATACCAGTAATTTATTTCATTTTGAGTTTTGGTCGGAGTTGCCCTTTAAACATGATGGCAAGCGACGTTGTCCCATCTATATGGAGCGTGGCACAAGCGCTGCAAAAACCAAGTTATGCGGAGACACGCGGGAAGCTTTTTAACGTATGATACGTTCATGGGATCGCCCCCGTTTCTTCCCCGGCGCCTAAGACCTGGGTCATGCACTTGCTACGGATTACGGCTGAGTGCGTTACAACGTCTCGTGATCTCTTACGACGGAAGAACGCACTGGCACCATCTGTCCGGCAGCCTGGAAACACTTCCGGTTCCCGTGTTTTTATTTTGTGTGTGCGTGTGTGGGGGGGGTGGGGGGGGGGGGGGGCATTATTCTTTGTCTTTTGGCTCGAGAAGCTTTTGACACTGTTATAAATGAGTATTTCTCATAACGATGAGTTAAATTTGATCTCGCGAATTCTGCAAAACTTCGCTCTAACGAAATGCAGCTCCCGGGCCACCTCATAGATGGCGCCAGCGTTTTATTGCATTCTGTCGTCGTAACTGTAACAGATCACAAGAGCTTGTAACGCACTCGGTTGTAAGCTAACGCGTGTGTGTGAACAAGCACTAAGTGTGACGAAGAAGCGTAGGCTCACCTGCTGAATTTAGTCGGCCCTTTTGCGTCTCAAAATTCTCCCAATTTAGCGGGGCGTAGAGTCACGTGGAATGGTGACCTTATGTCTCGTGGTCAGATGACCCACCGTGGGACAAGGTTTCTGACATTCGCGTTCAGAAGCAGACGTTGCGGTGCGCGCATGAACGCGGCAATGCTGGAAGTGTTTGAGAAGTGTCACTGTTCGTTTTGCTGCTCGACAATACGGAAACGGTGGCCTCAAAGTAAATTCGTAGCAGGACCACTGATCTTTTTTTTCTCTCGAATTTCCAATGCTGCGGACCGCTAATGTCATACTCTTTTTGTTTTATAGTTAATTCGTGATTTTCAGGTAGTCCCCAAACTTGATGATGTAAAGAGCTACTAGTATTCATGTAAAATGTCAATATTTGTATATAACTTTTCGTAAATATAGATTCAGAATGGGGTTAAATGTCCTGTAATTGTGGAATGTTTAATAAAGCACATACCGATTGAGCTGAAAATATTAACAATAATAAGGAATTCAGAACTCCGGCCATTTCACGTTTCTCTGAGAGTGTCTGGATACATGAATGGCTCAATTTTGTTGCAGTTCAAAGTGTGGGCGCGGGCAGACGCCATCACTGCAGTGGAGTATTCCTTGTCCATAGGGCCCAGGATCCTGGAGTACTACGAGGAATACTTCTCCATAAAGTATCCGCTTCCCAAGACAGGTGAGCTTCTCCGCGCTGCGCGAACGAAAAAGGGCCCCCTCGTGCCCCTTTGCTGCCAAGCTCGCATACAGCCAATCACTACCACGAACGGACTGGATACGCGCTCGCTGTCTTACGACCTCTCTAGTGAGGCATGACAGCACCTATGGTTCTGTCATGCCTCTCGAGTGGCACTACCGGATAGTTGGCTGCGGGCGCCACTGGGTAGCCCGAAGCTGCGCCACGCACAACCGTAAATGAAGATTTACCGTTCACAACGAAGTCTTCCCTTTGTATCCTCTTCTTCCATGGGGTGCTTAGCGATTTCTCGCTGGACAGCTTTTTGGAAATGCTCGTCAGAAGTCTTCCCTGATATCGACTTGCAGTTCAGATCACAATTGAGCCACACGAAGCGGAACCCGTTGAGCAGTAGGGTGGAACAGTGGGAACAGTTGGGTCGTAGCGCCCTGTGCACGTAAAACGATGCGCATGCTTTCTCCTGAGGCGGAACAGGCCGTGTGAACAAGAAACGTTCAAATCGACCATGTTGCTACACACATCCCAAAGAGGGACCATGGAAATTGACAGCAATAGCACACCTTCCGATAATCCATCCATTCATCACCTCCATTATCCATCGTCTGGCTACACCGTGACCCAGCCTTATAGGACCCAGTCTGTATGCCATTCCCTGGTTTATCTTTTCTTTATGCAACTAATTCGAAGAGTGATTGGTGACACCCTTTAATGATGTGCGGCCTTGTCTTTGTCACAAAGGGTATATTGCCTAACCTGGCTAATGGGCGGCCAGCGATTGCTCTTTCCGCGCGCATCGCGCGTGCACAAACGTCTGGGAGTATCATACATAATAAACCGACCTCCCTAGGCGTTCGGCGCATGCGTGACGCCACCATAACTTTAGTTCACAGGAGTAAGACGGCCGTGCGTGCGAGTCCTCGTGTCGTCTCGTGCTCCACGCTCGCAGAGCTCCAGCGGGCTTGTTGCACGTGCAGAAAGACTCAAGTTCCCTCGATGCATTGCGGCAGCGGTGAGATCGGCCTATTTAAAAATTGGTCTGTCTCAACTAGGCCGTCTCTGCGGACGAACTCAACTGCGCTCTTTTGGACGGAGAAGCTTCAACTCCGCCTCCACCACGCATGGGCGCGCGAGCGGAT
The DNA here is from genome assembly GCF_016920785.2 of Ixodes scapularis. NCBI lineage: Eukaryota > Metazoa > Arthropoda > Arachnida > Ixodida > Ixodidae > Ixodes > Ixodes scapularis. Next base: position 917,804 of record NW_024609835.1, read on the forward strand.
ATTGCTGTAACGGCTGCTCGATTATGGTTCGCTGGGAACGGCTTGTTGAATGACCCTTTTGGCGGGGGAAAGTGAGTTGTATTGCTCCTGGCGGTGCTGACCAGCGGTCAGGGAAAAAGCCCCTTGATGTGTCTGTGTTCATTTTACAAGCGGCGTCAAATGCGCCAATGCTCAATGCCCGTGCCTCGTGTGTCTCTTGGAAGCAAATGGCGGCGGAGCATTCTCTCGCGACACGTGTTTTGCGCGTTCCCGAAAGAATGATTTTCGGCACTTGTAAGAAACGCCACGCGTGAACTTTATCGAGAGAATTTAGTCACTGAAGGAGGCGACGAACGAGTGGGAGGGGCGGGAGGCCCGAGGAAACAAAGCAAAGGCATTGGTCGTGCTCCAGCGACGGACTCAAAAAACTCGACTGGATCACTGCATCTGCGCACGACCGTCTTGGACATGTTACTCGAGAAAAAAAAAAAACTCATCGATTACATATACAATTACTCTCGTTTAAAAGGTATTGAATTAGATCTACTCGACTTCTCGAGAACAAAAAATTAATTGGTCGTAACTCGAAGAAGTAATCTTTACTTGTCTAATTACTTAATATTTTCAAACGACAGTTTTCTACTGGTTTGGAAGTGGGTCTTTCGTAGTGTCCATTATTGAATTGGAACCACCGAATCGCGACCTACTTTTTGGGAAACCTTCCTCATGTCAGTGATTTGGTTCGAACATTCCTCGGGAAGAAACGTGCACGAACAAAGGGCGCTATTAGCCCCGAGAGCGAACACAAGCGTCGCTGCGGTCGCCGCGCTCTGATTGGGTGAGGCGTACCGTGACGTCAGGGCGAGTACTCCGCTCCGCGATCTCGCATCGGCTCGCTTCCCAGCACCGGTTTCTTGGTTTGGCGATGTGCGCCGCAAGCTCTTCGAGGAGCAGGACATCGTTTTCCCGGTGTACAAGACGTTAAGTTAGGCCGATGTTGACGTGCTCCCGTACATTTTATAAGCCTGCTCGTCCCTTTTACCTTAAAATTGGGTTACAAATCCCGAAAGCAATCGACGGAGGCAATTTTGCGAGGGATCGGTGAAGCGGTGCCGCAAGTGTTTCAGACGCTGGAATTCTGTTCCTTGCACGTTCATCATTTAGGACGATATTAAATCCCGCTTTCAAGGCATTTGAAGTGGCATTTATATAATGGGCCTTTGCGTGGTCGGCAAATGAGCTCGCGACTCCGACTTTGCGCTGCCACTCTGCATGCGCTGGTTCGCAGATGTTTCAAAGGCCGTGTGTCTGATTATCTTTGAAGTGCTCATGGAACAGGGTTGTCTTACATAAATGTAGCGTCTTAGTGAATTAATTATATAGTTTATACATGTATGCAGGCATATTTCTTAAAAGATTCCCAATTACTGGAAATTAGTTTGTATGGTAGCAGCAAAGACGGCCGAATTGCCTCCAGTTGCCTGTATGCTATGTATTGAACTGCCCAAAATATGCACCGCAATAGTGCCGTAATTTGGAATGTTTATATTTTTTCCTGACATTTTTATTCCAGCCTTGGGTATTCAGAAAATACACCGTTTAGTCTGAATTGTCATTTCCAATTAAAAGAGACACTGCTCCAGGTCTCCAAAAGCTTCCTCAGCCTCCAAACTCCCTACAGCTGGACTCTCTGACAACAGAGGAAAACAGGAGTAAAAGCAAGGATTCGAACGTCTGTCCAGTGGTAGATGCAGCACTAGTAGCATAAAATGTGGAACCTGTGAAGGGCGACAGTCTGCGTGAGAAAAGCTTCTGGTATTTTAGCTTCAGTACATTTCAATTTAAGTAAAATCTCAATTTTAGGACTTAATGGACTAATAACGAGCTAGACACCTTCGCCTACGTTTGTTATACATTACTTGAGGGTTGATATAAACAAGTCCACAGATACCACCCGTGTATTCCATTGAAATACTATCCGAATCCAGCAAAGGTCAAATGCGAGCAATGTATATAATAAATGTTCCTTGTTTTTTTTTTCCTTTGCCCCTGCACTTGGGCTGTCTTACTTGTGATTCTCTCCCCATGGCCCAGACTGTATTTAGCATGTTGCCCAAGCAGCATGCAGCTTTTCTGCTTCGGCGATCTTGTTTAAAAACGGAGACACAAAAAAAATAGTATACGTAACCTGCCAATTCATCCAAACCATCAGCAGCGTTTATTGTGTGAGATGTAAATCTATAGTGATGCTCCTGCAATTGTGGCCATATTTCTGTATTTTCATATACCAGCTCCGATTCATGCGTTGCCTGCCCTGTCTACCATGCTTAAAATGTTGGTTGAAGTTTCACCTGTAGCTACAAGCCATACCTCAATAAAGGCACATATAAACGGTTATACTTCCTACGAAAAACATGCCAGAAAAAAAATATAGAAATGAGCGCGCCGACAGCTAGCGTCGTCACAGCCTCCACAGGGCGAGCGGCGCGAGTCGGGGAAAAATTCACTCCTCGCCGTGACGTCACCCCGGTTTGCCGTAAGGGGGCGCCACGCCAACTTCTCGGGGCTAATTACGTACGGGAAAGGAAAAAAAAAACGGTTACGAATACTTTTAATACTTTCAAAAGTAGTCTAATTCCTGTTGCGATTACTTTTGTAATAAATGTAATCGAATAATACCAAATTACTCTAAAAAGCAATCGATTACGAGTGATTACTTGCAATGAGTAGCCTACAAGTCTGTACGCATATTCCGGAGAAGCTGCATACCGCAGCGAAGCGGCAGTGATCGAGCGGCCGTGACTTTAGTGGAGCAAACACTCGCGCATGAAAAGCACTGTCAGATGCTACGGCCCTCCCATTACACTGCATGCCAAGAATTCTTGATACTCGTCTATTCGCGCAGTCTGGACTGTTTTGTATGCATCCTGCGTTAGGATTGACACGGAAATTGCTACGGCATAGAACAAATAGAACCCTTCTATTCGGTTTACTTCCTACATTTTTCTTTCGAGGTACGTGGTTTGGGGAACATGACAACTCCGGTCACCGCGGCTTTCGTACTGTCAGCGTTCCGCCGCACAGCTTCGCACGCACGCTTTGCATGTTTGCGGATTCCGATTGACGAGCGGTTCCTCCGTGCCACGCGTGTCGGAGCGCTTGGAAAAACTTTCGCTCTTTTTATAGAAACGGTCAATATAGTTTGCGGAAAAGAAAAAAAAAAAGGATGTCGTTCTTTTCTTTTTTTGGCGACGACTTTCCTCCGCTTTCATTTGGGACCCTGTCCGTGTCGGTCAATACGGGACGCGCCACCGGTGTATGCCGTGCTTGAATGGTTCACGATGCAAGCGCAGCCACGGAGGCAGTCATGCAAGAAGCCGAGGTCTTTTTATTTTTTCTTCTTTGTCGTTTTCCTTTGGCGCCTATTTTGCCTTTTGCACGGACACCCTTCGAAGGCCAGTTTTTCTCTCCGTTTTCCGGTCCTCGTCCTGGCCGTTGAGAGCGAGATTTGATGTATATCGCAATGTCGCTGGCTCCTCCGTGCTTCCTCAACGAAAGGTCCTCACTGCTGATCTCCATCACTCGTTCGGTTATATTGGAGTAGCTTCTATCTAATCTTTATGGTACGCTCTAAAAAGGCTACTTTCCCGTCGAGCACTCGGGCGAGAGCTAATCCTACAATATACGGAGGAAGCTCGGCGAACGAAAAGGCTGAAACTATACGAGGGCGATTCAGACATTTTTCGTACTCGAGTTATTTTAAAACGCCCGTCGGCCTCTTATCAGCGCCTTTCGTACGATGTCGCCGTGTCTCCAGTCACTACTGTGCAGGTTTAAACGTGCTACAGTAAGTTCGCCCCAGACTGCGGTGCGAAAACCAGTAGCTGCCCCTCTTGCAATCGAAGATTTTGTGCGCAGCGTAGAAAAGGCGTCTTGTTTCGAAAAAAATATTGTGCTTCAAAGCATGCGGTTGAAGGAAGGAGGCAAAAAGTGTCAGCCATGGAGAAGCAGCCCGTTCACGTCGGCGACTGATGAGAACATATCGCGTGCCCGTGAACGGACTCAGTCGGGGAGCCGAGTGGCAGTGGATGATGGGGCAAATCATCTGAAAATGAGCCGAGGCTCTGCATGTGCAATGATCCACGACAAACGTTGGTGCCGAAAAATTCTAATTCGAATGAATTCTACGTCCTGAGTGAGGATAATCTGCCAATCACCCTGGTATATTAAGGCCATGATGAAAGAAGACGAAGGTGCCTAAATGGAGGCCAGAAACGGGGCCGAAATTTCCCTCGGGTATTTTTAAGGACGTTTTCTCGAGGCCCCATAGTCCTTTTTCGCCATCCCACGGCATTTCCCAGAAGTGCGAGCGAATCTTCGACACACTTGATCCGTGGCAAGGCTGCACTGCACCTACACCTCTCGCTTCTTCCACCGTGGTTTAGAGGCCTAAAAATGAAATATGCACCGGGGCACTGAGCATGACGTTTCACGTCCTTATACGTCATGTCGAGTGTCACAACTCAGACTGTCTTTGTTCATCTTTTTTTTTTAATTTAGGTTTAGACGCACTTTATGGCAACTGTTTACATCCCTTAGCTTTACTGATGTCTATATTGATGCTGATTATCTGATTCGGTAAAGCTCTCCGACAGCACCACATAGAAGACAAGGCCTGCGAGGGACGTCATCGTTAGTGGATCACCGACCCTCCCCAAGCGGCCAACACGTCGAAGCACGACAAAATCCGTCGCAAAGCGTCAGACGCGTCCGTCTAGGCGTCGCCCCCAGCTCGCGTCGCGTTCGTTTTGAGACGCTGCCCGACGCGCCGGTGGCGGCGCTGCCTCCCCTAGTCTCGGAGAAGTCCCTGAATCCATTCCTGGACCAGGCGGATTTCTTCAGCGGCCAACAGTCGCCAAGAGGGCGCGAGTGGCGCTCCATCTCGAGTGGAGATCAATCGATTCGTGAATAGAGCTTTTCGACCTTGCGAACTTCGTCTAAAATATTTCATCGCGCGTAGGATCTTCCCGTAGATGACGGTGACGACGCCTTCCCCGTCTCCGGGGGGAGCCGCCACCACGACCGTTCGACTTGTCAGGCCGAACAAATCCGTCCGTTGTTCTCGGTCCAAACGAGCCGTGCTTCGCTGCTCCCGAGCCCCCGAAGACACGCGACGGTGCGCGTCAACGACGAAAAACCTGCTGACGTGCGTCGTCGAAAACGAAGGCGGTGAACCAGCCGATCGCGAGAGTCTTCCTCCTGCGAGAACAGTTGGAACCTTTGCACTTCCTGACATTCCCGCATTTACACTGTGCACTCGAGACATCACTGTAGACTGAGAGCTTAGAAAACGCAGGGCCTGACTTATTATGTTTACGCTTCTTGCTACGTGATTCCCTCTTTGGCTTCGTTATCGGATGATGCCGCAACGTGATTGACTGCAGGGCGATAAGCAGATAATCGAACCTGACAGCTTCTTCCGGCCCCGAGTTGAGGATGCTGCTCGATTTGTTCCGGTCTTTTCCGAGCAGCTAACTCGTTGCGTTCAGTGTTATGAACATCGGGCATTACATTTAAAGGGTGTTTAGTAAAAATGAGATACAGGGTCTTACGTACCATCTGACGGTGTATCGAGCCACTCGAACTGAGTGCGTTTGGAGATTACCCGGATCTTCGCGGCGTGCTATTTATTATTTGTAAATTCGGAACATTCAGCGAGAAAATGGCAAATAAGGGTGAGGCCAAAATGAGCATTCAAAGTTTCCCGCGCCTTTCATAGCATGACGTCACATGTTGCGAAACATGCAGAGCGGACAGGCAGTCTGAAAACCAAATTACCTCGTTTTTTTTTTGTTTTTTTTTTTTTGTGTGTGTGTGTGTGTGGGGGGGGGGGGGGGGGGGTTAGGAGGGAGTTTTTATATAGCATTCATTTCACACCATCACACTTCTTGTAACCTGCTGGGAGCGAGTTCCGCATAGAAATACAACGCATGTCGTCCCTTTAGTAGTGTTCCCAGCATACTTTTAGCTTTAGAAACGCGGCAAGGAACAAATTTAAAAGGTTAATCGATAAAAAAATATATATGTATTACTCGGTTGCTGGTTCAGCTGTACTTATTCATGTGCCGAAGCAATTTTGAGCCAAATTAGCGACGATAGAAATTTAGACGGAGGCATTAATGCGCAGTCGAGTATGAAAAACATGCAACCTAGCTCGCGCAAGTTTCTTTGCATGGAAAGTGAGGGAATTAAAGGGCACGGACAAGAAACTTGAAACTGACGTTGTCCTGAAGCCATTTATAATTAAAAAATAGGTTAAACAAACTTGAAATTATGCAGTCACCTTACATGGTGCAGCGACATGGCCTTGTACGGACGAGGCATGCATACGTTCTCGGCCGCGATGATAGCGCATCTCGTATAAGGAAGAACAAAAAAAAACGGAACACACACAGAAAAATATACAAACGAACGAGGTTTCCAATTTACGCGGCGCGATCATCACGCCGCCTTTATGATCGTTCATCCCCATAACCTTCCGCTTCATTTACTATGAAACCTAGTGTAGGGGGCGCCTGTTGACACAGAGCTCGGGTAGGGAGTGCGCTGTGCCAAAACGACCACATCGCTCATGCAGCACTGGAACCGGTCTCCCGAAATCGGGGCCCTCCTCGCAATCATTGGCCGTCATCCAATAACTGCGGTGCAATCATTACTTGCGTACACGGAGACCGAGGAAAGATTCGGAAGCCCCCTTCTAATAAACGTGGTTTACGATTGCCAAGTCCTTGGCTGCGAAGATGCACGAGCGTGCACGTGGATCGGGGCTTGTATACACAGCGTAGTCGCCTTCTTGGCACCGAGATTTACTCCAGCTCTTTTGGGCAATGAAGTGAAGGCGCGCTCGTGCGCTCGTGCACCTCGAGCGCCAATGAAAGTTGTGCACGCGCACCAGAAAGATGAATGTGCTCGAGCCCATATCAGCCCATATCACCAACTGCACATGCAGCTGCCTTAGTTGGTGTTCACCTGGAGGGCAAGGTCGGACATTTACATGTACGCTTTAAAAGGTCACGGAATAAGCGTCTTATTGGTGGAGTCAAATAGACCTTTCGCCTAATTACCCGAGCATCAAAGAGGATGGTGGAAACGTAGGTACACGCGCTGCCCGTGCTCGTCTTTCCTATAGTGAGTATTCACTGGACGCCATATTTGAGGGTGCTATTTAGGGCGCATGCTCAGAACGGGCTCACATTAATAGGTTCCTAAGACCGTCAATCTTGATGGTTTGGTATGCGTGTTTCAAGAGAACTGTGAAAGCTGGCTACCAGCACGCGCTCAGCAGTCGCGCACACAGCTATGGCCGCCAGTGAATACTCTCTATTGGTGACGTGAGCGATCAAAATCGTCGCAGTGGTCGGCCCACCACAATTGGCCGCATGCTGACTGTGACGTCAGCAAAGGATGTCTCATCGACTGAAATAAGAGGAATGTAAGAGCTTGAATTTTGACGGGGTTGGCAGTGTTGATTTGAGGGCGCTATGATTTCAGGCTTCTACCATGCCCATTAAAACACCATCGAACTTGCTGTTAACAACGTAATGACGGCACGAAAGGTAACCGAACGAGGGCGCTACCGAAACATCTCGCCTCTAATAGGGAGTATTCACTGGACGCCATATTTGAGGGCGATGTTCAGAGCGCATGCTCAGAACGAGCTCACATTATCAGGCTGCTAAGACCGGCAATCTTGATGGTGCGGAATACACGTGGCAGAACAGCTGTGGCTGCCACGTGGCAGAACAGCTGTAGCTGCCACGCAACAGCGCTCAGCAGTCGAGCACGCAGCTATGGCCGCCATTGAATACGAAAAGTTTCAAAGTGCATGGCCAAAATGAAGCGTCCACGGAACGCGCGTGCGAAATGCCCTTTGTTTTAGATTTTTGCTTTCGAATAGTTAGAGCAGAAGACGGCAGCCCGCGCAGCACGTTCCCGGCTGCGCGGGCTGCCGTCATTCCTACGTTCCCGGCATTCTTTTTGATGCTTGATTAATTTGGCAAAAGGTCTATTGCCTCCACCAATCAGACGCCATTACGTCACTTTTAAGACGTACATGTAAATATCCAACCTCGCCATTACCTTAGTCTTGGAATTCTCCCTTCAGTCCGCCTTCCATCGTTTAAAGCGCCATCTAGATTTTCGTTTCTAAACTCTGTGTTTCATAGAGTAGGGTGAAACGCCATCTAGACGCTGTGCTTCGAAACACGTATTTCATAGGATACGCCGCAGTTACCATATGTCAGCCGTTCCCCCCAAAACGGTGGCGCGTCGAACGGTGGAAGGCTTTAGAGGAGCCATGGGGGGGAAAGGGGGGTACTGCTCGCCCAAGCAGCGTCGGCAGGTCCGAGCTAATCTAGTAACGTTGGTTGCTGCCAAGCTCGAGCTGACGATGAGCTTCCACGCTTCCAAACCGTGCATTGCACACGACTAAGATTGCACTTCGAAGAAGACAACGGGGGACTCGTCCTAGGCATAGGCTGTGAACATCGCCCTCAAATATGCTGCCCAATGAATACCACCTATAGATTAGCTCAATTATGGAACTGCCCATCGACGCTGCTCTTACGAGCAGCGTTCATAAGCAGTACCCCCCTTTGCACCCCCGGCCCGTCTCCGGTCGTTCGACGCGCCACCGTTTTAGGGACGGCTGCCTTGGTGAGGGCAGTGTATTAGTACGTATGTTTTGAAGCACAGCGTCTAGATGGTGTTTCACCGTGCTTTGTGAAACAGGCAGTTTCGAAACAAAGATCTAGGTGGTGCTTCAAACGACAAGAGGCATACTGAAGAAAGTGAAGGGGAAGAGCACCCCCTCTGCAGGAGTTCCACAACTGTGCTAGTCTAGCAACGTTGGCACGACACTATCTTCAGGGGTGCCCACAAGAAATAATGAATGAAACAAAACGCGTGCTCACTAGGATGGCGGGCTCAGTAAAAACGCCGCGGGGTTTACAGTTCTATAATTATATTTGTGAAAGTTTGGCCATGTAAGTTGGTGTTCTGTCTCTAGCCTCTGCGATTTAATTGTGATGTCAGAATTTTTTTTCGGTGCTGTCTTTATTTTCCTCAAGACTGCAGCGTTTGTCTTCGTGTGCATATCTACCTTCGCTGCAGCACGCTTTTACAAACATCGCTGTAGACGGCGTAGTGCACCATTTTCGTAACGAGTTCAAGAGTTGACTGAAAGAGTTGTCGAAACCCCGAAATTTGAATACTTCGTTTTCTTTTTGCCCTTGCAAGCGAGCTCTCGGCATGTTTTAGGTTGTTTTCCTACGCACTGATCACCCCAGAACTAGGGTTCTTCCATGTGCGCTTTGCTTAGGGTGGTAGCATCTGGCCATTTTATTCCACGCGTTTTGTTTTCGTTTTTGTTCAGAAGCGCTTGAAAGAGCGTGTCCCGGCACGCGTTTGTGGCGCTGACTGCTGCTATGGCGACATTTCGTTTTCGTCAATCTTTTTTTTTTTTTTGTATTTTCTTCGTGAGCGCGTGCTGTCGGCATCGGCTACTACAAAGGGTGGCACCATCCTAAACAGAAGCACATTGAGGCACCCTACCCAAAACACTATCACGCGAAGATCGCGTGTCGGTGAGAAACCAAGGTTACCTAAATGCTCATCCCAAGAGCCTGCGGATCGTATTATAGGTGGCTACGTCTTTAGCTCCCACGTATTGTCTGCCAAGAACAACGAGAATGGATAGAATGCGTGTTGAACGAGCGTGCATTCAGTGCAATCAAGATCGTCGATCTTAAGAGGCAAAAAAAGTGAGCTGTAGTCACCGACAGCCTAAGCATCGCTTCATGGTTCCTAATTGCAAAGCGTCATGTTTGCATTGCGTAATGCCGCGGGGCAGAATTAATTTTTACGTCTAAACAGATGTTCTGCCTCATCATCATTCGCTGAGTTGATTTCGTAGATCGCAGAGATTGGCTCTTCGAGTGTTTTGGGGGTAAGCTGACGCACAGGAATTTCTTACAGTGTAGTTCCGAAAATGCGCCGCGAATCATGGCGTCCAGTGAATACCGCATATAGCATCACGATCGACAGATCGTGATGCTATATCTATGTGCTAATTGACATGCTAGCTGTATGTTAATCGGCAGTTATTATTTCAACAAATGAGAACGGCAATCGATAGCATGATCCAACGGTAATAATTAGGGCTGGGCAATTGGTGGATTAACCTACCGATTAATCGATTAACGGTTTAATCGCGATTAATTTGTTTAACCGGTTAATCGGTAAAATTTTGACGAACCAAAATTAAATAAAAATACAATGCTTTCACCAAGCAGACATGGACGAGCACACCTATAAGAGGTGAAAAATGTAGGTGAAATATTGACTTAAGGTAAACTGAAAGGGGGAGATTTGTAACTTCAAACAAGTGCAGAAGGTTACACATGTCCCAGCGACTTCAACGCCGTGCGAGTGTCCGTTGAGCGCAGCAGAGACTACTGAGAGCAATCAAAGGAGGTCGACGTTTTCGGAGAATATCAACAAACATTTTTGCCTCATGGAGCTGAAGTAATAATATTTGAGTGCGAGTATTTTTTTAACTGTTCTCAACTGTATATCGAAGATGATTCATAATTGAAATTATTTCATCGTTTAACACATATTCAGCACAAAAAAAAAAATAGATGCAATTGTTACTTTTGAACAATATCATTATGCATGGAAATGAACGAGACCGATTAATCGATTAAAGGCTGGCGATTAATTTGGTTAAAATTTTTAATCGACGCCCAGCCCTAGTAATAATGTTTTTTCCGCGGCATACCAAACAAAGTTGGAGAGCCCTTCCACTTTAAGTGAGGGAAGAGGACCAGCGAAGCTGTTATCTTTACGACGTCTAAGGCAATGCCTAAAGGATGACGTCTAGGACGACCTCGAGGACGGCGCCTAGAGGACGACCTCAGGATGACGCCCAGAGCGACCTCAAGGACGACTCCTAGGACGACCTCGAGGACGATGCCTAGCGATGATAACAAGGGGTCAGGATCTCACTATCTAATAATGCCAACGTCGTGCTCGAGGTTGTCCTACAATTCGTCCTTGAGGTTGTTTTAGACGTCGTTTTCTAGGCGTCGTCCTAGAAGTTGTCCTTGAGGTCGTGCTAGACGTCGTTCTCTAGGCATCGCCTTAAGGGGTGTCCAGACAGGACACTACAAAACGCACGACTCCGACAAATCGTGAAAAAAAAATTTGTCGGAGTCGTGCGTTTTGTAAGGTCCTGTTTGGACACCCCTTTAGACGTCGTAAAGATAGCAGCATCGCTGGTCCTCCATCTTCACGTGAAGTAGAAAGGCTCTTCAGTTTTTTCCCAGGCCCTAGCGTCTAACGGGTTCGCTGTAAAATGATGAACACTGGGGTTCGAAACCGCTCACCCTTTTCATTCCCCAAGCCGATACGAGAAAGAATGATTATACTGTATCTCATGAGTTGCGTGCCGCAGAGGCAGAAGCACAGGCGCGAGGGCCTGGCTTTCATATTTGCTTTCCTTTCACAAGCTCTCGTGAAAAGAAAGCACATGTGAAAGCCACGTGCCCACGACAATCCCTTTGCCTTTGCTGCAGACAACTGCTGAGATGGAGCATAGTCTTTAGAGTGCATTGCGGGCCAGTATGCAAGCAGGAAGATTCGAGAACCCATTTGGTGCGTCAGTGCGCTGTGTCGGAAGCCGCTCTCATTCGCCGACTTCTCCCGGCCAGATATGATCGCGCTGCCCGACTTCAGCGCCGGCGCCATGGAGAACTGGGGGCTGGTCACCTTTCGGGAGACGTCGCTGCTCTTCAACAAGGGCGCCTCCTCTTCCTACAACAAGCAGCGAGTGGCCGAGGTGGTGGCCCACGAACTCGCCCACCAGGTAATGACGAGGGGCAAGCTTACCTCTACATACTGACCGCTCCCCGGAGCATCCTTTCACCTCTTGGCGGCCAATGAGCTTGCAGTAAGAGGTGATAAGAATGCCGATGAACGAATCAAGAAGCGTGCAGATAATAAGCCATGCCCCGAATTCCTTAGTGACGGATCCATGGCAGCTTAAGAAGCTCGAGACGCGGCTTATTCTGTTGACGTGTTTTTAGTTTTTTATTTGTTCTTCCCCGGTCCTTCTTATCGGCCGATGCCGCAAATCCAAGGCAAGTTCGTCCGCTTCTTGCGCAGGCGGTGAGAGCCAATGAGAGCCAATCAAACGCCGAGCTTTGATTGGCTCTCATTGGAATGATAGTGGGTAGACCCGGTAGACCTCGAGGCTAGCTGCCTCGAGGTGTGCCCACGATCCTTACATCAGAACCAATCGTAGCTCGGCGTTCTGACGCCACCTCAACCGCCTGCGCAAGGAGCAGACGAACTTGCGCTCGGCTTTGTTTTCGGAGCGATAATACGGTGCCGGGAATTCGTCACGCCCTGCGTCTTCTAGCTGTCGGTGACCGCAATAGCATTACGACGCCCATTGGTTGCATTAGCTGATTGCTTTGCCTAAGGCGTGCAAATGGAAAGCATGATATCGGGACCCGGTAAAAGAAACGTCCCCCGCGTCTACTTTGCCACGGAGCACGTGGTGGGACGGGCACCGCTATCACCGGGATCTACACATGGTGTTCCCGGGTCATATCGTCTTCTGCTCCTCGTTATTCCTTGGATGATTTCGACGAAATGCAACGACGGAAGCTAAACAAAGAAACTGAAGTTTTGTTTTAGGGCAAATGTTACGTTCATTTTCCTGCATTCGTCACTGACATCATACTTTAAGAACGTCAAGACATGCCTAACTTTAGTGCGGCCATGTTCGATTTACGGTCAATTTCATGCCGGCTGGACAAAAAAAAAAATCAAAATAATTTAAATTGTGACTTGAATCGTGATTTAAATCGTGATTTAAATCGTGATTTAAATCGTGATTTAGATTGTGAGTTAAATCAGCGCAGTTTTACGGCGATTATTTAAATCGGGAACCTTTTTCTCGCAAATAATTCCTCAATATTTTTTTTTATTTTGTCTGTGATTTGGTGTTTTCTACGTGCATTCGTTTTGTATCTAAATAAAATGGTCTAAAAAATGCCTGCGTGTCTACTTACCCGCAAAACACTAGAAGAGCCAATCTCTGCGATCTACGAAATCAGATCGGCGAATGATAAGTCGGTATATTCTTTTAGACCTGAAAATAAAGTCTCGGCAGTGGCATTACGCAATGCAAAGCGTCATGCTTGCATTGCGTAATGCCACAGCGCAGAATTAATTCTAAGGTCTAGACAGATGTTCCGGCTCATCATTCGCCAAGCTGATTTCGTATATCGCAGAGATTGGCTCTTCGAGTGTTTTGCGGGTAAGTAGACGCGCAATTTGTTAGAGTGTCGAGCAAGAAAGAGCGTAGCAGGTTGAACAGGAGCAAAAAGGCTCGTGTTCAGCCTTGGAGCAAATCGAAACATTTCGCTCTTCAGTTATGTGGGGTTTCATTGCAATCAATCATAAGGCCAAAGCGAGAAACGAAAACAATAAAAGTAAATTCGAAGAAAATTCAAACGTAATAAAACGTATTAAAGTTTTGTACTAGTTAAAAATATTCACATGCAGGATCTACATATAGAAAACGTTGTTAATTACAGTGTACTTTTATGCACAGTAATTACTAAATTACAAATAACGCTACGACGAGGACAGACGAAGCAGTGGACAGGACAGGGGCTAGGGAGGGAAATGCGTCTTCACACCATCTTTGACTGAGAAAGAGTTTCAATACTTGAACCATTTTACGTGACAATCTTCGCAATTACGTTTGCACGAGAGCGCGTGAAGTGGGGCACCGGGTGGGTACTCGCGTTCGCGCCGGTATGGTGCCATATATAGCGCCGGCTTTGGCTGCGGTTTCTGTTGGGTGTAAAACGGATTGTAGGCTTTTTAGCGTCTGTCCTGTTCACTTCTTCGTCTGGCCTTGTCTTATCGCTATTTGTAATTTAGCATGTATAACCGACTAGCCCGCCAGAATATGTTGGTACAGTAATTATTTCATCCGCATTGTTTTTAACAGTCTGATAGATTGGTCAATGACTATGCCACGTTTAAAAGTACATGTAGTGATAAGTAATTACTTTTTTCTAGCTACATTAATTTTAAATCTAATTATTCCGATTTAAATAAAATATATCCGATTTTTTTTTTTTTCAAACAAATCGTGATTTTCTTTTTTCGCCTCGGTTCAAGGTTGTTCTGGCCACGCCAGATTTGCACAGGCTGGGCGCTGCTGTAGGCACGACGCACGGGAAGACAATTCACACAAATCTGGTGTCCGAACGCGTGCTCTGCTCACTGCTGTTGCGGGCAAAGGCTCACCAAGGGTGCTATGTTGCGCTTTTTGGACTCCCAGGAGACTAGGGAGAAGGAAGTGACGTCAACGACACAGCAAATGCAGATTGGATGTTGATTTTGTTTTCTTCTGTCAACATCCAATCTGCATTTGCTCTAGTCGTTGACGTCACTTCCTTCTTCCTAGTCTCCTGGGAGTCCAAAAAGCGCAACATAGCACCCCTGTTTAAAAACAGTGTGTCGGTCTCTAGTCATTCATCCGTCTCTGCGCTTCTAATGAAACGATGCGTCCGTTGCAGTGGTTTGGAAACCTGGTGACGATGGAATGGTGGGACGACCTGTGGCTCAACGAGGGATTCGCCACTTACGTCGAATACATCGGCACCGATGTCGTCCACAAAGACTGGGGAATGGTAGGCGCTCCTCCTTCTCTCGAAACCCGAGACGGAGGCAAAAAACAAAAGACAAACAGAACGTTTCAAGGTTGTGTTTTCCCTCCTTTTTTTTTTTTTTTTTTTTTTGGCCTCCGTCTCGGGTTTTCGTATATCGAATAACAGCAAGCTCGCCTGCCTAGTCACGTTGCCTCGTACTCGCCTCGGTTTTTTGAGACGAACACTACATATGGCTAACCGGGAGACAAAACTCGTAGCTTACACTGCCCTTGTTCGCCCGCAGCTCGAGTATGCATCTACAACATGGAACCCACACCAGGCTTACCTAATACAGAAATTAGAGTCGATCCAAAGCAGGGCAACTCGGTTCGTTCTTAAAACCTACACACACACTAGCATTACTACGCTAAAAAAAAGAACTCGGCCTTCCACTGCTCGCGGAAAGAAGGAAACTGACCAGACTAGTTTCATTACACGCTTTGTATTATCAGGCCCCTTTAAAGAGAGAATTGTACTGTCCTGCGGCTCATCGTATTTCTCCCCGTACAGACCATTCTCAGAAAGTTCATCTGGTAACACCAAGGACCAACCTTTTTAAATTCTCTCCACTGCAATTATCACTTTCAGAATGGAACTCTCTGCCAGAACATATTGTTACAATTCAAGATTCATCTGGATACAGAGCTGCACTTGCTACTTTTCTCGATATTTAGCAACCTTTAACCCTGTGTTTTTCCTTTCTTTGTTTTTCTTTGCTGTCAAAGCCCCCCCCCCCCCCCCCCTTATGTAAAGCCCTACGGGCGCTTTAAGGGAACAATAAATGAAATGAATGAAATGAAATACTTTGTCGCACGTTACGTTAGCGCGCTGTCTAAGCCAAGAACACGCACAAAAGGATTCACACCAACTATGTTCTCAAAGCTACGGCGTACTCTCTGCTCTTGGTTGGATCAACCAGCGAATGACTGCGCACAGAAAAATGTGGCAGGCGTGACGTTGAGCTTTCAGTATGCCACCATTCGCCTCTCGGCTCGTAAAGTCAGTCTCGCTCTGTTATCTCAAATACTACCCAACGTAAAACTGAACCGATTGCAGACTTGGAGTCGGGGACGACCTAACACGGAACAAAAAACAAACCACGACCAAAAGTGTAGACTCAAAATGCCAATAAAAGATCAAATAGATGGAAATAAGAGGAAAACACCGAGAAAAGAAACGATCACATTAACTGAAAAGCGTTTTGGTAACATTGACTGGCAATTGAAAGAATAAAACAAACTCGAGACGAAGAAAACAAGCTCGGGAAGACGGACATTAAGTGAACAGTGTGTTGGTAACATTGATTGGCAACAGAAAAAATCAAACAAACTCGGGACTCGTCCCGAGTTTCTTTCATTCTTTCTGTTGCCAGCCCAAAAAACAAGCTCTTTTTTTTTTCTTTTTTTTCTTTTTTTTACGGATTTACGGTATGCGGAAGTGTCTTCGAAACTAATTGAATAATATTTCTAAGTATTTGTAAATGCAAGTTATTTTTCTGGTGAACGAAACTCGAGTGGTACTTTTAATACTTTCTGAAGCAGGTATTCACTGACTTATCTTAATTACTCCTGCCGAGTATCTCGTCCACCAATGAAACGAAGCGTTGGGTGGGCGGATTTCTGCGTTGTTTTCTGATATGGTTTGCTCGAAGCGCGTCTCTGAGCTCGGCTCACGATGGGTGTTTTTCCTCCGTCAGCTGGACCAGATTGTGGTGAACGAAGTGCAGTCCGTCATGGAGCTGGACGCCTTAAAATCCTCCCACCCGGTCTCTGTGCCCGTGGATAATCCGGACGAAATCAGCGAGAACTTCGACAAGATCTCTTACTCCAAGGTGAGCTCACGCGATCGGCTGTGTCTCTGCCTGACAATATGCATCTTTGGAGCGCTTATCGCCCGGTCCAAAAATGCCCAGTCAGAGGGCTGTGAACGCACGAGCATCGTGATCATGCGCATGCTCGCAGTACGTAACACAGCCCAGTAGACGGCAGCCTGCAGAAGGCGATTATTGGGATGGTCTGTGTGCGAATAGTGGTTCGAATCAGGCACTAATGTCATTCGAGGTCCGTATCTGCCTTTGAATGCGGAACGGAGTTTTAATACGAAAGTATTAAGTGTCACATGAAGCGAACTCGCGTTATCAGCTTTTCAAGCTGCGAATAACGGCAGCGAAATTCCCTGTCCCATGTAATGGTACTAATATGCATTGTGTAGTTATAAAAAAAAGGCGGGAGAAGACAGTCACTCGTGTACTCTTGAGGGAGGTAGGGATGGGGGAGAAAAGTGGGGCTGTGTGGGGGGATGAGCGATGCCTGTAGTCTGTAGCAGCGAAACAATAAATTCCCATTGGCTGCGACGCGTCACATCAGATGCTTTGTCGCGGCAGCCGCCGGGGCCGCTCAAGGTCAAAGCGGACGCGCCTCAGAAAAAAATAAAACGCAGAGAAAAGCGGAGCAACGCAGATGCACGTTCACGGATGCCGAGGGGGGGGGGGGGGGGGGGGGGGGGGGGGGGAGAGCGTGATGTCACCGCAGGAGCGCAGTGAGAAAAAGGAAGACGCGGCGCGCTGCTGGTAGGAATGCGCTGCGTGTACGAATGCTTTCCTACAGGGTAAGCAGTCTTAAGTGTCTTCTCGAACTTTTTTAAGCCAGGAAGTGTTTCTTTCTCGCTCAGCGCTCCGCAGCGCGACGCAAAAGAGTGGAGCCGGGCGTTTGCCGGGCTCAACTTTCCAACGCCGCGTGTTGCGTTAGACCGATCGGAAGCCGAGAAAAGGAGGGGATGGCCACGTGCTCGCCCCTCGCCCGTCAGCGACGCTCTTCCCGTTCCCCGTTCGGAGACAGACTCGTTCGGGAGCGTTGGGGACACGGGACTAGCAGGTTTCTGCCGAGGCTGCGGTGGTTCAAGCTGGATACAAGTCGCGGAAGCCACTGATGATCGCCCCAAAATCGTCCACAGGGACATTTGTTGCCGGGCCACGGAATGTTGCAGTCAATTTCGCATCTACGACTGGTCTGTTTACCGCGTCCAAAAAAAGAAGTGGTCCCTCGATTTCCGCCTGATGGCGTCGTAAAGAAGTGTAATTATGTCGCCGGTCGCGATCCTGGCGGTGTCCCAACAGCTGTGGTGGATGTGGTAGACGCCTGTTTTGCTCCATGTCGCTCTCTGCTGTGAGGGTCCACGAAGCTTCGGCAGCCAGAAGTTTAAGCACCGGTATACGACAGCGACACTCGCCTTCACTCGCGCTTTTCGCCAGCGTTTCTACGACCAACCGCCAGGATGGCGACATGCAACAGCGTACCACTCCGGCTTCTGTGACGTCATTTGTTTCCAATTCGGGACTCCTTTTGATGTGGGCGAAACAAAACGCTCAACACACCAGTCAGAGGACGCTCCAGGCACCATACTATTGGCGAGCCCCGAGCGACGATAGCGTGTACTTATTGGGTTTCGATCGACTGCGTTTCAGCGCAATGGCTCGTTGACACTTGCGCAATACGCACTCGCCGCCGAGTGGATTCGCTCGCCGGAAAAAGATCGGGCCGTTCACACTTGTTGCCGCCTGTGGAGTGCGCGGCGCCAGCGTCTCGCAGTTTCCCGAACAGACAAGAGCTGACGAGAGCTCCGATACCTTCTCCTTGCCCGCGCGCGTCTCGTCGCCATTGTCGCCAGCTCGTCAGCGGGTATCTGACGTTAGCAAGCGCCACTTCCCCGTGCGTTCTGACTGTCTTGCGGCGAGAGAAAACTTCTTTCGGCGTTCAAAATTGGTTCCTGAGCGATCTTTCTCTCCGCCGGAAATTCTGCCTGCTTTCATCGCCGGGCGTCGGAATTCCCGCGCATCCGGCCGCCGGTTCGCAAGTGTGAACGACCTGGTGTACGCAAGCTTTTCGAAAATCCCCTCCGCAACTTTGTGCAACCTCCTGCCTCAACCGAAGTCATCAGGTGCAAACGCAAATATATATAGATATATATGGGCCTTAAAAGAGCCGTTTGTGGTGGCTTTGCCTTACCATGTGGAGGTTATGAATGAAGCTGGGCTCTTTGGTGCACATCACTATTCACACATGCATACTTGGCAGCGTCAGCTCAAGCGCCGAAAGAAGTCGCAATCATCATCTCTTTCTTTCGTATCGTGGATGGGGTTCGTGTTTCAGACTGTATGATGGTCGTGACCCTGTTTCTTTCGTAGTTCCGTCGGCAAATATATGTAACGTACATGGTCACGTTTATCTATTTCTTTCAGGGCGCGTCTATTATACGGATGATGTGTTACTTCCTCACTGAGAAAATCTTCAGGAAGGGTGTCACGGTAAGGTGCATCTGTATATGTTGTACTAGAGTAATTACTTGCATCGTAGATTCCTATGGCCCTTAATATTTAAAAAGTTTCAAGTAAAAAAAAAACTTGCTTTTTTTTCTTCGAGTTTTTAATTTGTGACTGATTAAGAAATGTCCCTTTGTTTACGAGACAAGTGAATTGAAGTCAGTATCTCGATCCGAACGCTGAACCATAGACTCCTCTATACGGAGAAAGCCTGGCGCGTCGCGTGAAAAGACGGCCGCCGTAAATGGGAAAGGATGGGCGGAGAAACGGGAGCGGAGAGAACCTTACCCGCTAGCGCCACAAAAGAGCGAGCGGCCAAACGCAGAAACAATCTTTTTTTGTTTTTTTCTTTTCTTGTCGCTATCGTGGAGAGGAGGAACTCAACGTCCACCCTTTCCCGTTTCTCCCTGCGCCCTTTCGAATCGCCGCGCCCGTTTCTCCCGGAGTACAAAAACGACGGTGACGAAAACACAAAAACAAGCGTGGTTCGGGGAGCGGCCGCTAACGACCCAAGCGCTCGCTGTCTAGGTCTGCCCTTTCTGCTCTGCGCTACCATATTGGTCACCGTTCGGCGCGCTCCTCCTCTCCTTTTTCCTGCGGCCGCGCGCTCTATGGCTCCGTCGTCGATGTGCCAGGCTTTCTCCGTATAGAGGAGGCTATGGCTGAACCAATCAAACAGCCGTTTCCTAACTAAATCGCGTGCACTATAATAACTATGCTGAGCGTGTTCTTTTACTACCTCGGGTTTACTTCGTGCTTCTATTTGTTTAATCAATGGGCTATATGGAAGGGTAAATGGCGCATCCATAATTTGGAGGCAGAGTGCTTTTCACGGTGTTAAACGATTCGGGTTGAGTTGTTTTAACTGAATTCTTGCTCCCCTTTGTGAAAATACGTAAGGATCTCGCATTGCTTCGACAGGAAGGGGATTAAAAAGAAAATATCGCATAGCAAAACTTTTTTTTTAATATAAATTACACATGGAAAAACAGAATAGCGACGTTTTTGAAGGGTCAGGAAAATTAGACATTCACGCACTGTCTCACAGAATCAGCCGATACTGAAAGTATAAATTTGAAATCGCAATTAGTACTTTCTTTCATGCTTTCATGTTTTGCTTATAGGCTGAAGTTATAGCGCTACACTTCACTGCGCTTGCCCTTTCCAGGCCAATTTTAACGTGCGGCATTTTTTTTTTCACTCATGGAAATCTCTACTTAAAATGTTTTCAGTGTGCGGAATCACAAACTGCTGAAATGCGCTTCTCCAACAGAATTACCTCAGAAAGAGGGCCTACGCCAATGCCAAGCAAGATGACCTATGGGCGGAGCTCACGATGGTAAGCCCCTTGTCTCGGGAAAACATTAAGCTGTAAAGCTTGTGGTCGGTTTGCCTTGCTGCATACCCGACCCGGAGGAATAACACGGAGCCAACGGTTTCAACAACAAGACACTACATTTAATGGGACATAACCGACGAGGGGAGGCAAAACGAGAAAGTGTGACGGTTACACTTATATCTTAAATGCCTTCTATTGTCGTGGCAAAGGCAAAACAATGTTTTCGCCCATACTGGAAGTGACGGCACTTAAAGATGGCGGCGCACTTGCAAAAAAGGTCTATAGGGGGCGAACTGATGCCTATCAAAATGGCTGCCCTCTGGATGATCGTCGCTGAACTGCAGTACGAGGCTGGGTCTGCGACGCGTAATTCTAGGTGTATACGAGTAGTATTAGAGCCTTACTTTATTCTTGCACGTCCGATAGGTGTAGGCAAGTACCTTTATAGTGAAGCCGGTCATCCAGGAGATAGGAAGCGCCATTCTCACACCGCGGTACCACCCTCGCTGAAAGTTGCGAGTATACAATGACCGTGCGCCATCTCGCCGTTCGCTGCAGTAAATGCTCGTGTTTACCGGTGTTGCATGATGTTAATATTCTTGATAAATATAAAGAGAAAACAAGCGGAGAAATGCACGAGGTATTCGAAATTCGGGCTGAAGGTAAAGGTCGTGTGAGACATCAATCGCCCTTTCAAACAAAGAGCTTGGTTTTATCAAAAATGATTCGCGCCGATGTGACGATGACAAGAGTGGCCGATGAGGCCTATATACTACGTGTTTTTTCCCAATAAAATACAGTTGCAAATGAGCCTGGTGTTTGTTTTACTTCGGTTTCGTGCTCTTTGTTTTCGGCGCTTTTATAGCTTTTAAGTTCCTAAAGCAGGGGACACGAGCGATTACATCGGGAGCCGCCCGGCAGTTTCCATAGGAACTCGCGCGGGCGCTGTGACGAGGCGGCATGGCATACGTCCGCGTCACAGCGTCCGGACTAGTTCCTATGGAAACAATCGCGCGGCACCTGTTTTCATTCCTCATCTGTCCCCTGCTCGAGTCTCTACATCGCTAGCGAAACTTTGAACGCCACTTTGGTGCGTTTAGACTCTATTTTACTGTCTGTCCAGTATGGAGAAAACTACGTGTGAGAGGTACTTAATGCGAGAAAAGAAAATGTATTCATATATTTCTTGCTTGAGCTAAAGAAAAACGTGCAATGAATGGAATGCAGGTCCTAGCTCATAATCCGCTTGAAATTACAAAGTATACCACTTTAACACGCACCTGCGTGTGCAAACATAACGCTATTTGGAGCCAGTTAGGGCGAGCTACGCAGAGAAAGCGGAAAGTGAGGCGCAACAACGACTAGATAAAGCGCAAACAGCGCTTTATCCAGCCGGGACTCTGCAGGCAAGGCTATCGGCGCTCATGACCAGTAAGAGCCAGCTGAAGTGGGAAAGCTGTCTACGGAAGCTCCCGCACGACGTTTCGCTCGCTCATTGTAGTTTTGGAGTCAAACCGGCGCCATTCGCTGTATGTGCGCCGTAGATCGCAGCTATCGGTCGAGGCGCCCTCCGTATATCACAATGATTGGCCTGGGAGCATTTCTTAGGTCACAGTGATTGGCTTAGGCTGCCTCCGTATATCGCAGTGATCGGCCTAGGAACCCTCTGTAGTTTGTAGTGATTGACCTAGGCGCCCTCCGTAGATACAATGATTGTCCTGGGAGCATTTCTTAGGTCACAGTGATTAACTTAGGCGCCCTCCGTATATCGCAATGTTTGGCACCTTCCGTAGGCCGCTGAGATTGGCCTAGGCGCTGTCCTTAGATCACAGTGTATGGCCTAGGAGCCCTTCTATAGTTAGGTCTTAGTTATTGGCTTAGGCGCCCTCCGTATGTCGCAATGGTCGTCCTAGAACCCTCCGTAGGCCGCAGAGATTGGCCTAGGCGCTGTCCTTAGATCACAGTGTATGGCCTAGGAGCCCTTCTTAGGTCTTAGTGATTGGCTTAGGCGCCCTCCATATATTGCTGTGATCGGCCTAAGGGCCCTCCATATATTGCAGTGATTGGCCTAGGCGCCGTCCGTAGATCGCAGCGATTGGCCTAGGAGTCATTCTTAGGTCTTAGTGATTAGCTCAGGCGCCCTCCGTCGGTTGCAGTGATTGGCACTTCGCATGCGCCGCGTGAAAGCTGACTTTACGGATATTCTGTAGAGCGCAATGCTAATAGCGGACTAAGAACGCCAGTTTTTATTCGTTTATTTAAGATATACTGCGGCTCACCGTCGTGAGTCATAGGAACATGAGTTGTTTTTAGCATGTCGTGACATTCATGAGCGATATATCACGGAAGGACGAACTGCGTCAACGAAGACGTGTGGTGACGGAATCACACGAGGAAAAAAAAAGTTTTTTTTAAAAACATTATGCTTAAAATTTGTTTTTATCTTTCTTTCTTTTTTTCCGGGTTTGAT
The DNA here is from genome assembly GCF_016920785.2 of Ixodes scapularis. NCBI lineage: Eukaryota > Metazoa > Arthropoda > Arachnida > Ixodida > Ixodidae > Ixodes > Ixodes scapularis. The sequence continues at coordinate 940,705 of NW_024609835.1, forward strand.
TGAATCTAGAAAAACCGGTTGCTGAAAATGAATTAAGTTTTTTTACTCTTGACCTTAAAGGTTATATTAACAAAAACGTAGATGCCTCAGGCAATTTATATTCGTACTCGTCTCTTACTCTTTTATGGTTGCATTTTTGTCCAAAAACGTATCCCGTAATCAGTTTTCTTTTTTTTTGTGCGATAGCAAAGAGAATAAAATGACGCATAAAAAAAAAGTAAGACTTAAATAAATAGGAACACACACTTTAAAACATCTGCAGCACGCACGCTCGTTGAACAAAACAAAAAGGACTAAAACTTCGAATTCTCAAAACCCCTTGTCGGATGTCGAGCTGTCATCCGGCTCAGTGTCCGAGATGGGTTGAAAGTCTGAATCCGAAAAGCCGTCGCTCCAATCTCCGCTACCTCCGGAGCAGCCGGCACGCGCGGCTAAATCTGTGCGCGCGGCCATCTCAAAAGTATTAAAAAAAAAAAAAAAAAAGAAAAACACAACGGGAGTTATATAGTCGTAGTTCCCTACGAACCTACCAGATGGCAGCACGTACCTGCAAACGCACCCGTACAAGCAGAGGCGGGAATTTTTGAATGAGCAGTCGCGGTCGTACATGCGTGTCAACAACCACGCGGGACGCTCCCGCGCTGATGGCTGAATTTTAGCTTCTAAAGCAAACCTGGTCTGGAAGAGTTAAATCTACAATTATTCTATATATTTCGCGCATAAAGCTTTTGCATACTTCAACTTCAACTTTATACTAATACGAAAAAGTGCACGAAAACTTCCCGGCATAACAATTTGTTTTTCTTCGGACCCGTGTGCCCTTCTTTTTCCATCTTTTTTGAGATAGCGATTTTGTTCCAGGCCCAGGTGCAAGATCCGCCGGTGGACGTGAAGAAAGTGATGGACACCTGGACGCTTCAGACGGGCTTTCCGGTGGTCACCGTGAACAGGTCATACGACCAAAGAACCGCCGTCCTCACGCAGAAGCGCTTCCTTTTGGACGAAGGCGCTGCCAAAAGGTCAGTTGTTCCGAGCTCTTCAAAGGCTCATTTACAAACTTGCGACTAGGGGTGTCGCGAACTTTTGTCGAACCGGACTTTTAGGTCGAACTTTCGCGGTTCGACTGAGTCGAACCGGGTCGACGAACCTTCGACCTTTTCACCAGATTCGACCGGTTCGACTTTGTGGACAGTGTGGCCAGACCTTGATACAAGTATGTCTAGGTTTGGAGAATTTTTTTTATGCAAAGGGTTATTTTATTTTATTAACAGTTGCAATTAAAAGAAACCAGTTCTTATAATTGAAGAAGTTAATAACTTAATTGTTTATACACTAGTAACTGAAATAACGAATCAGCACTGCCCTTGATTTATCCTTTAGCCATCACCATCCAATCCGAAGCCAACTAGCCAGCCTGTCGCGCATGCGCTCACGAGTCGAACCTCAATACAAGGTTCGTCGAAATTTCCGCTAAAAGTTCGAAAAACTCGAACCTGGTCGAACTCGAACCTCGGCTGGTTCGCGACACCCCCCCCTACTTGCGACTTCTTACGACCGTGTGCCTTGAATCCAAGGAGAGACGACATACCGGCTTAATCCAGTCAAACGAGAAAATCCAAAGTGAAGACGGAAGTAGAGGTCGCGGTCGGCACGAATGCCCCCAAAGGTGCACGAGGGTGTCCTTTCTGTCCAATAGCTTCTTTTGGTTTTCTTCGTTTTTAGTCATTGGTGATGTTGAGAGCGTGTCCCTCTGAACCTGAAGTGTCCCCCGGCTTCACCGCTGGTGGCGTCTTGTTGCCTCCAGAAGCTTCCTGGCGCCATCTATCGGGTAGCAGCGGAACACTCGGCATTCGCGTATGTTTCTTTTTCGCACATCATTCAGTATAGGGTCCTTCTGTGTGATATCGCGCGTCGTTCTCATTGGCTGAGCTGATTAAAGGAACACCAGTGATGGGATCTCCAGGTGCATCGCGGTAAAATACGGGGGATCTTGCGAGAGTGCATGAGCTTACCACGAACGGAATCCGCGCAACTGACACACTCTGAAAAAAGCCCGTGCGTCTGCTTTCCTGCACAACACTCGTGCAGCCAATCACCGCAACTCACAGCGGCAGCTCAGCGAATGACAATGCCGAAACACATGTTTAGACCAAAAAACGCAGTCTGAGTTGTGACATTAAGCAATGCAAAACTTCAGGCTTGCATTGCTTAATGTCACAACTCAGACTGCGTTTTTTGGTCTAAACATATGTCTCGGCATCGTCATTCGCTGAGCTGCCTCCGTAAGTTGCGCTGATTGGCTCTCCGAGTGTTGTGCGGGAAAGTAGACACACATACTGTTTCAGAGTGTACGCCTGGGTTGACTGCGTCCGAGTTCTGTTGGAAAGTAAACCCACGGGCGTTTTTTAGAGCGCAGCTCTTAAGCGCGATCCAAACCAACGCTTCTTTTTGCGCCTGTAGGTCGTGCGGCTGCGGATGTGACGTATTTTCGTGACGTCGCGCCGCTTCTTCGCTCCTTCCGGGCGCGCACAAGAAAGTTGGATGATTTCAACTTCTTCTCAACGCGCACAAAAACGCGCGGTGACGTAAAGGGCGCTCCTGTGTCCCGGCCAATCGGTGGAGGGCAAGCTATACTCCGTTTCATACTTAGCATGCAACGCTGTCAAAGCTACTGGCGCGAGCGCGTGGCTTCATCTATATGGTTTTGTTTGCGCGAGAACGCGTGCAAATGATCGACGAGATGAAGCCCCATGCTCGCGCCAGTAGCTTTGACAGCGTTGCACGCTAAGTATGAAACAGAGTATAGTTCCGGCTCCGCGTTTCTCGCCGTCTGGCTGCCCTCTCCTCCCCCCCCCCCCCCCCCTTTATTCTCTTCCAACATGACAACGCGATCTCTCTCTCTCTCTTTCTCTCGCCGTCTGACCGGCCAGTCTGTCGCAGTTGCACTTTGCTTGTGCGCTCGTGCCTGCGTGCGCGCGTGCGCGTTCGCCCGAAGTTTCGCCCGTCCAAACCAAAGCGCACGGTTCTGACTCAGAAAGCGCGCCCGGAAACAGCAAAAACGCCACGAAATGCGCCACATCCGCAGCCGCACGACCTACAGGCGCAAAAAGAAGCGTTGGTTTGGATCGCGCTTTAGGCGCCCGTTTCCGGCTTGAGCGGCGTCGGCGTCGCCGTCGCCGTCGCCGTCGGCGTAACCGCGCGGTGCATTATGGGTAAATGTTTCCGAAGGGACCCGAGGACTCCCGAAGGAACCCGAAGTCGTCCCGAAGGAACCCGAGGTTCTTCGGGAGGACCTCGGGTCCCTTCGGGAGGACCTCGGGTTTTTTCGGGAGGACCTCGGGTTCCTTCGGGAGCTGCATGCAACTGGTTGCATGCAACCTGTTGCATGCAAATGGCATGCGAGTTGTATGCAACCTGTTGCATGCAATCCAGGTTGGATGCAACCTGATGAAGTCATCGTCATCCGCATTGTCATCGTCATCATCACTGATGACGTCATCAGTGACTGATGACGTCATCAAATCGTCACCGTCAAGGTCACGTGACCCCTGAGGTCACATGACCCCAAAGGTCACGTGACCCCCTAAGGTCACGTGACCCCTTGAGGTCACGTGGCCGCCTGAGGTCACGTGATTCTCCTGAGGTCACGTGACCCTCTGAGGTCCCGTGACCCCCTCCCCCGAGGTCACGTGACTCCCTTGACGTCACCCGACCTCCCATGAGGTCACGTGACCTTAAGGAGTCACCTGTCCCTCAGTACGCTTCCATCCTCCTCCTCAAGAGCTGCGCTCCAACCGGCGTTACAGGGAATTGTAACGGCTTCCATTCTTTTTTTTAGTGTATAGTATACGACAAACCTCCATGTCCACGAACGCGTAATATTCTCGAAACTTACGCCCTGCGGTGCCGTCTGTTGGGCTATAGAACGTGTTGTGAGCATGCCAAGTCCTTCTGTGAAACATCGTACGTTGCACGTGCGTCCACAGCCCCAGTGACTCGACACTTTTGGCCGAAGTAATGTGAATTGGAAAGGTGTATGGCCTTTGGCCCACGCTCTGCGCTCTTCATAAGGCGTTATGACCGCGTTGGGATCGCCGTATGCACGAAGATAGCAAGTATATCGTGCCCATTGGGTAGTCACGCTATCTTCCGGAGACTATAGAACGAAACTATAGGGTGTTTTCACTGACGTAATTTCGTCCACCATTTTTTTGTTGTGAGCTGTCTGGTGCGTGCCAAACTCGAGCATTCCAAGGATTTGCATGCCCCCTCAAATGCGTACAGCACAGAAGCTTGTCTTACCACGCTGACATTATCTCAACCGGTTACGATGTAATCTTTCAATGTAGTGAATTTGTTTGAAAACACAAACTAACAACAACATGGCGGATTGACGTCATGTGCAAACAACCTATAGCGACAGACAACAAAACACGGGGCTTGGTGAGTTCCAAGCATCAGATTAGCGCAGCCAGTCAGATTGTGGAATTGGCCAATAAGAACGCCAAAGAGCGAACCACGAAGCGAGAGACCCGAGCATAATAAGCCATACCCTGTGTTTCTTTTGCTGTCGGTGGCTATGCGGAACGCAAGTTTGTCTGCTTCTTTGCAGGGGTTACGATGATGTCGGAACGCCGAGCTTTTATTGGCTGATTAAAAAAAATAGGGGGTAGATTTCAAAGCGTCCAGCGTTGAGGTCTACCCACTATCCTTTCAATCAAAGCCAATCGGAACTCGACGTCGTTCTGACGCACCGCAACTCCTGTGCTAGAAGCAGACGACTTTCTCTGCGCATTGTTTGGTACCCATTGTATGATCTGTAACAATTATGGATTGGAATGCCGCGGCATTATTCTTTTTGAAGGACCATTGCGCATTCTTTAACCTCCCTGTTTTCCCTCTGTTTTTTCTTGAAGCGTTCTGTGGCAAATTCCGATCACGTATACAGACTCCGTCCATCGAAACTGGAACGACACGACTCCCAGGGTGTGGCTGAATGACGAATCAGGTGCGTAGTGAATTTCTGCAAATCGCTTCGGAGACCTTATGCCGGCAGACTCTGGGGGAGAACAGGCCAGAACGCCCAGCTCTGCCTGTATTAATGACGAGTGGCTCGAGGTATGGTGCCTGGAAGGCGTCTCCGATTGGTGTGTTTACCGCGTACAAAAACACGACCTACTGTAATCCTGACCTGCCCGCAAAATGGCTTCCTATGGAAGACGCTGTCGCCGATGGAGTGCCTCGCTTTGCCACCGTTGCGTGGCGCCAGCAGGCTGCAGCATCACTCTCATGTTTGCTTGGATCGAAAGGGCACGTTTCCCCAACACGGAAGCCCGAGGTCGTTTTTAGAGCGCAGCTCTTAGGGGCCCGTTCCCGGCTTGAGCGGCGTCGCCGTCGCCGTCGCCGTCGGCGTCGCCGTCGGCGTCGCCGTCGGCGTAACCGCGCGGTGCATTATGGGTAAATTTCCCCGCTAAATCTAGCGGAAAAAATTTCCCCGCTAAATCTAGCGGAAAAAATTTCCCCGCTAAATCTAGCGGAAAAATTTCCCCGCTAAATCTAGCGGAAAAAATTTCCCCGCTAAATCTAGCGGAAAAAATTTCCCCGCTAAATCTAGCGGAAAAATTTCCCCGTCAAATCTAGCGGAAACAATTTTCCCGCTAAATCTAGCGGAAAACTTTCCCCGCTAAATCTAGCGGAAAAAATTTCCCCGCTATATCTAGCGGAAAAAATTTCCCCGCTAAATCTAGCGGAAAAATTTCCCCGTCAAATGTAGCGGAAAAATTTTCCCGCTAAATCTAGCGGAAAACTTTCCCCGCTAAATCCTAGCGGAAAAAATTTCCCCGCTAAATGTAGCGGAAAAAATTTCCCCGCTAAATCTAGCGGAAAACTTTCCCCGCTAAATCTAGCGGAAAAAATTTTCCCGCTAAATCTAGCGGAAAAATTTCCCCGCTAAATAGCGGAAAAAATTTCCCCGCTAAATCTAGCGGAAAAAATTTCCCCGCTAAATCTAGCGGAAAACTTTCCCCGCTAAATCTAGCGGAAAAAATTTCCCCGCTAAATCTAGCGGAAAAATTTTGGTCACGTGACCCGGGGGGTCACGTGACCTGGGGAGTCACGTGACCCCCTCCCGAGGTCACATGACCTCTGAGGGGGCACGTGTTTGCCCCCACGTGACCCCACCAAGGTCACGTGCCCTCGGGGGGGGGGGGGGGTCACGTGACCCCCCCCGAGAACACGTGGCCCTCAGTACCCTCCCCTCCTCCTCCTCAAGAGCTGCGCTCCAATTCGGCGTTACAGGGAGTGGTAAACGACTTTCACTTTTTAGCCCCGACTGCTCTTGTGCCATCGTCGAGATAAAGCGCCTTCTAGAATCACTCATAAGTAGCCACTGTGCTGGCAGCCGGAGCCTCTAATGACGAATCTGTCACGCGACCACCGACTGACGGGATTCCACGTGGCCCGCGAGGAGAGCAGGTCAGCACCAGATAAGGTCGCCACGCCTTGCGCGCCTTCGATTAATAAGCGAACAAAAAGAAAACCCTTTGTGCAGCGCCGCGAAGTCATAGTGAGACGAAACGCCGCTGCCGCGGCCATGTACTGCAAGGCGTGCACTGGCACATTCTTCTGTGGGCAGGTCAGAATTCCAGCAGGTCGTGGCCAAAAAAGGGGGTCCCTCGATTTTCGCTTGATGACGTCATACGAGTGTCATGCTGTCGCCAGTTGCGACCCTGGCGGCGTCGAAACAGCTGTGGTGGACGTGGAAGAGGCCTGTTCTGCTGTGGGCCGCTGTCCAGTGGGGCAGCCTGCGGAAGGTTCGGCAGTCAGAAGTTGGGGCACCGCTATGACAGCGACACTCGCGTTCGCTCATCCATTTCGTCAGTATTTCTACGACTACCGAGAGGATCGCGACATCCGACAGCGTGACACTCCCGCTTCTGTGACGTCATTTGTTGCCAGTTCGCAACCCCTTTGGACGTATCTATGGGCGAGATAGGACGCTAAAACGCACCAGCCAGACGCGCGCTCCAGGCACAATATACAAGAGGCAAAGCTAGCTGCTTTTGTCTCCACTGCAATCTTAGAACGTATTCGAATGCGCAACGCCGGCGTCCGGCGTTTGGCGTTCGCGTTTCATTCGGAAGCGTTCGAAGGGTGCAGTGGAAACAAAGCCGGCTAGCTTTGCCTCTTTACCCACTGATCATTACAGTCAGCTATAGAGCTCGGCGTTCTGGCGTCCTCTCTCGTCTCCTCCTCTCCCTCACTTTCTGCCCGCATAGGCACTCCTAAACATTTTTTTATTCTTTGACACGCATCTCCCAATGTCTCTAAGGACTTCAGTGTGTCTGCTTTCTCGTAATGCACTCGTGAGAGCCAATCAGTGCAACCTACGGAATGAACTTGGATAATTACGAATCCCAACGTAAGTGTTGAAAAAAATGTCTGCGCTGTTACAATGACCACGACGTTCACCACGACGTGCCAAAGCGGAGACTCTTACTAACCATATTTTCAGCCTCGTAACTGGCCGGTCTCCCCCCGTAAAGTGCAGCGACTGGATTCCCCCAATTGCTTTGCGGTAAGGTAGACGTACCGCATTTTTTTATAAAATAAATCGCTTCGATTGGCTTTCGGAGTTTTTTTTTTTTTTTTTTTTTTTTTTTTTTTTTTTTTTAGAGAAGGTAAGCGCAAACTAGCCATTAGGGCGTTTACTTCGCTTCAAAATGCGGTGCATGTGTTGGGACACTGAGCACATGCCACGTCGTGCTGAATGTTTATGAGCAAAGATGGTGTTTTCCATCGTGTCCATTTCAAGTGGAGCGCTCTACCAACTGATCTAAACAAGAGTTAGACGTCAGTAGAACAAACGAGTTTCTTTCAGTCGCGCACCAGACACCTAGCTGTGTTTAGATATTTGTCGAAATCTTGTAAGGTTTACAAGATGTCGATCGATTACCAGCTCGCCTGCACTCTCTCACTGCTTACAATAGATATTTGTGTTTGTCCTTTCTCCCGCTTGCTTCCCTTCTCCAGGGATTCTTATCGTTATTATCTCCAGCTCTCTTGCACCTTTGCATTTAGCGCATTATCATCATAACCTTAAAAGTGTAGGTCTTTCCCCCTTGTTGGTGATGGACCTGTGGCAGCTGTTAAAACCCATTAGGTCCACTGACATCAAACTCCTGGTTATCTCAGTTGGTAGAGCGCACCACTGGAAATAGAGAGGCCCCTGGTTCGGTACGATTAGGCGGATTTTTTTCAGTCGCGCGCCAGTTATCTAGTTGTGTTTGTCCTTCGTCCCCCGTGTTCCTTTTCTCCGGGGATTTATATCGTTATTATTGTCCAGCTCGGTTGCACCTTTGCACTAATTGCATTATCATCATTCCTGGCATCGTATCTAATTCTCAGGATGTCGCATTTTTAGATCGTAACTATCGCCAATAACGGACACTCTGCACTTAGCACCAAAATGGCTGCGCCCACAGGATAACCTGAACATGGTTGGCCGTAACTATAGCCTAGCTTATTTGGTGCATCTGTGTATGTCTTAAATCGAACCGCCGCTTCTATATGCGAGGAGAGCTCGCGCATGCGCAGACCTCTTCTCGGAAAGGGTCCATTCTGTCAATATACTTTAACCAATAGACGATATTCGTGGGTCATTTGTCTTTATTTGTGCTAGAGACAGAAATTCTCGCGATGTCTTTCAGTGAGCATATCGCAGCTGCCGGCCGCGTCGGAGTGGTTCATTGCCAACGTCCAGGAGGTTGGCTACTACAAAGTCAATTACGACGAGCGAAACTGGAACCTGCTCATAACGCAGCTGTTGACGGGACACACGGTAAGTGAGCGTCTGTCAGCGTCTCTCAGCATCTGTCCATGGCCACAAACACAGCGTTTGAGAGGACGCAACGCGCAACGCGACGCACAACGGAACCGCGACCTAAAAGTATCCGGTCTCGCCAGCCAGGGGCGCTGCTCGAAACTAGAGAGCTACGGGTCTACTCATGCCACCCTAGTAATTGTAGACTCTATGTGTCCTCAATAATCAAGTTTTGCATATTTTGCATATACATTGCATATTTTTATGCACATGGGCTTTGGCACTATATTTTTTTAATTATTTTATCTTTGCTTAAAGGGCTGAACGGTAAGTCGGCTGCAGTGCATCATGGTCTTGTAATTTCAGGAAATTCATGAAAACAACCGAGCCCAAATAATTGACGACATCTTGGATTTAGCAAGGTAGGTCTACTTGTTATTTTTCAAACATTTTGCTTATTAAATAACGAAGATATCTACTCGTGATTTAATTCCTTTATTCATTAAGACATCAAAGTTTCTAGGAAAGGACATTACACGAGGGATGGCCAGTTGATAATTGTAATGAGTGAACACGGTAACATATAGAAAATCTGGAACAATAAACAAACGTGATTTAAAAAGAGTTAAATATTAGATCAGTAGTTTACGTATTCTATATATGCACTTAGAAGCTCTTTAAAAACATTTATAATCGTTTTTATCTCAAGAACAGCCTTAAATAAGTCAGGCTCAACGCGGAGGCCACTAATTTCCGCCTGAGTGTCACTGAATTAAGATATATATATATGTAGCTGCACCGTATATTAGCTGTATATTAATTTGTTAAGACGTACCCATTTCAAACGCTAAGAGCATCGTTTCTTCCTTCAGCAACCAAATTTTGTACGAACTACTTGGCGCAGCGCATGAATGATACGCAAAACTTCCCCTTTTTCTTGACGTGGCAACAAGTAGAGAGCATTGTCTTAGCTTTTACTACGATCCCGGGCAAAGTGTTCCAGTGTGCGAGCTATTGTCAGAGGGATTCAGGAGTTAGCAGAAGGACATGTTCTGTGCGCAGATGGGCGGTACTATAAAAACGCTGCTTAATCTTGATAAAGAAAACTGCTATAGGGGCTGGTAATCAGAGCTGTGTAAGCGTTGGATTATGATAGCAAATCTTATGAACCAATGTAAATCGAGAAATTTTTTGTCTTAAGGTTAGTTCAGGAAGACAGTGCGAGGGGGAACTGGGCAGAAACTATTATAGTCAAGCATAAGTGGAGAGGATCGACTTCCTTTCCACAACAGCTTTGCTCGTGCGAGCCCTTTTCCCCTCGCACTGTCTTTCTTGGGTTGTATCTGACTATTGTGTAAGAATAATAGTCGGAATAAATAAATTGAGAATATAACTTCTGTACATTTTCTCGTTCCTTGTTGGGATAACTTGGCGATGGCGACCGCAGAGGTGCGAACATTCTTGGGGTAGATCTAGATGCAAGGGCATCTGGAATTTGTGACTGCAGTGTGAAATGTTTATACTATTGGGCCTGTCCTGATCTCGATGATCTGACATATAAAAGTGACCAAGAAAATTAAACAAAAATTATGTTTAATCTTTTTGTTGGCTAGATAGATTTTTATTTTATTTTTTTTTTTTAAATAGAGGTTTTTTTTATCGTGTGATCTGTTCTTTGAACTGTATGCAGAGCTGGCGTCGTCGACTACAAGCTCGCCCTGAAGGTCACAGAATACCTTCCGCGTGAAACCGAGTACATTCCATGGGATGCGGCATTTAGCAACTTACTCTTCCTCGGCAGCAGACTGGATACCAAAGAAGTGTACGGCATCTGGATGGTGAGCTATGCTACACTCTCGCTGGCCTTGATGGCTGGCACGGGAACCCGGGGGTGGATGGTTCGTTCGCTTCGCTCGTGTTCAAGGACGACAGGGCATGAGCAGTGTCACCTTCATTACGTTATCACTATCGAACATTTTCCTAATTAACTATGTCACTCAACTCCACAATTAAAAATTCGAGACTAAAAACAAATACAAAATTTGAAAAAAGCAAAAGAGCTACTGATTTTATTTCACATCGTCACAATTATACAATCGTCCACCCTCCTTAAAAAATTCGCAAGCTCCTCGCAAGAAAAGGAAAAAAAAAGAAAAAGAAATTGAGGATGCGAAAAAAAAAATATTGTAGTTGTGTTATGAGACGGTGTGTGTGGGTGTCCGGTTTTTTTATTCGTTCCCAGTCTCGGGTTTCTCATTATTGAGTTAATCGAAACCACGCGTCTTTAGGACATTTCTGCTCGCATGCTTGCGAACACCAAGATGTGAACACCAATGGCCTTTAGAGGGTCCGCGTTATCGCCAGAAGGGCAAGGTCCTCGTTCTGCTGCGACTGAAGAGAAACCCTATATCTACGTAGATTAGCTACTCACCGCAGTCCGCGTAACGATTGAATTTCGCGGCAAGTGTTGCTCTCTTTAAAGGTCACGTGCCCATTGCGGAAATGATTGTACGGGACTGCCGACACTAGCGCATGCAAGTCTCAGACTGTACTGAGTGACCGCTCAAGAGACTCAGGGGGTAGTTATAGTCCCGGGCATTTAATTATCGTTTCGGAATTACCCGATAACAACGCCGCCTAACGAATCACGAATCATGACGCCTGATCATAATAGACCACTTAATTAAGCTCTCAGTGACTAATGATGCGCTAAAAATTAAGTGGAGAAAATGGATGTTTGTTGCTGTCCTAATCTACCAGAGGTGTCTCGTGTTTGTCACTTTCTAGGATTTCGGGAAAGTGCCTTTCATCGCTTCGAATCGCGCAGCAAAAAATATATATAATTTTAGAAAAAAAAGGCGCTGTATTTGTTAATGGTGTGGGTTTGGTCAAAAACCTAGGCTATCTTGTTGATACCGAATGAACGTGAGTATTTTGGTCGAGCTGCTGTTTCGTGTCACTCTGGAGCCTATATTTTGGTCAAAAAGTTTCCGCGGGCCGTCATTCGTTGAGCACTCGGACCTACACAAATCAGTCACCGGTTTTCCGCGTGTTTTCCACGTGCTCTCTGAAGAAAATGAGCGCGTATTTTTGTTTAAATTGCGCATTCACTGGTATCTTTTTTTTTTCTTTTAATCTGCGGGGTTGTTTTAACAACTCAGACTCGATATAAATGTATGCTTCTTTCGTATAAAAGCTCTACAACCAAAGCGTTTATTTTTCTCCCACAGAAATACGTCTTGACTCTCATCAAGCCAAATTATGACCGACTCTCGTGGGACCAAGTTGAAGGAGAGTCAGTCCTTACATCGTACGTAAAATATGATTATTTTCCTTCGTATATCTTCGGCGATAAAACGAGGCATATATGGCGGTCTTGTGACTTGGCATTTTGGTTGGTCGTAGATTTTATTCCCTCAATGCGAAGGCAAGGTGAACGCCCGAAACTTTGTTTTTAGTGCCTTTTTCATCAAATTTTTGTCGCAAACGGTGATGAGGAGACCAGTTTAACGTCGGAGTGGTACGCATTCTCAGTGGCCCTCCATGAGACTATACTATGGGTGAGACACCTTTCAATTCTGTCTGGTCTACAACGAATTTACGTGGCATCTATATCTCATGTCGAAACACGACGTTGGCAGAGGTCTTTCACTACTTTCAATTGCATATCAATTGGATATTCTATAGTGCAAGTATACCGTGGCAAACCAACACATAAATAGTTGCTACCTGCTCTTATTCACTTCAGAATGATCCACGGAGAACGGCGCAAGTTATCCAGGCTAAGCCTATAAGAGGACCTTGTATCGAGCTTAGAGTAACGTAACGCCGGAAGCACCCTATTGTCTCGAATGGTTCGCAGCATTCTTCAAAATGAACTTTGAGGTCAAACGACGTACACCGCTCGACACCGAATACATACGGAGAACAAGTGTTACAAAAACTATCAGCCTTATCAATCCGGTGAAGAAGGAAGACCAGCGAAGCTGTACTATGGTGGAAATGAAGTAATGGTCGGCCGCAAGTCGGCAAGCCAGAGTGAAAAGGCTGGAAAGGTTGCAATCGTCGCTCATAGATGGCGGTAGCTGTCCGGAGTGTCGTGTCGACATTTGTTTGCTGGCGGACACGATCCTGGGGAAACTAGCCCTTAACAGCTTCGGTGTAAAAGCGTCTTTCGTGCATCGGTACACAAGGGGGAGCACACCAATCCACGAGTACAAAGAGAACGCGTAGAGGACGCGGGATGACGTGCACACTGTCGGTGACATCGGTTCACGTCTTAGGGAAACAAGCGCTCGTGGCCGGCTCTTGCGGGGAAACAAACCCACTAGGTGCGCGAAGAGCAGACGAAATTGCCCGCTGTATACACGACAAGATTTCCTGCCTGTCTACTTCCCCGCGGACCACATTTTCGGCCAATCACTGCGATCTGTGGAGCACATCCAGCGAATTCCGAGGCAGAACAGGCCTTAGCATTGCGCACGAAATCTGCGCGGGTACATGAGCACGGCGTTTCCCTCGTTCATTCTCCCTGCTGCGCGGGTCGCGCTTTCGAGTCGTGCCACTTAACGCCTCGTCGTTTGCTGGGCACATTCTGTAGATCAAACTGACTGGCTCGCCGCTTTTTCTGCGAGAAAGTAGGATTCCATGCATAGTTTAGAGCTTGGTAAGGTGGAAGCTTGGGCGCGTTGGTTATTCGTAACTAAAATTATGCTCTGTAAGACACGAAATGTGAGCAGGTAGAGTACATACCACTGTGCTGACTTTCGACTGCAGTTTAAAGTACATAAATATCGTGAAAAGAAACTTAAATTTAAAGTCAGCCTTGTGGTGCGTTCTGCGCGGCCATGTTTTCTCTTTTGCGCTTTTAGCTTCTAATATTTTTAGAGCCTTTTTGGTATTTAAGTTTCGTCTATTTATAATATATTGCCGCGCGCAGGGTCACGGACTTCTAGAACTTTCTCGTTTATTCTTGCTCCGGACTGCTTCTGTCGTTTATCCCTGCTTATGTTGTTCTAGAAAGTGCGTGTTCATTCTCGCCCCGAGCGCGCTACGCTCGAACCTTCTCCGCCGTATCTTCGAGATAGCGACTCACTCTAGATAAGACGCCGCTCGCGACCTTGTCGAGTCAGTCTCGCCCCAGCGCTCGATTCTGCTGACACGCCGACTTCGACGCCCGCGACGCTCTGCTTTCTTCTGTTTCCTTCTTTATTTTTGGCACAAGTTCGCCACATTAAACGTTTATTTATTTCTGTTTATTTCTTGTTTATTAGTCGCCACCCGTGACATTTTGGTGGAGGTGCGGGGTACCGCATGCCCGTGCAGCGTTCCCCTCCCAGGACCCGCAGGGCAAGCCCGACTCCAAGCTCGCTGAGAAGACCACTCAGCGCGGAACCTGAAACTCGGACCAGCCGCCGCACCAAGGGAGAGGATCCGGAGTACGGTTTGCTCCTGGACAAACCCAAACCGAAGAAGACGACGATGGACAACCAGTCGCAGGCCCCGGCCGCTCCTGCCGTCGTCTACCTACCCGTCGCTCCTCGGACACCGGCTCCCTTCCACGGCGAAAGCCACGAAGACATCGACGACTGGGTCCAACAGTACGAACGAGTGGCCCGTCATAACGGGTGGACACCGGAACAGTGTCTGCAAAACGCTTACTTCGCCTTGGAAGCCACCGCCCGGAACTGGTTCGAGAACCACGAAGCTTCGATCACTTCCTGGGAGCAACTCAAGCCTGAGTTGCGAAGAACGTTCATGAACCAACAACGAAGAGAACGCGCGGAAGAGCTTCTTCAAGCGAGGATTCAAGGCCCTAACGAGAGCGTCGTTAGCTTCGTGGAAGATGTCCTGCGACTGAGCAACCGCGCCGATCCCGAAGCATCCGAAGCAAAGAAGCTCAGAGTCTTGATGCGTGGCGTCAAGGAAAACATTTTCGGTGGTCTTGTGCGGAGCCCGCCTACCACCGTCGAAGGCTTCATGACGGAGGCCACCAACATCGAACGTGCCCTTCAAGCACGAGCCACCCACTATCACCGAGTTCCCGGCGTCGGTTCCTTTTCGCCTTCCGGCTGCAACACCACGGACATCCGCGAGATGATCCGAGACGTCGTCCGGGAAGAGATCAAGAAACTTCTACCTGCCGCCGCAAGCCCAGCTTCGCCCTCAATCGCCGAGATTGTCAGGGAAGAAGTCCAGCAAGCGCTGCAGCCTGAGGTTCTCGTCAGCACCGCTCCGGAACCACCGACGTTGAGTTACGCCGCAGTGGCCCGACGGCCACCGCCTCCTCGTCGCACCTATGTCACGCCGCCCCGACGTCAGTCTCCTGCGCCGCAGCACGACCGACGCCACGACGACCAGGTCCAGTACGCCTGCCCGGAGCCTCGCGCACCCCGCAAGACCGACGTGTGGCGAACGCCCGACCGACGCCCTCTGTGCTTCCATTGCGGGGAAGCGGACCACACCTACCGCCGATGCCCATACCGACGACTCGGGCTACGCGGGTTCCACCCGAACGACCCGCGCCCCCGTCATGGTGAACGCCCTATCGAGATCGACGAGTACCTGCGACGACCTCAGTCCCCCGAGCCTGCGTCCCGCCGAGAGTTCCGGTCGCCGTCACCGCGACGTCCAGCTTCGCCGATGCACCGACCACGACGTGAAAGCCTGTCCCCCCTCGCTCCTCGCCGGGGAAACTAGGCGCGGCAACCCCTGGAGGTGGAGTTGCCGAACACGACCGACGCCAAGATCCTCCACGAACGTCGGGGGGCCCCCACTCGAACGCTACCAGAGACCAAAACGACGCCGCTGCAGTGGTGTCCAATAGCCTAAACGTCGTCATCGACGGCCACGACGCATCTGCACTCGTGGACACCGGAGCAGACTACTCAGTCTTGAGTGGGAGGCTCTCCCGCCGCCTTCGAAAAGTCACGACGCCGTGGGATGGACCTCAAATACGAACCGCCGGAGGGCACCTGATCACACCCATCGGGAGATGCACTGCTCGCGTCGAGATCCGCGGTGAAACGTGCCCTGTGAAGTTCATCGTTCTACAAGACTGTTCCAGAGACGTTATTCTCGGCATGGACTTTCTGTGTGAATACGGCGCCGTCATCGACCTTGGTGAGAACAGATTGACGCTGCGCAAGCCCGTCCCGTCTTCAGAGAAACCTCAAACAGCGTCAGCCGCCGTCCGAGTCGCTGCCGACCACGTGAACCTGCCGCCGCGATCAAGTGGTGTCGTACCCGTAGCGGCCGATGTAGCTACCTGCGGCGAAGTTGTTCTTGAAGGCAACCTTCAATTACTCCTAGAAAGAGGAATAGGCGTCGCAAGAGGAGTGGCTGAACTTCAGGATGGGCGCACCGTGGTCTTCGTGACAAACTTTCGACAAGAGGCGCAACACCTCACGAAAGGTGCCGCTGTAGGCCACGTTGAGGAAATTCGGAACTCCGCCGAAATCACAGCGATTGCTGAAGAATCACTCCCACCTCAGCAACACATTACGGCGCCAGCGCAGCTCGACATTGACCGCAAGCTTCCAGGCCCGAAACCACGGCAGCTAAGTGACCTTCTCGCCGAATACAGTGACTGCTTCGCGACGTCGTCGAGGGTGCGCCAAACCACCATTGCGAAGCACCGCATCGTTACCGAGGATGACGCGCGCCCTGTGCATCGATCGCCGTACAGAGTCTCCGTTAAAGAAAGGGAGGTGATCCAGGAGCAAGTGCAAGAGATGCTGAATGACGACATAATCCAACCCTCAAGCAGTCCGTGGGCCTCTCCAGTTGTACTGGTTAAGAAGAAGGACGGAACGCTTAGGTTCTGCGTGGACTACCGGCAGCTGAACGCAGTGACGAAGAAAGACGTCTATCCACTCCCCCGCATCGACGACACGTTAGACCGGCTGCGCCACTCCCGATACTTTTCATCCATGGACCTGAAGAGCGGCTACTGGCAGATCGAGGTCGACGAACGGGACCGAGAGAAAACAGCTTTCGTCACGCCAGATGGGCTGTACGAGTTCAAGGTGATGCCCTTCGGACTGTGCACGGCTCCAGCAACTTTCCAGCGTGTCATGGACACCGTACTGGCAGGACTGAAGTGGCAGAGCTGTCTCGTCTACCTCGATGACGTCGTAGTGTTTTCCAGCGACTTCGACGAGCACTTGCGACGACTCCGAGCAGTTCTCCAAGCCATACGGACCGCCGGACTCACCCTGAAGCCGTCAAAGTGTCGGTTCGCCTATGACGAACTGAAGTTTCTAGGTCACGTGGTTAGTAACGAAGGCGTTCGCCCCGACCCAGAGAAGACTCGCGCCGTCGCAGCATTTCCAGTACCGACAGACAAGAAGGCCGTGCGAAGGTTTCTTGGACTATGTGCCTACTATCGGCGCTTCATCCGGGATTTTGCAAGGATTTCCGCACCACTCACAAACCTCACAAAGGACGCCGAGAAGTTCGAATGGGCCGAGAAGCAGCAGCAGGCATTCGACGAGCTGAAGCGACGACTGCAGACTCCTCCTGTTCTAGGACATTTCGATCAAGATGCGGAAACCGAAATTCACATGGACGCAAGTAACGCTGGACTTGGCGCGGTGCTGGTTCAAGTGCAAGACGGCACCGAGCGAGTTATCGCCTACGCAAGTCGGACACTGTCCAAGGCGGAGGAAAATTACTCCACGACTGAGAAAGAATGCCTTGCTGTCGTCTGGGCAATCACAAAGTTTCGTCCGTATTTGTACGGGAGCCCGTTCGGTGTGGTCACGGACCACCACTCGCTCTGCTGGCTTGCGAACCTCAAGGACCCGTCAGGGCGTCTCGCTCGATGGAGTCTACGACTACAAGAGTTCAACATGACTGTGGTCTACAAGTCAGGCCGCAAGCACAGCGACGCCGACTGCCTGTCCAGAGCCCCCATCCAAACACCTTCCGGCAGCAGCAACGACGAAGACGACGAGTGCTTCCTAGGTGCAGTGAACACCGACGACATGTCATGACGTCAAAGAGACGATCCTGAGTTGCGCGCGCTAATCGAGCACCTCGAAGGACGAGGGGGTACTGTCCCCCGTGTCTTCTCGAGAGCCCTGCCGACTTTCGTCCTCCGACAAGGTGTACTTTACAAGGAGAACTTCGGAGACAACAGCACACCATGGCTGCTGGTAATCCCCACCGACCTTAGAGCGGAGATCTTCCAAGCCTGTCACGACGACCCGACGTCCGGACACCTTGGTTACAGCCGTACGCTGGCCCGAATTCGTGAAAGGTATTACTGGCCCAAGCTGCCGAAGACAGTTCACTTCTACACACGGTCCTGCCACGAGTGCCAGCGCCGCAAGAAACCGCCGACGAAGCCGGCAGGTCTCCTGCATCCGATCGCTCCCCCGACCGTACCGTTCCAGCAGATCGGAATGGATCTACTTGGTCCTTTCCCACCATCGACGCAAGGAAACAGATGGATTATTGTCGCCACAGATTATCTCACACGGTACGCCGAAACGAAAGCCCTTCCTGTAGGGACTGCTGTGGAAGTCGCCAAGTTCTTTATCGAATCCATCGTCCTCCGGCACGGCGCTCCCGAAGTTTTGATCTCAGACCGTGGATCATCGTTCATGGCCCAGCTGACGCTAGAAATCCTTCGTCTCAGCCACACCAGCCATCGGCGCACAACGGCGTACCACCCGCAGACCAACGGGCTGACGGAGAGACTCAACAAGACCATCGCCGACATGATCGCCATGTACGTCGACGTGGAGCACAAGACATGGGACGAGGTGTTGCCGTACGTCACATTTGCCTACAACACGGCCGTGCTAGAGACCACCGGGGTGACACCCTTCCAACTGGTTCATGGTCGTAAAGTAACGACAATGCTGGACGCGATGTTACCCCACGAACCGGCTCTCGACGGAAGCGACGACGCCCAGGTGGTTGCCCAACGGGCAGAAGAAGTCCGCCAGCTCGCCAGACACCGTAATCAAGCCCAACAACGTGTCGACACTGGCCGCTACAACCTTCGTCGTCGGGACGTCCACTTCCAGCCCGGAGACAGGGTGTGGGTGTGGACGCCCATCCGTCGCCGCGGTCTCAGCGAGAAGCTTCTGAAACGCTATTTTGGGCCCTACAAGATCATCCGACGGCTCGGCGATCTGAACTACGAAGTCCTTCCCGACGGAATGCGCCCATCTGCAAGACGTCAGCCGCGACCCGAGGTGGTGCACGTCGTCCGGCTGAAGCCGTATTACGAACGATAGAACTTTCTACTCTTGTCGACGAGTGAACTGTGAACTCTGTGAACTGTCAACTGTGGCTCGCGATTCTGCTGCCGTTTTGTTTTGGATTTGTTTTTGTTTTTTGTGTTTTTCGTTTTGTGGTGCATCGGGACGATGCGCTTTTAAAGGGGGGGATAATGCCGCGCGCAGGGTCACGGACTTCTAGAACTTTCTCGTTTATTCTTGCTCCGGACTGCTTCTGTCATTTATCCCTGCTTATGTTGTTCTAGAAAGTGCGTGTTCATTCTCGCCACGAGCGCGCTACGCTCGAACCTTCTCCGCCGAATCTTCGAGATAGCGACTCACTCTAGATAAGACGCCGCTCGCGACCTTGTCGAGTCAGTCTCGCCCCAGCGCTCGATTCTGCTGACACGCCGACTTCGACGCCCGCGACGCTCTGCTTTCTTCTGTTTCCTTCTTTATTTTTGGCACAAGTTCGCCACATTAAACGTTTATTTATTTCTGTTTATTTCTTGTTTATTAGTCGCCACCCGTGACAATATTTATTGAATTAGTTTTGGTGTACATCCGGCAAGGGGGTAGAGACAGAAGGCTGCAAAGTCTGACGAGTCATTCGTCCCAGTACAGAGCTAGTCCTTGGTGTGGGACATCCAATAATCAGCCATACGCGCGAAGTAAATAAAAATAAATAGACACGCATGAAGCGATAATCTCAATGCGCAACGTTGACATTCCGCGAAAAATAAAACAACGATACCCGTTATCAAGCCACATAATTGTCTCGAAAAACGTCTTTTTTTTTTTTCTCTCTTTCAAACCTGATGTTACGCGCCTCCAAAAATGTTAATTTCATTCGAAATTTTGAGGGGAACACTGAAAATTAATGCACTTAGTCTTCGATAACGCTCAGCTAAAAAAAACAAAAACAAAAAAAAAACAGGAAAAAGGGTAACTAGGGAATTGACTCCTTGCTCGCCATATATAGTTCTAACTTTAAAACATTTCCCAATATTATATTTTTTAACAAAGCTCTCGCCTCTGTTTCCCCCTCGTAGAGTGCATTGAATCCAATCCCCGTATTTACAGAAGGATGAACCTCGAATGGCAAAGCAACATAAACGTGTAGACTCACAAAAAGACAAAAAGCTCCGCGTTGAGGCACTGACCTGCAAAACCATGGCGCAGATGACACCGTCAAACACAATCGTGATTGATGCTTCTTATTTCGCTGCTCTCCATACATTTTTAGAAAGGCCTTCACGTGGGCTCTTCCGCGGTTCGTACAATGCGCCAGTTATTAATGCCTCTTTATCGAGCTTAGCTTGCGAGGACGGTAAGCCCAGCCCCAGTAACGAAAAGGGTAGATGCCTTGTTTCACGTGGGTGCACGACCACTCAAACGCAATACTGCTCGCTCTTCTCGCAGACTACTCTGACTAAGGGGAGATTTATGATTTGTTCTTCTAGTGCGCCGCAAGAAAGTATGCATTAGACCATTTCTGAGGGTTTACTTTATATACTCCGTTCTATGATGAGATGGCAGTGGAAGCTACGTGCTTAATGGATCAAGCTCCCACTTGTACCCACTTGCAGAAAGTGGGGTCGGACAATGCAAGGAAGGCGCTGCATTGGTCCAGCCAGCGCGTATAGTTTCCTTGAACCCTATCAAGTTAGGGGTGAAACGGAGTATCAGTTGCGTGGATTCTGTTTGTGGAAAGTGCATGCACTCTCGCGAGGTATTTTACCGCGATGTACCGGGAGGACCAATCACTGGTGTTCCTTTAATCAGCCCAGCCAATGAGAACGACGTGGGACATCACGCACGAAGAACCCTATGCTACCTCTGTATCAATAAGGGCGTATTCGCCATTAAGACTTCGTGGCCATTGGTGCGATACCCTTGGCCCTTATCGTTGGCTTAAACAAAAACCGTGATTGGTGTTCCGAGTAGATCCTGGCGCAGTATTCTTCCGGACCTTTCGGTGAGTGCATTCAGGGCCTCTAAACTCGTCAAACACCAAGTTGGGGCCGAAGTTGACCGAGCCCACCGATTCTCTCATGACGACGATGACTTCGCGCTTTTCTTGCCGACGTCCAATTGGCGCGCTACGCCAAGTTTCGTGTCCAACTTTGTGTTTGTCCAGTTTAGGGCCCCTGGTGGAGTTTATCGTAGTCGCTGTGTTTGATATCTGGGCGAAGTGGCATCGCGATATCGAGCCACCGATGTGGGCGTACTTGGAATCGCCAGTGACGACAACCTGGGGCTTTGCAGCTACCTGCGAGCGGACACCTACTCGATTGCTTGCAAGTACGGCCAGAAGGACTGCGTCGACCATGCGGTCAGACTCTTGCAGTCATGGAGAAGCAACGCACAGGGCTCCAACCCGTAAGTATACCGGGAGGCATTCCTGCCCGTGAGCCTTTGCCGTCCGCCACATTGTTTACCCTAAGTTGCTCTTAGACTTTCTCGCTTCAACCCTCGTGGAATGCATCGATAGATGCCTTTGCGATAAAATTAATGAAAATTAAGAAAAGCGGGACAATCCCTCCCCCCGAGCTCTCTGTTCGCCACGATTGGTTGTTTCCTCCTCTCCAGCGTCCGCTGCACAAAATGGAAGGGGTGGGGGACTCTTTGGGAGGCTTGCCCTGCTTTTCTGAACCTGCAGCGAACGATGGTAGCCCAAATGCCTGATTCGGCGGCCGTTCTAACGTTCCATGGATGCACGTGCGTGGGGTATTTGAGCCGCCTTGGTGACGCTGCATTTTCTAACTGATGTCGTAAAAGGAAAAAGGAAGCAATTCAGACGAGTGACATGTGAGCGCAAACAACACGGCTCCCATTGCGGGAGCGAGGAAGTGGGCCGATCCACAGCAGTTCGGTCAAATTCACGAGTGACCGCGACGAACGAAATTGTTCTATTTTTCGCGCTTTCTGAAGTTGACGTTTCTTTTTTTTTTTTTCTTTTTTCTTTTTTTTTTTTTTTTTGTATGCGGGTATGAGGGGCACGTCAATTCGTATGAAATATTTTTTGCTCGATTTTGAAAGATCGAAGAAAAACGTTGTTCGTGTTCGTGTTCATGTTCATCTTATTTGTTTTATTTTATTATATACTGCAGACCAGTAAATGGTCCGAAAAGAAAAAGCAAACAGAAAAAAAAGGACAGCGAGGCCTGCACGAGATCCTGGAACGAGTCAACATATAAACAAATAAAAAGTAAAAAGTCGCAAAGGCATGTCCCAAATGCGCATCCTCACTGCACGAAGTGTGCAATCGTGTTAACTCCTTTTCGTCTTGAGGGTAGGCATGCTTCTCCATCTCGGTATTACAGTCCCGGCCTACTTTATCCGACGATCTGATCCAAATCAAACGAGGGATAGATCTTTCAATATGTCGGCGAGTGTTTTATTTCTCATTTCCTAAAGGGAGAAGCAAAAGTGAAATTGCGTGGTTACTAGATGGCGCTAAACAACGTTCGGTTTTCTTGTTTCCTCGCAGAATCAATCCGGACTACCGGCCGTTCGTTTACTGCACAGCAGTCGCCCACGGAGACTATGACGACTGGCAATTTTTGTGGCGGACGTACAACGAAACCAAGGATGCTTCAGAAAAGTCCAAGATACTTTCCAGTCTGGGATGTTCCAAGGAACCCTGGATATTGACCAGGTAACAGTATACATTTAGATAACTAGATTTTTAGGGTCGCTTTCAGAGAATGCTTAGCAAGGATTTGTCAAAAAGATTTAATAAAATAGCCCATAAAATTATTTTTTATGAAATGAACGTACCAGTGACGTCTATAAAGCGCGGTGTTATATATCTTTAAAAAAAATCTAAATACGCCATTGGCAATGTCTTTTTTACTGAAACCAGTAGAAGCAGAATGAATTTTTTATCGATGAAGGATTTGTTGGACGGGCTGTTAGTAAAAGCGATAAAAGACTAGCAAAAACGAAGCTACTAAGCTTCAAAATGATGGGTATGGAACAAAACGTCAATGTAGCCAGTAGCCAGTAGAACATCACAAGGACATCACTATGACAGTCGCATGAGGAAAACAAATATTCGGATTTCTCAGCGACACTCACGTTTGAGCACAATATAAAAATGAAAACGCTCATTCTTATTTATTTACGTTCCGGAGGCACTGGTGTTCAATCTCTGGCCCGCGTTGGCCTCCTTTGGATGACGCCGGGAAGTCAGCACTGCAGGCCTTGCTATACAGATAGAGGTGTCGATAGTGTAGGTCCAACTCGTCGGCGACTCTGACGTCAGGCCGCTGTGGTGTCACTGCTGTTACTACAGCGCATGCGCAGACGGTTCACCTCACGCTAATCTGCATTTCTGTGCACGCGCAGTGCCAGCCCCGGTTTTGGCCAAACGGGGGTTAGTTATATATAGGGTTCCACGTTTTCGGTTTTCATTTTTTCGAAATTCGGCGTACCTTTTTCGGTGTTTATTTTAAAATTCAATTTTTTTTTGTATATTTATGCCCACGAAAGGTTACCGTTTTTTCCGGTGAATATGAAAGAAACGCTATCGGACACCGGATCACTAGATCCTTGTAGCTCTGATATTTGTGATCACTCGCAGAATAATGACACAGAAACATACGTGGTCCTCGCTACAACTTTTGTGAGGACACACTTCAAAATCGCGGAATTCGCGGGCATAATCTTCAGCGCGCTCCTTTTTCCTTCCCATTCTGACGACGCGACCGTCTGAGGGTGTTAAGAAAGGTATTGGCGCCTTTCCTCGGTGTCCCCTGGAGTGCACGAAGCGAAAAACCTTATACTAGCCAACACCCAAACTTTTTTTTTTTTTGACCGGGAACTCGGCACGCTATGCCCAATCACAGAAAGGACACAAATGTCCCGCGAAGGCCAATCCAAGACCTATTTTGTTGCATGTTGAACCTCGGAAGAGGGCAATCACAAAGAGGGCAATCACAATGTCGAACCTCGCAAAGCCCTCTCTCTGTCTCTATCTCTCTCTCCCCCCTCCCCACCCTGCCCCTAGCCACCTCAACACGGCCCTAAAAAAAGTGACCTTTTTGGTTAAAACCGAATTTTACAAAATGAATTAGACGTACTTTTATCGGTTTAAACCGAAAATTCCGAACCTACAAACTGACCGTTTTCGGTTAAAACCGAATTTCCGAAAATGGATTCGGCATACTCGCTTTATACCGAAAAATCTCAACCCTAGCTATGTACCACCTCCTCTTTCGCGCCTTTGCAGTTTCCTGGAGAAGGTCATCACGCCGAGTTCCGGAATCCGTCGCCAGGACGGCGCTGCGGTCTTTACTTCAGTGGGGAGCTCCGTCTACGGACGAAGCATCGCTTTCAACTTCCTTTTGAGCAACTGGGCCCAAATCCACAAAATGTGAGTCGTTTCTTGAAATGGCGGCCATGTCTCTCACTTGCCGTTTCTGGTTCGCGTTTAAACGCGCGTTGTAATGTGAACGTTCGAAACTCGAGGGAAGATGAAAATAAAACCCAGAGACGAGACCTGAAAAATCCACAATATGTATTACAAAAAAGAAAAAGAAAAGAAACTAAAGGCGAAAAATTAACAATAAACAAGAACTCGACAAATTTACAAAGTCCGGATCAGTTCGAAGATTCAGGGCAACTGGTTGTCGTCTTGTCGTCAGTCTGGGACTCTGGGGGTTGGTTGGGGTGTTTCTTCGGGAGAGGCGATGGCGGAGGGTGTACCATGGTGGGACACCGGAGAGAGGGCGGGTTTGGATTCCTCTCGGTCCTGAATACGGACGTCCCGCAGCGTGCCGATGACGGAAGCAGTCTTCCGGTAACGTAGATAAAGCGGCACCCTTGTGGCACACATCCTGCTAGCTTAGTCCTGGCTTGCGGCGTGCCTCAAGCGCCCAGTCTTGGCTGTCGGCCGCAGGCTGTTCTGCCCAAACTCTCTCGTGCCCTTCTTTGCGTCATCTTCTTTTTTCCTTCTAACAATGTCCACATCACCAGACACGTTTCCATTAAGTATTTTGTTCCACTTCCGAACAAATTCTTCCGCGACTAGATGCACGGAAATTCTTCCGTGCATCTTGTCGCGGAAGAATCTGCTCAGTCAAACCTTTTTTGCGGAAAAGTCAAAAGTCAACGAATCAAAAGCGGTGCAGTGAGACCACAAATAATGAACGAGAATGCTGACATTTCTCACAGGTAGGAATACTTTCACCATTGCAGGTACGCGGGCAGCGCATTTACCCTGCCGCGGGTATTCTCTGCGGCGACAGGGAACATCCGTTCTCGGTTCGAGCTGGATCAGGTAAAGTGCTTTGCTCCTACATCATTGGAGACGCCATGCCCACTTCCAGACGTACTCGAAAATGTTCATGTTTGATTAACTGAGCCACTTACTGCTCTTGGTAGAAATGGGGAGCCAGAAATAACTTTCAAAGACATCGACAAACTAAAGAACTGTTGACAACGCGAAAGCCAAAGATCGGTGGGGGAAAAAATTTTTTTCTTCCATTTTATGTGTTCTTGGGGTTTTTTGGTCGCCGCAATATTTGAAGTATAATCGCGTGCTTAGCACCCAAATTGTGAATACGGGATCTTGCGATCTTCCGGAAAGCTACGACGTTATGGCAAATATAAACACGGCGACTTATGCCCCTGTCACACGGCAGAATTAATGTCATTTCCAGGGAATGACATTCGCCTCGGACCTGAGTTGTTCGCTGCCACACAGGAACATTTAAAGACATGAGCTGAACATGACATTCTTTGCTACCACCTAAGTTCGGTAAAACTACTTGAAACACGAAAAAATAAAACACATAGGGACGGACACACACAGACGGGACAGTTCTTTCAATTAGCAACCGACCTTTATGATGCCTCCTCAATGGGTCAGCGCTTCTCCAACCCAACCCTCGAAAAAAGAGAAAGAAAACCCCCGAAACAAAAAATTACGCCGTTAAAAACAGGAAAAAAGAAAGACCCAAGATACTGCAATTAAAATTAAAAGAAAAACAAGGAAGAATCCTATCGTCCCTAAAAAAAAAGGAAAGGAAACACCGCCGGAAAAAGAAAAAGCGCAGAACAAACTTGAGCTCACCGCTCCAACTCCTCTTTCAGAAGCTCTACCTCTGCCTTGGCGGAGGTAGAGTTGAGAAATGAGAAATCCCGACGGCAGAGCCACAGTGAAGAACAGCCCTTGAAATTGTAGGAACAAAATTAGGCAAACTAAATGTTAGTATTTATGTGCGTTATACAGATAAATTCGTTTTTCTGGCATTCAGGGGTTTTACATAACAGAATTTCATAGAACTACTGCGTGTTTGGGACAATAGAAAACCGCATTTTTTCGCGCCGCGGTAATAAACTGCGCATCGGCGAACCCTCAGTCTCGGCCAAAATATATGCCGCTAGTGACTACGATCAGATGACGAATCTTTTAGGACTTACCGCAATCCTTCCGAAAGTTATACGCACTTTCTTGCGTTCTGTTCCGAGCAAATACTCAGGGCCTATTCCCGGTATCGTACTCCGTTCTTCCGTATTCTCAGATTTTGCTGACCGTTTTCTCACTAAAAATTTCCGAAAATGAAGCTTCTGTACGAGACAACAAAAAGATTTTGAAGCTGTGGAATGTAGTCCCATTCGCTAGCAATGGCGTTTGGGCCTAAACTGAGCGTTCTGCGACGTGTAGCTCATTTTTTCAGTGATAAAAACACGGTTCTCTTCTCTACCAAACACGCTATCTTTTTGTACCTTAAAATAAGAAGTAAGCTCCATTCTTGTTCATTTTAGGGTTCTATCTGACGTTCTGATCAGAGTTATAATATCACAGGCTCCATTTTCTTTCGCATTTTACGCCAACTGGCGTCAAATTTGAACTACTACTGTATGAAAAAAAAGCGTACTATTATATTTAAAGAATACTGAAGACATTGTCAACCCTGAAACCCCGTTTTATTTTCCGAAAACGATACACAAACAGTTTACTATAGTAGATTAACCTAATCATCATCCTCGAGCTACACGACATTAAAACGTTCCGTGTGACAGAGTTTAAGCTTAGAGTCGTTCGTGATCGGAATGGCCCTAGCTGGAAATTACGTCAATTTTGACGTGTGACGGAGGTTAGTCAAAACTTGCAACCAAAGATTGCCGGCTTGTTACTATACTCCGTTCACCCTTAAGCTGAGACTGTACTTTGTTTCAGCTTAGGTGCGAGCGCGGCCGATGTTATGAGCCGAAGTGCCAATCAGACAGCGAAAGAGGCACAACGTCATGGCGTGCTCTCGGCAGTTGATAGGACCAGTCGGTATTCGCCGTCTCTCTGTGCGTGCTACTCCGCCGGCTAATCCTATCAAGTGCAGAGAGTACGCCATGACGTTGCGCTTTTTAAGCTGTTTGATTGGCCCTTCGGCTCATAACATCGGCCATGCTCGCACCGAAGGTGAAACGAAGTATAGAAGCTCCGCCTTTAGCGCGAGCTTTCTGCTTTCGCTAACACCAGTGTGAACGTGCAGGCATGCGCAACTAAAGCACTGCGGAAGCCAGCGAGCTCGCACTTCCGCAGCTCAGCTTCTACACACTCGTAGAAATACCAATTCGTCTACTTTCCCGCCCAACACTCGGAGAGCCAATCACCGTAACTTATAAAGGCAGCTCTGCCAATGACGATGCCGAAACATGTTTAGACCAAAAAATGCACTCTGACTTGTGACATTAAGCAATGCAAGCCTGGCGTTTTGCATTACTTAATGCCACAACTCAGGCTGCGTTTTTTGGTCTAAACATATGTTTCGGCATCGTCATTCGCTGACCTGTCTCCGGAAGTTGCGCTGATTGGCTCGCCGAGTGTTTTGCGGGAAAGAAGACGCACAGGCTTTTTTTCGAGTGCAGGAGATTTTCAACAAAAATATCAAGGTTAATATATAGCAAGGCCATAAAAATGTTAATGTCCTTGCTATTTGTCGCGAAGATTTTCCAATTTGACAGCTTCGGTTACAACTTACAAACGTAATACAAGGCTAGACATTTCGCCGTCGCGGTCAATTTCTTCTTTCATTTCGAGAGTTTGTTAAGAGCAGACTCGTTCGTAATGCGTTCAAAGTAACCCGTTACTTGCGCCTAGTTTCCTTCCTCGGTAACGAATTACCGACCTTTACTCGTTTTCAGCTGAAGAGAAAAAGAAAACAAGTTTTGCACGGCAATGGTCATACGCCGCGTGGAATAGTTCGTAGAAGATTTCATTGTCGAAGAAAGAAGCCATGCTTTTGGGCTTTGGCAGCGTATAAGTCTTAATAAGATAGCATATATCTAATCTAAAGCGCTCGTACGTGCATCTTATTTCTCTTCATAAAGGAGGAAATGATTCTCCGCGAGGAGCAGGGCTTTTGTTGTAAGCTGAAAACGAGTATGCGGAGTGAAAGTCGTCTGCTTCTTACTCAGGAGTTGCGGTGACATCATAACGACGACAAGCTCTAATTGGATCTTTTTTTAAGGATAGTGCGTAGACCGCAATGCTAGATGCCTGGAGGTCTAATCACTATTTTTTTTCAATCAGCCAATGAGAACTTGGCGTTCTGACATCATCGCAACCCCTGTGCTAGAAGCAGACGAATATTTCCTGTTCTAAGGAAAGAAACGAGTAACATTCGACCAAGTTCTGTAATTCGCGCGACGAGAAAGCTCTGGATAGACCATAAATATGTGCACAAGGTATGTCAAAGTAGCTATCCCTAAATGAACTCGTTAGAAAGCGAGGATATATTAACGCTTCATAAAAACGGCACACTCCTAGAAGCGAGAAAATACCACGTTACTGTCCAGCTGAGGTAACGCGTTCCTTCCGAATCGCATTAACGAGTAACGTACTTACTAGAAGGGAAAGAGCGCAGGCGAGCTCAGGGTTTTCAACTATGTAAGTACTGTACTCTATTTTACCTTATGATGTACCGCAGGAAAGGCTAGAAGCGCGACCTCTTTGCTCTAGGGCATATCTCGGCGGCACAAGCTCTCGTGCACTAAGGGCAGCTGTCAACGCTATGAGCTCGCGCTTCCAGCCTTCGCCGCGGTACAACATAAGGTGAAACGGGGTATAGTCACTTTTCGAGTGAGTATAACGAAGAATGGTATGTAGCTCATATTTCTTTGTAACGCGTACGTGCCTGGTTACGAGAACAAACACAAATTGGTTCGAGGATATATGCTTGTGACGTTATGAACCTGTGTCGTGTATTTTCCTGGTTTCTTTCTTTTGTTTTCAGCTCAAGACCTTCTACAAACAGAACCAAGGAACCGTTTCGTCGATAGAGCGAACTTACAGACAGACCGTAGAGAGGGCCGAGTTCAACATGCGGTGGATGGACAAGAACTACGAGAAGATAGGCGAGTGGCTCGTCGCCAAGAGCGGATAAGTTCTTCTAGGCTCTAGAGTTCAAAATCAAAGCCCCTTCCAATGTCTTCCCCGTGCCAATACGGCTTGTACATTTCATGTAAAAAAAAAAGGCAAAGGATGCACGCTGCTGTTTCGTGCGCAAAACTTTTGGCGGGTTTTTCGCACGAAAAGGAACGACCAACTTACTTTATGCATCGCAGACTACTACGCGAGATTTACGTGGAAATAAAATCATCGTCCTTGTTGAACGCGGTGTTTGACATCTGAGACCACTGGTAGGGTACGTGGCGCCATATAGTAGCAGCTGTGCTTATTATCCGAGTCCGCCATTGTTTGGCCACGTACTCTGAGCTTGTATTAAATACGAGGGTTGCATCAGCGCTCGGCGTGGACTCGGCTCAAATCGTATCGCAAACTAGTTCTCCGTCAGCGTTCGGCGAGGACTCGGATCCAATCACACGCCTCGTGGCCCAGTAATGGCGGCCGGCAATGTCGCTCGAGGAACTTTTGGAAAAGGCTATTTGCGCCACTTCGGGTGCACCGGGTGCACTTCAGTGGCCGTTTTCAGGTGACGCAAGTACATCCGACTCGAATTCTAGCGAAAATACGTGAGATACGATTGAATTAGGTTATGATGGCTTAACCCGTATTGGGTGGGTCCCAGCTTAGAAAGTACAAAAATGGAAACGAAAGAAAAGAAAAAATAGTTGTTGTGACAAAAATGGTTTCAAGCTCGCTAAAGTTTTCTTCAGTTGCGACCGACTGCACCAGCCGGGATAGTTGGCGAAATTAAGAGCATCAGAGCATAGTCGCTCTTTGCAGGATACAGACAGCCGGCCCATCGGACGCCAAAATGGCTTCGGGGGAGGCGCCGCGGGATGGCAGGAAAATAAAAACGGAGTACGCAAAGGTTCATGCGATTCAAATACGTCCCCAGTCGTGCTTCTCGGGTACTGTCGCGGTTTTAGGGACTGCCACCAACTTGATGTTCGATTGCCTACTCCTCGTCTTCCGTTAGCACGACCGACCTTTCTTCGCGCCAGAATTCAATTGTTTGAGTCGTTTATCCCTTCGCATTATTCGTACAAGAATATCTAGCTGTTTTATATTGTAAGGTACCGTTCATTCGGAAGCTTCAGATTTGGAGGGCAGCATTCACTCGTTTCTTTGACGTATGCATTTCGGGATGGCAGAGGCTTTGAATAGTACGCGAGTTGAATGTAATTAATGGTGCCGAAAACGATAGTTTGAAAGTTTCAAACACAGAGATATTAGTTTGTTTAGGCTGAATGACCTCCTTACGATGAGATTTGGGTTGCGGTCGGTTTGAGGACAGCGCGCGGGCTGAAACTTCACACGTCCATTGCATGCTAACTTACATTTACGTGCCCAATATTTGAACGTTAGTTATTAACTCGATGTACGAGTACTTATACTTTACACTAAATGCTGAGAAACGGATAACTCCTCGAAGAAACGGATTGACGATTACAACATTAACATGAGTGCCCAAGAGCACCCATAGAGATTGTTGTCTTTCATCTACACAACGCGCATTATTTAAATGCCCCTGATTAGTTACATAATAATTAAAAAACAAAGATGGTACGGCGATTAGCGGCGAGATGTTTCAGTGGAGCCCTCATTAGGTTACCTTTCGTGACGTCATTACCTTGCGAACAGCAAGTTCGATGGTGTTTGTTACTTGCATGGTGGAAGCTTGAAATCGTTGCGCTCTCAAAGCAGCACTGCCAACACTGTCGAAATTAAAGTTCTCGTATTCCTCTCATTTCCGTTGATAAGAAATCCTTTGCTGACGTCATAGTCGGCATTCGGCCAATCGTGGCAAGCCGACCACAGCGACGCTTTCGGTCGCGCACGTCGCCAATTGGCGACGAAATGCTTCGGTGGCGTCCTCTTATATTTCCTGTACCTGACGTCACTACCGAAATCATTAGTAGCGAGCGACAAGTTCCATGATGGGTAAAAAGCGCGGTGGAAGTCTGGTCATCACGTTCCCGGTAAATCAACACCGTGAGAGCAGAAATAATCCTACTCAAGACGTCATAGCCAGCGTTTGATCAATCGTGGAAGGCCGACGACAGCGACGTTTTTAGTCGCGCACGTCGCCAATACTTCGAGAAGTATGTATTTCCTTCCCTCCGATTTTAAAGGTCATTCTACGTACGTCAGTGAGTTGGGAAGCAGGTAGGTTACCACTTTTTATTAGCTAGTCTGGTGCATCCTGGCTGTACCAGGTCGTAAAAAAAATATAGTGTACCCGATTAAGAGCACAGGTAAAGTGGGACCATCGGGGTCTTAAAAACGATTCTTGACGATGCATTCCTTGGGGAACGGATAATCCTCCAGATCTCCATTGATCGCTAGGCACAACCCGTTGGAGCAGACACCCCTCGTTGGGCTTCCAGCGTTGTTCGGTGGCTGCGGAAAGAAAATGGATTTTGTGAGGGCACGGATCAAAAATCATATATAAAAACACTTAAGCATTTTCGTAAAATGACAGTAGTTCTATGATTATTCTTCACTAGAACTTTACTTGAAAAAATGTTGGTTCTGATCTGCTGCCTCCTCAGTAGTATCTGAGAAACATCTTTAATTATGCGATGTTTCAGACTTCTTCGTATTTTGATGTACGATGTGAAATCAACCATTTGTTATCCTGTTTTATACTTCAGAGGTACATTAATATAAAAACTGATAAACACAGCTTTGCGTCATAGCATCAAAGGTAAAACATTAGGGGAAAACCGAAATTCGTAACCTTCGAGCCGCTCAACTATTATGTGTGTTTTTATTTTCCAAGTACTCGCGAAGGTTATTAGCCTTCGTGGCGTGTTGGCACTATCGACAGAACAATTATAAAACATATATTACACTCGCTACTTCAACAATGTATGTATACACCTCCTCACATTGAAAAACGTATGAGAGTTTATTTTTAGATGGTTTTCTCAGAAGGTTTGTCCGGAGTTGGTCCTTGCGGTCTTACGTTAGTGAGACCTTTCTAAATTATCTCCTTTTATCGGATCATATGCCACCGTAATGGCCTGTTTCTCATCTACACCTTTTCTCGCAATAATCATTTGGCGCTAAAAAAAAGCGACGTTATCGCCCCAAAAATAGAATGCCGCAAGACTTTCATAGGAAACTCGATAATAATAGCAACTCGAGCAATGTTCTTACCGTGCACCGGACGTTGTCTTTGTACTTTCCAAAGCCGACTCCCGATGGACATTTATAAAGGCAGCCCTTGACTTCCATGGCCTGTGGGAGACAGATGATAAGTCACCGCAGCACGTCATGCCACACGTACGAAACCAAACAGATAACTAAAGAAGTTACAAAAACAAAAACATATTTATCCCAAAATATTGCAGTATTTGTCGTTGCTTCTTCGCGGGCCGATAGAGAATTTTCGTTTATAGCGTGTTATGGTCGATCAAAAGATCTATAGTCTGATGGACTGAAAAAAAAAAAATTAACGCAAAAGTAACGTGCGTTTCTTCTTATCCGTAACGGTTACGCGTTCCTTTTATTTTCAAGAAACGAAAGACGGCAACCTTTATTTCCAACTAACGATTAATGTATTTCGTTATTTTTTTTTTTCGGTAACACCTACAACGCTGCAGGTAACCGATATGCCCTCTACAGTTTAACCGTCTCGGAATATAACAGACTAAGCAAGACGCAACAAACTGACTAATCTCAGCGAAAAACATTGAATCTTCAAAAAGCAATGCCCGGTGTGTAGTTCGGTGGGCGGCGCCGGAAACGACACAGTCTAAGAATCAATAGTTTTAAACTGTCGTCCTCTTTTACAACTATGCATCTAGCATTCTTGGAGGGGGAGTCCCCTCCACTTATTTCAAGATGCCTTAAAGCAGGATGCTTTATTCTAGACGTTTCGCAATAAAAGGGTTTCTGGTTGTTACCATCGATCTTGTTCCAGATGTCACGATTCAAAAATTCCGCAGAGACACTTAGGACTGCTTACGTTTGGGAACGCGAAAGCATGACGCACGGCTCAGTTCTAATCTGCCGGAACCGTGGAGCCGCCGTGGAGTCGGGGATGCGTGCTCGTCTCGCTCCCCGGAGGCCCGGGTTCGATTCCCACCCGGACCGAAATGTACGCAGTTGTTTTGCAGCCAATGGGAATTTCGATGCCGTTGCGCCGCTACAGACGACGCCCAGCCAATGGGAATTTAGTTGCCGTCCTCACCGGCTTCGCTGAATGCGACAGTCAATGCTTTCGCCTTAAAAGCGATTTGTCCGCAGAGAACGAGCGAGCAGTGCGTCATGCTCATTATCTCTGCAAGGCAGATGCGTTTTCGCGCCACGTTTCACGCTTAGTCATTGGCTCGATCCGCCCTACAAAAGAAATGAAGGGGTTGAAAAGAAAAGACCCAAGGAGGCAGAGAACAAAAAGACCAGGCGCCCTAAACTCGTCAAACACAAAGTTGGAGCCGAAGTTGACGGAGTGCGCCGATTGGACAATCACGACGATGACTTGGCGTTTTTCTCGTCGACGTCCAATCGGCGCGCTCCGCGAACTTTCGGCTACAACTTTGTGTTCGGCGAGTTTAGGGCTCGAGGAGCCCTAAACTCGTCGAACACAAAGTTGGAGCCGAAAGTTCGCGGAGCGCGCCGATTGGACGCTGACGAAAAAAGCGCCAAGTCATCGTCGGTATAGTCCAATCGGCGCGCTCCGTGAACTTCGACCCCAACTTTGTGTTTGACGAGTTTAGGGCCCCAGAAGTAGAAAGTGGAAAACAAGTACGATGTTCCCTTTGTGTTCTCTGCCCTATAGAAGTTGGCTGGGTTGTGCTCCCGCATTTCTGATGAGAAGGCAAAAGCACCATGTGATAAGAAACACGTCACCCCTTACGTGGACTGCACAGTGGGTGTCGTCTACGAAATCCCACTGAGTTCTGGTAAAATATACATCGGCCAGACGGGGCGGTGCATCAGTGACCGAGCACGGGAGCACGCATTATATCAGTAAAAAATAAATATGGCTCGCATTTGCCAATACATTGCAACACGTGTGGCTGCGTTCTGCGATTTCAGCAGATAAGGATTCTGGGTAGAAGACGAGAGACGGTCGCTTGAGAGCTATTGGAATCAGTCTTTATCAAAAAAAGTGGGACGGCATGTGTCAGCGACACTTCTATTGTACTTCATAGTAACGAGTTTCAGTTTTTGAATGATCGTGCACAAAATTAGTCAAATTTTATGTGGTGCTGCTTTGCCTGTCGTGTATATATATATGCTTGCTTTTCCTGAGTAAAACTAGTTAAAAGTTTGCGCTTGTCCTGTATACTTCTTGCCCTCGTCTTTTTTGCGCTGTTTTATATGTTTGACAGTCTTACGTCTTTATGGTCACATAAGAGCCGAAAAAAGGCAAGATACGTGGTGAGTCCCACGCATCTCATTATCGTTCCGCAATCAATCAGATTGCAACGTTGGCCGAGGAAGACGCTGAAGCACCAATCACGAAGCAAGAAGCCTGAAGTTAGGCCACGCCCCGCGTTTCGTAAGCTGTCCAGCGACTACTCTAAAAAAATGACCATGTGTCTACCCCTCCACCCCAAAAACTCCCCACAGGCAAGCTGGAGTAATCAAAAATATAAAAAAGATTAAAAAAAAACGTTTCCACGAAAACAAATTTCTCTGTAACACCGAACATGAAGTTTTAAGGCGCTGTTAATCTGCTAATACATCCTAGAAGAAACAGCGTGCAGACACCGTCTGGGGCGTGCTTCTTCCTCGTACGATTGGTCATATACTAAAACTGTCTGTACATGGGAACGAAGCAAACATCTCTCGAACATGCGCCTGAGTCGTGTCCGCGGATCGCCCTGTCATGGCCATGCTTGACTCTGCAAGTGCTCTGCGGGAAAGTAGACGCACCGGCACTCCTCCAAATTTAAGAATACTCGTCGGCCAATCGCTACCACGGAAAACATCCCTCGGGAATGACGAAAAGCAGGCAACGCTTCCATGCGAAAATGTAGCGTGAGTACTCGGACGGGGAAGACCCGTGAAACCTATTTACGCTTCGTGAATTTGAGGAACACCTGGGTCATTCCGTAGAGATCAGCGATTGGCCCCCTTCGCGCCTTCTTGTCACAACGCCGCGTGGTTCAACGCTCCGGGAATGACCGCGGAGGTTTACGACTTACCCCGTTGGCCGGACATATCGTGCCACATTTGTTGAAGATGGCTTCTGATGGGACCAGGGCTACAAAAAAAGGAACCGTAGTCAACAGGTATTTTGGGACAACACAACCGTCACTGGTGTTTGGTCGCCGTTTAACCTGGATCGAGTGTCAAGATGCCCATTTATCTTAACGCGAGACTCAGCTGGAGTGTGCGTATTTTCTGTATAGTTGCCCAGCAATTTTATTTTGGCTCGGGTATTCCGTTTAATTTTATGACAATAAAATGCTTAGATGGGCCAGTTGGTACATCGTGGGAAATAAGCGCCAAAAGAACTTGCGTATAAGTCATTTTATGACTTATACACCGGACGTGCAAAATAAAATAAAATAAATAAAAGAAACTGATTTATTTGCCTAGGTTTTATTACAGCTATAGCGCAGAAGCTAAATGTAATATTCTCACTATTACACTCATTGAATGCTACCGGAAATGCCTTTTTCGTATCCGACATAAATTCTATTTTCGTGCCCTCGAACTCGTTGTCATGCGAACCTCGGCGCCGAGAAGATAAAAAGCCGCGGTCCGCTAGATTTTTATTTTTGTTTTCGCGACCCATAGAAAGGATTCCATATCTTTTGTTACAGTCATGTAGGAGACACGTGCTGTCCCCAACTTCCATGGGCACGTGATCATGAAAATATCAGCGCGGCACTTGAGCATAGCCTTGCAAAGGAAGGTTTGGTGAAACATGCACTTTTTTACCCTCCAATCCGTGCCATATTTGGTGCTGTTTCTTTTTCTTTCTTTTTTTTTTTCTGATAAACTCGCCTTATCAAACAGTTCCATGAACCGCAACGTTTCAAAATTTTTGTAAATAGTTCCCTGAAGTAATTTTATAATTATTAATGAAGCAACTGTTTACGAGAATACTTCCAAGTCTATACGCACTGTCAGAGCATTACTAGATGACAGAAAGTATAAAACGAAACACAGACGAGTACATTCTTTTGAAAGAATGTACTCGTCTGTGTTCCGTCCTCTCTCTGTTTTATACTTTCTGTTATCTAGTAGATCTTACCAACACGCTCGTTAGGAATATAATATGAGAGCATGTACGTACCTATGACTAAAACGAAGAAGGCTACAGCCACGGTTGCCGCTCGAACGTTCATCATGATGACGAGGCTGATGCTGCGAATGGCTACAGTTTTCGAGAGGAGATCTTCAGTGAGGTTCGGCGGTTCTCGCCGAATCTTATATAGTCCTTCTTTCTGTTTAATTTCGCAACGATAATTCGCGACGGAGAAACATATCAGTAACCGACATGTGCAAGGTTTACAGACCTTTCGCAGCATGTGGTGAAGATAACACATCTTGTGTGATATCATTATTATCAAGTACGGAAGGCGTTCAAATATTTCATATCTCTGAAATGTCGAACGTCAACGTCAAAGGGCGACAATAATAATCTTATCAAGTCCGGGAGGTGTTCTAATGTTTCGTTCATTTCTGAGAAATGTCGAACGTCGAAGTTAGAGAGCGACAATTCGTTGCACTTATCTTATCAGCTCCCCTGTGCAAATCCCAGCCGCCGGTGGAGCAGCAAGAAGTCTAGATTAGAACCGACATCAATAAAGGGCAACTCCGGTCAATATATATATGGGTGGTTTCATCTCAAATCGTGCAGGCAAAAAGGGTCGAATTTTTAATTTCGATGAAAAAAAATATATGTTGTGGCGCCGTTTCTAAACCCGCAGTCGACACAAACCGAAAGTTCGTCGGATTTTTTGTTCTCGACTTATGAATCTTTAAAGAGGCCGTGGCGAAAAGCAGTGTTTTTCACACCCGTCGTGGGTCGGATGTTTCGCTTGATCTCCCGCAATAGATTTTCAGTCCACATTATATTATCTTTTTTGAAGCACTCTGTGGACACATTTAAAAGGCTCCAATACCATGAAATAATTTTAGGCCTTTTGCTTTTTTTCTGTAAAAATGTCAAAAACGCCTCCTCGGTCAATTGTTGACAAACTTTGACAATTAATTACTGGCGATCTACTTGGGTTAGGCCGATATTTTTTATGTCCACGGAGAGCCCAAAACACGCTCTTTCTATTTGTTATAAAATGCCTTGACTGCATAAAATATCCTTTGCGGTACGTTTACGTTAATATTAGAGAGTATTAGGGAGTTTTAGAATAGCGCACGCTAAAGCTTTGCGCACGCAAAGAATAGCGTCGTCGCCACTGCGCATGCTCCGAACGCAAACCAGGTTTTGCGCTTTGTGTGCGCAATTTTAGCGTGCGCTATTTCTCGGAAATAGCGTGCGTACGCAAAGAGCCTTTGCGCGCTTTGCGCTTCTCCAAGGAGGATTCATGATGAGAAGTTGGCTAAAGCCAAGACGAGCGGAGTTAAGCAAAAATGGCGGCTACCAGGATTATGTCGGCGGCTGCTTTGGCGGCGTCGTGAGTGCAACATCGGCGGCATCCTCGCCACTGCGATTTTCAATACGAGACAAAATTGTACTCGGTTCGGCAACGATCACCGGCAACATGAGGCTTGCCACGCGCGAACACTTCTCGGCGAAGGTACGATGTGCGAAGGTAAGTACACGAGACCTCTCTTGCCGAGGCGACGCAAGCGGGCACGACCGGTCAACCGCTCGCGTCGCATTCTCGTGTTTAAACAAATCTAAAATGGTACTTTGGACCAAAAAACTTGTTTCTTTCTAAAGTTACAGCATTTCGTGTGTGAAATAAACATTGTGACTGTATCTTGGCGGCGTCGCAAGCGCGAGATGCTTGGGCTTTTGCGTCGCGACGGAGAAACGCTATTCTAAAATTCTCTTGCGTCGCGGGCGCTAATTACAAGCGCTAAATTTAGCGCTAGCGTGCGCTAAAATTGCGTACGTTATTCTAAACCTCCCTATTAGCTTACCGCCTACCGGGCGACCGGGGGGTTACCGCGACCGTCACTGCAGAACTGCGCATGCGCCAATTATGCCACGCTACTCGGTTTACCGCGTTTACCGTCAATGGCGACTGCCGGGCATCGGCTCCGACGGCCGGCGTAGACTAATCACTTACTGTTTTGGAATGGCGGGGGAGGCGTCTAGAAACAATCGTCGCACCACATAACATGGGAAAGGGCAAGTGAAGCGGCTCTGGTTGGCCTATAAAGGCTTTCGCCTACCCGAGGTCCATAGCAAAGATCCGGGCTTCCATGGCCGCCGGACAGGCCGGTTGAATAGATGGATGGTAACTGCTATGCCCCTTGTTTCGGGCGGCAACCTGAGCCACCTAGCCGACATTAGAGACTGGTGCTGATGGCAATGG
Organism: Ixodes scapularis; assembly: GCF_016920785.2. NCBI lineage: Eukaryota > Metazoa > Arthropoda > Arachnida > Ixodida > Ixodidae > Ixodes > Ixodes scapularis. The sequence continues at coordinate 979,648 of NW_024609835.1, forward strand.
AGCTGCGAATGCAAACAAGCAGCGTACAGGATGATGCTGTTTGCTTGCATTCGTGGGAGAACGGTGGCCGAGTGGGCTAACGCACCACAGCTCGGAGCACGTGTAGCGAAAGCTCGCGCTGCAGAACTCGGAGCACTGGGACGGCGTCGGCTAGCCCTCGACGGATGCGTTTGGCTTGAGGCGCGACAAGTATCCAACAGCTTAGCTGACAAATTAAGTTACTTGGTCGTATACCAAGGAAGTACCACTATAACTACTCGTAATAAGGAAAATATTTTTTAAAAGTGTCTTTTTATGCGGCATTTGTCCAAATAAATGTACCGCTTTAAAAACGAACCACGCCGGTATTCACTATCATCATCATGACTTTTTCCAGCCGTCGGAGAAAGAAGAAACTTCCATAGGCGCGGTTACGGTATGCTAAAACGTTCTTTACCCGCTACGCTCTCGGTCCGGTACCGGCTCGATGGTCGCGGTCGCGGTAACCCCGGCGGTCGCCCGGTACGCGGTAAGCTAAAACTCTCTATTATGCAAAAAACAAAAAGTACCATTTTTGAAATTGATTTTCTCAAAAAACTCATTTTTAATTTTTTTTATTTTTTGTTCAAATGTAGATATGATAGTTGTCTACACGAAAATCAAGCCTAGAAAGTGTATATTTTGTTTGCATGTTTTATATTTAGGCCACAATATCGGAAAAAGACGTCTTTGTTTTGCAAGACCTAAGTCAGACATAGCGACCCATGCGTCTCTATGAATTGTGAAAAAGTTTTTTTGAATTTTCTTCTGCATTTTGTAATCAATTATAAACAGATTTTGTGGTATTGAATATTTATGTATGTTTTGGTAAGAGCGGGAACCATGAGATACATATCTAACCAAATCAGCAGGCCTAGTAGACTTTCAATAACCAAGAGGCACAGACGTTGTATTGTTTCGATTTATAAACCTTTCAAAGTAAACTAGCACGACTAGCTATTAGCTGTCATATTACTAAGACAAAGAAAGTCACCACATCGTCGATATATTATATACAATTCTTTACGAAACCAAACACTGGGGCTTGTTCACCGCACATCGCACAGGTCACCAGGGAATGTCCTTTCACTTCCGTAATACACAAAAGTGGTGACACAGAAACGGTACAAAACACACAGAGGGTGTGTCATGGAGAGGGGTAGGAAATAAAAATAAATAAATAGGAATTAAATTGCCCAACTCCGATCTTAACGAAAATTGCGTTAAAAAAATAATAATAAAGTATTTAGGTTCGAGCGGTGACAAGGCGATAGGTCCACGCCTGGTGGAGAGTCAGACAAAAAAGTCGATGACACGTAAAGGTAAAACAAAAAAAAAAAAAATCAATAATTTAATAAAGACGGGAAAACTCAGCCGCACATTGCAAGAACAAAAACCAACTCCCCCGGGCATTCCCTAAACGGGACGCAACCAAATGCGTGCGAACACGCTCTCTACATCACTGCCAGGCCGCTACGCCATGACGAAATAAACCCAACAACTGAACAGTGCTAACAGCTAATAAGAAAACATTGAAAAAAAAAAAAAAAACGTTCAGAAAAAATCGCACCCGAGAAACAAAGTTCAGCGGGGCGAAGAAACACACACGAGTCGGTCCCACGACATTCAAGTCTGGCAGGATGACGGCGTCCAGATGATGCTCGAATCTGTTCCTCCCTCTATTACGCACATCCACGACGGCTGTGCGGAACAGTGGCTGTACGAAAGAAAGTGAAGAATAGATTCGAGCAGGCGATGCGCGAGAAGGTAACCGAGACTATGCTTCAAGCTTCATATCGGGAGAGGAGCTTTCGAGTTAGTTTCTGCAGTTACTCAAACTTTCTCTTTCCCCTTCCGTTTTTCAAAAGAACACGTCAACCGGCGCTAACGTTTCATCTCGGGAGAAGCCCACTCTTCACAAACGGTTATAGTTGACAAGGAGGCCGACTTCGACCCAACTAGTCTCCGGGCAGAATACAAACACAAGTATATTTACCAACACGCTCGTTTTAATGTCAGTCTCCGGGCTTTGCTGTTTCCAAAAGAGATACCCCTTTATAAGGACAGAACGAGCGGGTTGGTGGGGATAATTAAACTTAAACACTCCCTTCTCGTTTTCTTCCTCAAGTTTAATAGATAACCCTTCGGTGCTATCGGATCTCCCCGGAGAGAGAGAGAGAGCACGGCCGTTTCAAGGTAAGGATAGGGCGCTCGAAGCTAGGGCAAACAGGCGGTATCGTTTACGCATGCACGGATGGCTGGTTTCAAATTTCCCCCCATCCCTAATGAAACCGGCCCATCTTCGTGTGTGCGTCTGCGGGATTTCTGTCCCGCGCCGCCGGTTTTAGCGCGCTCGCGGCGTTGTTTTGGCTGGCAGAACAGTTGTTGACCGTCGACATTGTAAGGCCGTGGTGTCCTCATCCTTTCAGGCAACGATTCCTTTGCTTTCCCTTGTGCAATACTCTGACAGACTCCTCCTGGGTGGCTGTCACTGTTCGCCGCGTCAACGACAAAATCGTACCATTTCACTCCTCGTGACAAAGGGTGCGCTGCTCGCTTTACTGTCACGGGCCGTCCCATCTAACACAACGAGAGCGAAAGGTCGTGGTCATCTGCTGGCTCCGAAAGGGCGGGACGTTCATGCAGGCCAATGGGGGCCCCGAATCAATAAGACGTCTGCCGACTCCTACACGTTAAAAATTTACGACACCTGCTGGTCTGTTAAGAAGTGTTGCTTTCTCTTTTTGGAACTCCTCCGATGTAGCTTGCCGCCTATAATAAAATTTAAATAATCAATAAATATATCAGGGTGGAAATACTGTATTTCATTTTTATGTGGGAACGTTGAAAAAAAGAAAAAAACTATTTCCAAGCTTGTGAAGACGCGCAATTCGCAAGTTCATTTCGAGCCGTAAAAACACGCTTTTGTACGATATTGACGCTTAAATGTAGAACATACGAACAAAATATACACTTTCTAGGCTTAATTTTCGTGTAGACAGCTATCATATCTACATTTGAACAAAAAATAAAATAAATAAAAAATGGGTTTTTTGAGAAAATCAATTTCAAAAATGGTACTTTTTGGTTTTTTCATAATATTAACGTAAACGTACCGCAAAGGATATTTTATACAGTCAAGGCATTTTATAATAAATATAAAGAGCATGTTTTGGGCTCTCCGTGGACATGAAAAATATCGGTGTAACCCAAGTAGATCGCCAGTAATTAATTGTCAAAGTTCGTCAACAATTGACCGAGGAGGCGTTTTTGACATTTTTACAGAAAAAAGCAAAAGGCCTAAAATTATTTCATGGTATTGGAGCCTTTTAAATGTGTCCACAGAGTGCTTCAAAAAAGATAATATAATGTGGACTGAAAATCTATGGCGGGAGGTTAAGCGAAACATCCGACCAAAAACAGCTCAACGGGACACGGACGAAGTGAAGAAATACTGTGTAGACCAGGAAGCCGTGATCGCATGACATGCCAGTACGGCATAAGTTACGGCCCTGGCAAGCCAATCGGAACGCGACTACGTATCACCGGAGTGCGCTTTTACAGCGAAGAGGTATCATGCTTTTCGCTGCGTCATGCTCCAATACGTGCGTTGCGCTAAACACCGTTCCAAGCTGGGCCTCCTAGCCGGCGCCATTTTAACGAGTGCAGCGCCGCCTATCCTCATCCGGGCATTTGGGAGAATCTGAACTCGCCCGAATGACCGACCGCCATTACTGGACTGTTACCCTGCTCACCGAGTCACACCGATCGCAGCTGCTTCTGCCGGCACGGCTGTCGTATTCGGCGTCCTCGGCTCATCGTCTTTGTCCATGGAGGAAAGCACTATCCTAATTTGTACGTCAGGCATGAGGAAAAGTGCATCCTGCTTTCCTGGCATCTTATTGTGGGTAATTTTTAGCGCGGTTCTGGGGCAGTCGTCGCTCCCAACCCGAACTCGGCGTTTCGATCGCTAGCGAAATTGGGGAGCGCTAGTAAAATTGACGATCGCTAGTGAAATCGAGGATTGAACGAAGCCAGGATGGCACGAATTACGGCATGTGAATTTGCGCTAACTTTCCAGTTGTCGCAGCTTGGGGGCGCCGGGAACATTTGAACTAACTGCGCGGTTAGCGGCTTAGACCTGCGTTGCCACGTCTGCTTTGATTGAAATAGTAACCTCAAATTTAAATATGAATCGATATATAAACACCGAGCAGAGATAGCAAATGCGACGGATCCGTTTTTTTTTTTTTTTTCTGATTTGGAATTTATTGTCAAAATATTGGCACATTGATGTGCCTCTCTGTAATCGCCTCGCGTTAGAATTATTTGTGCGCAAACTGTGTCGTGGCGTGTACTATGAAATCAGTAGACCAGGAGTCACGCAACTGTTTTATTTTTTCAATGTCTAAGCCGCCTTCCGCTAACTTTTCGGTCGTAGCCCAGGCGAAGGAATGGCACGGGGTTCTCCGCAGTCCGCCGGCCGTCCAAGAAATGGCCGGAGCACACAAGACTGCCCTTCGATGGCGAGAAGTTTTTCCTGTTTAAATTCGCCAGCCACCGGCGTCGTATAGGTCTGGAGCAGCGGGGAACCGGTGCAGGAGAAACATGCCACACCCACATTCATCCTGTTCGACAGCGTGGGTCTCGCACACTGAATCGGGGTTTATTTTACTTTTCTTTTTAATTATTTTTTGCAAACAATTACAGCAAAGTGCTGCCCGGTCGATTCTTCTCTTGCATAGGCCATGTCACGCGCAAAAACACGCTATAATATCAAAGCGGCGCCTAGCATTGTCGAAGCAACTTGCCTCCGTACACTGCGCACGTGTTTTCTAACAGTCCACTCCGTGAAGCAGACGAACTTTTGAGGGAAAGGGTGAGCGGAGCGTTGACGCAGAAGCTCTGGTTCGAGAGTGTTTTTCCTTTTCTGCATCGACCTACTTGGAACGGTGTATACGTAGCGCACATCGAAGCCGTCGGCACGCAGTACACGTGGGGCTTATCGTTAACCCTTTGCGAAGTTACAACGAGACGTGCTATGAAACCGTGGGCTCTCACTTTGGCGGCGCCGCCTGGCTGTTGCCGGCTGGCTATAGACCCCTTTCGAAAGACACGTGCCGATTATTAGAAGGTCGGAAACACTGAGCGGAACAATTGGCATCGTGGAACGCGCAAGCCACTCGATGAGATAGAGAACGTCGGAGCACGGCCGGGGAGCCGACGAGCCAATCAGACGGCGTCGAAAGTGGAACGTCGCTGCATCACGTTCTTGTGTGGGTGTGGTTTTGCCTTCTCATCTAACCAAATGCATACAGTGTGGCGTAACGTTGCAGTCCTAGTCCGCCATTGTGCAGGGATTCCACAGCTGCCAACAGATGGCAGTGAAAGGAGTTCATACAGCGCTGCGTGCTGTCTCGTCTTCACTTATTCCGCGTCGCGATGTTTTACCCCGAAATGTACCGCAGACACTCCGTCCCAAGATGTTTTATATTTTAATCACAATTCACACCACGGGGTTTCGTGCCAGAAGAGCGCTGCCTTCAGCGTCATCGTATTGTGCAACGAACGCAGTCAACCAAACGGCGTCAAAAGTGAATCGGCACGGCACTCATCGCCTCTGTGTTTTGCTATAGGACGGACTGCACCCACACGTAAATGCGCCGCGATCCCTCGCTCTTGCGTCAGACCACTGTGGTGGCGCTGTTGTCAGTGCTGGACAAGGCGCAGCTACTTCATCTCACCAGAATCGGGTTTCCGCGCAAGATCAGTGCAGCCACGCCCGGTGTGCGCAAGCGCGGGCTTGTTTGGAAACAGCGTGCATGGCGTGTAGAGCACCGTGCAGGATGCAGCCTATTCCCAACTTTGACCCCTATAGACTTTTTCTGTGTACTCTCGTCCCCAGCCACCTAATAGGCGTGTATGGGCGACGAAAAAATAATCCAACGTTTCAACCTGCAAATATTAAGAAAATAAAGGGGAGGCAAAACGAGAAAGTGTGACGGTTACGCTGATATCCTAAACGCCTTCTATTGGCGTCGCAAAGGTAAAACAATGTTTTCGCCCATACCGGAAATGACGTGAATTCAAGATGGCGGTGCACTTGCAGAAAAGATCTATAGGCTGAGACTGCGGTGGAAGCTTGTGGGATTTCCCTCGCTGCTACCCGCCTCGGAGAATGACACAGCCACACCGGTTCAACAACACGTAAACATTTAATGAGCGCTATCGCCTGCGCCGCGATCCCAACAGCCCCCGCGCATCCCCTGCGACGGCCTTTAATCGGCGGCGGAGCGCCGCTCGCGTGGCCCCTTGGCCCCCTCGTGGTCAAGATGACCACTCATGATTGTCGGAGGTGCAGCCTGGGCCAACCGCTTGGAATCGGTTGCCCACAAACTACGTCTTCGTAGTCATGCGCCTCTCTTTCGCCTCGTCATCAGGCTCCCGGCCATAGCCGGGCGCGGAGAGCCGGGTCACGTGATAAGGGGGAGGCGGCGGTCCGGCGGGCACGCTGCTCCCACCGTAGTGTGACCGGAGTGGCTGTCATCTGGATGTTCGTCGTAGAACAGCAGTACGAGGCTGGGTCTGCGACTCGTAAGTCTAATGTCGCTATGCACGAGCAATGTTAGAGCCTTACTTTTTCACGTAAGGAAGGGCGAGCACGTTTGTTGTGAAGCTGAGAAGCTAAGAGGCGCACGATTCTCACACCGCGGTCCCGCCACCGTCGAAGACTCAGAATCCGTGTATCGAATGTCCCCGGGAGCCTTAGAATCTTCGGACAAGAAACCTTCGCTATGACGAGGTGTCCTCGGATGAAGTGTCTCGGGGTGAAGCGGGCGGACATACCTCAGAGCCTAGCTGAACACGCAACGGGGTCAGCGACACCGGGTCTCAAACGTCGCCGTTGTCGTTAGACTCTGGTCATTGCCGCCGTGGGTTTGAAGCTGCGCTTCCACGGGTCCTACATCGCACAAAAGATACGATGAGACCGCGCACACGCCTCACGCATGTTCCCGTCTGCTTCGTGCAAATGCACACTTGGAACGTTTCTGGCCTTGTGGGACCAATGTGAGCTTCACTCGAGCCTCGGGCTGTTTCTGCACTCTGTCTTTTGTCATTAGCAGTGGGACCTCGGCTTTACATAGTTTTCCACAAATATATATATATATATATATATATATATATATATATATATATATATATATATATATATATATATATATATATATATATAATTCTTGGATATCAAAAGGTTGAGTTTACCACACACACCAAAAAAATATATCTACGTTATCTGAAGGTCAAATTTTCACAAATAAAAAAAAATCTTCGATATGAAAAAGTCGAGTTTTCCACACGCACAAAAAGTAAACAACAAAAAAACTTCAATATCAATAGGTCGAGTTTTCCACACACCAAAAAAAAAACAAAAAAACTTCGATATCAAAAAATGAAATTTTCCACGCAAAAAAAAAAACAACAAAAAAACAAATCTTTGATATCAAAAAATCAAGTTTTCCACAAAAAAAAAAAAAAAAAAATCTTCGATATCAAAAGGTCGAGAAACTAGTAGATATCCCGAGGACGCTTTTTGGCGTCTAGCCAGACAGAATTACGCTTCGTTCGAGTTGTCAACGCGTATCAAAATGGTGTCACGAACGTTCGTGCCAACTGCGCATAGGCTCTGATCGAAGGTCCGGCACTATCGGACATGTTGCCTTGATTGGCACCGCTCTATGCGATAGAACCTCCGACGAGACGTTCTGACAATCTGTCTACGTGTATACTGCCAGGCAGCTTACCCAAAATAGGGTTTTGCAATCTAAGTTTTTTTTTCTGTTTTACTTAATTTTTTTTTTATTGCGGAGAAGGAGCACAAAAAAAGCTCGCGTTAACTGACAATAATGGAACGCAGACCGCCTACTTCTGTTGGTTCCTTTTTTTGCATGAGAACTTTAAGCCGCGGTATTCCTGCTAATATATTCCACAAAAGACAGTCTGCAAACCCAGTCTGAGGCTTTCTTCTCCCTCTAGTCCTCTTACATGGGTCAGTCCAAAAATTGGCAGCTACCTTGATTTGCGAAGGATGCACGAAATGCAGTATTGAACGTGCGATAGTTCAAAATTGTTCGGAAGACTTTGAACCGTCCTTTCGGGTAATGAAAAAGAACCTTTCTTTTTGTACATTTTCGCGCTACATCGGGCGGGGAAACTGCAGGGCGCTTAGGTTACGCGACGTCAATTTCCCCGTTCAATAGAGCGGGGAACGAAATTGGCGTAGGGGTCGCCTCACGCCAGGTCACGTGGCACCCATTGACATCACTTGACCGAAACACCAACTTAATTTTCCCGCTAAATGTAGCGGGAAATACACGGACGAACGGTCACAATTTGGGATCCATAATAAAAACCCAAAACCGAGAGAAAGAAAAAAATATAACGGACAAGTGCAAACACCGTGACCGTTGTCTGTTCTTTTATTTTTTTTTCTCCAGTTTTGGGTATTTTTATGACGAAGTTCATTCACCAGTTAGCCCCCCACGCAGTTTCACTTTCCTCGCTAAAACGCTTGGGATTAGGGAGAATCGTTAAAAAGCATTTCGCGCTTGAAAAGCTGCTTGCAGACATGTTGGAACATGCATGAAACAAACACGCTTCGTCTATGATCGAAGCTCGTCCGAAGATCATTTTGTCCTCATGTCTGCACCGAACATCGTGTATGTACATCGTGGATGTACGATCTGAGACGTGCCCATTTATTCGATTGGAATGCAAGCTTCCCTTCAGTACATCTCTGAACTCCAGTGTTCGTCGAAGGTTGACCTTATATGATGGTGCTGTTTTCCAGACAGTGTTCCAGCGAACCTTTCAGGTAGCTGTCGTTGGTTTGAACGAGTACGACCGTGTACGTGATCACGGCTCCCATGATCTGGAAGAAAAGAAGAGGAAATCGTCGCGCTCGTCTCGTACCCTGCGCACCGGGGCGACGGTACTAACGTCCGCAAACGTCGAGAGGTCCACAACGAAGAATCCACAACCGGTGAACTTGAGGTCGTCGTGCCTGATGCTATTTAACATCATTCTTAGCTGAAATAAAAATAGGCAGTGTTGGTTTAAGAATTTGAGAAGAAAAGGATAAACTCCAAGCACCGTTTACACGAGCTTCCAACCAAAGAGGTTATTAAAAAAATCCAATACTCTTTTTTTTTTTCTAGCTTAAAATAATAATAAAGTGTCGTACGAGGACTGTCACGAAATTCGTGTTTGCCAGTGATCATTGGAAACAGATTTTTCTTTTTTTTCTAGGAAATTGATTCGATATAGCGTCGTATTAACTGCGATATATCATCAAATATGGCCGTACTTTCAACGAGTTGAAGACTTTCAGAATGTTTGAAAGGTGATAGAAATGCATTTGGAGGGAACCATGCTCAGTCTGGGCGACGGACAAAAATAGGATGCTTAGATTGGCACGTAGAAGGTAAAGACTCGGCAATTGAGCACTACAAATACACTTACCTGCGCGAGCAAGTCGTCCGAAAAGTCAGCCATCGATACTCCCTGAACAATGCTTCGAAGTTCAATCACCTGAAAAGTTAGAAGTTCTCAAAACGAGAGCGTTCGCTATGGAGGCGATAACAGTTTCGCCAAGAATAACGCTTCACGCGGCGATTTCTCAGAATAACAAAACGAAAAAGAGGGAGAAGGAGATATATATAGACAGAAACGATGTGGATCTAAAAATAATTATAAAACTGAAATTCATGATCTAATTGCTCCTGTGTTATCATATTGTGTCTCTTTTGCGATGATTACTAACTTTGTTAACCAAATTTAATACTGTTACATTTTATGTTACTCTTTCTGACTGCTCATGCGTCCAGTTCTAAATTTTTATGTTGCTTTTATTTGCGATAAATCCGAAACTAGCCTTCGTCAATGAAATCAGGTCACGCGCATATTTGTATCGTTTTGTTTATAAGAAATAGAGGATTGTAAGTCTTGAGCATAGATAGGATGTTAAATGGAACATTCTAGTATAATCTGGGTCGTAGGTCGGCCAATATGCCTGTTGGTATAACGTACTACGTCTAATACCCGTGCCACACGGGCAACTCGAATGCCATTTACAACGAATGACATTTGTGTGATCGGCAAACCAGCTCGCAATCTGTCGCGCGTGGAATGCGCAACGCCCGGAGTGTCGCGCGCTGATTGGCCGTCCGCTCAAATGTCATTCGTTGTAAATGGCATTCGAGTTGCCCGTGTGGCACGGGTATCAGAATCACTAATAAGTGTTCGTTTTTGCGAGAAATAATAAATAAATGCACGAACACCCGTTGAACGTAACCCATCGCACATACAATACGGTTATCCTCGAGTCCCACGTTTAAAACATCAAGCCACAGGAAAAAAACATTATATCGAGCTCGGGGTTCGAACCGAATAGCGAGCTTTGCGTTGCTATAGCGTAATTGTAGGATCGGTAGCCGTGTTTGTTAGCGCATAGCAACTGGGAGCACGTGGAGCGAAAGCTCGCGCTGCGGAACCTCCTGGGTTCAATCCCACCCCTGTCCACTTCGATCTGAGTGAGCAGCGTACCGGCGTGCGGTCGTCACTACCACGTGATGCACGTTAAAGAGCTAGCAGTGGTATTGCGTGGCTCTCGCCTACAGCGGAGACCGCAGACACCCACTGCAGGGGAATTCTCGTTGTCTAAACAAGCGCACAACACAATCGCTTTGGGTTACGACTGTTCAATAATTCGCTCCTGCCATATCTGTTATTCCACGGCGAAAGGAAAGAGCTGCGTCAGCGCGCACAGTGACAACGGCAAATAAGTTCTATTTTATCGGTACGCGTCCGCGAGCGCGTGTCTTAATGATAGGTAAAAGAGTAGTTAAGAAATGTGCCGCTTTCGCCGCGTGCGCTGCCTACGATTCCCGCTTCAGAATCCAGCACAACCCAGACTGAAAGTCGTATATATATAGTGCTGAGTTCTATACATCCCCTACTGAGGACCAACGGGGGGCACGTCTTGGGCACCACGTCAGCTTCGGCTGAAACTTGCATTCAATTGGTCAGAGCAAAAGTCGGAGGCGAACGCTGGCGCTCTACTCGTGTCCAATAAGCGACTCACACTGGCCCTCAGGAGGGTAACCACGGAGAGCGTTTTCAAACTATAATGAGGGGCACCTTCTTCGCAGATTGGTCGCAAGTGCGCGTGCGGCGCGTTATCGCGGGATGAGGACGAAAGCGAGCAGAGGGGGCGATGACACAAAAGATCAACACTTTCGACTCCCCCTCGTGACCACGACCAAGTAGTTGGAGACACCCTTTAAACTAGGCACACTATCCCTCGGTAGGTGGCGTAGAAAATGCTGCTTTCTACCTTTGGCTGATCTCCCTTCTTGTCTTGGCGTGTTGGCCGTCGCGTATGTCACACTGCTAATGCAGCATACAAAAGACACTGTCTGAGGCCCGTTTCTTATATTGTCCCATTCTCGGAAGCAAGCGGCGAGGGTAGGGCAGTGGCTCGCGTGCCCGGATCTCACGCAGCAGTACCTGGTTCAAATTTTACCCGCGAGCCATTCTTTTATCCTTTCGTTTGTTTCTGGAGGTGTCCGAGAAGAATTCAGACGGAACTCGCACGTTCTCCTTATTTTCCGCTTGTGAATAGTGTTACTCTACAGGGTCCGATCGAGAAAAGTAAACCCTACTTTTCGGCCCTCGTAAAAAGACTACGCATTGCAGAACGCTGAAACTTCGCCAGAATGTAACCCTAGCAGTCCAAGCAAGATGCCAAAGTTTCAGAACATGAGCTTACCTGGATCAAAAGATAAAAGAAAAAAACGAGAAATCTCTACGGGGAGGCTCCGACCACGGAGAGACGCAGACGGAGGCCGTCTGCTTTGCGTTGCATCGCATAGGTGGCGCCACCACCGGTGTTCGGGTTTGCGAAGAGCAAAGCAGACGACATCTGCTAAAATAATTAGCATGAAGAAATGTTATGCTTGAGCAAATGCACCGAAGTATCATAAATTAGAGCGTGCAATCTTTATTTCCGTTGCAGTGAAAAGCAGTGCGTAAGTGAAACTTCAGAAATGATAGAGAACAGTTCCGAATTTGCCGCCAAGCCCGGCAGAAGCCCGTGATAACCCGCCAACCCGCATAGGTGGCGCCGCATCGCATCCCGTGATAACCCGCCAACCGCCAGCCAACTATGCAATGCAACGCAAAGCAGACGGCCTCCGTCTGCGTCTCTCTGTGGTCGGAGCCTCCCCGTAGAGATTTGTCGTTTTTTTTTTTTTCTTTTATCTTTTGATCCAGGTAAGCTCATGTTCTGAAACTTTGGCATCTTGCTTGGACCGCTAGGGGTACATTCTGGCGGAGTTTCAGCGTTCTGCGATGCGTAGTTTTTTTACGAGGGCCGAAAAGTAGGGTTTACTTTTCTCGATCGGACCCTGTAGTATAGTTCTGTTTGGTGCGCGATGTACGCTGCCCTCGCTATAAATGAGCCTGCCTGTGGCTGCAGAGGGGCACGGGCAGGCTTAGGGCTCGATCCAGCTGTCACGCCTGAACCTCTGGCTTTGTTTTGGGCGTAAGTTCGTCCTATTAAACGCTTAGTTTTCAACTGAGTTTCTCTGTCATTCGTGACGGTATTACATTGGTAATAAAACAAAACTGTCTGCAGACGTGGTATACACACGTAGGAAGCCTTCGAACACTCTCAAGACGTGTCCGCAGCTGTCGTCATGTTTGAAGCGAACACCGCGTCTTCTGTATGAGAGGGCGCCACTCACCGCCCCTTTGATGCGGTGCGCGCTCACTGTGGGGAGCAGGATGCTGATCCAGTGCAGAACCCCGAAGCACAGAAAGAAGAGTCGAATCTTGTTGCTCAGCTCGGGGATGATGGTGTAGTAAGCGGCGGCGCAGAGAAGAGCCACGCTGTAGGCGTAAGCGTACAGTAGGCTGGGCCCAAGAAGGGAGCTGGCCAGGTCCGCGCAGTTCTTCAGCAGCGTCAGCTGGACCCGGGTGTGATCGACCAGGCTCACCTTCCTGGAAAAATCCATGCCGTTTTGTAACGCCCCAGTATTAGTCGATGCTCTAAGGACCGATGAATGAGTGAAAACGCAGGCAGGCCGGTGAATGGCTTCCATACTTCAACCCGATACAAGAGAAAACTAGTTGAGTTTCAAGACCAGTCATTATTAAGTTTATCGACTACAGAGAAAAACTTGCAATACTATTAAACTGTTCAAAGCTTAGGGGGACAGTTTTCCGGATTTCTGAAGACTATTCTAATTATTTTAGGATTAAGATGCAATTAATGCAAAGGTGCAAGCGAGCTGGACGAGATTGGCAATAATAATCCCTGGGGAAGCGGAACAACGGGGACAAACAGAAATCTCCAAACACAGCTATAGGTGACTGGTGCGACCGGACCAGGCGGATTTTTTCGGTCTCCCTTTGTAGGGTTTCCTACGCCCGAGCCATTCCTCCTATCTACCTCAAACCGTGCTATGCAGGCAAAAAAAAAATTGTTAAAAGTTACAGCGGAGCCCTACTCTAGCCTTACTTGCTAGTGGCCTCCCGGCGGCATAAACTCGCATGACCGTCCTATCCTAGCGCTTACTAAATCTATGGAAACATGCACGCTGCAACAAAATCTACAAAGCAAGCACCAAATGCATCGCTTCGCACGCCTTCGGAACAGCTCCCGCAAACACGTCCGCTCCGCCCGACCCTATACTGTTTTTAATTGGAATAGATTGCTTTAGGTGCCCCACGGGTAATCGGGGGTGCACCAGTTATTCTCGGAAATGGCGGAGAATATTGAATACTGGCAACAAGGTATAGTTATTTGTTGAAATGGCGTCAAGCTCAGAGGTCTCCCCGACATCTGAATTTAGCACCGCTTGCAATCCAAGGGGGTTAAGCGTACGCCCTGTGGCTTTTGCAAGCAATCCTCTTATGGAGGAGTGCCCTCTCCTAATAGTTTTACCCTCCTCGCCTTCTCGCTCATGCCGACCACGCGAGAAGTAGCGAGAGCTCTAAATGCTGAGTGAAAGCCGCCCCCAGTACAAACGGTGTTATGCGTCCTCTGCTCGCGTTGCTAATAAATGTAGAATATCACTTTCAGTGTTTCTTCAGAGTTGACAAAGCATCCTTTTGCGATACAAATCTAACAAGACCGAATTTGGAGAGTGTACTCACGAAGTCGGGAGTTGTGCTTCGGAAAGTACCAGGAAAAAATCATGTAAGTACAAGTAAATACTGAGCGAATGTACTTCCAGTGAACTACACGTTTTTTACATCTACTTGAATTAGTACTTAAAGTACAATGTACTTGAAGTGCTTCCCAACGGTGACGTGAACACGTATTGAAGCGAGCGAGGGCACCCTCTTGACCGAAGAAGCAAGATTTTACTGGCTCTATTGAGGTGCAGTGACCTAGATTTGGCTCCTTTACTGTCTCGCGCATATCGTGGCCTATATTTTTGACCTCAAGTTCGTTTAAAAACGCTTCTTCCCTATCCTTCCTAATCCGCGATTTGCTTCACTTTCGGAATTCTAGAACCTCATCTTCTGCCAGGGGCCGCCAGTTATTTCTAAAACGGTGAATTGCGGCACAGTACCTGCTCTCTGGAGTGCTTCTAGACCGCAGACATTGGTCCAAATTCCTGTAGATGCAGCTGAGGTAGAGCGTGAAGGCCTTGGAGAAGTACGTCATCCAAAGTCGGGTGACCAGACAGAGACTGGAGACGTACACGACGCCCAGGATGGAGTAGAGGATGCCGATGACCATGACGTCCACGCTCACTTGGCCCTCGGCGCTCAACACTAACGCAGTGCCGAAGTCGGAAATGATGTTCAGCACGAAGTTGCAACAGGAAAGGACAGCCTGGAAAATGCAGAGTTTTCAACTCGCACGGAGGGGCTAGAACAAAGATGGCGATAGCTTTCGCTCGAATCGCAGAAATTAGGTAGAGCTCAGCGGCAGCATTTTTAGAGAATGTCTAGCCACTTGATGCATTCGTGAAGTAAAATTATTATCCGATTGTGTATACTCTTCAAATTAACTAGCTCAATAGTACGTCCGCTTTCTCAATTGAATTAATTGGTTTAGGTACGGAAATCTTCTAAGCAATTAAAGAAGTGTAACATATCTAGTATGCTATAAATTATCTGTTTCCATAATGCACGTGCCATCTTACTAGTTCGAAAATCTGAAATGCACATAGATTGAAATGTAAGAAACCAACCACCGTTCCCCAAAACCATACTTGGCGTGAAGCGCCAGGTCGAACTTTCCTATTGTAGTGACATAAGGGAGGAGGTAAGTGGGGTGTTCTGAAAGGTTCAGCGAATGCGCCCCCAACATGCTGGGCAGCCAGGTAGATCGGCTGCCACGCAAAGCCTCTCTGCTCAACTCACGACTTGACCTTCGGTGGTCTCCCCATCAACCAAGCAGAGACGCACAAGATCCTGGAAGTGTTCTTCAACCAACGAAAGTTCCCCAAGGAATGGCTAACAAGGTTGGCCAAGATTTTTAAACAGGGCACGGCATGGTCTGCCGCATCGCCCAAGAGACCGATGGTGCGAGCGAGGAGGTGGCCGAGACCCTGATACGGGCCGTGCTAGCTTCCGAGGTACTTTACGGCGCAAACTACTACAAGTTGAATAAGAGTCATTGGCGAGCAACCGAAAGATGGCAGAATGACGCCCGAAGAAGTATTGCGGGCTTACCGAGACACACAGAACTGGAGGAGCTGCACAGATGCGTTCCCCTCCCCAAACTACAGGACTTAGCCAAGGACCAGCACGAACTGCACCTTGCCTCTATGCAACACACTGGACAGGGTAGGGCTATACTACGACTCCTGCGACAAGACGTGTCCACGCTTTCTAAACTCGGCCGCCTAATCTCCCCCTGGGAATAAGCAGACGTGGCCTCCAGCACGCCTGTACCGCGGAATATGGGCCTGGACCAACCGGAATGGCGCCGGGACTACGCACAAAAGCACCTGAACCGTCGTAACCACGAAACTTGAAGACCTCACCGCCATCGTACTGTACACAGACGCAGAACACAAGGATCTAGTCACCACTACGGCCTGGCACGATCCCCGTGAGAGCAAGTCATGGAGCCGCGAAACTAAGACCACTGGAACGCCCGAGGAAGCCGAAGCCCAGGCGATCCTTCATGCCCTGGAACGCGTTACCCAAAGCCTGAACCTACCAGTGAAGTCGGTGGACATCTACACCGACGCCCAGGAAGCCATACGAAGGTGCCGAATACACGACCCTAACAGCCGGATCACCCGGGGCATCCTTGCACTTGCCAGGCGCCTCGAGAGCAAGAACGTTAAGGCCACTATACACTGGGTCCCCGGCCATGCCGGAGTACCGGGCAACGAGGCCGCTCACCGGTCCGCCGAAGCGCTAGCAACGTTTCTCCTTTCGCGACCGCGAGGTGTGGACTCCCTGCCCGGCCCTTCAACCAGCTCTGGAAAGACCGGCCCCAAGAAACAAGACGGGACAAGAGGCCGGACTCCCTACGACCCTCAAGATGCAATGAGGAAGGTCACACAAGACTTACAGAAGAGCCTCATGGCCTCCCTCCCGCGCGAACCCGACCCCCTCCTGCTCAGCCACTACACCAGGAAGAAAATGGTCTTTCTGCGCAGGATTAGGACCGGGAGTACCGTGACGTTCCACGACCGACGCAAGTGGGAACTGAGTGCTGGCAAGATCGGCAGAAACAGACCGCCAGTGTCGGCAGCCAGTCTGCCAGCCTCCCCGCCACAGCCGCAGCTGATGCAACGCCAACATTCACTGGAACAGCCTGAGATCTGTCCCTACTGCAAAAAAAACCCTGAGTGCAAACCTGCTCCACCTCGTGTGGGAGTGCGGTCACTTAACCAATGAAAGAAAGAGGGCGCTTAGTCTTCTACCACCTGCATCGAGGCCATCCAGCCTGGAAGGCTGGGCCCGGCCTGAGGGAGACTCGGCCAGAATCGCACTGATCCTAGATTCGTTGCTCCTGCACTTGAAGGACACGAACCTGGGGTTGACGTTCTGAGCACGGCCGTTCCTTCACGTCAAAGACTGCCTCAGAACCTGATCCCTCCTCAAACCACGCCTAGGGCGACCGTTCGTTTCTTGCAGTCAACGTTTACTACCTACCTACTTCACTGCTATAATTCATTTCACCTTAAGACCGCAGTCGACGCCAAAATCAGAAGGAGTCAATCAAGCAGCGTCAAAAAGTACGTCGTCACGGCGCTCATAACCTTTCTGAGTTCGCTGTGACCGACAACCACGCACAGCTATACGCCACTGGCTTAGTCGGTGACAACTAATGCCTTTATACTTTGCACTTTTGACGGTGCCTGATTGGCTGCATCGTACCGTAGGATGCGCTTTAATGTGAAACGGAGTATGGAACCAATGCCGTACGACGTCGGTGTCTCACCTGGAACGCCATGATCTTCCAGGTGAAGCTGATCGTGTCATGTTGTACGTAAGGCGGAGTCCCGATGTTCATCTCGATCTTCGCGCAAAGATGCAGCAGTTCCACGAATTTAGGCGCCTTGACGAACATCAAGAAATTGTTTATGACGGCTTCTACGTTCACCGAAGTAAGGAACAGGATGTAGATGGTGGTGTTGAGCCGGTCCGTGTCCTTCATCCTCCTCCTGGGTTCGATTGTGGCCACGTAGGCACCTACGGCGATGCCTGCGAAAAAGGAATCGGGGCGACATTCGTACGTTCGCAAAGAGGACTGCTGTTGTTTCATCAGAAGCATTGGCTCAAGTATTTAAAACATCTGCCTGCTCATTTCTCCCACCGGTGCCTATGTCCGGGTTTTCGGCATTGTCACGTTCAAATTATGTAGCCACAAAACCCTAAGTTGCCCGAACTTTTGATGGTCACAATGCTACATAGTATAACACAACACGTACACAACACGTACTTGAAAAACGCATCTTCCTATTGGCGACGTGCGCGACCGAAAGCGTCGCTGTGGTCGGCCTTCCACGATTGGCCCAAAAGCTGACTATGACGTCGAAAAGGGTATACCATCGACGGAAACAAGAGGAATGAAATAACTTTAATTTCGACGGTGTTGGCAGTGTTGCTTTGAGAGCGCAATGATTTCAGGCCTCCACCGTGCTATTTACAAACACCATCGAACTTGGTGTTCGTAAGGTAATGACGTCACAAGGGGGAACCGTAGGAGGGCGCCACCAAAACATCTCGCCGCTAATTACTCCGCAGTCAAAAAGACTGCGGCATTGGCCGATAAGAACGTTGAAGAACAAATCACGAAGCGTGGACACTACACCCTGCGTTTCTTTGGATGGCAGTGACTACCTATTCAGCGCTGTAGCGTGTCTTTAGAATCGCAAAGGCATCGAGGGAGAAAACAAACCCAGGCAGCACACGATATTGGGCCAACATTGGAATTGATGGGACAAAGAATGGCCCAACAATGGCCCAACTGAGCCATGTGTTTACCAATATTGGAATTACCTGGGCCAATAATGGACTATCATAGCCAATGTTTTTCCAATATTGTTGATGCACTGGAATAAGCTGTCCAATATTGGACTGTGAAAGCCAATGGCTTGCCAATATTGGATAAATGCTGGCATAACCTGTCCAATATTGGACTGCCAAAGCCAACGGCTTTCCAATATTGGATATATACTGGCATAACCTGTCCAATATTGGACTGTCAAAGTCAATTGTTTTCCAATATTGGATATATGCCGGCATAAGTTATCCAATATTGGACTGTCAAAGCCGATAGGTTTCCGATATTGGATATATGCTGGCATAAACTGTACAATATTGGACTGTCAGAGCCAATGGCTTTCCAATATTGGATACATGCCAGCATTAGCTGTCCAATATTGGACTGTCAAAGCCAATAGCTTTCCTATATTGGATATACGCCGGCATAACCTGTTCAATATTGGACTTTCAGAGCCAATGTGTTTTCCGATATTGAATATACGTTGGCTTAAGCTGGTTAATATTAAACTGTCAAAGCCAAGAGTTTTCTAATATTGGTGATGTCTTGGTATAGGTTGGTCAATATTGGTACTGCCATAACCAATGGCTTATCGATATTTACGTCGCCTAGGCTATAGACCCGCGAACCTCTTTTTTGCATTGCAGAAATAGGAAATTGGAAAAGAGTCATTCATGAGCTCGCTCGGGCGAAAATTTTATTTAGCCAACTTCATGGGGCGTACGTCGCCGGCGCTTTATAACCGCGATCACAAATACGTCCTTAGCTGCCTATAGGACTATTGCAGTTTTTTTGCCGGCTGCTCTCCATTCGCATTGCCTTACCTCGGCGTTGACAACTTAACTCCGTTTTTTTAGATTTAAGTATTTTTGTCTTTTCCAATATATTTGTTATATATACGTAGCGTTAACGTCTTCTCTTTGTCCGTGCCCCTGTCATGTTTGTATTTCTTTCTGCGTGCTCTATTTTTTTATATTTAATGATTCTGTGCATATTTAGTCATTGTCGACGCAGGTGTCAACAAACATAAAGCCGCCGCTTACGCCGCAACCGAAGTGGCTCTAAGTTTTACGAGAGTATATCGCGATATAAAGTCATATATTAAACTCGAGTGAAGTCTCGAGAGGGTTGCTTCGACTGCCAGTGCACATGTCATCAGGGTAGGCAGAGCAACGACGTAGCAACCGCGACGCGGGAGTCTGCGCCTCGATCTGGCCGGCCGCGCTCGCTCTGCGGAAATGTGAGCGTGGGACTCTCGAGCCCCGTTAGCTTACTGAAGCTGCTAGACCCTACTTTGTTGTCGCGAATCATTTGCCCTTCGAACGGTCGCGAAGCCGTTGCGCTCGGAGTACCCTACCCAGCATCTTTCAGAAACCGTTCGCGCAGCATCGCAACCTTCTGTCGGCGAGCGTGGGCGATTCATCGTGTGCTGCAATTCGGACGATGGGCTGTTCGGGCTGTCTTTTATGTGTAACTCTTTCGTAAAACAATTTAAAGTTTAAAAACGCGAACCTAACAGCGTACAAACAGTTTTAAATTTATTGATAAAAAATATATTTATATACTTATAGATATATTTGTGTACATCGAGCGCAAAAAATAGTCGCGCTTAATTCTTCATTACATTATATTATATATTTATATATTATTATATTTACGTTATACGACGTAAAACATACTGTCGTCAAACTTGCCCCGTTTAGAACCACTTTTGGGCTGGAGAGCTTCTTTAGAAGTTCAAAAGCTGACCTTCAAAGAGCTGTCCTGTTAAATCGGTATTGACAGCAGGGTAGACGCTATGCGTGTTTAAGGCCAATCGTGTCTCCGGTTAGGGTCACTTGACTACGGTCTCGAAGCTGGTGATAAGCAACGAGGTAGAGGGGCTTAGAGTGATAAACCGGAAGTTCGGAAGTGGCACCCCCCCGGTTGCCGCCATATTTTACGCAAATGTGACCACTCGTCACGTGACCTTCCAAGAGCCGTGACGTCACAGGTAAGATGGCAGCGCCCAGAGCTGGTGGACGCGAGTTTGTTCGGTGCGCGGTAGCCGTGATGTGCAGCTGCTTTCCGACGACTTCGGGCTTCTTCGTGCTCGCTGACGCAGGTATAATGTGAAAATATGAAGGCATGAGACTTTGTACCGTTTTTGCGCAAGATCGCTCTGGATCATCTGGATATTAACGCCTGTGAGACAGTATCAGCTCTGCATCGCCTTACCGGTGCTCGGATTCCTGGATGTGTCCGAGGATCGATAGAGCTTTGAGTGCTTTTAACATGACATTTTCGCATTCTCTTAGCTTTGTTTGAACGTTGAAATATCTGAGAATCTACGCGAAATGTATACGTCGCGTTAGGGTCTAAGGGAAGTTGTTTCAGCCCTCCGTCACCGAACAACCATAGCAACTTTTAGCGAGGAAGCTCCTGCGATTTTAACCTTTTGTGCTAATCCACGATTCTACATTCGATCGCTTTTCTTCCTTTTTTTTTTTGTGTGTGTGAGTGCGAAGTGCACCCTTATTTTCAGCTATGAGGTTGGCGTTTTATTGAGTATGGGGAAGAATAAATCGTTGCAGGCACCTGCTTCAAAGCTATTCGACTTGCTATAAGAACAACTGTTTTGGTGCATGCATAGATTAACTGCGCATTTTTTCTGTTTTGTAGGATTTATTGCAGCTATACTCTTTTCCATCAAGAGCGCATTGTATTAGTCGGTCAATTATTTAATTGTTCTAATTACCTGGATAAGATGATTCATATTTGTGTTCATCCCTTGCCTGGAGAGCAGTCTTGTTGAAAAATGTTGACTACCATTCCTTTCGGTCTCTTTAATAGACTCTTTTTAAAAGTGTGGGCTGTCTATACTTCGCATCACCGTAACTTGGAAAAGGCCAACCGCCACAGCCCCCTCGAGCCAATCAGAGAGACGGAGCGAAGGTGTGTGACAAATCTGTGCAGACGACCACTCTGGTGATATGCTGTCATGTGCCTCTCTCCAATGTGTGTATTGACTCACCGAGACTGTAGCCTTTGCCGTCTGCCAAATTCTGATGAAACAAATTACAGTAGCTACTACTGTAATTACCCCAGGCTTTCATACTTTGGGTATTTGTTCGACAAGAATGTTATGCCCGCCATCCCTGTGAATTCGGCTCAGCACCTATTGGACTCGAATGCTGCACTGGCGTTCGACGTGAACTGGGGCCCATTCGTGTGCTTGACGCCGAAAAAAATGGCGACGGTTGTGTTGCTTGATAAGGTTCTGCAAAGGGTCTATTGTGTCATACATATAGGAAGTGTCATGCTATATAACAATGCATCAACACATACTATTAAACTATATGCTCAGAGGTGTGTTTGTTTTTCCAATTAACAAGTTACAGCAGTGTGCTTTAATGCTATCATCATGTGTGTAGTTTTAAGTATCCTCTCTGCAATGCCTACGAAGGCCCCTGGAAGGAATAAATTAATAAATAACATTTTCACATCACTGAAGTTGGTTTTCGGATGCACCACATGTTCAGGAAAGGTTGAACGAGTGCAGCCCCTTGCAAGAAGTCTGCCAGTCTGGTATGACCCCTTAATTAATATTGAAGGGTCAGAGAAGCGAGTGTCCTCGTAAGGTCTAGAGCGTGCAGTGGACACAATTCTCGGTGTGTAGACTCTCAAGGCATGAAGGCAAGCGGAAATATGTTTATCTGGTTAGTGTATCAAATATGTTTATTTCCACTTGATTACATAATTATTGATTCTTAGTAAATGGTTCCATAACGAGTTCTTTCTGCAACAGTCTCGTGTCAGGCGTTCAGTCCTAATACCTGTGGACCTTGTTGTCGGATGACGCTCCTGGCACGTCGGTGTTCAGTTTGGTCGAGTGGCCACTTTGACCGACTGATGCTGCCTTGTAATCATACGTCATGTGCGGTGACTGACGGCTGATGCACTGAAGCTGCAGGGCTGGCTTCTAATCCGAAAATTTTCCTGGTAGTTTTCGGCATCAATGTAGCAAGCTCGGGCATGTATTGCTTACGTGGCTGTGCCTTTTGCTGTACCGTTCACTTGAAAGCTGGCAACAATTTTTGTTTGCTATCCAAGTCTGGTGATGCTTGCAGTTCACTTTTAAGAGCAACCAACCATTCTATTCCTTCAAGTCAGTCAGGGGCATTCTCCCTCAAAGTTGGAAATTGTGTGCTTCGTGGAGTGGACACAGAAAATTGGTGTCAGCAAATTTTTAGGTATTGTCCTTGGACAACAACCGACACCAAATCCACTCTCACTGCATCACCACTCACCTGCTTTGTCGTGCTTACCTCTTGTTGACGTGATGGACATGAGGAGCTTTGGGGTAATCAGGGATTCAGAATCTTCGATTCAGCACCTTCGGCATCAGGGACAAAGGTCGCCGAAGGTAATCCTTAATTTCCCGTGGTCGCTCCTCGAGACGTAATCGAGGGTCGTTTGGCACGAACCCTCGCCGACCAATTCATTGCTTTGGTAGACATGGTCGGCTTCATGCAGTGGTAGCAAAGTGGTTTTCGGTCGCACATTCGCATCACCTACGTTTTCCTCGGTGTACTTTGTTGAGCACAGACCTACACACGATGTCGGGAATGCTTCGGCGTTAGAGTGTCTCATTGAATTGGCATTGAATACTAAGGGGCAGTCGGTGGCGGTCGTCGTGCCATTGTGGCATAAGTTGCCCTTGGTTTGTCAGATGCCGCTTCGCTCGCAGAAGTCTCGGTTGAAGTACTTGTCAAACTTGTTCCGAAACAATCTCGGCAAACAAAAAAAAAAAAAGCCGGGCAACTGATGGCAGGAAGTAGCTTCCTGATCTCCTCCCAGACAACGTCGTGGATGATGTCGTGGATGCCTGGGAGGCTGGCGTCGAAGCAGTAGCTGGACAACTCGAGTGTCGAGACGCCGGGAAGTTGTTCATAGTGGCAGGCTCGGGCATGCAGTGCACATTCCATGTTGGAAGCCTCAGTGATATGAACACTTCGACTGTTGTTGGGGGGTTGCGGACAAGGCTGCCGAAGGTGTTGTCCCTCACGTGAGGCGCATGGGATTCTTAGGTTCTTGTCTTCTCTAGCATCAAGGTCGGCGTGGGCGTGAGCGCTCAATCAAGCGCAAAACATCCTCCACGAGTGCGGTGGCGCTCTCATTGGGGCAGTGTCCTGGACAGAATCAAGAATGCGGCTCTCTTTCGTTGATGTTGGCTGACGGATGCGTGCTTCAGCTCGATCTTGCAAACTTCCCATGGCATTAAGGAGGATCCATGGTTCTCAGACCAGCGCAGAACCTATACTTCCACGAGAAGTATAGGTTCTGCAGAGCTGGTTGTCTGTCCACCCAATGTGGCGGGCGACACTGTCATATTGTTCAATCCAGTCCTTGACGTCTTCATACAGCTTGCGTGAAAAAGCGTCGGAGTGTGATTTGCGACAGGCATGCAAACAATGGTGGGAGGGGACACGGTTTGCTGCTACAGGTTTGTCATTGTTGGCTTAGTCAGCTTCAGATTTTCTGACAGGAGACCGAATTCCGGTGGTTTCTCCTGGTAGCAGCAACTGGCTCGGATTTCAGGTGCTTCGTGGTGTATTTCCGAGGTTACTCCTTGTGGTACTCGGTCGTCTTGCGGTTGTTCTGCCAGGCTCGGGTCAGGACTTTGCCTACGGCTCGACAGGGGTATAAGACGCAGAATAGTCCGCCAGCCGTGTCCCATTATCGGGTAACTCGGCTGAAGAGCCGCCGGGTTCACACAGAGTGAAGGGCTACGGGTAAGGTGCCCAGTACCTCCACCTGAACATACGATTACAGCTGAGCATGACCTGCAGTGTCCCAGAATAGTGAATATTGATAGAAGATAGGACTGGAACAAGGATCCGTGACAGTATAACAAAACTAGCAGAAGAGAATCTATCCTGACCACTGAAGAAGCTGCATTGCTTTAGTGGCATTCTGTCCGAATAAATCCTCTCCTTCGGGGTTTGGCGACTGCCGTGGACGAACTGAACTGAAATGGATGTGGGACCACTTTTCTGGTAATGAGCCACTGCAGACTGTTGCCACAAAGCGGCGTGAGCTGGGTATGTAACACGCTCGGTGAAATGTCCGGACAGCTTGCAATTCGCGTAACGAGTGTGGATGAAACGTTTGTGTTGACGAAACGTGCGACAGACCAGCGGGATCAATACCAACTGCAACACCTGTGCTCCGTGAAAGTGCACGTCTACGCCGGAACAATTTCGGAAGCAGCACAGCATCACCTAAAGCATGGCACAGGAACTACCAGCTTGAAGGCAGCTCTTCGGTGCGCCGCACACCTGTGCTCCGTGAAAGTGCACTTCTACGCCGGAACAATTTGTAAGCAGCACAGCATCATTCAGCACGGCACGGGAACTATCAGCTTCAAGGCAGCCTTCCGGTGCGCCGCACAACCGAAGTGAGCCCTCGGTCATTTGATCGAAGCTGCACCGCGATTGCACACCGCCAAGCACGACTCAGGCAATTTCCGTCGCTAAACTGTGTATCCAAATATATTGCACACGCTTCACTGCAAACCTCGAAGATTCCGATGGTGAACGAGAGCACAGAAACGTCGCCTTAAATTTTATCCTAGCGGTATCCGAATTAATCCGAGGTCCGAGCAACGTAGGTCAGATTGTCTCTTCCGTGGCAATATCCCGGTCGGTCACCAGCGAAATGCACACCGTTTCTCCGTATTTTCACGTTATTAGCCCCGAGAAGTTCGCGTGGCGCCCCCTTACGGCGAACCGGGGTGACGTCACGGCGAGGAGAGAATTTTTCCCCGACTCGCCCCGCTCGCCCTGTGGAGGCTGTGACGACGCTCGCTGTCGGCGCGCTCGTTTCTATTTAATATTTTTTTGGCGTGTTTTTCGTAGGAAGTGTAAATTTTTATATGTGCCTTTAATGAGGTATGGCCTGTAGCTACAGGCGAAACTTCAACCAACATTTGAAGCATGGTTGACAGGGCAGGCAACGCATGAATCGCAGCTGGTATATGAAAATAAAGAAATATGACCACAATTGCAGGAGCGTCACTATAAATTTACATTTCGCACAATACATGCTGATGATGGTCTGAATAAATTAGCAGGTTATGTATACTATTTTTTTTTGTATCTGTTTTTAAACAAGATGTCCGAAACAGAAAAGCCGCATGTAGTTCGAGCAACATACTAAATACAGTCTGGGCCATGGGGAGAGAATCACAAGTACGACAGCCCAATTGCGGGGGCAAAGTAAAAAAAACAAGAAACATCTATATTATACATTGCTCGCATTTGACCTTGGTTGGATTCGGATAGTATTTCAATGGACTACATGGGTGGTATCTGTAAACTTGTTTATATCAGCCCTTGAATAATGTATAACAAACGTAAGCGAAGGTGTCTAGCTTGTTATTAGTTCCTTAAGCCCTAAAATTGAGATTTTACTTAAATCAAATTGTCCTGAAGCTAAAATATCAGAAGCTTTTCTCACGCAGACTGTCGCCCTCCCTTCACAGGTTCCACATTTTCTGCTACTAGTGCTGCACCTACCACTGGAAAGCCGTTCAAATGCTTGCTTTTACTCCTGCTTTCCTCTGCTGTCAGAGAGTCCAGCTGTAGGGAGTGTGGAGGCTGAGGAAGCTTTTGGGGACCTGCAGCAGTGTCTCTTTTAATTGGAAATGAAAATTCAGACTCAACGCTGTATTTTCAGAATACCAAAGGCTGGAATAAAGAATGTCAGGAAAAAGTATAACCATTCCAAATTACGTCACTATTGCTGTGCATATTTTTGGCAGTTCAATACATATCATACAGGCAACTGGGGGCAATTCAGCCGTTTTTGCTGCTACCATACAAACTAATTTCTAGTAATTGTGTATCTTCTAAGGAATATGCCTGCATACGTGTATAAACTATATAAATAATTCACGAAGAAGCTACCTTTATGTAAAACAACGCTGTTCCACGAGCACTTCAAAGATCATCAGACGCAGGGCCTTTAAAACATCTGCGAACCAGCGCATACAGAGAGGTAGCGCAGAGTCGGGGTCGCGAGCTAATTTGCCGACCACCCAAAGGCCCATGATATAAATTCCACTTCAAATGCCTTGAAAGCGGGATGTACTATCGTCCTAAATCATGGACATGCAAGGAACAGAATTCTAGCGTCTGAAACACTTGCGCCACCGCTCCACCGACCCCTCGCAAGATTGCCGTGTGTCTGGACGGACGAGGAGGTTCATCGGCGGAATTGCCTCCGCCGATAGCTTTCGGAATTTGTAATCCAATTTTAAAGGTAAAAGGGACAAGCAGGCTTATAAAATGTACGAAAGCACGTCAATATCGGCCTAACGCAACGCCTTGTACACCGGGTAAACAAAGTCCAGCTCCACGAAGAGCTTGCGGCACACAACGCCAAACTAGGAAACCGGTGCTGGGAAGCGAGCCGATGCAAGATCGCGGAGCGGAGTACTCCCCCTGACGTCACGGTACACCTCACCCAATCAGGGCGCGGCGACCGCAGCGACGCTTGTGTTCGCTCTCGGGGCTAATACCTACGTCAAACACAACGCTGAACTCTGAACTCGCTTTCGACCGGCCTCATATGACGGCTTCCGCGTCTGAAATCAACTCGCCGAGACGAACGACAACCAACAAAGCATCCGACAAGCTCCGGCCCAGCTGGGGCCAGCCGCTGCATGGGCGCTGCCATCTTTCCTGTGACGTCACGTATTTGGTTTGGTCATGTGACGTGTGGTCAAATTTGCGTACAATGGCGGCCTCCTTATGGGGGTCACTTTCGAGTGCAGACCGGAACCCCGGTTTATCGCTCTAAGCCCCTCTACCTCGTTGGTGATAAGGCAGAGCACGGAACCTGCCTAAAGCCCAAGGTCACGCATAACATCTACTGCACTATCAACCTTGGGTAGAAGTGACAAATTCTCCCGCTGCGTTCATTGTTGAGGTGCCCCTGAAGATTAGCCTTTTGTAAGCGCACCCCACCCCCGTTCTGGCCTGCTTGCTTTGTACTCCTTCTCTCTTTTTTCTCTCTCTCCCTAAGCTGAAGGCGCGGTTGCTGTGCGTACTCGCCGGACCAATGAACCGTACACGTTTTATCGCTTGAGTTCGCTCTCTGTGCGCGGGTAACGGCAGAAGCGTGATCACGTGGTTCGACGGATGACGCATTAGCCGTTGAAAAACTCGGAATGCCTGCGTCGCGAAGACCGGACCTAGTTTCGGCGTGTGATGCGGCCTGCGGGGTGCGGGCCCGCTGTGGATTTCGCTTCTGTGGTAAATGGTATCTCGTTCGAAAAGTCCCAACCGTGTCGATTTCTTCATAGAAACCCAAGACATTCTTGTGAATCGTTTAGTATTCGGTTCGGCAAATGGCATCGTGTGCTACATCGTGTTGAATCTTCACGGATCACTTCCTTCTGGTTTTTGTGTTTGAGTGGTTTTTCTGCAGTGCCCGTGTTTACATATATGTCGGATTACATCTTTCAAGTCCGGTATTTTCAAAGTAAGTGCGCTGCAACCTACTTGGTGATCATTGTCCGCTCTTGTATGGGTAATCTTCCGGATAACCTCAAGAATTGGGCAGGGCCTATCTCCTGGCAGCCGGGAGAATATGTTTCCCGCAATCTTACCGACAGTCGCCTGCCATTATCTGTCTGAAATAATGTCACAACTGCAGGTAGAATGCTGACTTTTTTATTCTCCGTGCGTTTCGCGAAAACACGTTTCGTGGCCACCTTTTCGTCGACATTTTTGTTTCATCGAAACGCGTTACGCGAATTGCGCGCTGTAGGGGCATTTCGTCGTGCGTGTATTCCTGAGGCGCAACGTTTCCTTGACATGCGTTACGCGAATTTCACGCTGTAGGGGCATTTCAACGCAAGGGTAGTCCTGAGGCGCGTGCTCACCGAACCAGCCCACCCTTTCACGCCGCTTCATGCCAAGTCTGAAGCGGTTCATTGCAAAAAAAAAGAAAAGAGGGAAAAAGACGTATTTTGAGATTTTTTTATGAAACATCACGTGTTGATGAAACGATCTGTCTATGAAATGTCGTTCGATGAACTGATTGCACCGCCAATGAAGGGCGAACAGCGGTAGAATTTTGGGGAAAAAATTCTTCCAGCTGCCGGGAGACGACACTACCCAAGAATTACCCCGGTTTGTGTTTGCTTTGCAATCTTCTTAGTTGTATCACAGTTGAATAGTACCTCTTCACATATTACAAATTGCTGATTTTGTGCCTGTCTACAGAATAAGCTGTGTGTAATAAACTTTTTGAAGATTTTAAAACAATCCCTTGTGTCTGTTTACCTTCCTTTTTGCAAACAACTTGGTGATGGCACTTGCAAAGAGCTGGGCGAGTGCAACGATGGCCAAAAATCAGCATAACGGCCAACATTGGATCGGGTCGCGCTTCCAGTGTTGTCCAATATTACGCCGGTTTTCGCCAATGTGGGAGCACCTTGGCTGGAACCATGGTTTAGCAATGGCCCAACATTGGCACCAATGACTGGGCCGACATTGGCTGGAACGATGGCTGAACAGTGGCCCAACATTGGCACCAATCACTGGGCCAACGTTGGAAAGGGTAGCGCTTCCAATATTGTCCAATATTGCGGCCGGTCTTTGCCAATGTTAGGCCAATGTCGGACCGACATTGGTGTGCTGCCTGGGAAACTATCCAGCCAATATGTGCTTCTATGCTGTAGCCAGCGTCATCGGAAAGTCGCGCTCACGTCACATTGACGTCTCATGAGGAAGGAAAAGATCGTACCGGTTTCTTTCCCTAGCTTAAGGATGTCAACACCACTTAGATAAGAAGGCCAGAGGGTCGAATTTTTCCACGTCCCCTAAAGAGGCAAACGCGCAGCCACTGAGAGGACGCGACTGCTGGACCACCGTTCGGGTCGTGTCCTTACCGATTGAACCCGAGTATACTGCTGCAGACGCCGGCACATGCGGTGCGTGGAACACCATTCCCTGCATTCTCTTTCATGCTTGTGTAATTTAGGTCTATTCAGTAGATTATTTATCAATAGGCACAATTTTCAACATCTCTCATATAGATAATAAAAGTTTCTCAAAGATTTGCCGCTGTGCAGCCGGCGTCGGCCATGTCCACGTTCGCACCGCCCCCTCTTTGTCATCGCTCCAAGCGCTTGCGTGCCTAGTTTCCTTTCCTCCCGCTCTCCGGGGTGGCGATCCCGTCGCGCGTGTCTACTTTCCGCAGGGTGGCGGTCTCGTCGCGCGTGTCTCGTTTCCTTCGGCTGCTCCGGGGCGGGTCTGTGTCGTGTGCTAAGCAGCTTCGCTGATCATCCATCTTCACAAAGTGGTATGGCTCATGTTTTGTTGTTGTGTTTTACTTCGAAACGCGTGAAACGGCGTTTCTTGGCTCACGCTCTCATTACCGCTCATTCACACTGGAGGCAGATCCGCGTTCGCAAAGCGGTTGCGAACGCGGTTGTATAAAGATCCAGTACAATTGCACGCGCACTGGATGTCATCGAGTGCGCGTGCAATTGTACTGGAGCCTTTATGAGGCTCCAGTAAAAGTGAGCCTTTATTAGGCTCACTTTTGCTCCGGTGTCCAGAAGAGCTATCACTGGTGCTCCCTCGATATCAACCTGCTTGAAGCTTTCCGACAAACGGGTCTTGTTTTCACGGCACGCTGTGATCACTTGCGGTGCATCCGACTCATGTTTAAGGCAGTTTCCTGTACCATGGCCCTCTTCTCCGCACCTCGTGGTCGAGGAGGTTTGTCACAATTCTTCGCGTAGTGTCCCAGTTTTTGGCAATTGTAGCACTTGACGCCGCCTGTTTTCGTTTTGTTCTGTTGCGGCACGGACGGTCTAGAGGTTCCAGCTGACGCGAACTTCGCATTTCGGTATTTCTCGAAGTGCTTGTAGCTTTTGATGCCACGCAGGAGGTCGTTCACAGAGTGGTGTGTTCGATTCCGCATAGCGTAACTCAGCTCTCTCAAAAGCAGTCCTGTGATGATCTCTTCCTTCGTTTCGTCTACGTTGAGTACGAGACAAACGCAGAGTTTTTCTTTCTCATGAACGTATGTTTCATGACACCCGCCTCTCCTCTGGACTCGTTGCTCCATGATTCGCCGCTGTTCCGTCTTAGTTGGTGGGCGCACGAACGCGTCCCGAAACGTGGCCTCCCAGGCGAACCAGGGTCGGCTTGCTAGAAGCAGCGTCTCAGTCGAGACTGTGGGAAAGAAAGCATTGCCAAAGTCAGCGCACGAGCTGAACGGGACTCAGACCGCGTCTCAATTGACGCTCGCGCGCCCCGGCCTTTGCAGTGCTTTCGTTCACTCAGTCTCAGCGAGACGCTGTTCTAGCAAGCTGGCCCATGTTTTGCATGCTATGCGGAGGGCAAGTTCGTCTGCTTCTTGCGCAGGGGGTAGCGGTGACGTCAGAACGCCGAGCCCTGATTGGATGATCGCGACCCCCTATCTGAGCGTCGTCTGCTCCTTTACGACGTCGTCTGTTCGCAACGTCGTCTGCGTCTGTCTTACCTTTCCTGCGACTTTCGGAAGTGCAGAGCAATCTTACGCCAAAAATATGCGTAATACATAACTTAAGAACAAATTCGTATTCACGGAACGAAATTTTCGTACGTTTTGCGCAGGTTACGACGAAATCCTCCGACAGCTCCTAAGCTGTCTTACGCACTTCTTACGAACAAATCATCATGGCCGACAGCGTCGCGGTCGCGACGACCCACGGACGTTTATTTTTTTACGTGCGCTTCTCACGCGTCCCGACTTCAAGCAGCAAGAAAAAAGTAAAAAGTACTTGCAACAGACCACGACGAACAAGAACGCCGGATCCACAAACACCCGGGATAAGCTCCAACGGCCACGATTCCACCGAACGCGACCAAGCGCGAGCACGGCAGTTAGGCCTAGCAGACAATCCGCGACTCGGCGACCGTCTGCCCACGACCGGCTGGCGTGCTGAATGGAATATGCCCGCGCGACCCTTGTGAACCCTTCCCGTATTATACTTTGATCGCTGACCTCCGTTTTAGATTAAGAGGTCAATTTCTTCCTCTTGTTATCTCCTCGTTTCCCGAGGCAACGGTGACTCTCGCCAGTCACCGTTGCTGCATGTGAACTAGGCTTTACACCGGTAAAGCCTAGTTCACATGCAGCGGTTTTGGCCCTAGAGCGGCGCGATTTCTGCCGTCGCGGCGCTCTGGCCAGCACCAGCAATTCAGTGGCACGAGCGCCGCGACGGCAGAAATCGCGCCGCTTTAAAGCCAAAATCGCTGCATGGAAAACACGCTTTAGGGCCAAAATCGCTGCATGTGAAACACGCTTCAGAGTTGTTCTTGAAGGACAACAACCTTTACTCACGCGAGCGCCACATGTGAACATTCTGTGTTGACTGTGGTACACGTGGCCAGCAGCGTAGATTTTTCTCTAATCCGATCTGAATCGCAGTGTAAACTGTAAACCAAATCAATGCTGATAAACAAGCGTGTGATCACGTGAAATGTAATTTTCAGTGCGCGTATGCAGAAGGCAAGCTCTGTCTCACCATAA
The DNA here is from genome assembly GCF_016920785.2 of Ixodes scapularis. Taxonomy (NCBI): domain Eukaryota; kingdom Metazoa; phylum Arthropoda; class Arachnida; order Ixodida; family Ixodidae; genus Ixodes; species Ixodes scapularis. The sequence goes on from NW_024609835.1 coordinate 1,011,788, forward strand.
GTCCGAGCGAAGCGGAAACTACAGGCCCGAGCATGCTGCCTTGAAACACTATTTCACTGCACAAACACGTCTGCTCGGCAAGGCTCCATATCGTTTCGCCGAAGCACGTTTCGTAGACAACTTTTCAGGGACACACATATCGTTGACATATTTCATGGACATACGTTTTGTTGACACTGGGATGTTTCGTGGAAACTTGTTTCGTGAACACATGCAGCTGCGACGTTTTGTCAACAACTTTATATTTATTTATTTATTTATTTGCTCAGTGAAATGGATTGAATTAATGGCTTCGTTTGGTTCGCTGCAGTGTTGTACGGAATGGCGTTCCAAGGAACAGCGTTTCTGGAGCGCGTTCCTTTTAGAAGGAGCGAAGGAACGCCGCCGTTCCATCTCGCATCGGTGGAGCGGGAACGGGAATTCGTTACATTTTTTTACAGACACAAAAAAAAAGTACGGTATTCTTTTTTTTCTTTTTTTTTTTGGGGGGGGGGGAGGGGACGTGTTAGTCAGGTAAATTTTATTTTATTTTAAAAAAAAAGTCTAGAAATTATTAAAAAAAAAACCAATACCTTAGGAGGTGCACGATCTCGTTAATTTTTTGTTACTTATTTTATGATTTATTTTGTGGGGTTCTCGCTCGGTAGCAGTCGGGTGGAGGTGAGCTGGTGGACATTCAATCCAATTAATTTATTTACTTCCATAATACAAAAATTTTGGCGATGGAGGTTGTTTGTTTTTTTTCAGTGCCCGAGACTGCGGCACAAAAACAAAACTTTTAGTCAAAGGAAAAGACGCAAGAAGAGGGACCTCTCAAACTGCACTACTTTCTTTGGTTCCACGAATCCTCATACACCAGAAATCTAAGGTCGACTACAGCCATCACTGAACTTCCACAAGAGACCTACAGTTACAACAAAAGACCAGATATCGAGCGCACCCCTGTAGCTCGAACATTGGTCCCTTAAAAGATACACAAACATTAACCCTTATTCCCTTTCCCCCACCTTCAAACGGAACAACGAACCCGACCTTCACGAAGAAGGACAGGTAGTCTTCAAGACTGACCTTTTAAAAGCCCTACCCTCCTCTCCACTTGCTCGTCTTGCGGACAGCAACATTGGGAAGCAACTGTTGTTGAGTTCAAACAAGGGGCTTCCCTAGTGAAAAAAGTCATTTGTATGAGAAATTTCTTGTGTCCAATAAACACATATGAATCATTCAAGATGTATAAGAGCATATAAGAACTATATATGAACCATATAAGAGCTACATAAGAACTACATAAGATATATAAGAACCATATAAGAAATATATAAGCAACTTCTCACAAGTTTCTTCTATGGCGCTTGTATGTTATTATATATCTTATATAGTTCTTATATAGTTCTTATATGGTTCTCATATGGTTCTTATATGGTCTTACATATCTTGTATGATTCATATGTGTTTATTGGACACAAAAAGTTTTTCATACAAATAAGAATTTTCAATAAATTTGCTAGATCGAAACGTGCGAGGTTGTAGTAAAATGATACATGATGATTGAAAACCTGAGACTGTTGTTTGAAAAACGGAAAATCGTGAAGTAGAAAGAAAAAGGGACAGACAACGTCTCAAAGTAAAATTCTCGTGCAATTTGGGGTAACTCTTTAATAATAAATAATAAATTAACCCCGCTCCTCCTTGCCGGCTCACAGTATATTTGCCTCGTGTGGATCGCCCGCAACAAATAAGGATATGGTAAAACGCTGAGATTTTTAAAGGTGAAGATATCAACAAACGTAGCCTTGTTCGAGGATTTCTTTTTTTCTCCTGGTGTCCTTTCATCCCGGCATTCAAATTCACATGTTGCATTTGAGGGGATATATATGCATATATATCTGCATATATATATATATATATATATATATATATATAATGGGATTGAGTGAAGATTGACAAGTGCAGCCGTAGTAATATTGAGAACGAAGAGGGGAGAAGGTGATTATTGAATTTATTGCATTAAAGTTAGGGAAAGGGAAAGGGAAAGAGAGCTGGCGAAAAATTGGGCCAGGAGCGGGGATTGAACCCGCAACCTTCGCCTGACCGGGGCGACGCCTTAACCGATTAGACCATCCTGGCCACTGGTTTCGGCGGACTCAATTTCTGACCAGCTCTCTGTGTACTGTTTTAGTTTCGAATTCGCTTAACTGGGTAGACGACAACCGTTGCTGATTTAAGGCCCGCGCTATTTCCGACATGCGGCAGTGACGTGGCACGTCATCTCAGCTTGCAAATGTCGGAAAGGGCCCGTCTTCCAGGATATCTAGGGAACCACTCCTCCCCATAGGGACAGGCTGCACCGTATATATAATGGGATTGAGTGAAGATTGACAAGTGCAGCCGTAGTAATATTGAGAACGAAGAGGGGAGAAGGTGATTATTGAATTTATTGCATTAAAGTTAGGGAAAGGGAAAGGGAAAGAGAGCTGGCGAAAAATTGGGCCAGGAGCGGGGATTGAACCCGCAACCTTCGCCTGACCGGGGCGACGCCTTAACCGATTAGACCATCCTGGCCACTGGTTTCGGCGGACTCAATTTCTGACCAGCTCTCTGTGTACTGTTTTAGTTTCGAATTCGCTTAACTGGGTAGACGACAACCGTTGCTGATTTAAGGCCCGCGCTATTTCCGACATGCGGCAGTGACGTGGCACGTCATCTCAGCTTGCAAATGTCGGAAAGGGCCCGTCTTCCAGGATATCTAGGGAACCAATCCTCCCCATAGGGACAGGCTGCACCGTATATATAATGGGATTGAGTGAAGATTGACAAGTGCAGCCGTAGTAATATTGAGAACGAAGAGGGGAGAAGGTGATTATTGAATTTATTGCATTAAAGTTAGGGAAAGGGAAAGGGAAAGAGAGCTGGCGAAAAATTGGGCCAGGAGCGGGGATTGAACCCGCTCCTGGCCCAATATATATATATATATATATATATATATATATATATATATATATATATATATATATAAAGCTTCGTTTGATCTAGCAAAGTATGGTCATTAGCACAATACAAAAGTTATGTAGATGTCACGATACGGTCCATTTTTTAAACGTTAACGGGATTGCGTTCCTTTCGCCCAGATGGAACTTATAACGGGAACGCGTTCCGAAAATCAGAAGGAACGAGAAACGAGCTTTCGTTCCCCTTTTTGAGGAACGTGTACACCACTGGTTCGCTGGAAGTATACCCGAACTGAAGCGAACTCACTCAGGCGGCTCCAAAAAGGCAAAAACAAATTCACGAGCACTAATCTTGGGCTTCCAAACACTCCAGGCTACACGCGGTAGCCCCTCACTCTGCTCGGGGAAGCTTTAATATAATCTCAGTCCCGAGCTTGCACCAGTCATCGGAACCGCCAAGGGTTCGGCAAGCTAAGCCTACCCGGATGCCGGCGACAGAGGCGATGACCGAGGACGGGCGCTTTTAACAAAACCTCGCCAATAGACCCTTTCCGAAATTCAGTGCCATCTGGGGGTTTGTAAAACAGCTTACGTTTTGCCATATCAATGGCGGAAATGAACTTGTATCGGCACCGTCACTTTCGCAAGTGAACGGCACGCGACGAATTGTTCAGTGTGAGTTCTTTCTTGATCACTTTCAGTTCGATGGTGACCAAGGACCTGCATTCAGAACAAATCTCCAACCCACTCAGATGCCTCGAGAAAATTCTATTCACCGCATTCGGTGGGTTTTGGTACCACGAGGGCGCCACAGTATTTGGTGCCCCAGTAGACTTCCGGTAGTGTATTTATTTCTTCTTCAGTAACACACAGCGATCGGAAAATAAGATTTTCCTTCGGAGAGGTACCTGTAATAGGTTTGTAAGAACCTACGCGCTTTGTAGAACGTAGTACAAATAACAAAAGGATGTGTGACAAGAGGAAAAGAAGAGGAAACCGGAAGCGCGCAGGGGTCCACCGATAGTGGGCGGCAGCGAGCTTATTTGCAAACAAACATTGGTGAATACAACAAAGTGCTTTAAAGCCGATTGTGTGCCGCCCACAGATTGACTAAATCTGAGTTATTAGAAATAAACGCTTACGTAGCTCTTGTCTTCCATTCCTAGGTCGCGTCGCACTGACCCCCCCCCCCCCCCCCCCCCCCCCCCCCGAATGGACAGGCCTCGCTTGATCCGCTTGAGAGCATCTTCAACGTCTTCCTTTATCAGTCACTAGAAGGCCGCCATTGGTACGGCACTGATGCCGTTCCACAGTTGATGATAGTGATCAAAGTGGCCATACTGAATTTCGGGAAGGGTCTATTGTGTCAACAAAACGATCGCGTGAACTTTTCGATGAAAGGAACTGTCGATGAAACGTCGCAGTATACGAAACAATCTGTCGACCAGATGTCGTTCGACGATCTGCTGTCTACCGCTCGGAAGGCCGTTTAAAGCCTCAAATGCCCACAATTTGCCTGTGAAACATCGAAATATCATCACCACCGTAGAGTCTGTGTAGTTTGTGTAATAATTTGAATGTATCTGCCTCATATCTTTTTCTCAAGAAGGGCTGCAATAAAGGATACAGGCGCTAGCGACTAGTCCTAGCAGGGGCTCCTGCTATACACGACAGAAACGAAGATGTCCTCGTGGCAACCGTGGCAACCAAATCAAGACGTTGAAGTGCCAGTTGTTACTTTCGATCAACCAATCACATACGGATAAGACTATGAATATGACTCTTGTTGATTCGTGCTTCTTCTTCACTGTTATTAATTAGATTTCTTGCCACGCGGTGCAGGAAACGCACGATGCACGAGTTTCCTAGGGATTTTGTGCTGTTGGTTCATCGCAGTGAACCAAATCGACGAATCAGAGTGCGCTCGAAACTGCCCAGCATCTCAAACTCGTTGTTTTTGTGACCTCGCGGTAATGCTTTGTCTTCACATTTTTGTGTGGGTCGCGCCAAATGTGCTAGAGAATAGAAATCAAAATGGTTTCAACCGGGGTTTTAAAGGAGCGATGCAACAATTTTTGTACTTTGCGCAAATACCGCTTAAAACGGATTCCTAACGTTAATGACCTATGAAACACGCGTTCGTTTTTCACCCCACGCAATAGAAGTCCCAGAAAAAATTTAAGAAAAACGAGCAGCGCTCACCCCCTCAACTCGCAGCCAGAATAAGCGGCCACGTGATCTGGTGCCGATTATATGCCGCCAGTGTTGATCACAGACACGCGCTGGGGTTGGCAAAGCGCAGGACACGCGCTGAGTTCCAGACATTGTTATGGCTCGGCTATTGTCGTCGTTGCAGCGATTGGACACGGGTCACAAACCGAATGCTTCTCGAGCTAGCAATTATTACGAGCCCAAGTCGAGTGCCCACGCTATGCTCGGGTCCAATCTATGAACCACATTCAAATATCGTCACTTGGGTGTACTGGGATCCCCACGTTACGTCATCAAATTTTGCAAAGGAGAGATTGAATGCAAATGATCGCTTTCGTCCTTGAAATTACACCGCAACAAAGGAGTTTCTTGGCCAATGGCGTTGCGTGTGAGTGTCCTTGAGTCCCACCAGTGCCAGTAAGCTCGTGTAGAGAGAAAAACATTCCAATTGAATATCGTTGCACAGGTCCTTTAAGCAGAATTCAAATCGTGATTTGAAGTACTCGAGTTTTACTGTGAACATTTAAATCATACTGTTTCAAAAAATAAAATCCCAATTTTTTTCATTCATCCATTTGTTTGTCATATCATGCTTTTCATGCGCATTTATTTCCTATTTAGCTAAAATGATACCCAAAGAAAGAAAAAAAATATATATCAGGCCCAACACGAGCGAATTACGGTATCTGAGCAAATCAGAAAGGAGCTTTGTTTCTACCTTCCACTACATTCGCTCAGTTCTCTTGCATCCTATACAAGCAAATTGAAATGCGAAGGAAAGAAACAAACACACGAAGTATGCGTCCGCACAAAAGCACACAGACCGGCAGAGAAAAAAAAAAGAGAGCGAGCGAAAGAAAGAGGAACAGATAGACAGTCACAGAAAATTTACGTTAGTTATATATCTAAGGTATATATTGCATTGGCCAGTTAAATCATTGTACGACGGGGATAAGCTGAGTTAAACCCCGTCCCAATAATCGTTGACGTCTTACACGAGCTTGCTGCTTATGTTTTGAGACCATACCGCCACGATCTTTTGAGACCATACCCCGACAAGTCGCCTTCTATAGGCGACTTCTCGCCGCTGAACTTGTCCGCCAGTTGTGGGAACCCAGCCCGTAGCTCTCCAAGACTGGCGAAGCGCTCTACCAACTGAGCTAGCCGCCAGTAAAGCAAACGAATGTTAACAGTTTCCACCACACTTGGTCGTAATTGCCATAAGGTATAAGATCAGACTTTTATTTATTAGGGCTGGGCAGTTGATCGATTAACCTTCCGATTAATCGATTAAGGCTTTAATCGCGAACAAATGTTTTAACCGGTTAATCGTTTTTTTAATCGGTACTCAGAAGAAGTCCGTTCCCATCCAGGTACTATGAGCAAGGTTCAATTCTCGCGCTCGCGAAGTGTCACGTGTTCGAGGATATACATTACAGTTCTGCCGAGGCACCGTGGCCGAGGCCAGACGCCGGGCCCGCAATTGATCCCCGCGTGACCGCTAAACGTCACGTGTTGAGGATCTATTACACAGCCTGCCCAGGCAAGACAAAAAAGCAGACAAACAAGCTGGGACGCTAACAACGCCATGGTTACTTGTTCCAGTATTCGGCACGTAAAAATGGACGAGTCCACGAGTATGAAAGGCTATCTCGCTGGAAAGTTTGGGTTTAAAGGAAACTCTAGCGGTTAAGTTTTTAACTCGAAGGAACTCCACTGCCTCTTCTGAAAAAAGAGCAGTTTTCGTACAGTGGAAGCGTAAGTTCGCTTCAGTGTCGCCTACGAGCGAAGCACTGATCTAGCTGCAGCAAGGACCATCCGCCAAAACGCAGACAACAATCAACGCCTTCTCATCCAGGTTCCTTTCTCTGAAAAAAAAAAAAGAAAGCATCGCCCAAGCTCTGACTTCTTGTCTTACTGTCGGAAAAAGTGGACAAACTTCTTTGTTTCGGAGCAGGAGCAAAAATATGTGAGTCTTTGAATCGTTGAAGGTGTCCTCAATTCTAAATGTCCTTTGCGCCGTGTAACAGAGAGCAAAATAAGTCTTCAAAGGCAAGACGAGTTGTTACATTCTTTTTAATATATTATTTATAAAAATTAACGCAACCGATTAATCGATTAATTAATCGATGAAAGGGTGGCGATTAATCGGGTAAAAATTTTTAATCGACTCCCAGCCCTATTATTTATTAAGTATCATCGCTGAGCGTGTGGGGGTCCGTGAAACTAACGGGATCTGTAGGGCAGCACTTTGCGTCGTCGTCTTCGAGGCGGTTATGAACCTAAACAAAGTCGCAAAATGGCGATATAGAAAACAGATGATGAATTTGTTCTGTGACAACATAGAAAAAAAAATGTTCGAAATAAACCATAACAATTTAAAACCAGCATCGGAAACTTCCCAGAAAAGTCGGTGTTTTTTTCCTTATCGATGTGAACAATTAGCATCGTTACGAGTATCGAGGTATTTGACGATCAGGAACATAAAAACAATAATTGTTACAACTGCTCGAATTTGCGCGTGTTTTTACCATTCGCATTAACGTGTTATGTTTGTTAAATATACAATATTTTCCCGGAAATTTAACAACTACGACCCATATTTAGTCATAAGTAAGAGCGCAATCAAAGATATGAAGACGAAAAAAAATCGAAAACACGCATTAAATGAGTAATACTACGGCGTATTCACTACACTTGGTTTAGTCGATGGTCTCAGACACCAAAATACCGAATACCGACCGTGAAATCTTGGTGCCGCTTAATTTGCTTCATCAGTATTGTTGGCTGCGACCTGATCTAAGGTAAAGCAAAGTCAAAATTCAGATCTTAGGGTCAAACCAACGAAGGGCATCCGGCACGCCCCAGCAAATAAACAGCGTGTTAATTTCTTGACCAACTGAATATCTTTTGTCCTTCAACCGGAATCTCGATTGTAGGGTGCCTTTTTAATTGGAGGCCACCGCCAGATTGCGGGCACCTCGGAAGGGATTAACACACTCTCAATGGGGACCCCTAGGTCAGCACTTGGCCTCAGAGACACCGAAATTTCTCTTATATATTATTTCCGGCTAAAAGCCACCGAGACGGCTATGAAACAAAATATAGTCGCACCATTTCGACAAGCCGTAGAGTAATTGCGAAAATAATTTCTGCAAGTGTTAGAAAAACAATTGAATTGAGAAACATGGTGGAATTGCAACCGCCGGCTTCCTTTTCACGGAGAGAGATGGATAGATAAATAGAAAAATTTAATGAAAGCAGGAAAGGTTAGCCCATGTTCGTCTCGGACTAGCTACTTCATAGGGAAGGGTAGGGGGGAGTACAGAAGTTTAGAGTAAGAGGAAGTCACGCACACACATCACACACATATACACGCACACACTCAAAGTTGATCTAGAAGTCCAGTATCGTCTTGGGGATATTTTGATAGTGTTCGCAGGAGACGTTGTTGGCGCCAATTGTTACACGGGTCCAGAAGTTTTGTCAGAGTGAAAAATCTTGGGTCAACTTGTTGAAGCGTTTTTATCATTTCTTCTCTTTCGGTGTGATGTTTCACGCATACGCACAAATATGCTCAGCACTTTCTTTGCAGTTGCATGAGCTATAGTTCTGATTGTCGGACCGGCCAAGAAGAAAATTGTAGCTATTTGTATAGGCCACTCCGACTCTTCGTCTATGGTACAAGGTCTTTATCTTTCTGGGAAGATTATCTGGAAGTATCGTTCCTTGTACTGGGTCAACTAAATGTATGTTGCTATTTCCGCGAATAGACAACGACCACGACTGTGTAACCATAGTTTCTACTCTTATCTTTAAGGTGCATTTAATGACATCTCTCCTTGTACCTAGCTCCTTGTTCTGGCGTATCGGAGTCAACATATAAGTCTAAAGGTGAAGCGTAACGAAAGGCATGGCGTTGCCCGACATATAGAACGGCAAAGTCCAGGGGACGTCACAGCGAAAAACAAGAGCAAGAAGGATGCAACTTGACAGCTGTAATCCTAAGCATTAACCAGAGACTAGGTTCCCTGATGGAATTAAAAAAAAGCACTGTCTCTGCGATCGAACTCTCGGTGAGCACGATGTCGGCACAGCATGACGAAATCCTAAAGCAGGTGCGTCAACATGACAGCGAGATAAAGGATCTAAGGAAAAGGGTGACAACCCTTAAAAGCCGCGAGAAAAAAGTAAATGTGAAACAAATGGCACAAGACATGAACGCACTCGAGTGGCAATCTAGAAAGCTATATATCGAAATACATGTAATTCCGGTCACTGAGCATGAAAAGCTTCACACTCAACTGAACCCATTGGCAGAAAAACTGGATGTGCCCACGTTCTCCGAGAATGAGATTGTGGCCTTGCACCGATTGCCAGCTCGACCAGATAAGATACCTGGCATCATTGTTCGTTTTTCACAACTGTCAGCTCGTGATATGTGGTTCGATAAAAGGAAAAGACTCCTCCGAAAGGAAAGGGGTGGTTACATTTTCAAGAATATGACAAGGCAAAACGGTGCCCTCTTCCGGGCAACTACGGAATGCGAGAAGGATTATGACTACCGCTACTCGCGGTATAAGAATGGAAAGATCTTCTTGAGTCAAAAAGAAGGCGACGCAGTTATTTTTATCAAGTGCGAGGCGGACCTGCAAAGCCTGATCTGAGCAATTTCATGACTCTGTTTTCTTGTGGCCTTTTTTTCGAAATGGCGGAATAAACCTGTTTTGTTGCGTCGGAACTAAGTCTTACCTAGAGAATGAGTATTTGGCTTCTTTTAAGTGCATTCATTTAAGTACTTGGTCCGCCCGAAATAAAACAGTTAAGCTAGGTTTTTTTATGAGTTTTTTTTTGTTTGATGTATGTATTTGATGCTGTCAGAGACGTGTTATACTGATGAATGTGATGTTTTTGAGTTGCCGATGTATAAGAGCTATATTTTTAACAAGTCATCTGGTCGAGGAGGTGGCTTATCGCTAATGGTTTGGAAAATGCTTCTGGTCAAATACTAGAAGAATTATCACGTGTCAATGAAGACTTCGAAGTCCTATCCCTGCTTATAGATCGTAACGTCATCTCGGTATTTTACAAGCTTCCAGGTGGATGTGCTACGCGGGGTTTTTATTTTTTTTTTTTCTAGATACCTATTTTTGTTATGCTAATGAAAACAAGTATAACCTTGTCATGGGACGTGATTTCGATATAAATATGATTTCGAATAGCCCAACAAAAAAATGAACTTGCGGATTAATATCGATGGTTGTATTAATGTGGTCACGTCTCCCAATATAATCGCATCGGATTCGGTGATACTGCTTGATTTGCTCATCACAAGTTATAACCTACAGTATATAAGGTCAAGAATAATCACTACTGACATAAGCGACCACCTAGGTGTCTTCATGTGCATAAAAACAGCTCGTTAATGGTAGTACGAATAAACGTGCATATTTTAAGAATATCACAAGTAATAACCTTTCAGCGTTTAAGAAGGAGGTTTCTTGCCTGAATTGGACTTAGGTGTATGAAGATGAGAATGCAGATGAAGCGTACAATGTGTTTTGAGTAAATTCCTGCAGCTATATAGGGCGTGACTCAGATATAAATCAGTTAATTTACCGAAGAAAGTTTGTAAACCATGGGCTACTCCAAAGCTGCTAGTCGATAAATCAATATATATATATATATATATTGCACAAAGATTTCTCGAAAACAAGAAACCCTGGATGTCTTAAAGGAGCGGTGCAACGACATTCAATTGGAATGTTTTTCACTTTACACGAGCTTACTGGCACTAGTGGGACTCAAGGATACTCGCATGCAACGCCACCGGCCAAGAAACTCCTTTGTTGCGGTGTAATTTCAAGGACAAAAGCGATCATTTTCATTCAATCTCTCCTTTGCAAAATTTGATGACGTAACGTGGGGATCGCAGTACACCCAAGTGACGATATTTGAATGAGGTTCATAGATTGGACCCGAGCATTGCGTGGGCACTTGATTTGGGCTCGTAATAATTACTAGCTCGAGAAGCATTCGGGTAGTGGCCCGTGTCCAATCGCTGCAACGACGACAGTAGCCGAGCCATAACAATGCCCGGAAATCAGCGCGTGTCCTGTGCTTTGCCAACCCCAGCGCGTGGCTATGGTCAACATTGGCGGCATATAATCGGCTCCAGATCACGTGGCCGCTTGTTCTGGCTGCGAGTTGAGGGGGTGAACGCTGCTTGTTTTTCTTTAATCTTTTTTTATGACTTCTATTGCGTGGGGTGAAAAACGAACGCGTGTTTCATAGGTCATTAACGTCAGGGATCCGTTTTAAGGGGTATTTGCGCCAAGTACAAAAATTGTTGCATCGCCCCTTTAAGGTCTTCAAGGTCTATCGTAATAAACTTACAAAAGAATTGAAGAGTGCCAGAGAAAGATATTTCAACAACTCATTTCTGCCATCAGTACAGCGAACAGACATCACGTGGAAAAAGCTGAAGAATGTTCTTAATCGTTCATCTGAAATAAAACAAATTGATAAAATCTGTGCAGATGGCACAGAACTAAAAGAGCGAGTGCTAGTAAACGCCTTTAATAATTATTTTGTGAACCTGCCAAGAAATAATCCAGGAGAAAACGCCTGTGCTTACATCGAAAATCAATATGAGTATTCTCTGTTTCTTCAGTGAGTTGTGGAAGCCGAGGTGACGCTTACGTTCTTATCACTGTATCATGCCGATATGGTACCGCATGCCAATCTTATCATTCTGCTTATGCTATGTCATCTATAGCACTGAGTCATGCCGCAGGTACCGCCCCCCTGTTTTCGGCTATATAAGCGATGCCAAATAAACCTTGGATGTTGTTGCGTTCACGAAGTCAGCAGTGTCGGACTGACTTTCTTGTCAGCTGAGAGCCAGCTGATACATGGTGTCAGAAGTGGCCCACGCGACCACACCAGAACCGTCAGCAGGAGGCAGTCATGGAACCACTCAAGCAGCCCGACCCTTCGCTCCTGTCGGGAAACGTTCAGAAGAACTGGACGCTCTTCAAACAGAAGTTCGAGCTGTACCTGCAAGCGACGGCGCCAGACAAACCAAGAACGGAAGCTACCAAGGCGGCCACACTTTTGACTATCGCCGGTGATGACGCCCTAGAGATCTTCAATAACTTCGTCTTCGCTGAGGGTGAAAGCAAGGAGGATTACAAGACCCTTGTCGCAAAGTTCGAGGACTACTGCGCGGACCAGCAGAACGAGGTGTACGAAAGATACGTATTTCGGACGAGAACGCAAGACGAGGCGGAACCGGTGGAGCAGTTTATCCGCGTCCTCAGGAAACAAGCAAGGTACTGCAACTTCGGACAACTTTCAGATTCAATGATTCGCGATCAAATCGTCTTCGGCACTAACAACAAAAAGTTACGGGAGAAAATGCTTAGGGAAAAGGATTTGACGCTCCAGAAAGCAGAACAAACCTGCAAAGCCGCAGAAGCCTCCGCTAAACAAAATGAAGCATGGTATGCCCACGAAGAAAAGGTGGACTCAACTACAAAAGGCTACCAGCGCCGCTCAGATGCTTCAAGAACCGAACAGTGCTTCAAGTGCAACAGGAGGCACGAAAAGAGGAAATGCCCCGCTTTTGGGAAGACTTGCTATGCCTGTCAGGGACGCAACCACTTCGCAGCTTCTTGCAACAAACAAGTCAGCGAGGTGAAGCACGACGACGAGGGCTTCGACATCTTGGACCTGGGTGTTTGTGGCATCGAGAAGGAACGGGACTGGATTGTCAAGGCCCAGCTAGCGGAGCAAGTGGTCTCGCTGAAGGTAGACACCGGCTCCCAAGCCAACCTGTTGCCCCTGTCGGTGTACAAGAGACTGCACCCTAAGCCGTTTTTAAGACCAAGCCACGCGGTCTTGCGCTCGTACAGCGGCAATATCATCAAACACTGCGGCGTCACAACACAGGAGGTTACGATCAACCAGCATCACTGCCGCGTCGACTTTTTCATTGTTAAACGAAGTCAGGCCATTCTCGGGCTACAGGCAAGTGAGCTCCTGGGACTGGTGTCCCGAACGGTGAACTCTGTAAGCACGGGCAGCGCCGTTCCGGTGACCCAAGAATTCGCCCACCTGTTCCAAGGCACCGGCTGCGTAAAGCGACGGTACCGAATGGTACTACATGACGATGCCGTGCCAGTGGTTCAGCCTGCACGACGGGTGCCCTTGGCACTGCGAGAGCCCCTGCGGGAAGAACTGCAGCGCATGGAGAAGGCCACCATCATCCGGAAAGTGGATGAACCCACTGACTGGGTAAGCCCTCTTGTTATTGTGAAGAAAAAAGATGGCAGCCTTAAGCTATGCATGGACCCTAGAAATATTAACGCGTGCTTGAAGCGTGAACACTACCAGATGCCACAGCGCGAAGATATCGAGGCTGAGCTTCACGGGGCGAAGTTTTTTTCCCGGCTTGACGCTAACTCGGGGTTTCATCAGATTCCAATGGACGAAGCTACGTCAAGGATCTGTACGTTCGGCACTCCGTTCGGTCGCTACCGTTTCCTTAGGCTTCCGTTTGGAATCTCGTCAGCACCCGAGGTATTCCAGAAAACGCTGAGCGAGATATTTGACCCATTACCAGGAGTAAGGGTTTACATAGACGATATTTTGGTGTGGGAAAGCTCTAAACACGAGCATGACGAGCGCCTCAAGGTCACTCTCCGTGAAACGGAACGAGCGGGCTTGACGTTCAACTTGGCAAAGTGCAAGTTCGGCGTGCAGGAAATTTCCTTCCTGGGGGACGTGATAAGCGAGGTCGGAATCCGCCCAAATCATAGGTTGGTGAGTTGCCTGCGCGAGATGCCAGCACCAACCGATAAGCTCGGCGTACAGCGGATGTTAGGAGTGGTAAACTATTTTGGAAAATATTTACCTGCGCTCAGCGAGAAAACAAAGCTTCTACGAAGTTTAATACGTAAGGACACTGTCTTCGAATGGACAGAAAACCACGCACAAGAATGGGCTGTGCTCTGCGAAGCACTCGGCAAAGAACCATTACTAGCGATTTTTGACCCCACAAAAGAAACAAAGATAACGTCAGACGCCTCAAAGGATGGCCTCGGATCGGCGATACTGCAGCGTCATGGTAGTAGCTGGCGTCCTATTGCCTATGCCTCCCGGGTAATGACAGAGGCGGAAAGTCGTTACTCACAGATTGAAAAAGAAGCCATGGGAATTACGTACGGCTGTGAAAAATTCCATCACTTCATCTATGGACGGCGCGTTTTCATAGAAACTGATCATAAACCTCTTATCGCTATTTCATCGAAGGACATAGGGGACATGCCACCAAGACTGCAACGTTTTTTCTTTCGCCTGATGATTTACGATTACAAACTACAGTTTATTCCAGGCAAAGAATTGGTCCTGGCTGACGTGCTCTCAAGGGCGGCGCCTGCTGCGTCAGGGGACACCGCTGGCTTTATCGACATTCAGGTACATGCTGTCGGCATTCTGTCATCCTTAGTAAGTGAAGCAACAAAACTGCGTTTCGCTGAAGAAACCCGCAAGGATCCAGAGTTGCAAAAGGTTGTCGAAAACATATTCAGCAATAAAGCCGTCGAAGGGGAACTTAAACCGTTCGCTTCGGACCTTTCCGTAGTGGAAGGAATTTTGTTGAAAGGGTGCAAAGTTGTCGTTCCCAAGAAACTACGACCGGAAATGCTCGGACGGATTCACGAAGGCCATCTGGGCTTAAACAAGTGCAAGGCTAGGGCACGACGTCTAGTTTTCTGGCCAGGCCTAAATTCAGACATTGAGTCGCTTGTAAGAAAGTGTGCCGCATGTGCAACTTATGCATACAAGCAACCAAGCGAACCACTTTTGCTTCGTCAAGTTCCGGATTATCCCTGGTACAGGGTCGGTGTAGATCTTTTTCATTACGCCGGAAGTGCGTACCTCGCAGTGTTTGATGCACACTCCAACTTTCCAGAAGTTGAAAAGCTCGGCGACACGTCTGCAAGCACGGTTATCGGCAAACTGTGCCATCTCTACAAGATACGGAATTCCGGTGGAGGTTTGCACAGATAATGGACCCCAGTTTTCGTGCCGGGACTTTGCCGCGTTTGCCAACCGATATGATTTTAAGCACATCACCTCAAGCCCCGAGTTTCCTCGTTCCAACGGTCTCGCGGAGAAGGGCGTACAGATTATTAAGAGGCTCCTAAAGAAAACTGGAGATGCGCGTGAAGATTTCTGGTTGGGCTTACTCGGCTACCGTTCTTCCCCTCTAGAGGACGGCCGTGCGCCGGGAGAGCTGCTGCAAGGCAGACGCCTGCGTACGCGACTTCCCGACTTCAGCTTACAGCCGGCATCCACCGTCAAGAAGCATCGCCAGCCAGAGACCGCGGGGCAGCGACTCCAGCCGCTCTATAAAGGACAAGTCGTCCGAGTGAGGAGTAAGACCTGGTCTTCAAAGGCTAAGGTCACGGGTACAGCGGCGCCCAGATCGTACAACGTGGAGACGGAAAGTGGAACAACTCTACGGCGGAACCGTCAGCATCTTCTGGCAACACCGGAAACATTCAATCGCGACTCGTCAGCTGACAGCGATGCCAGTGACTTTGAAGACGCCGGAGCGGAAGTACAACTTCATCCAGGGGCTCAAGGAAGAGCCAACGAAACTCCTCGTGCGCAGACAACTCCTCAAACTGTTCAAGGAACACCAAACGCGGCTCCACCAGCGCCGAGAAGATCTACGCGAGCTACGGTTGCACCCAAGCGCTTGCAGTACGGGCAGCATTTCGAACAAATTATTTAGCATTGTTTCCCCTTGTCGTTTGTTAAACTAGGTTGTGTTATGTCTTTCTTACTAAACAAAGGGGGATGTATCATGCCGATATGGTACCGCATGCCAATCTTATCATTCTGCTTATGCTATGTCATCTATAGCACTGAGTCATGCCGCAGGTACCGCCCCCCCTGTTTTCGGCTATATAAGCGATGCCAAATAAACCTTGGATGTTGTTGCGTTCACGAAGTCAGCAGTGTCGGACTTACTTTCTTGTCAGCTGAGAGCCAGCTGATACAATCACTAAAAATAGTAAAAGTTGTGAGGCTAACGACATGCAAACAGGGTAAAAAAATACGTGTTAGGCATGATATCTTCCTGTTTGACGTATATTTTTCATATGTGTTTGCAGGCTGGGGTTTTTCCTTAGAGGATGCAAATCGCAAGGGTAACGGTTTTGCACAAAAAGGGTGACAAAAACGATTTAGGGAATTACAGGCCTATTTCAATTTTACCAGTTTTTTCAAAGGGTTTTGGGAAATTTCTGCTGTCCCGAATGGTAACGTTTGCGGACAAAGACAATATAATCACTCCGTCGCAATTCAGATTTTATAAAAGTCGGTCTACAGAGCTGGCGTTTCTAGATCAAAAGGATTTTGCGTAGCTTGAACATAAAAAGTCGACTCTTGGATTTTTTTTTTTTATTTTACAAAAGCCTTTGATTATTTAAACCATGACTTGCTGATACAGAAACTTGAAAGTTACGGATTTGGCGGACAAGCGTCAGCTATCACTTCATCATATTCTGCTCATCGTAAACAATATGATTATATCAACGGGTACTCTTCAGATATCCAACCTATCATATCTGGCGTTCCACAAGGCAGTATTTTAGGCCCTTTTTTGTTCAATTTATATATTAATGACATCATAAACGTAGATAAAAATACCAAATATGTCATCCGTGCTGACGATACAAATTTTTTTTTTTTTAACAGGTGTGCGCGGTGATGACCTAGCACATAAAGCGAATTAAACTTTGCAGAAGTTTAGTAGCTGGAGCCACGCTAACGCCTTAAAAACCAACGTGAGCAAGATTGAGGCTATTTTGTTTCAGCCAAAGAATAAAAATGCAGCTATTACAGAAGATATCGTTTTGAATTCGAGAAAAATTGGAGTTTTGAGCAGTTTTAAGATTCCTGGAGTTGTTTTCACGCAACGAATGACTGGAATGAACATATAAATCATATCTTGAAAGAAGGAACGAGTTATAGATTAACAATTTAAGCATTTTTCGGCAAAGTAAAGCTTTCATGTGTGAAAGCTTTACTTTGCCGAAAAATGCTAAATTGTTCATCTATAACTCGTTCTTTCTTTCACATATATATTACTGCGACCTCGTCTGGCGAAATACTACAATGGCAAATTTGAACAATATACTTATGCTACAAAGAAGATGCTGCAAACAATATGTTATGTTCCATATGAGTACCCTGGTAAATTTCTGTTCACAAACTTAAATTTAATGCATAATCACAGTATCTATAAATATCGGTTATGTCCTGCGTCGCATCCCTTGCAGTCGGCGGCGAAAACTCTGTCTGGCACTTACCACCGCGTTTTGTACAGCACATCGATCATCTTCAAGCGCCTGGTACGAGCATCATGGTCGGCGTTCAAAGAACTGCAGTCTTCACGTATTGTTAGAAGAGGAGGAAGGAACGCCAACCACAAATAAAAAGGAGCCCAACGTTTCGAAACCTGCTTGGTTTCTTCTTCAGGTGCGACTGTGTGCGCGAGGAGCAAGTGGTCTTCTTTTACGGCGGTGGACGTGATGTTTTCGCGATCGTAATGTGGCTGAGCCCGCTGACGTAGGCGGACGGTAAAGCGCCAAGCGACCGATTGATGTTTTGCGGTGTGGTTTGGATGTGCCATGACTCGACGAAGAGCCTTTGCCGGGAATTGGTCTCAATGTCGAGGATGCGTGTGTCGTCGAAGTCAATGCGGTGGTCATTCGAGTCACTGTGTTCCGCAACCGCGCTGCGCTCATGATCGAATTTTCTCACGTCGGTTTTGTGCTGGCCAAGTCTTTCTTTAAAGTTTTTGGTTTCGCCGATGTATGTGGCAGGGCAATCCGCACAAGGAATCTGGTAAATAACGCCTTGCGCTCTTTCCTTGGGGGGACGATCTTTTGGCCGGGGCATCAGGTGTCCAAGCGTTGACACTGGTTTGTGGGACATCTGGATGCCTCCTTTTGCCAGCACGCGCGCGAGCGCTTCGCTGGTCTCCTTTATGTAAGGGACGCAGATGCGCGTGGTTGAGCGGGGATGTGCGATTTTTTGTGTTTCGCCTATTGGTCTTAGGCGTCGATCAGATTTACGTTGACGACGAGCGATTCGCTGAATAAAACTGCGTGTGTAGCCGTTATTTACCAGGTCGGAGATGATGGTTTTTTCTTCCTTTTTTCTGTAGTCCTCCGACTAGCAAATAGTCTTCGCTCGGGACAGGAGTGCCTGGACGACCGACGCCTTGTGGCTCGCAGGGTGGTTCGAGTCAAATCGGAGATAGCGCCCAGTGTGTGTCGGTTTTCTGTACACTGTGAATTCTAATTGATCTTTTTGTCTTTTGACCAGCACGTCAAGAAACGGCAGGGCGTCGTTCTTTTCAGTTTCAACGGTGAACTGGATGGCCGGCTCGATGGAGTTGAGGTGTGCCAAAAAGTTGTTCACTTCTGACTTCTTCATAATGCAGAAGCAATCGTCGACATACCGTAAAAACACTTTAGGGCGTGTAGTGAAAGACTGCATCGCGCGTTGTTCAATGGCTTCCATTGTCAGGTTGGCCGTGGTCATGGGCGTACCAACCGGGGGGGCAAGGGGGGCACTTGCCCCCCCAGTTCTCAGAGTGGGGGGGCAAGGCATGCGTTTTGCCCCCCCTGAAACGGCCGCCACTGGGCAGAGCAGACACAGGCCGGCGGCGCCCAAGGAATACCAAGGGCACTGCCCCCCGACCCGCGCGAACATATTTTTAACGCGCAGGCGATACAAACCCTAGCAACGGTGCTCACGCACGCCGGATTGGCTGGTTCGTAAAGCCTTGCTCCACGAACAAGGCTACACGGTAACCTTACGGAATCCATCCGCGAGACATGGGCCGGACGGGCCGTCCAGACCAGGACGTAGGCCCTTAAACAAAATAAAGTTTTGCTTGCTTGCTTGGAGATAGGCGCTGCCGCCGTCAACATAGGCAGCGGATGCAATGCGAGTTTCCGAAGAGGTAGCGTAACTTAGTGGTGAGATGTCTGCCTCATACGTGTCAGACCCGGGTTCTATTTATGGTGTGGGCCGGCTTACTTCTTTTTATTTTTTTTCTCGAACATTTTGTTTTGTCGAGGCATTTGGCGATATTTACATTTATTTTTTACCATTAACACTAAAAAAACAAATGTTGTTGACGAAACATCGCTAAACTAAATCGTATCGACTCTATTTACGGAAGTGCATGGGGGGCAGCGGGGCTTGGGTTGCCGACCGGACGCCGCAAAGCGGCGTGTACGGGGGGGGGGGGGGGGGGGGGGGGCTAGGTGGGTTAATAGATTTGTAATTAGCAGCCGGACACCGTCACCGCGAAGCGGCGTGAACGCAGGCGCGGGGGTGGGTTAACGCGCTTCGAGTGATACACGAGCAGCCCATCCGGCGTGAGCGTCGTTGTTAGGGGTTCTATCGCCTGCACCGTAAAAGGAGCAGTGTGTGCACCTCCTGTAGTGGGCAAGAATTCCTACACTGGAGAGAAGCGGGGACAAGCCCTTTCTTCAAATGCGTCAAGTCTCCTTGAGCTTTGGAATACAAAGAAACGCCACTATTCGGAGCTAATCCCACAGTTACTCGACCTCTCTTGCGTCGTGTCTGTTCGCTCCCCGCGCCTCGTAGCAGTGTCGTTGCAGTGGGGGGGCTCGTTAAAATTTTGGGGTTTTTTGGACTATCTAAATCACTTTCTTCCTTCCCCCTTCCCCCCTTTTCTACTCCGCTTGCTTCCCCCTCTGCAAATATCAGCTGACCTTCCGACCTCTGTTCTCTGTTGATAGGCAAAACAACCACTAAAATTAGAAAGTAATTTGTAATTTGAGTGGAAGTCACTCGGAAAAGTAGTTAAGTAAACTACTGATTACTAGAATAGAAATGTAATTAAAAGTTACTAAACTACCCAGAAAAGTAGTTAAACTACAGTAACTTGGGTAAAGTAGTTGAACTACGTACAAGTCTGGCCTGACAAGCGCTCTGCGTAAGTGTTTTCACTGATCTGCCTAGCCCCGCACACCATCACATGGGCCAAGAAAGGTGTAGTTTTACTGCAGAGGAGAAATCAGGAGGGTCCACGATGGTGACAATGGAGGATGGGGGACTGTTCCAGTGGCTGATGGCTTGAGAAAGGAATGACCAATTGAAAGCGTTCGTAGAGCCAGAAGTGTGTTTGATGGTGCAGACATTGTTGAGGCGAGAAGATGTTCGGTCGAGGGGTAATAACAAAGTGGTTTTGAGGTCGGGAATGTGGTAGTAGATTTTGGGAATAAGGCACAGCTGAGAGACTTTCCTGCGAAGCTGCAAAGAGGACATGGTTAGTTCAGTTTTTAGCGCCGAGACACTGAAAGAAAAGTCATAAGTGGATGAAATGAAGCGAGCAGCTCTGTTCTGAACTGCCTCTACAGCGTATTGATGAGGTACAGTCGATGGGTATTCCAGATGGTTGAAGCATATTCTATTTTTGGTCTGACGTACGTGTTAAAGGTTAGCTTAGGGACAAAGGGTGGAGCGATTTTTTAAGTTACGTCTGCTTAGTCCAAGAGTTCCAGATGAATTGGCGGTAATGACTTCAATGTGGTTATTCCAGGGAAGGTCAGATGTTAGTCTTACACCAAGGTATTTATACACAGTAGCGGTCTCAATCAGATCGGAGTCCAGGAAGTAATTAAATGACAGAGTGGTTTTTTTCTTGGTGAAGTGGATTAGTTTGCGTTTATACTTGTTTGGTGACATAATCCACTCTTTGCACCAATTGTTAATTTTATCTAGATCTTCCTGAAGCTGGTTATTATTTTGCACACAAGTTACTTTGTTATGGATGACGCAGTCGTCGGCGAAAAAGCGTTTTTTTTTTAAGAAATCCCAATGTGAATGTCATTAATAAATATTAAAAAGAGTAATGGCCCAAGTACGAACCCCAGGGGAACACCAGGAGATACATTTATTAAGGAAGATTCATGATCATCATGGACGTGACCTGTACACGGGAAAAAAGAAAGTCACGAATCCATGCAAACGGTTATTGGTCGAGGCAAAAAGATGATAGCTTAGAAAGAAGGCGTTGATGGAGGACACGGCCGAACGCTTTGGAAAAAAAAAAAAAACTGCGTCAGTTTGGACGTGACATTCAAGGTTAGTGTGCAAGTCATGGATGAAGTCGCAGAGTTGCGTTTCGCAGGAAAGTACCTTTTGAAAACCGTGCTGCTGTTTAAAGAAAAGAAATGGGATGATAGGTGCCACGTGATATTGGAGTAGAGGATATGCTCAAGTAGTTTGCAAGAAATTGAAGTCAATGAATTAGGGCGATAATTAGATGCGGAAGAGCGGCTGCCCTGTTTAAAGACTGGGAATTACCCTTCCCACCTTTTGGTCAGATGGAAGGCAGCTTTGAGATGAGGACTGAATGAAGATGAGTTTTAAATACTCACTAGAAATAACACGGGTGTTTCTTTTAAATTTTAGGGTTGATGTTATCGGTTCCAGCGGACGAAGTAAGTTTTAGTTTATCAATCAATGTTTTAATACCAGCGGAGTTAACGTTAATAGGATGCATGCGCTCGTAAAGCTCTTCAGGGAGAGTGGGGACGAAGTCCAAGCACTCGTTAGTAAACACTGATGAAAAGTATTCGTTAAACACAGAACTATCATGCTCGACGTTGCACATCCGACATTCCTAACTCTCCCCATCTTCCTAAACGTCCGTGTGTGTCCTAACACCAGAAACCGGAATTTTAAAGGTTAAAAACGGCACGTTGCGAATATGGAACGCGCACTTTCATGCAAAGCTGACGTCAAGTGACTCAAATCGAAAAACATGCATATTTACAGTATTGTTATCTCTTCTGGTGAAGGCTAAACAACCGTTGCATCCGTTTTCGCGCACGAAACGGTGACTCCCAGAGAAAGTAAGAACGCAGTGATTGTCTTTATTTTAACAATGTAAACACACTTGCAGGCGTGCGCTGATGAAGCCTCAAAATCAAAACTCTCGTAGTGTGATTCGTGACTGCTCCGGCTACTACCCAACCTCGTTGTCACGCCACTTTCTGCAAGCAAACACTAAAATTGCCAGTAAACACACAAAAGCGACATCAATACAATTATCTTGTAGAATATCACCTTATTTAATCATAACTGTTTCAATAGGCACTACAAGTTGTATTTATTTTAAGAAGAAGCAAAATTTTTTTCGTGAGAAAAAACAAAATATCAATGTTAAGTCTGGTAACGTTGTAATTTTGCCGAATCATTGCCACATCTTTAGAAAAGTTCGACAAAAGTTGCGCCGAATTTTCGATTAAGGGGGGGGGGGGGGGGAAGAGGGTCGGGTTTGCCCCCCCACTCAAAAACAAGTTGGTACGCCACTGGCCGTGGTGACGGAGATGGATGCGCCCATTGCGGTTCCGCTGGTCTGCTTGAAGAATTCTCCTTTAAAGCTGAAGTAGATGCTCCCCAGGCAGAACTCCAGCAGGCGGCACAGTTCGTACACCGTAAGGCTGGTCCGTTCGCTCAGCTTCTTGTCTCCCTCGAGGGCAGCTCTGGTTGTGGCGACTGCCAGGGGAACCGGCACTCTGGTGAAGAGCGAGACGACGTCAAACGACACCAGGCTGTCGTCATCGTTTACCTTTAGTTGCGCAACCTGTTTCACAAAGTGCCCGGTGTTCCGCACATAGGTCGCTGTGTTTCCAACGAGAGGAGAGAGTTCGAGGTAGTTCGACAATCCCCGAAGTGGTGAGGTTGTGAAATCCACGATCGGCCGGAGAGGGACGTTAGGCTTATGAACCTTAGGAAGACCGTAGAAACCGGGCGCAAACCCATTCCTGCACAGAAGCCGCAGATGAAGGCTCCGCGCGTCAGGGTGCTTCTTAAAAATTTCAGAAAGGATATTGTTCAGTTTTGTCTGAACTTGTGATGTCGGGTCTTTCCTGAGCTTTTCATAGGCAGAGCTGTCAAGAAGGTCTCGAATCTTGTTCTCGTAGACATCCCGGTCAAGGACCACAGTCGAGTTTCCTTTGTCCGCGGGTAGAATCACGATGTTTGTGTCTCCTCAAAGCTCCCGGAGAGCTGCTATCTCTTCTCGTGGCAGGTTAGGCTGTTGACGACGTGGAAGTTTCGATAGGATGCCGATCACCTTCTGCCGGAGTCGGTCTCGGGCACTTGGATCTAGGTGCAAGATGCCGTCCTCGATATTTGCAACCATTTTTGGCAAAGGGGGTTTTGTCGTGGCCATGTTGAAACCGTGACCCTTCGCCAACGCACTGACCTCGCACGGGGTTAGTTGCCTGGAGGAGAGGTTCGTAAAAAACCTAGTGGAGTCAGTGCTGTGTATTGCTTCGCCTTTCTTCTTCAGTCTCAAAAGCTTCTCCCTCTGAGATACTCGTTGCTTGTCTGCGGAAGTGGAGGCGACACTGTCGGCGAAAGACTGAAGTGCTGGAAATATGCTTGTGATGCGGTGTTCTAGTTGCCGACGAATAAAAAAGAGGTCTAGTCTTTTTCGCTTTAGCGTGGCTTGACAATCGTGGATGCGAGCTTTAACCAAGCGGTGTTCTGCCTGTGCGATGATTTGGTTTCCTTCTCGCGTGTGGACAAGGCGTTTGAGGCAAAGGCTTCGGGGTACGACGTGTAGGTCGCGGCAGGTGCTCGGCGAAACCAAAAACTTTAAAGAAAGACTTGGCCAGCACAAAACCGACGTGAGAAAATTCGATCATGAGCGCAGCGCGGTTGCGGAACACAGTGACTCGAATGACCACCGCATTGACTTAGACAACACACGCATCCTCGACATTGAGACCAATTCCCGGCAGAGGCTCTTCGTCGAGTCATGGCACATCCAAACCACACCGCAAAACATCAATCGGTCGCTTGGCGCTTTACCGTCCGCCTACGTCAGCGGGCTCAGCCATATTACGATCGCGAAAACATCACGTCCACCGCCGTAAAAAAAGACCACTTGCTCCTCGCGCGCACAGTCGCCCCTGAAGAAGAAACCAAGCAGGTTTCGAAACGGTGGGCTCCTTTTTATTTTTGGTTGGCGTTCCTCCCTCCTCTTCTAGTTGTTCTTACCGAACCAGGCAGATTTCTGCCATATGTTTACTTTCAAGTCTTCACGTATTGTGCAGTGACGAGGCAAGCGGGCGGGCGGGCGATCGTGACGCTGCGGCTGACTACAGCAAGGACAACCGGCTGGCTTCAGCTGATTGTCCATCATTTCATCGGGGGTAGTATAAGGATCCCCCCAGCGTCGCATCCCTTGCAGTCGGCGGCGAAACCTCTGTCTGGCACTAACCACTGCGTTTTGTACAGCACATCGATCATCTTCAAGCGCCTGGTACGAGCATCATGGTCGGCGTTCAAAGAACTGCAGTCTTCACGTATTGTGCAGTGACGAGGCAAGCGGGCGGGCGATCGTGACGCTGCGGCTGACTACAGCAAGGACAACCGGCTGGCTTCAGCTGATTGTCCATCATTTCATCGGGGGTAGTATAAGGATCCCCCCAGCGTCGCATCCCTTGCAGTCGGCGGCGAAAACTCTGTATGGCACTAACCACTGCGTTTTGTACAGGTGAGACAAAAGTCGCTCTGTCAACCTTTCCTTTTTCTTTTATAGACCCCTTTCGAAAGTCACGTGCCGATTATTAGAATGTTGGAACCACTGCACAATGGCGGAATAACCTCATCGAAGAACGTGCAAGTCATTCCATAAGATAGCGAACGTCGGAGCGCGGCCAACGCTAGGAACCGAAAAGCCAATCAAGCAGCGTCGAAAGTGCAACGTCACTGCGCTCATCACTTTTTTTTAGGGTTGTGCGAATAGTAGTTCGAATCGAATAGCACTGCGTCATTCATAGCCTTGACAGTGCATGGGGAAGCCAAGACGGCCGGTTTTTTTAACGGTGCAAAAGCTAGGAATGACGCTGCACTATTCGATTCGAACCACTATTCGCACACCCCTACTTTTTTTTTTTGTGGGTGTGTTTTTCTGAGTGTGCCGTGACGTTAAAGTTTCAGTCCGCCATTGTGAAGGGATTTCACAGCTGCCAACAGAGGGTTGTATTTCGAAAGGGGTCTATTGCCGCTGACCGCACAGTGTACAGTGTATCTCTTTTATCTCTGCCGACATTTGTGTGCGTTTAGACATTGTCCTTTGAAGATTCATATGGATTGCATTTAGTGTGCTCAGTCTTTACCATCTGAGGGGAGGCTCTTGACATGTGACCTGCCGAAATGGTTACCCCCTCGGCTGGCCCTGCTCCGGGGTCGCAGATAGCACGTTTTCTGGGTGGGTGCTTCCAGATGAGAAAGCTGGAAGTGCCCTACGTGCCGTACCGGTGAGCTTCGATCCGGCTCAGGAGCGGGCGACATCACTTTAGTGGATGACTCCACTCAGGCTATCGGGAACTGGCAGACGCAGGTCACCGGCGCTAGTGCTGCTAGTGCTAGTGCGGCAGATGCTACTGGTACTAGTGTCAACTGCCAGTTGGCTACCGTAAGCGCCGCACTTAATGAGCTCATCTCGCTAAAAACTAGCGTCGAGACACTATTGCCACTTCCAGCAAAGGTCGATCAGTTGCTAGCCCTGCAATCTGCTGTGGCAGAACTACGCACAACGGTCTGCGAAATTCAGTCGATCGTTGACTCTTTTAGCACGAAGTGTGATTCAGTGCTGGTCTTGGCCTTGACAAACTAGGAATCTGTCGAAGATCTACAAAAAAAGTAGGTCCGGTTAGGGACACGATGGTAGAACAGTCTCAGGAAATTAAGCGCCTAAAGCAGGAACTTAATTTATCCCAGCAGTATAGCTTCCATTGCAATATGGAGGTGCATGGCCTTCCTTTCGCCCATGACAAAGATTTGATAAGCGTCATGAAAGATCTTTTCGTGAAGCTGTCTTCCTCCACTCTAGTCATCAGACATCCTGGCAATTCATCGCCTGCCGTAGAAGCAGGACTCTTCGTCAACGATCCTTGTTAGTTTCGCTTCACCTAGCCTAAAAAGTGTCTGGACGGCGGCACGCGCCAAGTTGAAGAAATTGAGCCAATCAAATAACCAGCTGAGGTTGTACTCCAATGACAACCTTACCGCGGCGAACAGGGAGATATTTTAGATGGCTAGATCGAAGAACAAAGAGCGCGGGTTTCAGTTTGTATGACTGAAAAATGCAAAAATATTTTTGAGAAACTCAAGGGATCACCAGCCATACGTAAAAGTGTAGTGCGCGATCTAGACAAGCTGGTGTGAGGCATGTCGATTTGTTTTTCAGTTCCAGATTGCAGTTCGTTCAATCGGGATTTGAGTCCTATATCTGATAACTCTTTAGCGTCGATTCATGTGAATATCAGAAGCTTGCGAAAGCATTGGGACGAGTTTCAAATATCTGTAAACAGCTTGAAACCGTCAGTTAATATTTTCGTCCTCAGAGATCCCCATCTGTTCTTTTCAGTATAATCAGTACACGTTAGATGGCTACAGGGCATTTTTTTCGCACGCGCGATAATAGCAGAGGAAGGGGCATCGCAATTCATATTAAAGATAAATAGCTCCCAGCGAACTCGAGTGTATTTTTCCAGCATGCTGAAGCCTTAGAAATAAAAATATCACATCCAGATTTCCCTTTGTTCCTAATAGCAGTGTACAGACCTCCCTCGGAAAATGTTTCTCTTTTTTTAGCCGGAATTATTTATTGGGCAGCTGCGGTCTGCGAGCCAGCTCTGCTTAGTCGGCGATATGGACATTAATACGCTCAAATCTAACAAGCCCATTGTCTGCGATTATCTTACACTCTTGTCAGAGTATGGAATCAAAAATATAATTAGTCTCCCAACAAGGGAGGAACTTTTGTCTGGATCACTGGAAGTTTCCTGCATTGATTATAGAAATATTAGAGCGGCCGGTATTCTGATAAAATCTGCGGTCATTAACGAAAAGCTTTCGGATCATTAGATTATTTGATGCAATTTGCAACATCAGGGCTTGATACAGAACTTTAACAGGAGCGAGTGCACCCGTGGGACTATCACGGACGTGGTTAAATTTGACGCACTGGTAGCCGTTTCTGACTGGGAAGTTTTCCTTCGCTCTCAGGAAGACAAAACCTTATATCCGGCCTTTGTTGAAATTTGGCAGTCATTTCATGTTGCTGTAAAGTAGGAAGTCTTTTTTTGGAAACGATAAAATAAATCCTGGTTTAATACGGAAATTATGGCAGCAATTAAGGCGAAGGATGCGTTGTCGCTGCGGTCTTGTCGAGCACCTAAGAACCGGGAGTTAAGAGCTGAATTTCGGTGCGCCAGAAACCGCGTAAATGCAATTATTCTGTCGGCTAAACGGCGCTACTTTCAGAAGAAATTCTTTGAGGCGAGGGCAAATCCGCGAGATACGTGGGAGTTAATCAACATTACCAGAGGCCGCGCAGCTCGGCAACCAATTTTTGAGTCACTTCAAAGGTACTTTGGCACCGACTTGCAGTCAACTGTCAATCATTTCAACAAGCTTTTTGCGGCGTCATCCGGGGTTGCCAGGGACAGTAGTATTACGTCACCTAGTACAAGCTCCAGTTACAAATTATCTGCTTCTGCTTTTTTACCTCGTCTTGACATCTATACGTCACGCACTATTTTGTTCGGCATAAAGCGCAATAAGACGCCCGGTGTTGATAACGTCTGAGTTAGCGATCTAGTTCGAAATTTCGACGCTGTCAAAGAGGTCCTCCCCGACATGATAAATCGGTTTTTACTGTCTGGTATTATTCCATCTAATCTTAAAGCTGCACTTGTTAAACCACTTTTTAAGGAAGGCACGCCACATAGCTACGAGTGTTACCGTCCTATCTCCATCTTGCCATGTATTGCTGAGGTGTTAGAAAAACACCTATTCACCGTGATGAGTTGCTTCATTGATAACTCTGGTGTTTTGTCGCGCAGCCAGTATGGTTTTGTTGCTGACAGAGGCGCCCAGCCGTTGCTTGAGGATTTTGCTGATCTTATTTATGATGCTTTTGAGAACAATCTATTTTCCTGTGTTCTTTTTCTTTTTAACGTATACCAAAAGCATTTAACTCTTTCAGCCATAAGTTGTATCTCTGCACACTACATAATGTTGGCTTCCGCGGGCCTTTCTTGGCTATTCTTCAAAGTTTTCTTTCAGGTCGATCCCAAATCGTATCGGTTGGCACTTTCAAAAGTTCACGTGTACTAAAAAAACAATTGGGTTGTGTGTGTGTTTATACAGCCTAGAACTTGGTCTGCCTCACAGGGGCGACGAGTCTCCCAGCTGTAGATGAGAAATTTCGCCAGTGCGGTACAGCCGCTAGCCTGGGGTCTTTAACGTGCACCAGGCAGTAGTGATACACGACCGCACGCCGGTACGATGCTCATCCAGATCGAAACGGGCAGGGGTGGGGCTCGAACCCAGGATCCCTGGGTTCTGCAGCGCGAGCTTTCGCTCCACGTGCTCCGAGCTGGTGTGCGCTAGACCACTCGGCCACCGATCCCCCCCAAGTGTACTAATAAAAGCTGGTGTTCCACAGGGATCCGTTTTGTCACATCTGCTTTTTGATCTATACGTCAATGACCTTTCTGCAACAGTTGCAGTATTTTTCAATATGCGGACGACACGTTACTTCTATCTCGTCATCTCAAATATGAGAGCGCCGTTCATTTAGTGAGGCATGATTCATTGCAGATAATGAATTGGTTTGATGAAATTTTAATTTCAGTCAATGCGTCAAAAACGAAACTGGTTTGTTTCAGATTAAAGAAGGTGGTCCTTAACGTACCACTTTTGTAACATAAATCAAGCTGCTCGAATTGTGTTTGTTCTCCGCTCGAGTATGTTGATAATGTGAAGTATTTAGGGGTGTTATTTGATTCCGATATTCCATAGAATTCCCATTTGGCTCACGTTTGTGGAAAATTGCGGAGCGTTAGCTGTTTAGGGGTCAAAAACTCTAAAAACGACGGTCGAGTAAGAGAGACATACACCACAGAGCGATTAATGTTGGAAAAAAACACACGTATCGCGAAACCAACAAGACGCACATCCCATTCAGTTCAAAGCTGTGTGTTGGGCTAGTTGGACAGCGCTCGTGTCTGTCTTGTCTTTCTTTCTTTTGTCCTCGTCCAAAAAAGCGCTACCATGCCTTTGGCAACCCAAGACCATTCAGTTCAACCGCCGCACAACCACAGAGCGCTGGTTCAACCAGCGCTCTGTGGTGTGTGTCTCTCCTACTCGTCCGCGTTTTAGCGCTTTTAACCCCTAAACATGTTCAACCAACTAGCCCAAATCCAAACCCTTCTGCGTTAGCTGTTTGCTGTACAACCATAAAGTGTTTATGCCGTTTTCAGTGAGGAAGTCTATTGCGGGTGCCCTTGGATACAGTATACTGCGGTACGGTATTACATTGTTCGTAATGTGTGCAGAGTCATGGCAAATGAAAGTTGATCGTATTTTGGGGGGCTTGTTAAAGAGCGTTTGTTAAGTTTGTAGAAATCCTGCTTATTATAAGGTGATTTAGTTAAAAATCACCTTATAAAAAAATTAAGGTGATTTAAGGTGATTTAGTTAAAAATATTTTGGGGGTTAGTGCTTTATAGTTAAGGTGATTTTTTTTTAGGAAAGTTTATCTTTCCAGTGTTGCGTCGGCATTGCTTGTTTTTTTAGCTTTCTATGTTTGTGTCGGCGGTGCCAGAGCGGCCGCAATGCGGGAGCGCTTCCCCCGCGGCCGTTAAGAAGCGTTTCGGGTTTCGGGAGTCCGCTCGGACCGGGACCGGGAGAGCCTCCGCCTGGAGAAGCGTGTAGCTTTTAGCCGAAAGTGCCTGTAAAATGCGTAAAATTGTCTTTTTTTACCCGATGTAATAATTTAGCTGTTGGCGCCAGCCAGTCTGCGTAGAATGCAGGGGTTGACTCTAGAAAGAATTTGGATTTGGCGGTTGGGGCGCCTGGCTGACAGCTCGCCGGCCATTGGAGAACAGTGTACCACGTGGGAGGGGTGAAATATGAAGGGATTGGTTGGTCCCTGAGGGGAAAGGAGGCCCCTACGGGTTTACAAAAGGACACCCGAGAGGATTCTGGAGGATTGGCTTCGATTCGATTTTGGGAGACTGGGAACAAAAGTACGGGGTTTAATTTTGGGATTTTAACTCACTGTTGAGTTGTTTTGTTTCATAATAAACGTGGCCCACACTGGCCACTGTAAAGCCAACCAGCGTCGCAATGTGTTCAGCGGTATCGAACAACTTTTAGTTTTTGTTTTTTTATTATTATCAACTTCCCGGGGGGCTGTCATCGGGCGAGCACCGTCATCGGTCGTCACCATCGGACTAGGACGCGCCCATCCCCGTTCCACGAGGAGGTCCTGGCAAAGGAAGTTGACTGCGTTGGCTATCACTTTGATTCTTTTGCTGACATGAACGTGTTCGAGTTTTACGTATGCCGAATTTCTCTTCCTTGTTTTTGGAAAGCGTGGTTCTGCGCCGCTTTTGGAATGATGATTTTAAACGGCCCTTTGTTCCCAGCTGGAGTCTTCGTTACACGACCCGTTTTATTACCCCCCGGCGTACTACGCGCTACGGGAAAAGAGTTCGCTCGCATTATGTGCCCTCCATGTTCAATAAATTGCCAGATCGCTTCTTTGAGAGCACAACAAAGAGAAAACTGAAAAAAAAAAATGCTGACCAATTTAAGCTTGTAGTAACCCTTCGTTGTTACGTTTTCACTTATCTTCTGCTAGTTCTTATCTTATTTTGAGTTGACCTTAGTCTTTGTGTACTTTCGCCGTTTCGACTTACTGGGTCCTGTCCCACAAGCCTCCTACGGATTGGAGAGACCCGTATTTGTATTGTGTCATTTAATACATGTGAAATAAAATTATTATTATTATTAGTGAATGGAACTTTTATGCGTTTATGCAACTTGTGTCCGGTTTTGGCTGCTTTGTCTGCCTGCTCCTTTCCGCTGATTTTGTTCTACCCTGATATCCACTGCAGAGTTATTTAATGTCCGATGCCTACGGCTTTGCTATACAGTTCTCCTATTTTTAGCTGAAGAATGTTGTTACTCCATGCTTTTACAAATACTGTTAAGCTTTTGAGAGCGGCAAGGAAATCGGTTAAAATCACCCACATCTGTATATTTCTGGTGTCTGAGATATATTTAATTGCTAACAAAATGCCATAAAGTTCTGCTGTTGTAGATGCTGTCTCAAATGTATTATTCTGAGAAATTATAAAGGCATAAGCCGATGATGTTTCAGTAGCCAACCCATCGGTTTCAACAAAGACGTGGTTATGGGTTACACTAAACATATAATGCATAGTATGCTCAACTCGAACAGGTACCGCTGTGTTTATGAGGACTTCCATGTCAGGTATTTGAGTATTTCGTTGCATAGATGGCATAAGCCAGAAAGGAGGATGCGTCTCACCCCTGTGAAATTTCTATTTTTTATTATTTCTGTGTTTAGTTTTGAATTCGGTCTTTTTTTTCTTTTGTAATGTACCGCATAGAGTGTTTCTTATGCTGTGTGATGTGGCGTACGTCGACTCGCAAAGATTCCTGTGTTCTGATAATGTCAGCAGATGTGGTGCCCGTTTCAGCCAGCGTGCCACAGCTAGATGTTTCCCTTGAAAGCCCAAGACATACTTTAAGAAAATGCATCTGGGCTGTTTGTATATATATATATATATATATATATATATATATATATATATATATATATATATATATATATATATATATATATAGTTGTGTCACTGGCATCGAGAAGCATCGGTGCGCTGTATTTTAGAATACCGTCTGCAAGGGAGCGCTGTAGGGCAAGCATAGCGGAGCACGAACATCCCCAAGCAGTGCCAGCTAAGCACCGTAATACACAAATCACAGCTTACATTTTTTTATTCGTTTTATTTCGGGAGCCCAAGTGAGGTCTCGATCTATTCTGACCCCTAAATGTTTGTAGGACTGTATATATGATAGAGGATGTCCAGCTAAGAGTATAGGCTAGCGGCGCACTGATTTTCTCCTGAAAGTCATGGCTGTTGTTTTCTCTGCTGACAAAGAGAGCCCTAGTTTTGATATTTGTTGGCTAACCAAGTGCATAGCTTTCTGAAGTCTACGTGGTGGTACGTCACGCCGAGCGTTGCTAGACCACAAGCAAATATCGTCCGCCTAAATTGCGGTCATGACGTTTGCGGGGACAACGCCTGCTACCGACAATAACGCGATATTGAAGATTTAGATTAAGCACACACCCTTGAAGAACGCCTCTTGAGATGTTATATTTCTTTGTGCAAGTCTCGTCATGATTATTGACCTATCTTTTAGGTAGTTCGTTATCCAACGAAGCCTTTTCCCTACAATACCTATTTTTTAATAAAGGCAAGGATGGCTTTATGTTTGATACAATCAAAAGCTTGCCTCATGTCTAGGAAGACTTGCGGCTGTGATTTTATTTTCTGCGTGGCCCTCTTCGACAGAACTGACAAGGTCTAGTACGCTATCGCTAGTAGATCTTCCCGAGCGAAAACCTGTCATTTTTTTTTAAAAGGATACCGTTTGACTCAAGGTACCAAGTGAGCCTACCCTGTATTATTTTTCTAACGTTTTTCCTATGCAGATTGTAAGCGTAATTGGGCGGAAAGAAGTATAAGCGGTTGGTGGCTTTCCTGGCTTTAAAAAAGGTATAATTTGTGCTTATTTCCACGCTTATGGCATATTGCCTATTTCCCATGACCTATATAGAACCTCTAAAAGTTTTATTAAGGAGTTCTTTTTTAATTGTGCCAGCGCCATGTACGCTACATCATCCGCGCCAGGTGATGACTTTTTATTTGCAGCGGCTATAGCTATTGTAAGTTCCTGAAGTGAAAATGCGTATCAAGTTTTGAGTCTTGTGAAGTTGTTAAGATATTATTTTGGGTGTCTTAACTGACGTGTAAAAGGCGTTGTTGTTTTTCTGCCATCATCGTACAAAACTCGTCGGCTACTTCTAATTCCGAGCATTTCTCCGTTAGAGACAAAGCCCCAAAAGGATGTAACTGTTGCGGTGTTTTCTTCAGTCCGCGCACAACTCTATATACTTGTTATTTGAAACTGCGAGGATCCAATTTTTCGCAGTATCTGATCCACCTACGTTTAGCCAACAAGTTTTAAGGGACGCCTTACATGACGATGCGTCCAACGTGCCTCTCGGAGGTCGACAGTTTTGTATATTCGTCTTACTCTCCGTTCCGTTCTTCTTCTTATAGCATGAACCTTTCATATTCTGCGTTAGTTTCTGTTGTTTTTGCCGGAAAGGCTTCCCAATTTCTTTTACTTATCTTACGTCGTGGTTTAGGTACTTCAAAACCAGTTGTAGATGTTGCAATGGTCAAATTATCACTTCCCCAGGTATCAGGAGCTGGC
This sequence comes from Ixodes scapularis, assembly GCF_016920785.2. Taxonomy (NCBI): domain Eukaryota; kingdom Metazoa; phylum Arthropoda; class Arachnida; order Ixodida; family Ixodidae; genus Ixodes; species Ixodes scapularis. The sequence goes on from NW_024609835.1 coordinate 1,045,417, forward strand.
TGCCAATTGCATTTGTCTATTAGCTTCTTTGACACAAATGTCAAGTCCAAGCAACTGCTTACGCCTGTTCCCCTGAAAAATGTGGGTGTGCCGTCATTAATGTTGACAAGATCGGCGTTAATGGTAACGTCAAGGAGTTCATGCCCTCTAAGAGTGCTTCTCAAACTGCCCTAAAGCTCGTGATGAGCATTGAAATCTCCTAAAAGAACGCACAGTTTCGGCACCGCTACTAGGATATTTTCTAGCGGCTTAACACGGAATGTCACGTTGGGAGGTATGTATGCAGATATAAACGTTATTGACTTAGTACCAACTATAACGGTTGCAGATACATATTCATTGTCATTTTCTAAACCAGTGTCTTGTTCAACGTAAATTAAATCATTTTTGATTGCTAATAATGTTCTGCTGTTCCCTGGATGTTTTTTTGAGTAAAGTTTTATATCCTGATATTTTAAAGTTGTCCCGAACTCCGTGTTCGGATATCGCTATAACAAGACAAGGCTTTTTTCTGAGGTAATGGCGGAAATCAGACACTTTTGACTGAAGGCCTCGTGCGTTCCAGTGCAAAACAAAAACTGTTGTTTAAACGAATCTAGGATTATGAGAATGAGAAAGGCAAGAATTTTGATGAGGCCTTGTATTAATGGTGAGGAGAACTGACTGAGAAAGTTGGTGGCTTTGGTAATATAGTGTTTTAGGGGTTATTTTCCAGTCAGACTGATCAAATTCATTTGGCTTAGAAGTCTCTTTCTGTCCTTGGTTTCCATGGTTAGTTTTGTGCTGGGTAGGGGCAGACTCCTTATTTGAATGCGTGATCGTAGTGTAGACTGTCTTCAAAACGTTAGCATAATTATTATTTTTTATTTGGAGGAATCAATCACATCGGGTGCTTAAATTGGTGGCTTAGAATTACTTTGGGATGCCATACTTAGAGGGGAAAATCTAAAAGAGACCTCAAAAATTTCTGCTTTTCGCTATTTTTATCTTGTGTAGGTTTTGAATGCTCGAGCCCCTCTTTTCGGTAGCTGACTACCGAGCATTGCTCTAGTTCCTTGCGTTTTTGTATTGTCCTGTCTCTGTCCCTCTGGGGCGCCGGTTGAGCATGGCTTGCAGACGTGACGTCTACATTAGCAGAGTGTAAGCGCATTCCATGAGCATCCTGAAGCTTTTGTGTCAGCCACTTAGGAAAAAAAGCCTCGTGTTCCCCACCGCAGTTGATGCAGTAAGCGGTACTGCACCACAAGCTTCTAACAGGTGATCTTTTGAACATCGCGTACAGGCCTCTGAGTTCTTGCAAGCAGCGAGGACATGACCTAAGTTTCCGAAATTGGTGCATTGTGCCTGCCTATGTGTAAAAGAGTCAAACCCTGTGCCTAACACCCCCAACAAGCACATGACTGGGTAAAATAGGAGAACTAAATGTTAAGCGTACAGTACGTGACGCTCCTAGACGCCGTAGTGGTCCTACTGTCGCGTTGCATTTGAGCTTCTCGCGAAGTTGTGGCATTGTGATGACTAGGTCAGTGTCGTGAATAACCCCTACTGAGGTGTTTTCGTTGCGTGGCTCGTAGGTGTAGACAGGAATTCCAAGGATCTTGGTTAATTTCAGTAGAGTCGCCGTGGTGTAGAGATTGCGCGTGTCTATAGATTCAGCTTCTTGTTTACCTTGATTTCGAGGACGCAGGAAGGTGCAATGTTATCGAAGAAATTTGTCAATCTGAGGCTATTTAAGATGATCTGCATATCGGGTCCTGTGTTGTGAAGATCGCAGTATGTCCAATGCACGTGAGATATGATGTGGGTGTGATGATGGTATTGTTGCTTGAAGAATTTGCACCTGGTCGAGGACGTTTCCGAGAGCCTACTGTGTTGTATGACTCACACTTAGAGATCACAGTACCCTCTTTGACCTCTCCTTCTAGTTGCTAGCCTTCTGACTCGGTGATTATTTGATTGCTTGACCTGGCTTGTTCAGCGCCTGGCTTGTGGATGGATTTCCTTGACCAAATGTGATTTTCTGGTCAGTGGCATCGTCAGAGAGTTCTTCGTACGGGTTGGGTTAGAGCAACGTTACTGGAGCAAGCTCAGTTTCGCAGCTCCCTATTCTCGCCTGCAGAGGCGAGTGGCCCAGGTGGCGGTCACGAGAACTAGCGGGGCGCTACTGTCGGATCTTGCTTCCCTGTCTCGCGCGTTGTCTGCTACCACTGCGTTGAGAGCTTCTTTTTCTTTTTAATTTCTTCTTTTTTTTTTTTTTGCTTACATGTGTATAATAGCAAAAAAGAAAATGAGGAAGATGAAGTGTAATACACCACAGAGATCAGAGTGAGCGCATTGTGAGTGTTTTTTCTTTGAGTGTTTGAAATTTATTTTTGCGTGCGTCTGTTTCCTTGCACTGTGAAGTGTTAGTACGAATCAAAAACTCGCCGAAGCTGAAGTATTGCTATTCAAACTTGGCGGGCTAGAAAATCCGGAAGCAAGACTCGACTGCAGCGCTGCTAGTTCTCGTGACCGCCACTGAGCCCACGTCGCACGCGGAGCTGTGAAACTGAGCTTGCTCCAGTAACGTTGGGTTGGAGAGGGATGTCCATGTCCAGCGTGAAGTAGCCGGTTGTATTAGTACATTCTGATTTCCGCACCGGCGTCTGGTGCTGGCAACAGGTAAAGTCGCGCAGCACTCAAACAGCGTCGAATGTCAATCTAAGGTGTGTGCGAAGCTATTGTAACAGTGCACAATCTGGAAAAATTGCAAGAGCTTTGAAAAAACAGCTTCATCCCAGCTCGTCGTCGTCGTCGTTTTTTTCTTTCACGGAGTCAATTTCATTTGGGCATACCGAAGCACAGTGAAACGCGCGTAAACGCAGCTGTGGTCCACTCGCAGCCTCGCGCTTGTTGTTGTTATATCTCTGGCTCGCTCACTGCGGGCATCCAGGCATTTGACATCCACGAATTTGGTGAGATTTCTATCTCTCACGTGGCATTCCAAGCGGCACATGGCGACAAATTTAAATAATGCTAATCTTGAACATGTGTCACCATCTGTATTTGATATTAGAAAACGGCAACTTGCCGTAACTAAATGGGAAAAGTTTGGAATTGAATACTGTACTTCAGGTGTAATCTATCGATATGCAGGTTCTGGAAAATGTAATATCAAAAGATTCTTCATAATTTAATTTCTCGTTATTTTCGTTAGCTGACGTGATTCCGTTTTTACAGCACGAGGAAATAAACGTTATTTTAAAATTTATTTTTATTTACAAATATACATGATTTGTACAGTTAATTGCTACTTTTTTAATTCACTACATCTAACAGACCGTTCACATAAATTATCGTGGATATTGGGACGTTAAAGTCAAGAAAAATATTGTTCAATATCAGAAACTGTGGTCTATTACAAGATAAATAATAAACTAACAACTACAAATAAACGTAATATCGGGACATTAAAGTATAGCTAAGGAACATTTATTTAATTTAACATTAACTTTATGAGTGTAGAATACATAGAAAGAAAGTTATAAACCGTAAAAAATGAAGCAAAGCGGCATATATGGTGGGGTTGCACCTTAAGTATTCAGTGAGCACAATGCGCGCGGGAGAGGAGCCGACTACTTACCCAGTATGAATGACCAGAGGGAGATCAAATAGATAAGGTAGAAGCTGCGGCGGTTGCAGCGAACATCCCTGTAGTCGTTAGAATTGAGGTTCTCCAGAAAGCAGGTGCCGATGTATCGGTGGAAGCGGGCGATCTTGCGGAAGCCCGCGTAGAAGGGATGGCAGCTGTTCTGCACAAAGTGGCCCTTGAAGGCCAGGGACATCGGCACCAGGCTCTTGGTGGGAACAGGATACACTTTTCTTTTCTCCCAGAACATCGCGACGCACTTTATCTGCGAGGAAATGAAGAGCGGAATTATACTTCAAACCCTGAGACAAGGGGGAAAAAATTATGATCCTATATAGTGGTGTGTTTCAGGTTTAGGATAGTACAACAAACCCCTTCATCAAAGCTCTATACTCGCCCCGATTTGTGGTTTTCTCCTCTTCACATTCTGACAAATCAGGACCATCTTCTTTTTTGCTGAGCACTTGGGGAAACGAGTCGTCGCAATATACGGAAGGAGCTCAGCAAGATGACGAGGTTCGTCGTATATTTAGAACTAAAAAAAAAAAAACAGGTGCGATTTAAGTACAAAACGAGCGTGTTGGTAACAGTAATTAAACATGAGGAAGACACATAGAAAGGGGGGACGTGCCCCCTTTCTATGTATCTTCCTCATGTTTAATTAGGTGCGATTTCTTACAGTGGAATCACCTCCTCTTCAGCGTTAGCTCTGCTAAAGACCAAAGAATGGAAGGCTTTGTGCGAGGAGCTTGCCCTGCTACTCTTTAACTTACTACAGACTATAACTGAAAACCGAGACTGTGTTTGTGTTGTTGTTGTTTTTTATTTTTATTGTTTTATTGTTTGTTTGTTTTTTGGTCTGAAAGTTCAAAGTATGTTTTCCAAATAGTTCATTTGCGTTTTTTTTTTTTTGTTTTTTTTTTACTTCTTGCATTGTAATTATATAACCCTGAAATGAAGCTAGCGTCTTGTTCTTCACCGTGGCTGAGAAAGTGGTTCGCGGCAGCAAAAGGAATTTTATTTGTATTCTACTTTTTATTTTATTTCATTCATTTACTCGTTGCCTAGTGCTCCTCTTACTGCCAAAATCGGGCGGTAACAATCCATGTTTCATTTCTCACTGCATTTTTGGCCGCACTTTCAAAGTATACAGGAATTCATGGGATTCCAAGTAACGTTACGTAGCGCGCTGAGCCACGGGCAGAGGAAACACACATCAGGTTGCTTAAGATATACTGTCTCAATATAAATAGAGTTGAGCTCACACAGAAAGAATAAAAACACTGAAAATAGGCGAGGACAGACACTCGCAGTTCTTTCAACGAGCAACGACATTTAGATGATGCCCATCATACATATAAATGTCGTTGCTCGTTGAAAGGACTGTGAGTGTCTGCCCCTCGTCTGTTTTCTTTATTCTTTCTGTGTGAACTGTAGTCTATCCAACGCGCTCTGCTACGTGTTCCGAATAGAGTTGCTAGGATAATTAACTGCTCTTCAGAAACAGAGAACAAAGACAGGTGTTCCCCCGAACCAAAACATTCTTTTACTTTCCATTTTTATATATGAAATTTCCCGCATTACACACGGCTGTCCCTTACTGTCGCTTATCGCTAAAGATGATGCCATAAATATAAAACATAAACTCTACAACATTCATAGCTAGCAGCAAAAGTTTTGACTGTTCAAAACATTAGCGAATGCTCCCTCACCTTGCAACCGGTGAACGTTTTCCCTTGGCGAGTATCCAGAGCACAGTGTGCGTCGTTCCAGCGACGCAGGCTTCACGGATTCCTTCAGTGGTGGTCGATGAAGGAACTATAAGACACGCCACTTGGATATCATCATTTGTCATTCGGACTACTCAATATTCAATTCTTGTACCAGTCAAGGTGCAGAAACAAAAATTGCGCATCCCAAAGTGCATTTTTTACGAGATCAATTAAACATTAAACACACACACACAAAAAAAGCCGGTGCTCGCAAAAAAGCTTCTTTGGGACGCAGTTTTAGCAGTCACGCCTTCCCTGAGGCAGGCACAATGCTTCGTTCGAAAAAGTGAATGGTAAACACAGTTGTCCTTTGTGAATCGAAACACCCCCTCCTTTCTTGTATAGAAATGTCAGGGGACGGCTGTTGTTGTTGTTGTTGCTGTTTTTTTTTTTTGTTTTTTTTTTAGGACGACGCGACAGGTATTGATTATTTTAAATGACACGCGGAGCAACTATGCCTGGAGTTTCAGTTTAGATTATAAAGTATTAGTGCTAACCAAAACACGCCCGAAAACGTGCAGAGCGCCACATGGTTGGTGCGGAGAGTCAGGACGTTTCTTAATACAATATCTTAACATAAAATGTTCGGGCTGGAGATTTTTGAAGGTGCAGGACCGACGCCGACTGCTCCAACTCATCTCACAAAATTACGAGTGATATAGTTATAAATAAAATAACAAAATATATTTATATATACACGATAAACTAGTCATTCGCATGAGTTCATTGCCCCAATACCTAACGCCACTCCTCAAACACCGGCAACTGGAGGGCAAGTCGCCACCCCGGATCTTGCAGCTCTTCTACCCGTTCTCTTCGTGGAGTATTCTGGACTTCGGGTACGTATACAATCAGTGGAGGTAATCACGCCAGGTGATCGTCTGGCCGACAGCGACAAAAAACGTGCCACTTCCCCGTCGAAAACGGGTCGCAGAACGACGGCTGCCAACCAGGAGAGCCCTACATGAGAACGTTAAGGCAGGTTCACACCTATATGCAACCGCTTACGACCGAGTTCCTGAAAACCTTTTTAAAACTTTAACGACAAAAAAAGATACCCTGGCACGCTTGCACCATCTATGCGGTGATCCTGGAACAGCATTTCACTAAAGCGAAGGTTTTGCGGTACTTGCAAAATCAAATCCGTTTAAATTGGTCCTCTATAAAACATTAATAAGACCTAAACTAGAACATGCAGCCTCCATCTGGGATCCCGGTCAGAATATCCTCGTCACTGCTTTGGAATACATTCAAAATAGATCAGCCCGTTTCATTTTATCCAACTATCCCCGCACCGCCAGTGTCTCGTCAATGAAAATCAGTTTAGCTTTACCATCTCTTTCACTTCGCCGTAAAATTTCACGCCTATGCCTCTCCCATTAAGATTTTTTTTGTTGTCATAATCCAATATTACGCGACCATATCGTAACTCCCCCTTAGTACATATAATCTCGTGTTGATCACCAGCACAAAGTTGGGGTCCCAAACTCATTAACCAATACATTTTATTAATCTTTTCTACCCCGCACAGCTGAAGAACAGAACCACCTTCCCGGTTTGATTGTTGCCATAACTGGCCCTAAAAGTTTTCGTTGTGCCATTACTAACCATTTTTGCACTGACTTCTGACCTGTGTGTTTCCCTTATTGTGATGTGTATACCGTATTGTTGTTTCGTTACATTTTCCTTTCCTTTTATACGCTCTCCCCCTCTGTAATGCCTTCGGGCCCTGGTGGTACAATAAATAAATGTACGTACTACTTATGAGAGATGTCCATATATAACATTTAGAATAGTTTTTCGAGCCAAGGGAGAAACAATGATAAGCAAAAGAAGTAGGAAATATACGGGACCGCCAAATCTTCCGCTGCTACCCGGCTTGGAACGAAGTACGGTGCATTCTCTATGAGCGACGAGCCTCCAACTCAGAAAGAATGAGTTACCAACCGTTGAGGCGGACCGGTTGAGGACAGAAATGCGAGACCACACGAGCTTCCATTTGAACAGATCGCTCAAGACCGATATCGGCTCCATCAACTTCTGTGAGAATACTTGGGCAGCCGCCTTCTCATTGGAGCCCGTAGCGGTGCCTTGCGTACCCGCCTCTATACACATGCTAATACGACATCAACGTGTCGGACACGCTCTGCAGTGCATGTGCAGATGCGGAGGAGATAATATCGCATTTGCTGCTTCAGAGTCCGGCACTTGCACGTACACCAGGTTTCGGCACCAGTATTGAACAAGCCCTTGAATTGACGGAATAACTAAACTGCTTCACGTACTCGAAACAGAGGCTTGAGGATTGGTGGACAATCCAGAAACGTTATCTAAGATGGAACGTACTTCAATTCTGTAAACTTTTTTTTTATCGCGTGCTTATTTTATAGGTTCTCGGTTTAAAGAGATTTCGCCGCACAAATACATCCATCCATACATACATGCACGAGTGAAATCCACTTATAACGATAATGAGAAAACCCGAAAATTCAATCGTTATAACCGATTATCGTTGAATCTAAACTGGCCTCATAAAATGCCCAAAATAATAATCCATTGTAAAAATAAAAAAAAAACTGACACGGGTTTGGAAAAAGAAAAGACGGACAAACACAAAGTGAAGCAAATTACTCAGCAACCCAACCCACAGACGCTTATCCTCTTAATCGCCACCATCACCTGGCGAGCAAGGCTGTTCCAGCGGTGTGAATGGTCTTTCCTTTAAGTGTATGTTTTTTTTAGTTCAGCTGGCCTTAAGTGAACTATGAACCAACTAGCTCAGCTCAAGCCTGTTACTCAGCAAAGCAAAAACTGATCACATCATACATTATCAGCTTTACAATACACATTCTTTGTTTAGTGGTTTATATGAACAAGTGTTTGATATATCGGGCATAAAAGGCAGGAAATCGGTACTTGGTACGCGATTCTGATGCGCTACATACCCTGTTGCTACGCGTTTGCCACCCGCAGTCTTAGCAGATGTACGAAATCGACCTTTAACTGAGTCGCGAAAAAAAAAAAAAAACTTTGAACGTAAATTCGAGACAGGCGATCATCGACGCTGTCATTGACATCTTCGTAAATTCCCTCGTCGGAATCGCCGTCGCTCTGGCCACCTTCGTCAACGGCGGCAGCGGCGATCAAGATCGTGGGGCCGCGACGTTGCCGCAGGGCGACAAGGGGAGAGCTCATAGATTTGGACGAGGCTCCAGACTTTTTCAAACCTTGACTCGAGTGTTTCAGTATGCATCGTCTTATCTCCAACGAAACTCCGAATACTTGCGTTTTCACTGCGTGCATTTAGCTGGCGCCATCTTTAAAGGGGAGCTCCGGCGTCAATTTTGTTTTCAACTAAACATACTTTCTAAAAGAACGCAAAACCGAGCCAAGAGCAGCAATAAAAAAATTCCTAAAAAAGCTTATAAAGTAATTTTTAATCGATAACCAGAGACGCTCACTAGCATTCCAACACAGAACGACGCGTGGAAGAGGAAGCGTCGTCTGCTCTCGGATAAAACATTTGACATCGCGAGCGCCCCTGCTCGTTGCCAGTCAGCCAGCGATTCGAGGGTGTCCGCGTAAACCTCAAAATTCGTTTTCCCGAAAGAATATTATTATTTTGATGAGATAGTTTGTAGGCTACACAGGGGTGACTATTTAGTGCATAGTGAACATGTTATCGAAATCGATGACCATCAATATTTCGCGTTTGAAATGTGACGACTGACGGCGACGATGATGATGTCGGTCGGCTTCCGGCCGAGCACAGCGAAAACTCGAGGGGCCTATGGTGCCTGGAACGAGTCTCCGACTGGTGTGTTTAGCGCGGCCAAAAAAAGTGGTCCCTCGATTTCCGCCTGATGACGTCATAAAAGTGTCATGTTGTCGCCGGTCGCGATCCTGCAGCTGCGTCCCAACAGCGGTGGTGTGTGTAGCTGATGCCTGATCTGCTTCAAGTCGCTCTCAAGTGTGGCAGTCCCCGGAAGTTTCGGCAGCAAAAAGTTGGGACGCCATGACGACAGCGACACTCGTGTTTGGTCGTGCTACTCCCAGCCTTCTCGTTAGCATTTCTACGACCAGCTGCCAGGATCACGACATGCAATAGCATGACACTCCTGCTTCTGTGACGTCATTTGTTGCCACTTGGGGACCACTTTTGATGTATGGGCGGGATAGGACGCTAAACACACCAGTCGAAGACGCGCTCCAGGCACCATAGTATCGCCATAACCTCCGAAATTCGGGATCTCGGAGGCCATGGTATGGCTCACGCGCGTACCAAGTGGAGTGTCGTTCGTTCGGCGCTCATTTTTGTTGGAAGCTTCCTTTTTTGATTATTTCTTTTTTAATATTTTCCGATCAGCGAATTTATGATCGTTTTAGCCGATTTGCCTAATATATTCAATCGCTATATGCGGTTTATTTTTACATAGACTCAACGCAAAAACGCATGTTTCTCTAGAAAATGATCGTTATAATCGGTACAGCGTTATATGTGGTATCGTTATAAATCGGTTGCACTTATCTACGTCATTATCATCATCGTTTATTTTCCTTGAGGGCCCGTGGGGCATTATACAAGGGGGTGACAATAGCACAAAAACATATAGAACAGTAAACACAATTATAACACTGTAAGCTAGCTAGGTAGGTTAGATAAAGAGAGGGTAATGGCTTCAACAAATTTAGTAGTATCATTAATACAAACGATGTTATGAGGTAGTGAATTCCAAGCCTCGATGGCCAATGGTAGTGTGGAAGTCTGGTGAGAAACAGTTGATGATCGAATTGGACGTAATTTACATAGGTGATCTAGACGCGGGAAAATACGATGGGGAGGTGATAGCAGTGATTCTTTAAGGTGGCTATTGTGATAGAAAATTCGATGGAGGAGAGAAAGGCGTGATGCTCGGCGGCGAAGGGAAAGTGAATGAAGATTAGCTGATTGGCGTAATCCTGATATGCTGGTATATGGTGAGTAGTTGTTATAAATAAAACGAAGGGCTCTGTTTTGGACGGATTCTAGATTATTTGCAAGGTAGGACTGCCATGGGGACCATATAGATGAGGCGTATTCTAATTTCGATCTTATAAGAGTAGTATACGCTAGTCGTTTTACGGAGGGTGTAGCAAGTTTAAGGTTACGGCGCAAGTATCCGAGAGAACGGTTAGTATCAGAAATAACAGAAGTAATGTGAGTAGTCCATGATAGGTTAGAGGTGAGATGAACACCCAGGTACTTATAAGATGGGCATGCTATTACTTGAATGTTAGAGAGGTAATACGAAAATGGTGTGGCACGCGAACTGCGGGGAAGTTGATAGGGATTTGACATTTATTGAAGTTTAATGTCATCTGCCATTTTTCCCACCACCGTCGTAAGAGATTTTAAGATGACTCGAGGCACTCGGTCTTAAGAAGTCGCAAGTGCGAACCTTTAGGCCCCTGAGTAAGAAAGGTAGCGACATCTTCTCCCCTCTCCTCTGAGGCGTATACTTTTTTATCTTCGTATTTTGCTCTCGCAGTCGCGCGTCGAGAGTAGTGCCACCTGCACCGCTCCAAGACAGCAGGCGGCTTTTGTATACACCCAGCGTCTACAAACAAGCCCTCTTTGCCCACACCGGGTGTGGGCACTGCGCATGCACAGAAACCAAACACGGGAGGAGTGAAGTGTTTCCGCATGTGCAGTACCGATTGCAACGCCGCCGCAGTGGCGTGACGCCAGTGAGTTGAGTTGGTCTATACTTGGTTTCAACTTGAGTCAGAGCGCAGTCAGACACGCGAACACATACACACCGACTAAAAGCGCACTGCCACGATGTATCTCCTGCGTTCAATAGACCGGTCTCAATAAGCGTTCCACGCATGCGTCACGTTGCCATAACTGTAGTTCACAGGAGGCATGCGCCAGTTCGCCAGACAGCTCGTGCCTCTTCGCGCTCTGCTCGCGCAAACCTTCAGCAGGGTTATCGCTCCTGCAGAAAGACTAGAGTTCCCCCGATGCATGGCGGAAGCGATAGCTAGGTCTATTTAAAGCCCCTCTATCCTGGGAAAAGTGTCGCCATTCATTGTTGTGGACATGCTCGAGACACGTGCCGTGCGCCACTTCTGGGAAGAACATGGCGTCTGAACTCTAGCTCATTGCTGTGCTGTGCCGCCATGCTCTTCCCAAAGGCTCCACGTTGCACGTGCCTCTTGCATCGACCCACTTTGCGCTGCTTTTGAAACATGAAGGGTCTTTAAGTCTATTGGGTGAGTTACAAGGTATGATCCAAGACGACGAAACCCATGACGTCGCGCTTTCGGCTTTACTTGGTTGTGGACATGAACTTCTAGCGTCTGGTGTGCTCTGGCAACATAGGCTCCCCCGTGCACGCTCTTCTATTTATTTCATTTGTATTTATTCATACCGTTAGCCCGTTCAGGATTACAACTCAGGAAAGAAAAGAGTACACTATTTTGGTAAATCATGCTGAATGCACAACAAAACCAACATTTTGAAGTATAATATCTTCTCACTGCTAAAATTTACAAGAGCGTACGCTGCTGTGCACGCAAAAACAACATTGAACAGAGGCAAATAAAAAAAGACAAGAACGCATGAGCAGATAAAAAAATGGAGTCACGGAAGTCCCAATTCATACAAGTATAAAAACATATAATCGAAAATATGCACTGTCAGAGCGCAAGGTTCGTTAATACTGGTTATACAATTTAGATATGCCTGTTTCGAAAGAAGCTAGGGTATCACTTAATACTATTTCTTCGGGGAGATTGTTCCACTCTGATATAGTTCTTGGAAAGAAAGAATACTTATACGTATCATAATTTGGCTTCTCTAAATTAATTTGATATGAATGAGTACTTCTTAGAGGCCTCGATACACGGGGCGTTATATAGTTACTTGTATTAAGGTTAAACATTCGATTTCTTAACAGAAATATAAATAATTTTAAACGAGCTATTTTCCAGCAATCAGAAAGGAGTGAAAGACTTAGCTGTTTAAGCATTTCATTCACTGGTTCGGTTCTTTGATACGTCGACAGTACAAACCTAGCAGACATTCTTTGCACTCTCTGTAGTTTGCTTATTGGGTCACTTCTAAAGGGATCCAATATAGCAGAAGCGTATTCTAAAGTTGGCCGTATTAACGTTTTATATGCAGTTAATTTTGTTTTAGGTGGAGACAGAGCTTTCTTTTGGCTGCAAAGCAGATGTTGTTAATGTGTGCGTCCCAGTTTAGATCAGAAGATATTGTAACGCCCAGATATTTAAATCGAGGAACCTGGGTCAGACGTCGGTTATCAAAATGGTACACAAATGGAAGAACGTTTTTCTTTTTGGTAGTTATCACAGAAAAGACTGTATTGTCACAATTAATTTTAATTTTCCATTGCTTACACCATTTTTGTTCTTGCTGTAAAGAGTAGCTTAACTGTACCTAACCATGGTGGCAAGAAACATTTGTATACAACAAGCAGTGATCTGCGAACAACCGAACAGTAACATTAGGCCCTACCTTTTTTGTAATGTCGTTTATATGACACAAAAGTAATACGGGCCCCAATACAAACCCCTGGGGAACGCCGGCGGGTACACTTACAATAGCCGAATTCTTTTTGTTTACTTGCACAAACTGTATTTGATTTGTGAGGTACGCTTTGATCCACAAAACGATGCTTTCATTTACCCCTAGGTTTTGTAATTTATGAACAAGTTCATAATGATGCACCTGATCAAAGGCTTTCAATAGATCTAAATATATCGCATCAATTTTCCCTCTATTATTAACAGCTTTGGCAATATCGTGTACAGTTTCAGCAAGCTGCGTTACAGTCGACCGCGACTTTCGAAACCCATGTTGGTTAGAAAAAAATATGTTTGAATTCTCAAGAAACCTTTCAGCTCCTTAGACACAATATGCTCAAGTATCTGACAGCAAGAACACGTCAGCGATATTGGCCTATAATTTTCAACTGAATCCTTATCTCCAGATTCTTTATATAAAGATTCTCTATCTTTGTTTTGTGCTCTTTCACCCTCGTGCATCGACCGTAGCGCCACCTGGATCGCTCCAAGATAGCAACCGGCATTCTTCAAAGGGCGAAATCGCAAATATATGGTTGTGCTACTAAAAAATTAACGTGGACAAGAAGATATACACGACGTTTCGGGCGGACACCGTTCTTCGATACGCGTCCGTATGGCTCACGCGCGTGGCAACGCCATTGAAGAAGGGCGTCCGCCCGAAACGTCGTGTATACCGTCTTGTCCACGTTCTTTTTTCGAGTAGCACAACCATATATTCGCGATTTCGTGTTTAAGCTCGTTGTGCTCAGCAACCTCCTCATTCTCTTGGATACTTCTTCAAATGATGTCGTTCCTTTTCCGTATAGAGAAGCTCTAAAAGAGAAAAAACATAGGCGCCATCTATTGGGTAGCCGTAGAACACTTAAGTTTCCGTATATTTCCTACTGTATTTAGTGCATCGTTCTTTATTTCTTGGTTCAAAAAAATTGTCGATGTGGAAAAAAACTAAACGGCGCAAAAGACGGAAGGCAAGTGGAATGAGTACCCCTTCCCTTTGCCTTCCGTCTTTTGCGCTGTTGATTTTTTTTTTTTTTTCTACTTCGACATGTTTAATTAACTAGCCCAACTCCACGCCTTGCCTCAAGAATTCTTTTGGCAATGGTATAAGCGCCCCTTTCCTGTAGATGGTGCGTACATTAAATCTCGTAAATATTATAAAACCTTCGCTACGGTGAAATGCAGTTCTAGGGTCACCTCACAAATGACGCCAGCAGTATGTTCTCTAGAGAGCCTAATGTTATCTCGTCGTAAGAACTCGGTCGTAAGAAAACGCAAGGCTGTGAACAAGACTTTAGCCTTCGTGTCAGTAGTTTCTTGCTTACGCAAGGCAGAACTATAGGTACAATCTTCAAGATGTACGAAAGACCATCGGTATTTTTGTTTTCCTATTTTTACTGTTAGAATCATCAACCTCTAGGAATGTGCAATCCGATTATACCAATGACATCAAAACGATACGAATATATAAGCGGCTCTTTATTAGGCGGCGCTCTACACGGCGTCAACTTTTCTGTGCAGCGTTGTCAACGATCGCGTAGTTTGCAGTGCCGCACTGCTGCACCAGCACGTGGTTCGGTCGTGCGACACATTCGCACGTCTTCCCGTGCAAAGGAGACGACAGATGAGGCCGCGCACCCGCGCAAGTAGCTATGACAGCGTTGGAACGCGGCCGAAACTACGCTAGCCTCGACAACGTAGCACGAGACCGTACATTGTGGTGCTCCTTTGTGAAGTAAATTGCGAGAGTTGGCGATATCTGTGTCACGCATTGTAAGCTTTGATGCGCCAATACTTCTGACGCCCAGAATGTCTTTTTTACAAACAGAAGAAAATTTACGACTGAAAAAAAGGAAAACGTCCATTTTTTAACCCGACTATACTTCGTTTCGCTTTAAGTCCAGACGCAGCCGACTTTACGAGTTGATGGTACCAATCAAACAGTTCGAAAAGCGCAAGTCACTGGGTCTTCCCTGCACATGATTGGAAGAGCTGTGCAACGATTTTAACGTTGAAAGAATTTGCACCTTCTACTTTTGGCATTGTTCATCTTGTCACAAAGGACAGAAAACACACCTCCTTCTTTCGAAATTAGTGATTCCGCCGAGTTATCACGAAGCAAAAATTAGAATATTCCCAGACCTGCAGCCGCAAGCGGGGGTCATGAGAACCACGCGGCATGACGTCAATGAGGGTCTTGTAGAAAGATAGCAAGTTGTGCGAATACCTGCTCGATAAAAGGTAACTTTTCTATAAATCTTGTCATTCCAACATAAATATAAATGCGTCAAAAACCTGGTATCACAGACAAACTTTTATTATACGGAGTTTTAGCGGCGCCATCTATCCTAGGTCCACAAAACCGTCAGCTCTATGTGCCACCGCAAACAGCCGCCAGAAGCCGGAGGGGACGAGGATGGCCGGACCTGGATGAGGCTTTCCTCCTTTCACCATATTGTTCGCGCTGCGCCAGCACGTGGTCACGCGGTCGCGAGAAGATGAGTTTTCGCTGCTCACTGATGGCTCTAGAGAGAGAGCTTCACCGGAACCCCGCGCGACCCCCATTGACGTCACAGCTCACGTGACTTGGAAGATGGTGAAGGGGTTGAGAGCTGCCTAAAATCTCAATCTTTCTCCATTTTTAAAATAAAAACTAGGACATACAGGCAAAAGCGGTTTTTTGTTCTTTACTTCAGAAAGGTCGAGACACCAACTCCCAAACTATTTAAGCAAGGCACTGAAGTTGTTACACAGCTCCTTTAAGGGCCAACGAACAACCAAAAAGGAGAAACTGTCCCTCAATCCCTCCTTTCCATGTGAGAAAGAGGGAGATCATCCTTCTTTTGGGGGGGAGTAGCTCGGAAACCCGTTCGTTTGGGGAGAGGGGGAGAGAAGAGGAGAGTGAATGGAGAGAAGGAAACTGGGAACCAAATTTCTGCCCGGCAGAAGATGGTTGTGTAGGTCCGCTTTCAAGGTGAAAAAAAGCATAGAGACGGGCAGGAGGTGGGGGAGGGAAGGTAAACCAGCCGATGCGTTATCTCTGTTCCGTGAGATTTTGTCGTTTCGACATCGCCGCGAGGTGGGCAATTTGCTTGTTTCGGCGACGTAGTTTCCACCTGCCGGATTTCGAGCGCACTACTCCCCAGATCCGTAGCGATTGGCCCTTGTGGGGCAATGAACTCGTCGTCTGCAATGGACTTGTCGTTCGTCCAATCAAAGTAATTGCGCGTCTGGATTGTCTAACCACGTTATTATCAGCACAGCCAAGTGTGTATTTACTTCTTAAAAAATACAGGAAGATCCATGGGTAGAATTTTGGGGAATGCGTCAGCATGACCCTTGGGAAACGCCACACACGTCCCCCTTCGGAAATCGCTAACGCTGACACTTTTACTTTTGTGCTTTGACTTTCTCGTTTGCCTTTCTCCTTTGCTTCCTCTATTTTTTGCGGCCTCTTTTTGGGGGTTAGTGTTAGCGTTTCCCAAAATGGATGTGTGTGGCGTTTCCCTAGGGTTATGCTAACGCATTCCCTAAGAGTCCACCAATAGATCTTCCTGTAATTTTGTTTCACGCCTTTTATGTACTCTGCCTGTCAAAGTACGCCGAAGCCCTTGGATACGGTCATCCATATTACTCGTGGAAAGAACCATATCCATACCGCTCATGGCAGGAACCGCATCCATATCACTCGTGGAAGGAACCGTATCCATCGTTTTAACTACACACACACATCGCAGCCCACGTACCGCTACTACGGAAACCCAGAGCGAAGAACAACCGGAGACGGCAGAGCGGCAACTGATCACGCCCGCATTCCACCGCGTCGCGGCGCCTCCTCCTCTTTGGCTCCGCGCCTGCGACGCTCCTTTGACAAAAGCGAAAATGACGAAAACCTGGCGGTGTCTGTCAGTTTGTCAGCGCCAGGGAGCCAGAGGGAGAGGTGGGCGGGTGCTGACGTCAGCACTTCAGACCAATGGGAGCATCGCACGCGTCACCCTCTCCCCCTACTTCTCCCTCTCTCCCCGGCACTGACAAACGAAAGACACCGCCGGATTCTCGTCGAAACGAGCGTTTTAATGATAAGCGTTACGAGGGAAGGCAATAAAAATGTCTGGCAAAGTGGGACTCTGCGTTCCCACACACAAATGTGTCTGGCCCACGTGAAGCCCCCGAGTGGTGTGTTCCCGAGGCTCCCTAAAGCAATGATATTTGACACTTCTCTTCAGAGTCAAACTAAAAGGAAAAGGAAAGACCTTACTACGGTATTTTCCTTTTTGTGGCTATTTTGATTCGCCGAATCAACATTGCTTGAAATGATGCTTCTCCTAACGCGCGCCTGCGTTGGGAAAAGCACTCTTCCCAGGCGGAAGAACACGTGCGCATTAATAAACACTGTCATATGAAACTATTCAAGTTTTATTAAAACATATAATTAACAGTTGACGTTTCATAGCCAAGAACTTGGGGATATCGTAAAAAAAGAAATTGCTCACCTGGAGATGTTTCCTATCGTCCGATTTGGCGAGGCAGTCGCGCGACCCCGCAGCTAAGCTTCATGGATAGAGCGAGCTCTACCGCAGCCGTAATAGGTTTCAAGTTGGCGAGCTATAGCAGGAGGAGGCTGATTCTACAGCTGATCAGGTCGGACGAGCATTAGGCCTCGACAAGCGGTCGAGGTCTCGTTTTCAAGTTGGGACCGGTGGCTGTTTCCGCTGCCTCTCGAGCTTGAGCAACTATGAAAACGTGAAAAACGGGAGATGTCTTGTCCCGTGTACCGTGGAAGAAACAAATGTTCAGGTTGCCTTTTCACAAGCTATGCAGAGTGCCGCGTAGATGACACACCGAAGGACGCGCTGTGTTCGCCTGGAGGACAGGGCTGTCCAGCTTCGGTTATGAACAACGTGTTGTTAAGACGATTAAAAAAAACAGCCATGAGCGGCGGTGAACTTGACCCTCTGAGGAGGTTGGGGGAGGGAGTTGCGGTTGGTATCAGGGATCGGGAGTCCGCGTTTGGAAAATGCAGTTCCGCGAAACCACGTTCGCACCAAGTCGGCAACGCAACTGATCTTCGGTTATAATTCACCGTTTCACCCTCCGACACTAAAGGCAAGGCGCGTCAGAGACTCGCAACCGTACATTTGTTGTTTCCGGGAGTTGGTAGCGAGTGTCACTCTCTTGCCGTCCCTGGATTCTTCTTCATCTGTGTCGTCCTGCGCAAACAACTGAGAAGATCTCGCGCATTACTTTCTAATGCGTTAGCATTAGAACGCTCGTTTTAATGAAAGCCCGGCGGTCTTTCGTTTGTCAGCGCCGAGGAGAGAGAGAGAGGGGGGAAAGAGTGACGCGTGCGACGCTCCCATTGGTCCGCAGCGCTGACGTCAGCACGCGTCCTCTCCCTCTCCCCGGCGCTGACAAACTGCAGCAGACACAGCCGGGTTTTCGTCCCCAAAGAAATTGCCTCCATCAGTGACCATCAGTCCTTTGCCTCCGCTCTAGACATGTTAAACCTTGAAGTCTTGTATCCCTGCAATATTTTTTGTTGTCCGTGTCTTGTTTTTGATTCACATGTTTTTATTGTTCGCCATATTTTTTTTTATATCTTAGCCCCTTCCCCCGGCAAACAGGGAGCTAAAGTTGAGGCTTAGGCGAGTTGGTACATACTTCGGAATTAAAAACAGCGCGAAAAGACGAGGACCAGACAAAGAAGTGACACGGACGTAGCGTTGTTGTCTAGTCTTATTCTCTGTCTGGTCCTCGTCTTTTCGCGCTGTTTTTAATTCCGAAATAGGGAGCGCTCGGCGCGCGCTCGTCGAGCGGATTTTTGTTCCCCTCGCGAGATCCGTGCAGAGCCGTGCATCCGTGCAATCTCTCCATGTGCCATTTGTAGATCTGGATCCAGTAGGGCGCTCGCCGAGCGGCTCAACCGATCCGTGGGAAAGTGGAGGAGCGCGTCGAGCGGTCCGGAATAGTTCTCCGCGCAGATTCCTTTTTTTTTTTTTTTTTTTTTTTTTTTTGAGGAGTGCGATCTGTAGTCACTCTCAACATTTCAGTTACGTTATCAACGTTGCCGTGGGGGAATGAAGGAGTTTCGCTGCTTTTTTTGTTTCGATTGCTGGGTGGCCTCTCTTGCTGTGCTTGTTTTCGTCCCTCTCGTCATGACCGACCCACCCGAGCATACTGCGGCGATGACATCATTGCAGTTAATTTCAGGAGATATAATCAAACACAGTGACAGCGAAGTCAGCAACAGCGACGAAGATACCAGCTCCGCTTCAGCTCGAGTGACGACGAGGCAGCCGTTCTCGGCGAAGTGTTTGCCGAGTCGTTCGCCTTGCCAGCGAAGATGCCCAAGATACCGCGTTGCGTAGAAGACGTTCTGCGACCCTATTTGGATGAAGAGCTAGGTATGTTGTTTGTTCGTTGTGTGGTCTCTGTAATGTAATTGGAATAATTAGAAGACAATACGCCAAATACTCCGCAGATGGAAGTCGCTTTCGGAGATGTCGATCGCTTTACGGCATACGTAAAGCGATCGTGAGCTGATTGTAGACATTCCCGATAATCCCGAGGACATTAGAGCTCTCTGCTGGCAAACCTCAAATGTGTTCCCATAGACCTCTACCCTATCCCCCCCCCCCTTTTTTTTCCCCTCTGTTTGCATTCATCATCAGGAATTTTCACATTACAGCTGTCCTGAGCCGGAATAATAATTATTACGTGTTTGGTATTGCTTAATCGCATCCTCGTACAAACACTTCTAGTTGTCTTCATCGGGTTCATATAACTAAGAAAAAGTAAATTGTGTCTTAACGTCGGAGTCACCGCTAATCAAGTAGTAAACAATCAAATTTTTTTGTCAAAGCATGAAGTTCTGATCAGAACCTCATGCTTACAGCAGGAACACGCTCTGAAAGCGGTGGCGCTGGGAGCGTTAAGCGCGAAACACATGTACGACGAAACCGTCCGATCCGACGTCCGACCGCGCAATACGACGGTCGGAGGCGAGGGTTTTCAACGCTCTCCGATGCTACGAAAACCCTCTCCCCCAAGGTCATTCCGGCAGTCCGCACGTCGGATCGGAAGGTTTCGTCGTACATGTGTTTCGCGCTTTACTCTCGATTTGCTCCGCGGCGCGTGCCACTGGGGTGGATCACGTGACCGATCGCTCACGGAGGCCAACCGCTCGACGACAGCTAGGTTCTAGCGCGAAGCGCTGGGCATCTGCCAGGGGAAGGGGCTATTACGGTTAAAGGCCGAAATTGCGCCAAATGCTTTGTACCTTTATTTTCTTTCTTTGCCTCTTTTCGTTGCCACTTGGTCCAGTTCTGCCAATCTTTGTATCACGTTTCCCTTACGCAATGCCGAAAAGGGCCTTTAGAGTTAAAATGAATAAAAACCGAGCCCTTTCGTTGTTTTCTTCAAAGTCTCGCGCACAGCTGGCGCGGAGCCAGAGAGGAAGACTCGCTAAGTCCCTCGATACTTATTTTTAATGGTAACGACAATACAAAGGACAAAGCACATTCCGCTGGAACAAAATGGCGTCATTCAGTTCAGCCTCTGGTGTGCGCCACCATTCGCTTCCTAAAACCTGCACCGTCACGCAGTCGGCGCTTCAAAGAATGTCGCCACTTGTAGGAGACCCTTATCTAGAAACTTTAGGACGCGCCATGGCACGGCGGAATGCGGGAAGGCTCTATTGCCGCTCCGCCATCGACGGATGTTCTTCGGCCTGGGTTTCCGTAGTAGCGGTGCGTGGGCTGTGATGCGTGTGTGCACACAGCCCACGCTTCTTTCCACAAGCGAAACAGATGTACCCTGACAGACAGAGTAGAGAAAGGGTGAATGAAAATTACTGGAAAATCTATCGATGGATTCTTAGGGAATGCGTGAGCATGACCCTTGGGAAGCGCCACATACGTCCTTCTTTGGAAAGCGCTACCACTGACCCCGTAACGAGGCCAAAAAGAGGCAGCAAAAAAATAGAGAAAGCAAAAATGAGTCAAAACACAAGATTGAAGGGGGTCAGCGTCAGTGTTTCCCAAAGGCGGCATTTCCCAGTGGTCATGCTAACTTATTCCATAAAGATCCACCAATGGATCTTCCTGCAGACTGGCAAGGAGGTTACACTTTGAGGTTAGAGTTTGGGGTTCCAACCGCTATCAAAAGCACGCTGGTATACACTTTATTTGATCAGAATGAATCATTGGAACTCTGCAGAACCCCAAAATCTTATATAAAAAAAAAATTAAAAAGCCAGAACATTCTGCTATACTTCGTTTCAGCTTCCGTCCGAGCGCAGCCAAAGGCTGAAGGACGGTTCGCAACTTCGAGAAGAGCATTCCTACGCACCACAAAATAGTCCGCAAAAGATTTTTTTTTAGATAACTGTTTTGTACGTAAACATTGCACAATGTTCCAGATATGTACTGCTGAGAATGATTTGCAACTAAAGGAACTAAATATCTGAAGTTTATGGTTTTATTAATATATGTAAATGCATGTGGTTTGGTGAAGCACGTACATCCGCTGGCAACACGGCTGCAGCGCTCAGTTTTTCTCGGTGATTTCGTTCCCGCAATTACCGTAATGGCCGAATAATGTGCTTCGCTGCTTTCCTCATCGAGTCGCTTCAGAACGTCCTTTCGCAAAGGCAGGTTTGGGCGTTCTTTCAAATTCGGCAGGAGACTCCGGCCGCGTCGTACCGCGAATGCGTTGTAAACAAGAAAAGCGTCCGGGCCACTCCAATTCACTGATACGCGGCGAAGTCAGGGCACCTCTTTACCTGCCGATCACAATGAACGCCGAGAAGCTGGTGAAAACGACTACGCCTCGAGCCCTGGTATATCCAGACAATGCAAGGAAACACCAACGGCCGGGTCATCGGGCACCTTGCAACCTGTACTTTACATCTCGTAACTATGCCGAACGGGTGGAAAGCTCGGACACAGACGGCAGCGGCCAGCCTACGCACTGACATCCCCTGTGACTAAATTTCAGAACGTGAAAGGGCACTTTTTAAACCTGTAGCAGTCGATAGCGTTGATACACCCGTAGCAGACGAAATACTCGGCGAGCGAGGGCGGCGCGGACGACCAGCGGCGCAGCGGAGTGATACAAAGGTGCAGGCGAGATCGCCTGACCTATTGCCGGCGTCTGATTGGCTACGGCCACACGCAGCTTTGGCTGCGCTCGGACGGAAGCTGAAACGAAGTATAGTAGGCAGATGGCTCCACAAGAATCAACATGGGCAAGAGAGCTCTGACCCATGGGAACTATTACAAGAACCCTATGTATGCCATGAGAGCAATATGTTTCGATTACCGCTTCCTGGTGTATATGAACTAGAAACGAGTCAGCTTTATTGGGTAGTTTTCTGTCATTAGGTGATCATCTTCGAAGACCAGGACAATGTTGACTTCAAATTCTGCAACAAAAGAAGACAGGATGAAAGAATTTTTACAATGTCCTTGTAAACAACGTAGTCATATTCACATCGGAAATGATATACATTGTCATGCGAAGGTCTAAGACATTTTACAATACTGCTAAAGCTTGCTTACACAAAATTTTTTTCAGAAACATACTGCCTGAATATGACGAAAGCTTTACATTTTTACTCGTGAGGTCTGCTAAAACAGACTGCCGGATGAATGAAGCATTACTAAAGCTTGAAAACGGAAATACTACAAGTAATGCAATGCCTTTTTTGTTCCTAATATACATAAATGACTTGATCAAAGATGTGAACGTAAAAATTCGCCTCTTTGCTGATGATTGCATACTTTATTCACAAATAAATAACCCAAATGACCAGATTAACCTAAATAATGCGCTTCAACACATCATAAATTGGTGCCACGACTGGCAGATGGAAATAAATTCGAATAAAACTCTATTTATGACCATAACCAATAAAAGACAATACTCCTTTCCTTACCAGATAAGCAATAGCCTCTTGGAACAAGTCGGCGAATACAAATACCTCGGCCTCAATATAAGTCAAAATTTGCGTTGGGACTCACACATTCACTCCACAACTAATAAAGCTCTAAACAAACTGAGTTTCCTTAAACGAGTCATAAAATTTGCATCTCCTGCCACTAAATTACTAGCCTACAAAACTTTAATATGTCCTATGCTCGAGTACGCCAACGTCGTCTGGTTCCCCCACACAGTCTCCGGTATCAATAAGATAGAAAGAGTTCAAAGAATGGCCGCGAGGTTTATTTGCAAGAAGTATAGTAGGCACGTCTCTCCATCTGAACTTTGCAGGCAACTGGGTCTCTCCTCTTTAGAAAAAAGAGCAAAAACAGCAAGACTTAAATTTCTATACGAATCAGCCAACGATCATTTCAACCTACCAAAAGAAAATTATCTCATCCATACAAGCAAACGATTAACACGGTACAACCATGGCAAGCTTTACGAGGAAGACGTCCCTCATAATAACTGCTTTAAATACTCATTTTTTTTCCCGAACCATTAACGAATGGAACCACCTGCCTCAAAATGTTGTTCATTCCTCTTCTACTGAAATCTTCCTCGATTACGTAGATGCCCACTTTTCATTATAAACTAATATTTTATGCTGTTTTTAAAAGTGCAATGTATCTATTGCATTGAAGTTGTTTACTAATTTTTCATTCTCGACTTCTATATTTGCTTTGAATATTTACCTGCAAATTGTGTGTTGAATATTATTTTTCTGATTGTAATATTTCAAACTGTACCACCCTACAACAACCCCGAATGGGGTTAGTAGTATTGGAAATAAATAAAAAAAAATTAGCATGTCTTCAAACTCAGAATACAGATTCGGTAGAACACGTAACAAATTTTACAGGAGACCGCAGAAGAAAAAAAAGTATAATCCGTGAAGAAGCAATGATCAATAACCCTCTTTTGGGGAAGCCATAGACGAGACAAGGAGCAATGCTCACCCAACAATTAATATCAGAGATTTTCACAGGTGTGAAGATTTACTAAAAATAAGTCAACATTTAATTGTTTGTCACTGTTTTCTGAACTTGGAGGCCAGCCTACACGACCAAAGAATGTAGGCTTTTAAAAGTAGGCAAAATTTCCACTCTCATCAAGCTACCCCAAATGCTTCTCCCGTCTCAGCCGCTCCTCCGAGCACGTCGGCGCAAAGCAGTGAAGATCGATGAACGCCAATGCCCGAGGCAAAGTTGGAAAGCTTGATACGAGCAGCAAAAGTACCACGACATGGGGGCAAGTGGTTACTATGATAATCATGTAATCTTATTTGGAGCAGGAGACCCTGGCTCTGCCTTATCACAAGCAGCGGTCATCTAGCAGAGGGTCTCACGAATATATATCTCATTGCTCGCATCATCCTCCAGAAGTTGATGATGTGGCCAGGGGATCAATGAGAGAGTTTTAGCTAGGGCGACAAGGGATGCCGTCAAATGTTTAATAACTTCTCTTTAAAAGTCGGTGCTTTCCTTTGACGCCACAATTGACAATTGAAATCAAACTAGCGGAATTAAGAAAATCGAGCACAACAGAAGCTCACGAGTGTGCCGCCAAAAGACAAATAAGTTGCGAAAGACCATTTCAAACCTAATCTAAACCCGTGCCTACACGACGGCCGCGTAAGAATTAAGGCCAAAAAGAAAAAGATGCGAGAAAGGGGGTGAGTGGGCACAAGTTAGAGGGTGGTCATGGTCCGAGGCCCAATGCGTGACGTTGGCTGCGTCAAGTAACAGTTTTTTGACGCAACAGACGGGAAAGAAAACAGACCCCAAACGAGAAACTAGTACATATGTCCCTACGAGAGTACAACGAGATTGGCATTCATGAACGCGACGACCGCGAAAGTGTATCAATCGAGAATGTATCAATAAGGTTCTACTTCGCGAGAAAGCTTGATCAGTGTCTCAATTTTAAATTCTTTTAGTGATTGCAAAGACTGTCTCTCATAAGCCCTGTTAAAAAGTGCAAGTTTTTTATTTATAAGTAGGATGGTTTACACTTACAAGAAAACCGGAATTATCCCGAACTTTCGCACGAAAGATGTCTAGGCATTCTAAACATATGCGACACTTTTTTGCACTGAATTGAAACGAGTTCAATAAAAATTACTCCATTTACAAATATATGATAATTATCTATTATCCTGTTCTGTACTTCGTGCAAAGTGAATTCCTATTGTAAATACAAAAGATTTAGTTAACGTTTTTATAAGAAAAACAAGCATTCAACTGACTAAGCAAATATAATATATTGTTTCACAAGGTTATAAAAGACATAGCAGTCCGAGACCTCATTGCAGGAGGCAAGAACCAAGCATTAAATAATTTAGTTATTTTAATGTTTTTCTGGGGGGTATTTTTTTTTTTAAATAAAATTAAGTGACACTCAATAAAACACTTTTGAGAATCAACAGCATGTAAGAGCAAGAGACAGAGAAAAGGTCGCACCAATCTTGAAGTTATTGGTGATGAGGGTCGGGCAAGTGAACAGCCGAGGGAAGATCATGTAGATTGGAATGTTAATGCCATGACACACGTCGCCTTCTCCAATCTGGATGTTCTGGATCTCGGTCGCTGCACAGTTAAATATGGAGATGAACATAAACATTTTCTTGCATGACATATGTAAATAGGAGCTAGAAAACTCATCCTTTTGAAAACAACCCCAGAAAAAAGACAATACAAGACAAGCCTTTACATCTAAACAATAGTTAAATGAGAAGGCACTAACTTATCAAGGTGCACAGGTACACTGCTCCAGGATACACTCATATGACGACTATCTTGGAAATCGAGACACCCAGATTAATAAGATGGTATTACTATTAAATTTACTATTTATAAAGATAAAAGACTGTTTCAAGCAAGTGCCACAACAAAACATTATTTTCGTCAAGTCAGGTTGCCATGACAACTAATATCGACAACGATATCCAAAGACAGGTTCACTAGTGCCCTTCTGTCGAGCCCTGAACAACCACTGCCCCAATCTTGCAGGTGTCTATAACTATCGTAAGTACCCGAGTGCAGAGGGAGATGGCAAGAAAGGAAGGAAGAACCTCTCGTTGGCAAACATTTTCCCCAGATAAACAAGCTTCCAAGATTTTCACAAAACCTTGGCGAATCGAACCGTCCAATCTGAAAGCCGCGCGACCGAAACACCTTCGGGGGAATGTTTCGCCGATCACCTCCTACATTCACCGTGGTGAACAGGACGTGCACCGGCGGCTGCCACACTCACCATCTCGAGCGTAGCCCTCTGCGCAGCCGCACGTCTCCACACGCACCAGTTGCAGCTCGATGGAGCGGATGGGCGAGTCGCACGACTCCACCGACAGCTGCCACAGAGCCAAAAGACCGCCGTCAGACTTCCCCACAGCCCA
Organism: Ixodes scapularis; assembly: GCF_016920785.2. Classification (NCBI taxonomy): domain Eukaryota; kingdom Metazoa; phylum Arthropoda; class Arachnida; order Ixodida; family Ixodidae; genus Ixodes; species Ixodes scapularis. Next base: position 1,071,785 of record NW_024609835.1, read on the forward strand.
CTGTCACCACATTACTCTCTTCTAACTCTCGGGTGCAAACAAACGGAAGACGGTCCAACCTCTAAGCAATAGTTTAGCCTCTAAATATTCCAGAATAGAAGTGTTCTGCCCCCAAAGCAATCTGGGATAAGAGATTCTTTAAAAAGCAGCATACACAAGCCGGTGACATTATATCTCAAGTTTCAGTTTGATTAATTCAAAATGTAGGCAACTCACAGCCATGAAACGTGACTGTTTCTTTATGTTTTGTGTCAATCCAGCTTTCAGCCGTACTGTTTAAGCTAGAGTCACTTTGTGTTTACTTGAATACCAGCTGAACGTTTAGGAAAAGCGATGGAGAGAAGAAAACAAAGAACCACACTGCTGGGGTTCTTGTCAATATCGCTTTTCCTAAATGTTTAGCTGGTATTCAAGTAAGCATGTCTAACCAACCGGCTCAGCTCCAGGCCGTCACTTTGTGCGTTGAGAGAACCAGAACTGCCGACCCTCATTCCAGAACCATTTAGCAGCGGCACAGTCGACCTCAAATGAAGAGCCTAGATTTAAGAAAGGAAGCAACTCAGACTATGGGGAGCCTTTCCAATTTAATGGCAGACGCCTCTGTGCAGATTGGGAGCATGTGCACACGTGTGTATTGTTGAATGGCGAGAAGGATAGCGGGGGTGAAGGGGAGGGCGGGAACACTTGCGGGCAATAGGAGGGGCTTTGGGCGCTTCAGCTTCCCCCTTCCCCTAAAATCCAGCCAACTCTATAAATACACATGCATTTTGACCCCCCCCCCCCCCCCTTCTACATCCCAAGTCGTGGACACCTCAGGCACCTCAGCCACCGCCGCCGCCCCTCCCCCGTCCACAAAAATATTCCTGGCTACGCCATTGCCAGTGTTGCACAAGTTCATTTCCGGGTGCCCAAGGCATCAGGGAGCAGCAGCCGGCAACAAGAACCTAGAGGAGAGCCACGAGTGCAGCACTCACCACGCCAGTGAAGGGCTTCGTGATGCAACAGGAAGTGCTGTCGATCTTGCCTTTCACCAGGAACTGGGGCACCTTGGAACGCTGACCAAGGAAAAAGAGTACATCACACTCCCATGCTGGCACCAGGCCGAGTCAGAAATATGCGTGTCCTAGGGTACTCTGGCGTCTGCCCATTCCGATTTCTACTAAACTAAGCAAAAAGGCACCGATGAATGTATGGCAACTATTATTCCGACAAACCGACGAAAAAGGTGTGCATAGAAAATTCAATACATGGATTGGCTTCCTTTCTAAAGATATGTAGCCAGAAAAGTTAATGCAACTGAGTGAAAAGTGCATCTTGGATAAACACAAATTTTTATGCCAAACCCTGTTTAGAACAAATGCCGAAAGCTAGAAATACAAGTACTGTGCAATATTCTAATATATTTAAAACTATAACAACATTAATCTAACAAATAAAAAACTACCTATGCATCCATAGAAACATTTACTTCTAGAAATAAGCAGTTCACCTCAGGCTTTCGATCAACCTTATTAGCACCGCTATGCCTAAACTGTACAAGATAGAAAGGTAAAAAGAAAAACAGCCCTTAAAGCTGTCTCCCATAAATCTTTGCAAAGATGCCTGCTGGTTATGAGGAAAGCTGAATGCCATCAAACTTTAGTCTTACTCACATCTCTCACATTCTGCAGTGACTCTGGAGAAATGTTGATATTCACAGGAACAGGCACAGATTTCTCGGATCCCTCCTATACATAGAAGATAACAAGATAATCACCATATGATCCGAAAAGTGCAGCCAAGCGCTGGGCAATATCGGCAGCCACCCTTCAAAAAATAAAAAACCACCGTGATAGCACCTGCCTCTAGTGACAAGAGTTGTTATTAGCCACAAGCTCTACATAGTATTCAGCTCTCCAGGTCAAACCACCCAACTTGTACATAGTTTGGCCTCAAAAATCTTCACTTCCAGTTTACTGATTCCATGATTCTATATTCTTCTGGGTGTGTTCCCAAATGTTTGGGTTAGTTAGACTGCAGTATATTTAAATAAACATATGTGACAAACCAAGAGTAAATATGCCACAAAACCTAAAAGACCACTTCTTTCAAAAAAAGAAAAGATGTGCACTACGTAAATAGTTTTACCACAAGTTTACCACAATAAAGAAGGTTCCCTAATTATAATCATGTAAACTCAATTGCACATGAAAACTCGTATTGGTAAATACGGAAACGGCATCGCTGAATACATGAGGTTTATCCTTTTTCGCTCTCGTGACGCTCTCGTGACGCGCGAGTGTGTGCGTGCTCGGATCCTGTGGCCCGTATGCCCCGATCAACGCCTTCATCCACTGCGCGATCAAAACCGAAACCAGACATAACAGAAACATAATAATTTTACTTTAAAATCACCCTCCGAAGCTGAACGTACCATTAATCACGTTTCCCTTTTGCCACTCACCGATTTTGCCCCATTTTCACATTAATGCAAATTCTATGCCTTGCTCTTGAGATACTGAGCTCACATTTTGTGGAGAGTTCCATCAAGTTCATTTGAAGTAAAGCTAAGACTTCTGGTTCTTCAATAAAGCAGACAGGGTGCTTCCAACTGGAATGGCCCCTTTAAACGGTATTTAACAGCCCGTTCACGTGTCATCGGCTTATATCAGCAGCCCCCTAAAAATCTCTTCCAATTAGTATTCTCGTTACAGCTTTTTAGGACCACATAAAGACCGTAGCAAAGGAAGACACATGGGCTATGATAGAGGTCCTTAAACACTCATAAACTGACGTCTTTCGAAGATACAAGAAAAACGGCCAATTCGGGAGGTTACCTTGAACTCGACGATGAACTCGAGCGTCTTGTGCAGGTCTTTGTTGAGTAGCGACCTCTTCATCTCGCACCTGAGCAGGTACTGCAAGATAGAAGATCTGGCCTTGAGCAAGGTCCCCCTCTATTCCTTCACCGTGTGGTTTTCTTCCACAGCCACGGGTTTAGCGAAGCAAGGCAAGAGTCACTAAATATTTTCACCCTAAAGGGACACTGACAGGGTATTTATGCTCGCCAAGGTTTTTATTTGTATGTGACATATAAGAGCCAAACTTCCCAGAACACAATCTGTGGCTCGAAATTCGTTTTTTTCCACCTGAAAACCGCCGATCGAGCACTTGCCGGTTTGTGTCGCCTCACTCTCTTCTTTGTGGTCACGTGCCATTTCTTATGGTTTAGACACAAACACAAAATATAATCAGAAATATAATCAAAGTCATGGGTCATTGAAGGCACGCACTGAATATTAAAAATAAAAGAAAAATATAATACCCATTTTTCGTGGCTTCTAAAAGCTGCAAATATGTCAATTGAAAAATAAAAGTTGCACAGCCACGTGACTTCCGGCAACACTCTCCTCCTCTATATTCGGTTTGGTTAGTTCGATTTCAGTTTCAACCAGTTGCATTATTTTACTTTATTCAAAATATGTGTGACACTGTAGCAAAACATTGATTGGGTAGTCTTCTGATGCCATAACGAATTGACTAACAAAAAATACAAAATACATTTTGGAGCGTGTCAGTGTCCCTTTAAGTTTAAAATGCCATGAATGTTTCCAGGATACCATGCTCAGAAGCATGTGCCAGGAATAAAAGTCGAGCACACTCACTGGTCGCTAACAGACCTATCAATACCCATGGAGTCAGTCTAGCTGAAGCCAAGCTGGAGGCAAGGCTAGTAAAACTGCTGAATGATGACAGTGTATGCTGTGTCTTATGTCCTAGAAATGAAACAGGATATGCTACACTTATGATGTGTTGCCTGACACACACTTTTGTCTCTATGTGGCAGAAAACAATTAGCTTTCAGAGCCAACATTTCTCACTTCATTGACGCCTTCAGATCGATGCAGTTTATATAAAAAGAAAATAATTTGCCATGAAATGTATCTCCACTAATGCTTTTGGAATGAATGCATGCCACTATGTCCACAGAAAGAGTTGGCTTCTTTGGGTCTAAGCTTCTTAGAGTAGAAGCAGCTTCTTGGTAAAATGTAGTCGCCACTGTAATTTGTTCCTCATGCATCGACATGGAGCTCACACTATTGAGTAGAAACTTGTTCATGTAGTACTCTGCAAGCGCTGAGTGACCCTAGATGCAGTGAACTAAAGGTTTGCGTGAGTCTAGAAGCACCATAAATGCAACAAATTATTTTACCAATGGTGCGATATGCCCACAAAAAACAACCTCATTTGGTCAAGCTGGCAGTTGAAACAGGTGAAATTTGGGCAATGAGGATCATTCGGACACAAGCAAGACGGTCTGTAGGAAAACAGCTTACCTGAATGTTGATGAAGACTCCGTGGTAGGTCTCGTAGAGTGTCCGATTCCCCTTGGGACGCAGGGGAAACTCGAAGGGCAACTCAGTCCTGCCCGCAGGAAGCCGGCCTGGCTTGGCCACCTCCAGGCTGTAGTGGATCAGCTGCACAGGCTGCACGTCCATGCAAGGGCAGGATTACTCTCGTTTAAGAAAGCAGTATTGGTTTGTAAATGAACTTCATTTGGCTGCTGTGGCCCCTTACATGACAGCATTTCTTGCTCTGCTGAGCATCTCAGCATTTTAGGTGGATGGCAGATATAGACCACCACGCTGTTTACAAACAAGTCTGCGTCTGCTGGCATCGTGTGTGGGCACCGCGTGTTTGCAGCGTCTGCATGTGTGTCATGGCGAGAGCGGCGCTACCGCAGCTGTGCGAAGTCACAGCCATGCATTGGTGCACAGGTTCGATTTCAGATTGATGCAGTGTAGTTGGAATTCACCTTGACAGAGGAGTAGAAGGCTTCAAAGATGCCCACATTCTTGGCGCTGAGCTGCATGGTGGCGCTACCGTCGAGGGACAACGTGAGGCCCTCATGCTTCACCTCAGAACGGCTTTCCACCACCACCACTCCCACCACATCTTCCTGTAGGCAAGGAAGTACAAAGGTGGTTATAAAGCATCGAACCCCACAGGAAAAGGAATTTGTGCAGCTTGGTACCAATGTGGGAGGGTGCGACAACAGTGCATCTGCTATGCAGATGCACTGTTACCACACCCTTTTACACTGAACTTAAAAATCGACTGGACTGCTACAGTGTTTTTGTGGCACTATACTCAAGTATAGTGCCACAGAGTGAACTACACTCAACGCGGCTCATAACTGTTGTTATATTTTTCGTGGTGTGGCTCAGACATCCGGGATGATGGCAGCCCACATAGCAGCACTGACAACTACTGAAAGTTATGTAAAAACTACACCAGTTTATAGACCAATAAGAAAAAGACAGTGAGTGGTTTAGAAAGGACAACTTTCGCATTTTATAATGTTCAGTGCAGAACCATACTAACATTCTCAGCCATTCACGCACATTTGGTAGGTGTGGTAGATCTGACATTCTTATGCCTGAATACTTTGATGGCATCTTAAAACCCAAACAAATCAGAAAAAAAATAAAAAAACTCAATTGACATTTGTTTTAGAACAAACGAGTCGACCATATGACAGGTATAACGACTTTGCTTTCGCAGTGGAATAATGTTATCCCTGTTACAGCTAACCTTCAAGTGAGTCAGCTGAAGAGTGTCTTTAATTTCCATTTTCTTCTAAATCCCACTAGAAACAAAACTTGTTTTATTTTCTTAAGTTATAGACTTGGGGAAAATTTCTTTCGTAGAACGTTGACTAAATGCCGCTAGCTTCCGAGGAAACAACTCAGCAATGTAACACCACTAGCTAATAAAATGCCACGACGTAGGCTTGAGCAAGTCAGGTAGGCGACTTTGCTACTGGGGAACCAAGGCGAACGCAAATGTGCGCATGATGTGTGAAAATATCCAGAGCTGATAAGTTGGCTGGACTTACTCCTTCGTGGTATATCTTGTTTATCTTCTTGAGACGGATGTCCAAGGTAGTCATGCTGCCGATGGGAGAAGTCTGAATCTGATTTAAAACAATTGCTTTAAAACCTCAGATAGCTCAATCCTCACAGGCACGAAGTTTCAATGAACTCAGTTTTGAATTGTCGTTTTGGAAGAGCAGAAAAACACGCAACCCATAGTAAGACTCTACATATTCTACGCCGCCCCCGCGGCGTTCAGAGGCGAAACCAGCGAAACCAAGCCCATAGAGATCATATACTAAATCTAGAGGAAAAGGTCCGCCATTTTCCCATGCATTCTGGCTGCCGCAAGCGGCGGACCATGCAGGCAGACCCTCTGGGTCCCAAACACGGTTACGTCATCAGAGCAGTTTCGTGAACTTCAACAATCCACGAACTTACCGGTGGAAAGATACTCGCGTTCTTTTCGAAGGTTTCTTTTTGCATAGCGCGCAGATGTACGGCCTCGCGTTAACGCTAAACTAAACCATATACCCGGCTTCGCTGGTGGGGCGCGGCTGGGCGCGGTTGAGGAATACGAAACTGCGCAACCACCAGATTTCCGAGATTTCGACAGAAGGGAAGTTAATGCAGCGTAATAACTTTATTGCTTTTTATAAGCGCTAGAATAGCTCAGGATTTAGTTTACAACGTTAAATTATCACTGTTTATATTGCTGGGAGTTTTCACTCTTCGTGTTTACCATGGCAACGTTGCTTTCTTTCTCTCGTGTTCTGTCACTCTCTTTTGCGATCGTTCACTCGGGACCCAGGATGTCGGCGCACGGGATTTGCCACTCCTCCTCACCCACCTTTACCCCCCTGACCAAGCCCAGAGCCCAGTATGGATCGGATTGGATTGGAGTGATTGCAATTTGGATTCCATACCATCTCCCGTTGCTCCTTGCATTGACGTCACATCGCATACTTTTGAACACCAAGTAAAAGGAGGAGAGGGGAGCTGCTTTTGTAAGAATTTTGAGTGACAGGTTAATCTTCTATAATCTTCTGGGGGGAGAATGGGCGCGTTCAGTAGCGGCCCCGGAGTCAAGGAGTCACTGACTCCTTCCACTGGACGGCCAAAAGTCACTTCCGGTGCACGTAACTCCGGGGCTTCGGAGTCAAGCTCCGAAGCACCGAGTCCGGAGACGGTGCACGTAGAGTCAAAGGAGCTAAAATGACGTCATTTCCTGACTGGCGACGATTTCCGGCGCTAAAAGAGGAAACAACAAACAATATGGCGGGATAAACTGCTTCGGTTCTGTCGCGGGTGCGCGGTTTGCTCGCTTTTGTTAATGAAAAGTGCTCTAGGTAAGACGAATAACGCTTTCGAATATCTTTTTCAGGTAAGGCTCTTTTCGGAAAATGCATTGAACCGTATTTTGTTTGGTTTGAATATGCTAATAAACAACGCAAACGTTCATTTGACGCTGTGTCTTGATCACCGTTGCACGGAAACTCGGTAATTGACGATAGTCCTGTCCGCGCTCAACAGAACAAAACAGGGTATGAACGCGACTTTGGAAGCCGTTTGGACACTCACGCAGAGCATGATACCGATTAATGTTTTGTTTGCGTAGCTAAATCGGGGTGCACGTTGGCTGAGGCTCGCTTCGGCCGACAAAACCTTGATCGCCGAGCGCGGCCGAACTTCCCGTGTGTATACGAATACATTTTATGGGAAGTTCGTTACGAAGGGCAGAACAAACTTATGGCCGTATAAAAGTATCGCAACCGGCGGGGTAGATTCGCTGAGCTCTGTATTTTGCGTGTGCTGACGACGTTTTTTGTCGGCTTTTATAACAGTAGCTGCCTTTGCACCGCCAAGCGAAGGGCTCGATCGCGTTGCATCGCTTCGAACAGCAGCGCTGATGTGTACAATCACCCGCTTTTTCTTCAACGACCTTGTAAAGACTTTTTCAATACCGGGGTCAAATAAAAGCGATCGTGCTCGCCATCGTCTGCTTCCAGTTTATTCGGAGACCGTCTGGCGCAGGGGAGGGAGCGGAAGTTGCGTAGAAGCAGGCTTGGAGCCGCGGGTTTTTTTGCCGTTCAGTAGGCGCTCCGATGACTCCAACTCGAGGCACTCCGTTCGGAGGCAAGGGAGGCGCTACTGAACGCGCCCAATAGCGACGCCTGTACAAATCCGGGAGGCACAAAGGAGGATCCTGATAAGAGGGGAGCTCCTTCTTCCCCTTTTCTCTGGAGGGCATCGGAAGTGACGTCATGTGCAAGATCATATACTAAATCTAGAGGAAAAGGTCCGCCATTTTCCCATACATTCTGGCTGCCGCAAGCGGCGGACCATGCAGGCCAGGGGGGTAAAGGTGGGTGAGGAGGAGTGGCAAATCCCGTGCGCCGACATCCTGGGTCCCGAGTGAACGAACGCAAAAGACAGCGACAGAACACGAGAGAAAGAAAGCAACGTTGCCATGGTAACGCGAAGAGTGAAAACTCTCAGCAATATAAACAGTAATAATTTAACGTTGTAAACTAAATTATTAGCTATTCTAACGCTTATAAAAAGCAATAAACTCATTACGTTGCATTAACTTCCCTTCTGTCGAAATCTCGGAAATCTGGTGGTTGCGCAGTTTCGTATTCCTCAACCGCGTCCAGCCGCGCCCCACCCTATGGCCCCACCGGCGAAGCCGGGTATATGGTTTAGTTTAGCGTTAACGCGAGGCCGTACATCTGCGCGCTTTTCAAAAAGAAAGCTTCGAAAGGAACGTGAATATCTTTCCACCGGTAAGTTCGTGAATTGTTGAAGTTCACAAAACTGCTCTGATGATGTAACCAATGTAACCGTGTTTGGGGGAAGTGCTTCCTCCGACGGGCGTCGGAGGAGTGGGACCTGTGTGGAAATCGTTCCTCCGACGCCGGAAGTGACGTAGTCGCGTCGGAGGAGAGACGGCCGTGTGGAAATCGTTCCTTCGACGCCGGAAGTAACGTATCATCCCCAGCCCCGGATGTTGCCTTTGTTATGACATGTGGCCGGCCTGGCCGGCCATGTGCGTCTGCCGCTGTAGTCTTCTGTGGTCGGGTCCTGGCCACGCTGCTGTCGGCTCCGGTCACGCAAGCTATTTTGACTGATTTTTCGCACTCTTTGAAGCGTTTTGTTTAGCATTGTCTTGTTCTTTTTAGCAATACATTTTTCCGTATCTAGTGCTACTCTTTGTATTTTAGCTTTGATCGCACCCCCAACGTGCCTCGAGTTTTGGTAGCCGGCGATTCGATGGTGAAGTACTTGCCATTGAATAGTCGGTTGGCTGTTGAGGTTGCGCCGTTTAGTGGTATTAGAATCGAGCACTTGTTTTCCCAGGTGTCTGAGAAGCTACCCGATTTTGATGTTGTCATCCTACACGTTGGCACTAATAATTCCCATATTAGTGCCAGCGTGTACATCGACAAATATCGTCGTCTAGCTGCCCAGATCTGTGAACGCAATCCAGTGATGCAGATCGCCTTTTCTGCCGTTCTTCCGAGACGGGAGAATAGGTTCTGCTCATTGGAATGGCAGCGTAGTCACGCTGCAGAGATCGAGGCTTCGAATGACCGTTACCGAGAGGTGAACTCGCTGCTGCGAGAGTTGTGTCGCAGGGAAGGGTTCACGTTCCTTGACGGGCTAGCTGACGAGTGGCACCAGTGGATCCACCGCGACGGCGTCCACCCAAACCGGATCGGCAACAAGGTATGCACACGTGCGTTATGTCGCTGCACTAAAGAGCGCGAATATAGGGCGGCTACGATTGCAAGGCTCACCGTAAAAAGGGGAACTGAAAATTGACCTGCGCACGTGGCGAGCTAAATTACTGGTTGGATTCAACTGGTTGACAGAACGGTGCCAACTCCAGCAACGAAACACGGCACAACTTGGAAGGTTGACCAGTCTTTATTGTCAAAAACCGAGAATGAAAATAAATAGGTTCGGTGACGTTCACGTTTCCGGATTGAAGGAAGCACAGCGTAGCTCTAAGGACCGCTTCAGTTGCCTCGTTAGCTAATTGCGACGATTGAATCGCCCTTTCAGAGCGAGTATTTGTGCGAGGTGAAAAATTTGCCGCTGGCGTCTGTCAGCACCCGTGACGACGTCCCTAGCTTCTCTCCATCGCGTGAAGAAAGGTGCTCACCCGTGTTTCCGCGTTGCGCAGGTGAAGTCCTGATAGGATGCGGTTGCGCTCCCACCTTACAATCAAACAATTCCAATTGCTTGTGTCACAACAGCTGCCAGTTCGGGTAGACTTTCCGCCATTTTTACCATTGTGCTCTCCGCGGCTGTTTTCTCTTCCGTCTGGTTTCTCCCTGGCTGCCCTCCGGTCGTTGAACTGCATCTTTCTGCCCTCGAAGTTCACCGTTGGGTCGCAAGAAGCGCAGATATGGTTTTGACATTTTCATAACGACACGTTTATCAATACACCAACTTTGGCGATGGTTTCCCTTCTCTACCGACCACTGGATGGACGGATGGATGAATCCGGCTGAGCCCTTTGGATCGGGCGGTAGCTTGCGCCACCTAGCCATTCTGTTTTACCATTTAAGCTTAGAATATTTAAAGGTGAAAGCTATATTCACTCCGCACTGCAAAGAAAGTGAGGCTATAAAACACCCTTGCCATCAGTTAATAAGAAAATACCTAGTTTTCTCTCGCCTTCTGCCACCATTCACTTAATATTTGCTTGGTAATCTCTACTGTCTTGAAATCCACTGTTCCTTCGCTGTTTCTAAAACCCAATGACTTTATTAAATCTATGTTCTCTTCGTATCAAGTATCAAGTGCTCAGCCGTCTCGTCCTCCTCTCCACAAGCAGTGCACACTGTATCCATTTCCTGGTACTTCGCTCTGTGTGTTCTGGTTTGCAGTACACCCGTCCTCGCCTCAAACAACAATGAGCTTCCCCTAGAATGGTCATAAATGCTTTCTTTGGCAATAACTGTTTTGTTTAATTTATAGTTTTCCAGAGCTGTCTTTGTCTGCATTCTCTCTAGCCACCAATCTCTTTCTGTGGCCTTAACTGACACCTGCTCTTCCTAAGTCCACTATAGCCTTAAAAACTGTCCTCCTGACTCCCTAGTGCACTGTCTCCAGTTTGTATCTATACTCCTCATGTATAAATAGCTGAAAACCTTTTGTGCCCATTGCCACCCATCCATCTGCCTCAACCAATCCTCAAATTCTATCTTGCTCACCGCTTCCCTGCTCTCAAAGGACGCCCATCCCATGTCTCCTTGTACTAGCTCCCTGGTTTGGTGTTTTGCAATGTGTCCCCAAAGCCAGCCTACCTACTCTGCACTGTTTTATTTCTAGTCTCGCATGCACTTCGGATTTCACGCATAGCACTGCATTTCCAAAAGTCAAGCCAGGCACCATGACCCCTTTCCAAATCTCTCTCACCACCTCATACCTGTTGTAATTTCAAAGTGCTCTATTTTTCATTACAGCTGCATTTCTGTTGCCCTTACCTATTATATACTTTTCATGCTCACTGAGATATTCTGCACCATCACATATCCATACTCCTAGGTACTTGTATTTACTAGCTTTCTCAACTGTAATATTCTGTACCTTCAGCCTCTCAACTTCATCATCGTTAAAAATCATGATTGGTGATTTTTCACTGCGTCACATGTGCCATCTGTCGACAACGCGCAAAACTAATCCGCATGCGTGTCACAACGGCCTGCTGGGTCCGATTTAAAAAAAAAGGGAGTAGGTCTTTGCTTCAATGTTTAATACATTTTTATACATGTACATAAATGTTGATTTAAGTAAATATTTTTTATGCCACTAATTATATTGCAATTTATAAAAGGATATGTACATTAAAATTTGACATATTTTTCTAAATACATAAATGTATACCTAGTAATTAAAGGTTTACCCATTTCTGTAAATCTATATATTTAAGTTTTTTTTTCCCTTCACTAGCAAAGATCAATACACCCCCATCTTGTCGAAATGGACACGGCATGTGAACCCTAACAGGGAATGGGAAAACAATTGAAACTTCCCGTGGGAATCCCTCCAACCAGTTAACTCCTTAACTGGTCCTAGTTACCCCTACCCGTCCCCCATCTGGGCATAGTCAAGCCAGTTGACCCCTCAGCTAGTCCCAGTTGCACTCCTATTGATAACAGCCAATTCCAACTTGGGACCAGTTAGTTCCAGTTCTAACCAGTCGAGATGCCAACCGGTCTCAGTTAGACGTTTTGGCATAGGTGCCTTGTATGTAAAGCTAAAGGCGCAGCACCTTTTCTGTGAAATCTTCAAGGCAACATCTTTAACAGTTTGAACGAGTGAGGTGACTGCAGCTGACAATCAGCTTTGGTGCTAATGTCAAGTACCGTGTGCAGGTCCTCGCTGGGTTCATGGGCCAGCAAGTACGGAGCATCCAGGAGAAGGTGGCCAGGGCCAAGGTCCAGCAGGACCACAAGGAGGCAATGCCAGGGACCCGCTCGTGGGACGGGTGGACCATCAAGGGTGCCCTATTGACTGCGCCATGTTGTCTCTTCAGAATTCTCCGACGTTTCCAGCAAAGTTTTGTTAATCTGACGACATAGTCTTTCTAAGAGGGTGGGGAATTATAGCAAAAAGTTTGTGGGCCTCACATCTGGTAACAAGAAGGCTCCAAAAACAAGGCCCCTTGAAAACTGAGCAAGTTGCTACTTGTGTAAATTGGCTCTGAAGAAACCACCAACTAGGCGCTGCACAGTCCGATGATTCTTTCCGAGTCTGAAGTGCTTCGAGGGAATCGGAATTTTGTGTTATAATGTGAATAAACTGTTCTGCATTACAAATCGAGTTTGATGTTGTTTACTTACATTTGGGGGGGTGCCAATTTGTCTTATACCTTAGTAGTTACATCAACACACTGCATTTGATATCAATCCTGCCCCAACAATAGCTAGCGCACATGGGCCCCTTTTTTCCTTTCTGATCACTCCACAAATAATGCCCGGTGCTTCTCTGCGTGCACCAGAGCAACGTAAGAAAGCTAACTGCGAGAGCACTGGCTTTTCTCTGCAGCGTGGAGAAGGTTACCAAAAAAGAGCTGGTGCTTTTCACATGCACCGGTGCGATGTGGGAAAACTTACAGCGAGAGCACGAGTGCTTCTCCGCGTGTACTGGTGCAACAAGGAAAAGCTTAACTTGAGAGAATTGTCGCAAAGTATTAAGCTTGATACTAGCATTGTATTGAGAACACCACAGTTTGCAGAGACGTGGTTCATTACTCCGACAGGCTGGAAGTGCACTGTGGAGGCATTTGTTTACAGCATTTTCAAAAAAAAATTTGTTTTACTGTCGAAGGATGTATGGCCATATCGGTAGATTATACAAAAACTTTCTAACACAAAGAATGGAAAGAAACTACAGTGGACTGCTTCCTTCAACCAGCAATGACAGTGATGAATTTTGTTGCTGGTTGAAATAAGTAGTAGTCGTCTGGAGTTAGTATTCTATTCCTTTTATGTCCAAAAGTTTGAAACCAACACTTTATTCTTATTTTCCTGCTAATCCTTAAATGAATGCTTTTCAGAGGCTGCTGGCCCAGATAGCTAACAATTTCTTTGTTTGCATTGTTCGGCCAAGCATCACAGCTACCAGATAACTGGGTTCTAGTTGCCTGGTAGAAAAGCTGTTTTTCTACCAGGCAACTGCACGTGCCGTCCTGATTTTCTTTCTTGAATAACATGGGATTGGGCCTGGGTGCAATACTGCAGGAAACAAATGATCCGGAGCGCAGGTACCACTTCCACAAGATGCAAGGAAATTCCTTTTATTGGGAGTGACAATAATAAGACATTAATATTTGACTCACAAATTCATTGCCTTGGTCGACACGGGAGCCACAAATTCCTGCACATCACATGCAGAGTAATTACTACGGGCAACGAACACCTATTGCACATGGGTAATAGCAAATACGATGCGATGTGGAATGATGTTACTGCTTCTTGCAGGCATGTCCACCCTATTTAAAGAAGGAGTCTGTGAAGATGTCCACCGATGCCTTTCTAAACAACTACAGGCAAACTAGAGCAGAACTGTTTCATGTTCCTTCGTGTGTAACCAGACATTTCGTATGCTTTTATGTGTGCTCACTGTGCAATACCTCACGTCTCTGGGATTCAGTCATATGATGCCATCGCTCCACCTCGCCTTTATATATCTGCATCTGTAGCAATGTACCGTCGCCATTTGGATAATCTTACATTTATTTGTTTGTTAACTTTATAAGTGTGTTTAGGATTTTTTTGTTTGCTGGTTTTATTGTTTGTTTTGGTGTACCACGGGGCATCCAAGATAAAGACTGATGACACCCAAAATAAAGATGATTATTATTATAAACCTGTTGCTGACCCTCCTAATTCGAGGGCCACAAATGACAGCCCTTTTTTGCCAGCACTATCTACTATCGTTGTAGCGCTGCCAAATCATTATTTGCAAAGAAAAGTGGTGTAAGATAATTCCTTGTGTCTCTGCGGTACAAGGCAGCGTTTGCCTTTGCCTGATTGACACCTACACAGAGTCGCAAATACTTTTCCAGAAGCTCTTGTCTCCACTATAATCAACTATATAAAGAACATGACATTGCCACTCTTTCTGAGCATTTGTGCTACCCACTTATCTACACACTTGAAGCATAAAAGCAGCAATATTACAATATTAGTAAGTTAGCTATAAAAAAATTAAACAGTTTGGTTCCTGCATGGGACATCCTGATTCAATCGACTTATAGATTCAGTGTCCATCCGATCGATTCCAGAAAAGCAGACCGTACCGAATTTCACCTGCAGGATGCAAAGTTATGTAATAGTATATCAACAAAATGTTGGAAAAAAATTGTTCAGCCCATCTTCATCCCTTGGCCATCCCCCATTGCCCTCGTATAAAGAATTGAGGGCTCAATGTCGCATGCTGCAAATGAAATGATTGGCAGTGGTCATGCACTGACACACATATCGACAGGGTGGAGGATAAAAATCAAGTTGATTTAAATCGAAATCATGATTTAGACCACAACTTTAATCATACAGGTAAATTACTTTTAAAATGTAATTTAATTACAATTACTTTGCTCCAAAAGTAGTTTAACTACAGTTACAATTAGTACTACCTGAGAAATAATTCATTGCAATTACAAATTACTTTGCTGATGACAT
Source organism: Ixodes scapularis (assembly GCF_016920785.2). Lineage (NCBI taxonomy): Eukaryota > Metazoa > Arthropoda > Arachnida > Ixodida > Ixodidae > Ixodes > Ixodes scapularis. The sequence goes on from NW_024609835.1 coordinate 1,086,840, forward strand.
CATCAGTGATGATGACAATGCTAATGTCGGTGACGTCATCAGTGACGTCACTGATGTCATCATCAGTGTTGATGATGCAAGGATTTCCGGTTGGCACCGGAAATCCTTGCAAAAGTAGTTGTAATTGTGCCTCAAAGTTTGTAATTACTGATGCTAAAAAGCAAATAAAGTACAATTGCAGCCCCCTTTAGCAGGAAGTAATGAATTACAAATTACCAGAAAAGTAATTAAATTACAGTAATTTAATTACTGTAATTAAATGACTATCCAAGTATGATTTGAATACCGATGTTTCAAATCAAACATTTTGATATATTAAAAAAAAACATTAATTTTACCACTGGAACCTCAACTATTTTATTGTTTTCAGGTGTATTTATATTTTCATTCCATGTAAAATAATTATTAAGTAATATTGATATGGGGATAACGAGCAAATATAAGACTTCTTTGAGGCACAAGTAAATTGTAGGATTGAACGCTTTACTTTTCAGCTCGTTCTTCAGGTATAGCAAAACAAGGGAAAGGGTAGAGTCAACAAAAGAACTGCGTGCATGAACAAGCATACAAACTCAAATACCAGCAGAGAGAGGTATAGAATCAGGCAGACAGACTAAAGTATATGTCCCTGGTTGATCTTGCATATTCTAGTGTATTTATTATTTTCAGAGAAATTATATTTCTCTCAAAAAATTATTTTGAGAAAACAGTTTAAATCTAATCAATGATTTTTTCTTTTTTTAATTTCGCCAGTGAGAAATCTGTAATTTGGTTAGTTGTAAAGTCATGTTCAGTCAATCAATGTTGCCTATTGCCATAAGTGCTCTTCGGAGGATGAGGTTCGCGCATGGATTTCTTGCAATAAATGTAGATAATGAAGAAGTATTTCTAGGTCGCTTTTCCGCAGTACACAACTTCGGAAGGTGAAGCGCACTTGCGGGTTTTTTGCTTTCCTGCAAAACTCGGTGTTTAAGGGAGAAGCACGCTTATGGAACGTTAGGTCTACTGCTTTCCCATCTTACTGCAACTGACAAGTACATTTGCTGGTTCTGCACTTTCCCACAAGGAAAATACGTGCAAGGGGAAGCGCACTTGCGAGTTACTTGGTCCGCCGCCTTCCCGCCAAACAGCAAATAGAAGGGGGAAACCCTCCTTCCAGGGTACAAGCTCTTTTCTGAGTTTCAAACTGTTCCACAAGGCACATTCTCGTAGGAAGAACCGCTTTTGCGGGTCGCGCTATTCTGGATAGCGTGCGTTTTTAATTAGAAGCACGCTTGTGGGCTTTTTACTGCACAGATGTCATAGAAAAATGTCCTTCCACTGGCAAGCAGACTTCCAAGTTAATTGTATTTGTTCCTTGAAACCTCTACTTCAGCAATGTTGCTATTGTGATGAAGCACATGTTTCCTCCCAATTATAAGGTTAGTACAAATAAATGGTGTACAAAACACGTCTTAGCTTCAGCCAAAACTCTGTACTCAGCATACAATGTGTATGTAAAAGAAAACACATGGTGGTATAGATTTGAATGATTAAATCAATATAAAACAGTAACATTTGAAGTGTAGGAACACTTCAAATGTTAAAATGTAAAGTTGCATAAGTAACGATGTACTAGAATAATGCTTTCTTTTTATTTCTTGCCTGTTTAATAGTTCCTACACTTGGAGAGTTCATTTAATAATTAATAATCGCCACAATTCAGTACCATCTAACCTCTGAAACAATAATTACATTCAGGAAGTCATCTCCAGCTATCCCATACTCACCAGTTCAATCGATCATCCCCTTGCACAGACACATAAGCTACCCTAGCCTCGCATAGGACTCCAGCTCGACTGACGCAGACTTTGCCCTTTCATACATATTTTTTTTTGAATAATCATACAAAATTTAAGGTTTCATCAGCAAATTTTAATGAGAAGGAGATGGTGGTTTTTGTGTGAAATATGATTAATAAATGAAAGATTGTGGAGGGAAGGTAAAAAGAAAGGATCAACCAATCTATGGGGGGATAGAGATAAAAGAGATGGAAGAATAAGCAAAAAAGGTGCTTGGCCCCACAGCTTCATGATTTCTTTCAGAGGGGTCAAATGATGGTGTTCCCTTCGGTCATAATCTCAGACATAATCTCCTACACCCGCTGTAAATGGTTTGGCTCTTTGCCTATCATCTGTGTATTGCTTGCTGTGCTTCTGGTAATCAGCAATGCATTGGCGGAGTTGCTGCATCTCGATGTGAACGGGCTCGTCAAAACTTGGGAAGCCCACGATGTCCATACGGGTACGCATTTTACGTCCGTGGATGAGCTCAGCGGGGGAGAGCTTCGTCGCTGCATGTGGTGTACTTCGGTAGACACCCGGAAACTCAAGGCCTGTACGAACGTTGGTTTGTTCCTGCAGGATAGTTTGGACGTACTGCTTAAGCACTCGGTTGAAGCGCTCAACCTGACCATTGGCTTGTGGATGGTATGTCGGAGAACAATGGTGGTAAATCCCTCTGGACTTCAGGAACTCCTGGAATATGCGGGATTCAAACTATGGGCCATGATCAGAAACAATCACCTTCGGATACCATTCTCGGTTGAAGATTTTAATGAGGAATTCACATACAGCTTCAGCAGTAACTTGGTTACAAAGAGCTACCTCTGGCCACTTACTGAAGTAGTCGACTAGGGCGACTGCAAATCTGAATTGCGATGGAAGTTTGTAAAAAGGTCCGACAATGTCTATTCCTATTTGTTTCCATGCACCCGATAGGAATGGAACTGGTTGTAGGGGTGCCGCTGCCGTCACAGCTGTCTTGTCGTTCGTCTGACAGGTGTTGCAGTCTCTAATGTAGGTGTCGACCTCGATGTCGACTCTGGGCCAACAGAAGTGCTGGTGTAGACGCTGCTTCGTCCGCACAATTCCAGGGCGTGACTCATGAGCTAGATCAATGAGTCTATGCCGTAGCCAAATAGGTGGAACCAACACTTCACCACGTAGTAGTAAGTCATCCACGGAGGAAAGCTCTTCTCGCAACTTGTAGTATATAGATAGTACTTTATCACATTGTTCCTCGTGACCCCATTCAGTGCAGATACACTGGATTACTCGAGGCAAATTAGGGTCTTGCCTGGTTTCTTTCTTGATTTCTTCTTGATCGATTGTGCATAGATTGCGTACCGGCAAGTGAATTCTTCCTTGTCGTCACTAAACTTGCTGCAATCCGAAGGATTCGGAGTAGGCAGGCGTGACAGTGCGTCTGCTACGACACTCTTGTTTCCTTTCTGGTAATGTACCTCGTAGTCGTACCTGAGGAGTCTCATAGCCCACCTGGTTATCCTCATTGGTTGTCGACCGGATCCTCGTGTAGAAAGCAAAGTAACGAGAGCCTGATGATCTGTCTTGAGCGTGAAATGGCGCCCGAAGAGAAAAAAGCGCCATTTCTCGCAGGCCCAAAGGCACGCCAATGCCTCTTTCTCCCCTGCAGAGTAGTTGCGTTCGACGCTTGAAAGTTTTCACGATGCGAACGACACCGTTCGAATTCCTTCCGGATGTACTTGCTGCAGAACCACGCTTAATCCGTAATTAGATGCATCCGTTGTGACAACGGTGGGCAGCACCACGTCAAAGTCAGTGGATTGCTGTTTCGTATCAGATCCTTCACAGCAGTGAATGCCTCTTTTTGTGCCTTTTTCCATTAAAAGGGAACATCCTTCCGCAGGAGCACGTGCAGAGGCTCCACGATGGTCGCAAAGTTTGGTACAAACTTGACGTAATATGTGAGCAGGCCGAGTAATGATCGTAGTGATGTTATGTTTGTGGGGGGTGAAGCCTGCATGATAGCCTCAATATTATCTTCGCATTGCTTGATTCCCTGCGGTGTCAGCTCGTGTCCTAGGAATTGAAGCTGCTGGACTGCAAAAAAAAACATTTGTGCTAGTTTAGTTTCAAGCCTGCATCTTGAAGGCGTGAAAGAACTTGCCTCAGGCGGGCATCATGCTCTTCTCTTGTGCGCCCGAAAATAAGTACATCATCCAGGTAGACGATGGTACCTGGAGTACCTCAGAGTATGCAGTCCATCATTTTTGAAAGGCAGGGGCGGCGGATGCCAGCCCGAAACATACTCTGGTGAACCTGAAGAGACATTCATGTGCCACAAATGCCGTTAGGTCTCTGCTTTCCTCTGCCAGGTCCAACTGGTGATATGCCAATGAGAGGTCTAGCTTGCTGAAGATGTGGGCACCGGAAAGCTGATGAAAAAGTTTGTAGGGGCACGGTAGAGGGTGGGAATCCAAAACTATTGCAGTGTTCGGCTTGCATAGGCCTACACAGAGCCAAATCTGCCCATTCTTTTTGCGGGCCACTACGATGGGAGACACCCACTCCGAAGCATCGATGCGCTCGATAACCCCGGAGTGTTCCAGCTTCACCAGTTCCTCAGAAACTTTCTCCCGCACTGCGAAAGGTAGTCTTGGTAGCTTTTGTTGGAAAGGAGCGACAGAATCTTTTGTCTTTACCTTATGTACAAATCCTTTCACATGACCTAATCCCTCGGAGAACAGATGGGGGAAGTCTTGTGTGATCTCTGGAAGGTTTCTCGCGGAGACCGTTGCCACCTGTCCTCCGGTGGGAGGAGCAAAGTTTAGTTGGATGTCCAATGCACAAAAGGCGTTTAGGCCCATGACAGCCACGCCTGTTAGTACGACGTGAAATGTGCAGGTGCTGCATCTTTGAGCAAACTGCACCGGTGCGTCGAATTTCCCCAGAACGGGAATGTCTTTTCCGGAGTAGTCCAGAAGTGTTGTACTCAAACATTCCAACTTGTAAGAGTGGAAGTGTCTTCGGTAGACGTCTTTTGGCAGGATTGAAACGGATGAACTTGTGTCGACTAAACGTTTGGTGGGAACATGTGCCAGATGTATCTCGCACGTAACCGATTGTTTGGTAAAGCTGGTAGTTAGCACCTGGACTTGGTCGTGCGCTTGTTCCACTCTTCGTACATGGGATTTTGCTTGTGAAACTCCCTGCTTGCAAACGGAGGCGAAGTGTCCCTTCTTGTTGCATTTTCTGCAAGCTTCATTCTTTGCCAGCACTTAGGATGGTCCGCCATGTGGTGCGGTGATCCACATCTGTAACAAGTGCCGGACGACTTGCTGGGACTTGCCCTCGAATTTTTGGCTTTTATTTTTGCCACTTGTGAACTGGATCCCTCTTCCGTCAAGAGCTTGGCCTCCTTCATCGCTTGCTCAACTGGAGAGGCGATGGCAAGAGCAGATTTTAGGGAAAGTTCAGACTCTAGGAGGAGTCCTAGAGTCCTGTCGACTGCACCAATTGTGTTTTTAATATGAACGCCTATGTCAGACAGTACAGAAAAACCAGCTGCTCCATCTCGTGCTCCGTTCGTATCCCCCTTCCTCTTCGTCCTCGTCTACCAGCAGCCAGGATCAGCTTGTAGACACAACAGAAAGTATACGCTGCTATTTAATAGAGTTGCAGGACGGTGAGGGCGACGCGCTCACTGAATGAGCCGAGTATCACATTCGTACATTCGTCCCCTTCTGTGTTCCTGGGTCTCGGGTTTTATTACCATGTATCACATTCTACTCTGATAACACTCTACGCATTCTACTGCAGTGACAGGGCCAAGCAACATATGTGACCGAGTGGTCTGGTCAGCTTTAACCGTGAGTGTGTCATATGGTGGGCACACCTTTTCAGTGCTGCTCGGTTTGATCGAAGGCGCAAGTGTCAACACCTACACAAAAATCAGCCTCAGAAGAAAAAACTAAATCTGGTTCTATATAAAAACAAACACAAAGAACAAATGCATAATATGTAAAATTAATATGCATGATTACAAATTGAGTTAAATCTGCAGTTACAATTCTTTGCTTCAAGTTGATTCCCAGTTAGGTCTCCATTGGTTCCCAACTGGAACCGGCATATCTCAGTAGAAGTGAATCCAAGTGGACCCAGTTTTAAATTAACTGGCGTACCCGCAACGACCCCCCTCCCCCCTCCCACCCCCGTTCCCTCCCGGGGTTCCGCGGGAGGTCCCGGGGGTCGCTCCTATCCGTTCAACCTTTTTGCAGCTGGGTTACGCACACTTACCACCTGTAACTGAGAACCTTAACGTAACTCAGCTGTTGGCTCGTTGAAAACTACTCATTAGGTGCGATAACCAATGATAAGGTCTTTGCAACAGCGAACACCCATCTAAGCGCGCGGGCGCACTCGGCCGGCCGTCACTACCACCGGTCACGCTGGTAGTGACAGTGTAACGAAGGCTACGGGCACGAGATCAGCTGCGAGACGTTTTTTTCACAGGACGAGCGCCCGGGCTGGAGGAGCGTGCAATGTACAATGCAAGGGACAGCCGATTCGGAGCACACTACCGCACGCGACGCACGCGCTAGGGCCACGGCAGCCACACCCACCACACCCACGATAATAACGTCACGTGACACAAAGACAATAAAAATGTATTTATATGCATTAATACTATTTTTATAACTCACAACTTTTGTCAGGCTGCGTTTAAAAAGTTGTAAATAAACAAATGTTGTGACAAAAATGTTTAGTCACGTGACCTTTTACTGTAAAGCTACATTAAAATCGAACGGGTTTATTTTTATTTGTACTTATTTTCAAAGGCACATTATATTCTGTATGTAGTAATGATTTATATTAGTTATTAATAATTAACAAGGTGACGTCACTTCCGTTACGTCACTTCCGGCGTCGGAGGAGTGATTTGCACACAGATGTCACTCCTTCGACGGGCGTCGGAGGAACTGCGGCAGCCAGAATGTATGGGAAAATGGCGGACCTTTTCCTCTAGAGTTAGTATGTATGATCTCTATGATGCAGGCAGACCCTCTGGGTCCCAAACACGGTTACATCATCAGAGCAGTTTCGTGAACTTCAACAATCCACGAACTTACCGGTGGAAAGATACTCGCGTTCTTTCCGAAGGTTTCTTTTTGTATAGCGCGCAGATGTACGGCCTCGCGTTAACGCTAAACTAAACCATATACCCGGCTTCGCTGGTGGGGCGCGGCTGGGCGCGGTTGAGGAATACGAAACTGCGCAACCACCAGATTTCCGAGATTTCGACAGAAGGGAAGTTAATGCAGCGTAATGACTTTATTGCTTTTTATAAGCGTTAGAATAGCTCAGAATTTAGTTTACAACGTTAAATTATCACTGTTTATATTGCTGAGAGTTTTCACTCTTCGTGTTTACCATGGTACCGTTGCTTTCTTTCTCTCGTGTTCTGTCGCTCTCAAGCCGGCCGTGTCGCGGCGGTCGCCTATTGTTCGCCGCGACCTAGCGGTAGCCGCCGCAGGAGCACCGGGGAGCAATGGCGACGAACAGCACGGCAGGCAGTGTCCCCGTCGTGATTACGAAGGAATTTAAGGCAGTTACGAATTCGGAAAGTTCCTTCGGTAGCCGGTGCCGTCGGCGCAGAATCATCGGGAAATAATAGCAACGAACGCCACAGAGGACAGTGGGCGATTACGAATCCGGAAAGCTTCTTCGGTAGCCGGTGCAGAATCATCGGGGGGAAGTAATGGCGATGAGCAGCACAGCGGACAGTGTTCCCGGGTGATTACGACGGGGTTTAAGGCGGTTACGAATCCAGAAAGCTTCTTCCGTGGTACCTATGAAAAAGGGAAAACTCTTTCGTGAATCTGGCCGCGTGTACGACGTGAAGGAGGTCCGTTTCGACGGACAAGTGGATGTCACGGCGCGCTGTGTTGGCTGTACTCCGCTAACAAAATTAAGCGCGCCCGCAAAAAAATGCAGTTGGCGTTGAGTGGACTGTGGTAATTATGCACGTTTATTTCTGAATCAGCTTGACAATAACTAGGCGATTTTTTGAGCGCCGTTCCGTGATTCCCACTACTATCTTCCTGTAGGCTGATGGAAACATCCAAGGGTAGGCTTAGGTGGGCGACCGCATTCCGCTTCTCGATTCCGGTGAAGTATTTGCCGCATACTTTAGAGTTTGCCGTCGGTGTCGTGCTGTTGCATCGTCGCTAGAATAGAAAAAAATTAATTGTATTATTCGTGAGCAGCTTAAACAAAGCGCGAACTGGAAGGTAAGAAACGCCAGTAACCTGTATGGACGCACAAGTCGCACCCAGGCCGCGCAGTACTCCGCCTCGTACGGCTCCGAAGGGACGATGTAGTACTTCGTGCCGTGCGCGATCTTCGACGTACTGTTGCAGCCGACCACGCAGCAATTGTTACGGCTTTCTTGGAGCGGAATAGCTATCTCAGAAATTGCAGCGCTAACCCACTACAACGCACAACCAACGCAGCGGCTGGCAGAAGCTCCCCGATGCAATGGACCCGTTTGCCGCTAGGGGCGCCCTGGTCGGGGCTTGAATTAGATGCGCACGGTTCCTTTTGCGATCGTTCACTCGGGACCCAGGATGTCGGCGCACGGGATTTGCATCTCCTCCTCACCCACCTTTACCCCCCTCAAATTTTTTTTTTTTTTTTTTTTTTTGTGTGCTGTGCGCGCCTCGCGCACCAGTTACCTAGATGTGTTTGGAGATATGTGTTTGTCCTTTGTCCCATTTGGGGTCAAAGGACAAACAAATTCTCCGTACAGCTCACTTGCACCTATGCGTTATCATGAAGGTTTTGGTTACGGTTGTTTTGGTGCAAATCTACTGAATGCTAGTTTACTGGTGAAGCGTTGCGCGTATCGGGTTTCTATTTGTTCGTGGTGGATCGGGTAGAGGGACATTTTGTGTAATGTTAGCACATCCGTCGACTTGGTCAAAGCAACAGCTTAATTTAACAACCTTTTTATACTGTTTACTGTTTTCGCCTAAATCAAATGTATTTAACATCTTATGACATGTAAATTACCCCTCTTTTTTTTTCTCTGTTTCTCTTCTGTGTCCTATAATGTTGCCTATAATCCAGTACCTGCTAAGTCTCGGTTCTTGTTCCAATCTTCGTTTCTTTCGTGTTGAAGTAACGTGTTAAACAATGCTTATTAACTTTGGTGGTTCAAACTGAATATATGTATGTCAGAAAACGATTTTTTTGTGCCAATTCTGGACATTATGAGAAGAAATAAACCTTAACTGCTCGAGCTTCCGCGTCTTGAGCCGCCGCCGCAGCGTTTATTGTCAGACATCCAGTAGTCACTACTCCAGCCGGCCGCAGCCAGCCGAAGCCGTTACCGCTACTGTTGGGATTGGTAGCACTGCTGGTGGGGGTACCGCGAGCAGTATGGCCGCAAGTGACGCCAATACTGAGGACTCATTGTATCCCATCGCTGTACTCATCGATGAATTGAGGAATGAAGATGTGCAGGTAAGCCTACGCACTGTCACTTACTGCCTGCTTGTGCTATTAGCCACGACAAAGCCCCTATAAATGGGGCCCGCTAACCCTAACGTCATAAGCTCATTTGTTGACACGGGAGGCTGCTTTCACGAAAGACATTTGGGTCGCCCTGGACAAAGTGTTCAAGTAGGTATTTTTTAAACACAGAAACTGTATGACGCGTTGTATACAGGATCGGCGTATGCTCTTCTCCTTTCACCGTGCACTGCTGCAACTATTGAATTGAGTGGCGCACCCATCACCCTTTGGACGACTTCCGTCGTTCAGGAACGAACCTCCGAATGAGCGCAGGCTCGCTCACTTTACCTTGCGGGCTTGTTAGCCGACTCTAATTACGATCTTGAATAATCTACGGTTTTAAATGGTAAAACTTTATTTTTATGACGTAACAAAGGTGACTTTGTATCGCGAAGGAATGCTGACAAACCCCGGTTCGTTTCCTCTTCTAAAATGTGTTAATCTGTTTGTTTCTTCCTTTAAATTGTTATAACATGTAGAGTACAAATTTTATAATTTTACGTGCAGGACCACTTTAGAGACGTTGCCATTTCGTTTTACGAAAAATATTTCGCCGTACGGTATGTTGCTTCATCATACTCCGTTTCACCATAAGTGCTAGCAAAACTGATGCTACAAGCAGGGCATGTTGCCTTGAGCGACTAATTAACTGCGTGAGTGCGCGTGTCTAACAGGCCTGCCCAGAGCGTTGCTTTGCTTTTGTAGCTTCTTCGCTCGAACTTCTTGGATGACCCCTGCATCAAATATTAACAACACGAGCATCTCAGCCTAAACATGGTGCGAGGTTGTTCCAAAAGTCGCAGTCCTATTCACTTTGCAGAAAGCGATGATAGTATAGAATATACATGCTTTGCACTGACGTCGCATCATCCATTTCGCACCACTACGGAAGAAAGAAGGGGTGAAGCTGCTTTTGCACAAATTTTGAGTGACAGGTTAATCTTCTAGAGGGAGAATAGCGACGTCTGGGACGCACAAAAGAGAGTCCTGGTGAGAGAGCAATTTCTCCTTTCCCTCTTCTCTGGTGGTGGCTGGAGAGCTGACAGGATGACGTCAGATGCTAAGTATAAACTAAAGATAGGCCTTATCTGAGTTTGAATCTCTGCAGTAGTCACACTGCAGTGTAGCCAGACAAGAACGCTTGCTGTCATTTGTTCATGAGTGCTTCCTAAGGCAGACTTTATTATGGATGCTCTTGCCATAAGAAGGTTACTTGTAACGTTCTCCTGCCTGTCCAGAAATTGGTGTTACAGCTGAGTGACGATTAAACAACTGCCATTCTGCAAAAATAATTATGGTACTGCTTATGGGGTGCAGTAGGGCATCAGGGTGCACATGGAAAGGATAAGCCAGCTGAAAAGAGGACAGAAAGACTGATGTAAACTTTTAAGGAATCCAACTTCGTAGGACGGGCAGTCACCTGCTAAGGGCATCGACCATACTGTCCTCATCACACGGCTTTCTTTTTTTCAGACCTTAACGACATAGGTAGTCCCAAATCTTTGGTCGCGAGCCAACTAGTTTGCTGATCCCTAAAGCGAGGCTCTTCGTTTGTTGTCTGCACAGTACATTGGGGGGCGTAGAAATGGTGCTACAGAGAAAAGATTGATACGGGAAATACCCTCGCCCTTGGTGCAAGTGCAGGCTGGACTGCGAGGTGAGGCTTCCCACGGTGCGAGTAACTGATAGTTCTCCCCACTTGTCCAGCTGCGGCTGAACAGCATCAAGAAGCTGTCCACCATTGCCCTGGCTCTGGGAGTGGAGAGGACCAGGAGCGAGCTCATCCCCTTCCTCACAGGTGGGCCTGCCTTTGGTTCACCTGTCCGCTCTGTGTGTGCGACGCTTTTGGGGAGAGAGAGCGGTACGCAAAGTACACTCGCAACCCGGAACGGATAATGCACGACAATTCAGTGGGATCCAAATAAATAAGAAAATGTAACAGTTGTGCACTTTGGCTGTACTCTCTCAACTTCTAGCCAGCATTAGGACGGGCAGAAGGGCATGACCTTGAGAGATGCTGTTATTTTCTGGATGCACAAACTGACCGCCGAGTTGACTTGTTACAGCTGTACCTTGGCTAGTGGTGTGCAAGGCATGTGGAGCAGAGTTTACGTATATTTATTCTAGGTACTTTGTCATAGTATTCTTTTTAACTTCATGATGGGGCTGGGATGTCGGCAAACAAGGTGAGTGTTTTCTTTTTTGCAGACTTCGGGTTAAAAACCATGAGGGTAGGCCTCTATAATATTGAGGGTACTACCGTATAGTTCCGAAAGAATGACCATTAAAAATGAAGACATAAATGGGGAAAAACATGGTGTGGGCTATCTTTGGAGATGCCACAGCAAATCTTTATAAAAAATTAATGATGCACACCCTGGCACTGTCTACAAACTTTATAAAAATTTATGATACATACCCTAGCACTGGCTACAAACCACATGATGCCCAGATCGTGGACACTGCAAATTCGTGTTCACGATGCGATATACACCGACACGCGGACGTGACGTCACGGCGCTGCGATCGCGCCGGAGCCGAGGGGTGTGGGCAAAAGAGCGCACGTTTCGCATGGGCGTCATAGTATTTCAGCATGCCGCGAAGCTGTGTTGCCGTTAATCTCACCGAAATGTACAAGAAAAGTAGCGTAGTGAGGTTCTACAAGTTCCCGGCAGACTCTGAAAGCCATAGAAGGTGGATAATATCCGTGTATCGAAAATTATGGTCGCCTCGCGCGTTTGTGCGGCAAGAACTTTCTTGGAAGCAAGTCCGGCTTCCATTTCAATCTCCTTCCCGAGGCTTGCTTATGTGCAGGGGAACCGTTGTCTGATTGAGACCACCCGGATTTTGTTCCCACGGTGTTCGCGCACAAAGCACCGGCCAAGCGCTTATCGGAGGCTCGCTACGCCCGTGCTACCAAGCAGAAGGGGATCGGCGACAGAACGCCAATGTTGTAGGCGTCGCCAAAAAAAAAAAAAAAAGAAAAGTAACGAAGTACGTTACTCGTTACTTGCAAATCAAAGGTACGCGTTACTGAGCTACGTTGCCTAAAAATGAAAGGAATGCGTTACCGCTACCGATAAAAAGTAACGCACGTTACTACTGCGTTACTTTTTTTTAAATTATGATTTAACAAGTTTTATGATTTTGACGATACAGGTATGCTTAAGCTCATATATCAAGAAATATTATGTTTATGCAGAAACAGAACATAATTACTTTATCTCTTTTTGCGGTTTCACTTAAATACTGACGAGAAAAAACGCAAAGAAAAACATGGCTTGACGCCTCAAACACAGAAAAACTTGAAGTGTAATTGTAGTAACGAATAACCTAACTATGTTACTTGAAATGGTAACGTAAGTATGGTACCCGTGACTGTGTCGAAAAAGTAACGAGTAGGTTACTACGTTACTGAAAAAAGTAACGCGTTCCTGGTAACGCCGTTACTTGTAACGTGTTACCGCCAAGACTGCCGAACGGACAAAGCGTTCCTGCTTGTCATGCCTTGTGGTCATGAGACTAGGAAAAATAGCATACCTTGACTCGAAGACGCTGTGTGTATTTATTTAATTAATAAATACACTTCCGCAGACCCACGGTCTGCTGATCCCGCCGGCAGTGCGGAAACCGACTCGAAGTAATCGTAGGCCTCGAGAGACTTGTACGCCTGCTCCGTGTCGGCCATGAACTGGCTTGGCGAAAAAACTAAATAAACGACGACATGAGCCATCGACTTCGGTGGCAGTAACTTCTCGTCGGAAGTCCAGCAGGCCTTGTTTACGGCGTACGGATCCTCGTAGGCATTGCCGTCCACGCACAGTTTGTTTCGATATGCCGCCGTTCAGGCTCGGGTAGCGAGCTCAAATAGTCGGACAGAGCATGCGACATACGTTGCCAGGAAATACGATTCACAAATAAAGCTAGAAGCGTCCCTACAACGTCAACAGTGAGCGCACGCCACACAACGCAATGGCGAAAACACGGAGGGCCGAGTCGCTTTTGTCCACATAGCTACCGCGCATGCGCGGCCTTCCGGCCGTGTTGGTAAACAGAGCCGCTGCGCGTGTCGGTCTATACACGCGGGAATTCGCTACAAACTCCTGTGTCACGGGAAAGGATACCACAGGTTTCGTACGCAGCAGATTTTATGGGCGAAGGACCTGCGGAAACACGCCGAGAACTCGCATCTCGTGGGAATGAATACTGCAAATCGCGGATGCAGCAGATTCAAGTTTTATGGTGCAATAAACACGTGGCAACCCTCTATAAACTTGCCTGTCACGGGAACCGATATCGCACGTGCAGATCGCGGACAAAAATGCGGGAATCCGCTATAAACCTTATGCCACGAGAACGGATATTGCATATTACATATGCAGCAGATTCGCATTTCACAGTGCAACATAAACGTGCGAACAACTCGCGTGTTACAGGAGCCAGTATTGCTTGCGCAGATTGTGGACAAAAAAAGCAGGAACCTGCTATGAACTGAATTGTCAGACGTGCCGGTACAGCAAATTGCGCGGTTGATGCAATTCCCGTTAGACAACACATGGTTTTTGACTGGAATCGGGGGGTGGGCGATGTTTCGGAATTTTCATGTTACAAATATTTATCCAGAAAAACGGGATCGGCAATCTCTCGGGGGCGGGCATTCTCTCGGAACTTTACGGTATGTTCTTGTACCACACCACTTGCCTCCAAAAGTCACTATGCATGCATGTTTCGTTACACCACACCTTTAGGTCAGTACAGCTTCTCTGCTTCACATCCTTGTGGGCATCAACGAAAGACTTGGGCATAACTTGCAGTGTGATATGGTTGTGCGAGTCCTTGGTTGCCCTGGGAAACTGAACGTGTGTTGGTCCCGTGCTGTGCAGACACAATCTACGATGAGGACGAGGTTCTGCTCGCGCTGGCGGAGCAGCTGGGCAACTTCACCCCGCTGGTCGGGGGCTCGGAGTTTGTCCACTGCCTCCTGGTAAGCGCTCACTTTTTCAAGTTCTCCTCGTTTACTGCTAAAAACTTGCTGCCCATTCTGGTTCTTCCTGACAAAATTATTGTAAATAGAGTAGGTGAGAGCCATTAACGTCGGTGCCATCGTGTTTATACCGGGAGTTGTGTTGGGCTCATGCTGCATCATGTGATGTGGTCACAGGACACAACGCACCGTGTGATCTGTGATGTTACGTGTTCATGTGACATGTTATGATCACGTCACCCTGATAATCTCACTTTCATGTCACTTTTTTGTGTTTGTCTTTTTCTATGTAGCCCCACTATAATGCATTCTGTTAAAACACGTCCAGCTTGTCATGGCACTGTCCTCGTGCTGCAAATTTTTCCAAATTACTGTGTTTCGTACCTCGTACCATCCGACAATCGCACAAAATAAAGCCCCTAATTTTTTTTTTTTTTATTATTCATATTTGAAAGGGTTTGTTGGTGCCTTTGTGACTTCTGTGTTGATACGCGTGTGGTGCCTGCCACCAGCCACCCCTGGAAAGCCTGGCCACAGTGGAAGAGACGGTGGTGCGAGACAAAGCAGTGGAGTCCCTGCGCCACATCTCGCAGCAGCACAGCCCCTCTGACCTGGAGCAGTACTTTGTGCCCCTGGTGAAGCGCCTGGCCTCTGGTGAGTGGGGAGCCCCCTGCGGGTTGGAGCCACAGTGAGCCCGAAATCACCTCGGTTCAGGGGAGAGTAGTCCCAAGGCTGGCCGGGGGTGCCATAGTGGTTCCCACTGCTCTTATCGACCATAGATGCCTATAAAGTGAATGACAATCTTTTCTTTCTGTTTCTGATGTTTTAGGGATAGGCTTCTACTACAGCTGAGGGTAGTACGAACTATTGTGAGATCTTTAATTTTGCGTCAAAAATGGAACATCATGTCTTCAGTACATCTTTCAGAACGGGAAGTGACCACACAACATTTTTTGCTGGTTCTTTGCATATCACAGCAGTGGTGCCAGCTTGGACTTTTTTTTTTCTCCTTGTCAACTGGAGATGTAACTGCCAATTTTGTAAGTGTTGCCTTCTGCTAACACTGGCAATGAACAGCAGCTTGCCTGATTGAAAGACCAATTTGAAAAGCTTTTTCTGGAAAAGTGAGAATGCTTCCTTACAAGGTGTTCTCCTAGAGTCAGTATTAACAATGGTATTGTACACTGCAGAAGGTTCATAATTAAAACCAGGACTCGCTTCAAAGTGATGGTTATTTTTGTTAATGTTTTTTTTTTTTTTTTTTCCGGGCTGAACGTAGGTGCATTAGGGTGTAGCAGCGTACTGTTGTTTATTTTTTAAATATGCGAGTTTATTGGGTCAGCGGTAAAGGGGTGGGATAGACTTAAAGTCGCCCACGCACTAAAACATGCAGTGTTGCTACAATCGGCCTCCATAATATATTGTAATATTGAGGCATTGCTTTTGGGAGAGTGGCCTTCCATATTTTTAATTCTTCTGTTACATGCTACATAAGGAATTTGCACTTTGGATAGCACTGTCATGAGATCAGCCGCATTTTGTCCATTCCATTGAACTCTTGGCATTCATTTGAATTATACGCTGTACTGCTGAGCAGTGCTGTGTCATTCATAGTCTCTCTGGCACAAGGGTAGACAAGACAATTTGGGCCCCCTTTGTGCCACAAAAACTTTAGAGGATGAGTCATGATTTGAAATAAATTGGACTGCATTCCTATGCAGAGGCATGGAGTTGCACCGGTGCTTTTCTGCGGCAGCTTTCATAGTTTCGGAGAAGTGTTCTGCTTGGAGTCTAACGTTGATGGTGGTTATGTGTAGCCGCAAGGTAACTACAATGCCCATGGGGCCAACGAAACTCCCGCAAGGGGGATCAGTTGGTCTGATGCTGTTGTCTAATGTGGCGATACCATTCTTGTAGGGGACTGGTTCACATCACGTACGTCTGCCTGCGGTCTGTTCAGCGTCTGCTACCCAAGGGTCTCGGCCACCGTCAAGGGAGAGCTGCGCAAGTGCGTCCTCCGCTCTGCTCACTTGCCCTTTGACTGTCGCAAAGATGAACCTTGTTTGTTGTCGGCATCATCTATCACAAACATATCAGTAGTCTCGGGGATTCTAGCCTCAGGGGGGTGATACCTCTACAGCCCAGTGTGTTGACTATTTTCTGCATTGCTAGTGTGACATGGTTAGTGTCTTCATGGTGCTTTCTTTCACACTGTCAACAGTGCATATCATAAGAGCTACATCATGCCTCAAACATGGTGCCACCCGTGAGGCCTCGTGATTATGAAATGTTTTTTTTTGCAATTAACAGTCACAACATAGGATTTAAAACGCGTGAGCATTAAAACTTCAGAAAGGTTAGCAAACACCTGGTAGATAAACACGCATAAATTTTTAGTACGAGCTCCTGCCAAAAAGCTTGTAAGTTTGTACAATCTTTTACTAAAAAGCCTTCGTACAACAGGTTTATTTTAATGCTGATCTTGCAGCTGGTAGATGCACCGGGGTTTTCTAGTTACTCCTTAAACTTTTTCTATGCTCCATTCACCCCCAAGCTGATGGCACGGTGGAAGCTGCATGCTCATTGAACCGATGAGTGCATAGCTTTCACCCCATTGTCAGCTTAGGGGTGAATGGAATATAAGAGGTATTGAAAGCTTCTAAATTGTCTGCGATAGCGGCCGGCACGAAGAGAGCACCTTTGTTTATGCAAAAAGTCTGTCAAAGCCGGTCTTGCAATGGTAGATGCACTGGAGCTTTCTAGTTGTGGGTTAAGATTTTTCTAAAATCCTTTAAACAACTTCATTTTCAGAAGGACCTAATCGTCGCATATTTTGCAACTCTAGTAATATCGCAAAAAATGGACTTCACGAATGTATTACCCTGTGGCGGCGAATACATAGCAGACCACTTCCCTTCGCAAAATTTTGTACCCGTGAAATCTTTCCGAAACCCACACTTCACAAAATTCAGGACATGGGCCTAAATTTTAAATTTTTTTGAAAAAATTCATTTTTTAATTTTGAGGTTTTCAGTTTAAGAAACTAATTATACACCCTTACACCAAATTTGATGACCATACGCCAAATAGTTACGTTGATATAAAATATTTTCAACACATTGTGAGGCAGTAACAAAGTAAAGGAGTTCAATGTTTGAATGCATTTTTCTCAGTTCCACTTTTTGCTGCAAATTTCACACGAAGGAATCTTTTGTTTGAAGGTGAAAGTATTCTGTTACCACAATCAAGATGTTTCTGAACTGAAATTTACTCAGGAATCGGGCTATCTACTTTATTTTGTTTTAAGTTGAAGTCCTCAGTGAAAAAAAACTAAGTTTTCAAATATTGACAGATGACAGATATGCATCTCATAGTTTGAAGTAATAACTCTTCCTCAAATATTTACATTTAAGTTATTAAAACTAGATAGCCCGAGGTCCCATATCCCCCACTTTATATTCAAGCAGTCAAAATGGTGCTTAATAGCTTCATTTGCATATCATAGATTTCTTAATGAAAAGTGACACATCATCTTATGCAGGTATGCAAATTTGTCCTAGAGAGCTGAAAGTTTGCACAGTACACCTACATTTGAAGCTAAATCTCCCCTGCAAATTTCAGTTCGATCAGTTGAGTAGTTAAAAAATTTGACCTCTAGCCAGTGTCCCCCCTTCAGCCCATGAAAATGGAGTTGTTCGCAGTACATCGAAAGCTTTTAAAGCGTCTGCGGTAGCTGCCGGTGGAGAAGCAACGTCGCGGTCCATACCCAAAGTCCGGCAAAGTGGAGATGGGGTGGATGTCCTCCCGCAGCCACTTCCGCAACCTGTGCCAGGACGACACCCCGATGGTGCGTCGTGCGGCAGCCTCGAAGCTGGGGGAGCTGGCCAAGGCGGTGGAGGCGGAGTGGGTCAAGACGGACCTGGTGCCCATGTGGGCCTACCTGGCCCAGGACGAGCAGGACAGCGTGCGGCTGCTGGCAGTGGAGGCCTGCGTGGCGCTGGCCTCCCTGCTGCCCCGGGAGGACCTGGACCAGCTGCTGCTGCCCACCCTGCGCCAGGCGGCCGAGGACAAGTCCTGGCGGGTGCGCTACATGGTGGCCGACCGCTTCACCGACCTCCAGAAAGCCGTCGGGCCAGAGGTCACCCGGGCGGACCTCGTACTCGCCTTCCAGAACCTGCTCAAGGACTGCGAGGCCGAGGTGCGGGCGGCCGCCGCCCACAAGGTCAAGGGTGGGTCCTTCTTTCGGGGCGTCTGCCGGGGCCGGGAAGGTAAAGACGGGTCCAGAACGTGGCAAATTAAAAGCGCCCACGTCGCTTGTCCCGAGAGAAAGAACGAGAGAGAGGGACAGAAGAGCGGAGAAAGAAACCAGACGACAGGTTAGGCATGTTCGTTTTGGCGCAACAAATTGGACCTGTCAGTGCACTTGCCAACTTTATTTATTTTTATACAATGTGCGATGCCATTGTTTTCCCGTGAAAGAAAGCTAAAAAGTAGGGTAGACACCAACTTAGCAAATTTTGTTTTCCTGCTTCTTCGTGCATAAGAAGCGTCGCCAGCAATATGGTCCCTTTGGGACCACTGATGTACACATATGTGCCTTGCAGTTCCAAAAATGCCGAATGCGTGGGACCCTTCTTTCTAGAATAATACATTCATTGCTTGGCTGTGGAAGTTGAGCTGTCGGGAAATTTTTGATTTGTGAGCCGCCTTCGGGGTCTGCAGAGACAAGCGTTGGAGCCTGTACCCCATCTAGACCTTGGCATGAACCACGTCAAAGTTAGCGAGCATAAGGTCATAGTTCTAAACGAAATCCTCTCTGCGGGTGCATTTGTATAGTTTGGTCACTTTGCAAAGTGACCCAACTATACAAACTATGCCGACAATGTTTGTTGCGTAAAACCCGGCAAACTGCCGGTTCAGCCAACACTTTTCACAGCGTATGAGTGACGATTCGTAGCATCAAACAAAGGAAAGCTTGCCGTGTGATGGAAGCTGCAAAAGAGCTACACTGAACTCCTTTTTCTGAGGTGCAGACTTCTGCCAGAACCTGTCGCCAGAGGTCCAGGAGCAGGTGATAATGAGCAACATCCTGCCGTGCGTGAAGGACCTGGTGTCTGACCCCAACCAGCACGTGAAGTCGGCCCTGGCCTCCGTCATCATGGGCCTCTCCCCGATCCTCGGGAAGCACAAGTGAGCGTCTGTT
Source organism: Ixodes scapularis (assembly GCF_016920785.2). Classification (NCBI taxonomy): domain Eukaryota; kingdom Metazoa; phylum Arthropoda; class Arachnida; order Ixodida; family Ixodidae; genus Ixodes; species Ixodes scapularis. The sequence goes on from NW_024609835.1 coordinate 1,106,404, forward strand.
TCCTTTACGATTTACCCCCCAATCTCTGTCAACTGTCGTGCAGCGTTGTCGGGGCACGCTCTGCTGGGATCACCAGCTTCGTGCAAAGGCCTTTTCAGTGTCCATCCACGGGGCAAGATCCCAGTTCTACAGTCGTTTCTTGGGGTCGAGGAGCAACTCGGAATCATCATTGTACCGAAGAAGCTGGCATATACTATAGTGGGTGACAGGCTAGGAGTTTGGGGGAAAACTGCTCCCGCCTCTTTCCACTCCAGCAGAGTGAATGCTGGAAAGGAGGTCACCTCCTCTCCAGCATTCACTCTGCTAGAGTAGAAAGAGGTGGGAGGAGCTGCCTCCAAACTCTGAACTTGTCACCGGCTATAGGCTTACCCGAAAAAAATATGGAAGGAATTTTCATGGCACAATAATGAATTTCCCATTGCACAATGCTCTTGCTTCGCTGGAAGGTGTCCCTAGCAGTGAAGGCGGCACAGAGAAGTTTCAGCCTGGTATGTTGCCCGAATCGAAAGTTAGAAGTGCTTTCTTGAAGATTGGGACAAAAGGCTGCCCTGGTCCCATCCCCAGCCCAGTCACCCCAGGGCAGCGGGGAGGAGTGAGCCTCCCCTACTGGGGATCTCCAACCACTCCTAATCTGATGCTGGACTTGGCACGATAAAGAAGGTTTATTCTTTCTCTCCATCTGCAGCAGGTGTGAGCTGGTTACTTGACAGTGCAACTCTAGATGCAACTACCTGTTGTTTGCACGTGACTGGCATGTGAAGGTGGTTTCCATACCAAGACGCCATTGCTCAGCGCCGAAAGCTAGCGTCGTCTATGTGCCGCTATATCGAGTTGCCATCGTATACACGCCGCCTGATGGGGGACGCCTCCCCGTTTTTCAAAAACTCCCGACAAATCACTTTTAACTTTTTGGGTTAGCATTTCTGGCTGAAATGTCTGCCTCCTACCTTCGAGTTTGGGGTTCCCTTCCTGGGAAGTTTCGGCATTTTACGACGCATAATTTAATAATGTGCCACAGAAAAAGAAATAATCTGTACATTTTCTTGGGCAGATCTGTCTAACCTTGGATTGAACATAATGATTTGTGTTTACTGTCAGTGGATATGATGCTGAACTCTATCAACAAATTGTATTGCCCCTGCCCCGCGGTCTCTTGTGCGACGTGTTGACTGCCGTTTTGAAGTTTACCCCGTATCTTCTTCCTGCGATGGCAGTATAGCAGGTAGTTAACTTAGTGGGGGCCACTGTGCGACAAAAGAGAGCTGTCGAATCAAAGCGAGAAAGGAGGCTAAAGCCGGTGGTGCATCTCGGCCCCTTGAAAATGTGCATGCTGATAAGGACGGTTCTTCGAGTTTCCTTCATGCTGCACCATCTCACTGCGTCTGTTGAAAACGGGAGCAAACCTTCGACGCACTTGCTCTATGGGGAGGTGGCACCATTCAGATGCCTCTTTGTTTTTCCGCCGTGGTGAAAGTGCCGCACGATTGAGACTCCGGTCTTCAGCCTTGACTCTGTGGCCCTCTTTTGGTGCAGCACGGTGGAACACCTGCTGCCGCTGTTCTTGTCCCAGCTGAAGGACGAGTGCCCCGAGGTGCGGCTGAACATCATCTCGAACCTGGACTGCGTCAACGAGGTGATCGGCATCCAGCAGCTCTCCCAGAGCCTGCTGCCGGCCATCGTCGAGCTGGCCGAGGACTCCAAGTGGCGCGTCCGCCTCGCCATCATCGAGTATATGCCCTTGCTTGCCGGACAGCTGGTGGGTCCACGCTCCTCACCAACAATCGCCGTCTGCTGCTTGAGCAGAGACGTGAAACGCTCGGCCATCTTGCTCTAGTACCGGGCACCCATTGTCCCAGCATTTGCCCCTTGGATTAGACTCGTCCACCCAGTAGTATACATGATACGGTATAAACGGCGCAAAAAAACATGAACGGAAGGGAAGAAACAAGCAATCCGGGACAAGCAGTGACTCACAACTGTAGGTTTATTACTTCAAACGAGTATAAAGAAGACGAGAGCTATAAAAACACGTGTCACACGTGCACCACTCCATCACGCAATCGCATTAGTGTCTCCCTTCGTGGAATGTAAAATGTTTGTATCTTTTTTTAGATAAGGCCATCGACATCTCGCTTATGCATAATTCACCCAGACTGCGCTTATTATGCCTGGTGGTCTTCGTTGGAATCTGTGCCAGTGGTAGTTTGTGCCGGTTTTCTAAGGCATCCAAGTTCTATTCATTCCTTAAAGGGGCACTCAAGTGCTTTTTGGAGAAGCTTGTTTTTGGAAGCATATTGTTTGTTGGGCTTCAGTCAATAAAAATGACCAGTTCTAAATGGCAAGGCGCCCTAGTAAACTCACAGCAATAGAAATACACAGGCACTATATCCTCTTGCGGGGTCCATCCCGTGTCTCCACCACCTCCATAGAATTCGACCAATAGAAATAGCGAACTGCGAAAAGATTGCTAAAGGTATTATTATTGCTCTTTTTAGGCACATGCACATTATATTTTGACAACAACGTCAAATCTTTGGCTGTAGGTGACGTAATACAGCTATTATTGTTTGAAAAAGAGCGAACTACGTTTTCTTCTCGCCTTGTTACGCGGGAGTGATGTGCCCAAGCACATCACTCCCGGGTGTGCTACAGGCCAGCTGTAGCACACCCGGATCGAGGCACAGCCCCTCGAAATCCGGGTGGCTTGTCACGCAGCTCTGCCGGCCCTGCTGCTTGCGAACGGCGGCCGGGGAGTCACGGCAGCAGACACACTCTGCGACGGTTTCCATCGGCACGCAGCAACTGCATTGGCACCTTAAAACAGAAAACCAGCATCAGCTATACATATGAGAGGTGTAATAAACAGCTCATCACCTACCAGTTGGTGTTCCCAAGCCGCTGGGTTGCGTCGTCGGTTTCGTCGTCTTCCTCCGGTGTCGACATTGAGCATCGCGAACTGTCGTCCGAGTCCGTCACGTTTGAGGCATCGGCGTCGCGCGTAGGAGTGGCGTCGTAGGAGATTGAGCTGATATCTGCCGTCCGCCGAAGTATTTCCACCTCCAACGGTGTTAGATTTGGCAGGTCCATCTCCGCACGACGCAAGACCCGAAGTAAACAAAATGAGTCCCAACGAGAATCCATCAAATACGCGCACATTCGGAAGATCACTCTGCCGGTTCGAAGGATCAATCCGCCGGGAAGCCGTCACTCGTGATTGGATGGCGCACGCCCTTCCCTGCTGCCTTCCCGTCCGACAGCGCCCCTGACGGCGTGCGCCTAGGCGCAGAACAGCGATCTTTGATTGGATTTTTAATAGGGAAATCGGCCGCCCTTGAACGTAATATTGGGATTTCTAGGATGCTTAGAGCCCGCAGATTGAGTTATGACAATAAATAGACGATCTCAGAATCCACGTGAGTGCCCCTTTAACTCTAAACAAAATGCTTCTCCGGCATAGGTGCACTCTAAGTACAACTGAATCTTGCATCAGTAACTCCCCGGAACCGAAAACTCTTGCGGTTTGTGCTACCACACGTCGTGCAATGGAAAGATTACCGTATTTATTCGAATATAGGTCGACCTTTTTTTTTCGGAAAGGTTGTCAAAAATTAAGGGTCGACCTATAATCGTGACCAAAGAATTTCGACCTAATTCGCGACCAAAATTTGAAACCCTACCGAGGGTATGGAGCTATCAATCACCTTGAAGCAAGAGCCGCGTGGCTTCTTGCTTCAAAAAGCTTTTGATGCACAAAAACAACCGAACAGCAGCAGCCGACAGCCCGTGTCCGCCGGCTACGGCTCTCGCGCATTTTCCTCGGGCGTCGGGTTTTGCCATCACGCCTGTAGCGTTCCCCTCGCTGGGCAAGGGGGAAGGGGAGGGAGAGGAACGCGATGCGCCGTGCACTTTGCCCTCCTATGCCCTCCTATGCGCTCCATTCCTCTATCCTTCGCAAATGCGCAAAAAAAAAAAAAAAAAAATTAAAGATATTTTAGCTTGTTTTTTTTTTGTTTTTTTTTTCCGGTGGGTCGCGTGTTGCTCACGGGGCTCGCAGCGTTGCTCGTGTCTTTGTATTTGGTCTTTCGTGGCTCGCCCGTCTCCACCTTCTTTCCTTTCTGCTGGTCGTCATTTTACAACTTGCGAGGATGTCTACTAAGCTGACGAAGCTTCGGACGACGATATGTCGGGAAGTTCTGACGATGAATAAGTTTTTGACATCGCCCTGTGATTTAGCTGAGAGTGCTGTAAATAAAGGTTTTTTTTTTTTTTTTCCCTAACTTTCCCCTGTTCCTTAAAAAAAAAGAAAGCTCGACCTATATTTGAATTATTTTTTTTTATTCTCGATGGGCTCAATAAATAGGGGTCGACCTATTTTCGTGGTCGACCTATTTTCGGGTAAATACGGTATGTAGGCTCATTAGCTCTCCAATGCAAAATTGGCAAAATGGTGACTGTTTTCGCCCATCGCTCGCAAGAAGCTGAGCATTGCTCGTAATCAGAGGCATTAAAGAACTTGCATACTGTGCTGTAAAACTGGGTGCAACTCGATTTGAATGCACCCCATTACTTTATTGCGTAACTGCATTATGGTGAAACTAAGCGCAAAGCTGGTCCTTGTGAGGGAGCTGCCAGTGACACTGGCCATTTTCCTTTCCAGGGTGTGGAGTTCTTCGACGAGAAGCTGAATGCCCTCTGCATGACCTGGCTGGTTGATCACGGTGAGTGTGTCTATTAGATTAATTGTATACTCTCTGCCTTGCGGAGCAGAGTACCGCAATGGTACTTCAAGGGCGGCCATGTTGGATGAAAGGCCGCACTGCGGGAAGCGACCGTCGCTTCTGCAGGAGCCCCGGATGCGCGAGCTACACGATCGTCCTCCGTGTCGTTTTCTCCCCGGACGTCGAAAATCTGTTTTAACACATCGCTCGTCTAATAAAACAACGCGGTTATACTGTACCCAGCGGATACACATATTGTTGAATGGTCAGGGAACCTTCCAGTTTGTTCTATTTTAGTGTAAGATGTATATTTCGCAAACGCAAAGCATGAAACATGATGCGCCAGAAATTCGGTGCCTGCAAGGTCGCTTCCCCACACGGAGGTCGGATCCAGCTTTGTGCACGTGACTGCTTCTCCGCCAATAGGACGTCATGGGACGTCATGCTGTTGGCCCTTGTTCCCAGCGCATGCTCAGAACTAGGTTTTATTTATCGTTTTCCAAGAACTGCGATTCCGACTGTGCGGAATGGACACTGAATGTTGTACCCTCGTGCATTCCTCGCAGGCAGTGAAGTCGTAAAGCTATGGATATACCCGTGCGCTTGTGAACCTTGAGCATCGATCAAAGCTGTGCACGAGCTATGTTCACTTCTAAAATGCCCAAAAATGCTGTACTTGAGCATCGTCCTGAGCATGTGCTGCGAACAACGTCCAACAAAATGTCACCCCGTGAATACGAAGTTGGCGGCGAAAAGAAAAGGAACGCGATACTCTGGCTTTACAAGCAGAGCCTATACAGTTACTGTATTTACTCGCATGATGAACACACTTTTTTCTCTAAAAATTGACCCATATTTGGGCACAGGGTAAAATCATTACACGGGGTAAATATTTTGCATTTACACACTTCGTGCAAATGTCATATTACAGTTAAACCTGGATATAGCAAAGTTGACGAATTCTCGAAAAACTTTGCTATAAAGAGGTTTTCGTTATGTGCAGTTTCAGCATAAAAATTCGGCAAAAAAATGCACAAATGAAACAAAAGTATAAGTGGAGGTCGACATCACCCAGAACATTTATTTGGCGGCAAAAAACTGCGTGATTTTGCTCTGCTGCTTGTCCATGAGGGACGGCAGCACAGAACGCTCGTATGAGATTAACGCAGACAATGCTGCCCCCCTTCGTCCAGCGAGCCCGCGGCGTGGCGTAAAACGTCAATCGCACCAACACTTTCTTCGCGGACGGCAAGTCACGTGTTGCATCGACTTCCGAAGGTCTGTCGTCGTCATCTTGATGTTGGACGCTTTCGACGAGCGCCTTATCTGACATCTTTTCGGTAGTGGCGGCGCAGTCGTCGGCATGCTAAAAGGCGCACAGCTGCATGTCGTCCGGCACTGCTCCGTTTGCGCGCAGTGAAACCCAAGCTTCGGTGTGATCGGGTGGGCTTGAAGGCTTCTCCTCTCCACTGCCAGTTTCTGGACATTCCTCAGCTGTTTCAACCTCTTTAGTTATCCGGGCCTTTCTGAAGCAGTTTGAGATCACATCCGCACTCGTTAGACGCCAGGAAGCTTCAAGCATTTCAAGCACACGGAAAATGTCCACTTTTGTCTCCCGCTGAAAACGAAGGTCCAGAAGAAGCCTTTGGATTAGCCTACGCCGGTAGGAGCACTTGACGCTGTTAATGATCCCTCTGTTGAGGGGCTGTACTAGCGACGTGCAGTTTGCGGGCAGATACTGCAGTTCAATGTTGGTCCGCTGGAGGCCTTCGACATGGTGCACTGTACAGTTGTCTACAAAGAAACAAACTCGGTGTCCTTGCTTTTTCATGTCCGCATTAAACTCCTTCAGCCAGTCGCTGAATATGTCTCGCGTCATTCATGCCTTAGCGTATGCCGAGTACATGTCAGGCATTCTGTGTGCCCCTTTGAAGCCCCTCAGTCAGGCACTCTTGCCGATGACCAGCGGAACCCGCTTGTCAGTTCCATCTGAATTCATGCACAGAAGAACAGTGAGGCGACGTTTACTCTGCTTGCACCATGGCAGACGCCTCCTTTCAGCGTAAGGGTGCGGTTTGGGAGCACCTTGTAAAATAGGGCCGTCTCGTTCCTGACAGCTTCTTCTCAACCCAGGAAGCGGCACCCTCGCTGTCCGCAGAGGACGACTCGCCGCTAATCATTCTGCCGACGATCCCATACCTGTTTTGGAAGCCTTGCAGCCACCCGTTGCTCGCCTTCAAATCGTTGCAACCCAAAATGCACGCATACTTCTTTGCCTTCTGCTGCAAAATAGCGCCGCTGATGGGGACATTTCGAGCCCTCATGTCCATAAACTATGTGAACACAGCCTTGACAACGTCGGCGTATGTGGACTGTTTCAGCTTCTTCTTGCTGCTGGTGTCAGCCTCCACTGCACTGCAAATCGCATCTTTGGCATTCAGAATGGTAGACAGGCTACTGGCCGCGATGCCAAATCTCGCAGAGACGTCCTTCTTTTCGCCTGCGGCAACGGCGTCTAAAAGGCTACCTTATCTTCAAGGGTCCATACTTTTCGTTTCTTCGTCAAGGCACTCACCTTTAGATCGACACAGTTCTTAGATGCAAGGACAAAAGAGTTGACTCGCACGTGCAAATCGCAAAAGGGCAGAGGAAGCAGTGAGGCGCAGAAGCCACAAGCGAGAAAAGCGTGGGCGGCGTATTTTCTCCAGGATGCAGGGCGCGGGAGGAGCCCGAGGAGAATGCGGCGCCAGAGGAGGTTCGCTTGGGAAAGCTGGCCGTCTGACGGCATTTTCGCTCCTAAAATTTGTATTTATTTATTTATTTGAAAATACTATCGGTCCTTTACGGGACTAGGATAGGAGTGGGATACATGAGGAAATTTAACACAATAAAGTAACTACAGCCCAACAATCAGTTCCACTCCTATCCTGGTAAAGCAAACACAGTTTCCTCCGTGGTTTGTTCTTTTTTTTCCTTCCATGGAGCTTTTCTCCTAGTGTCACGTGGTGCTAAGATAACGAGCGGTTTGGAGAGGACTTCTCCGGCAGCCGGCGCGAAGGCCGTGGAAAACCCACGAGCACGAGGCGAGCGCGGGCCCGCGAGCAACGGAAGATGGTTTGAAAAAAAAGGGAAAGGGCGCCGCCGACGCGTTCGGCCGTTGGGCAGTCCCTCCCCTCTCTCTCCGTGTTGCGCCAGCAGCACCGCAGCACCCCGCGGGAGCTCAGCAGCGATAGCATTGCCGCGGCTGTGCGCAATCACATTGTTTCGCGCTCTCTCGGCGGCAGGGCAGCCGCGCAGCAGATGCATGCAGCTGTCTATCAAGCTAAAATTTTTAAAAAATTGGGGCAAAATGTCTAGGTATTTGGCGGGAAAAATTCGTTATTTCCAGGATTCCTGCCGCTGCTAGTTTGTTAAATAGGGGTGAGAAATACAAATGCTTCTATGGAGCAGTGGCGGGGAATATAAAAACTTCGTAATATAGAGGAATTCATTTTTGGGAGGTTTGTTATATGCAGGTTTAACTTAGGTGCCAATATGACACGGCAAGGACTGTGGCACGTTTCCAGTGATGGAGGCGCGTCCACGGCTGGTCGGGGGCGTGCCACAATAACCATGCCTTATAAATTGCCAACCTTTTTAGGGCGCTTTTGGGGTGCCTTTTGCCGAAGGACAAGAGCCCTACGAAGCTCACCTAACATAAAAAGCAACACGACCAGACCGTTCTTAGGCGATATATATTGCTAGTATACAGCGGGCACACTTAGGTATAATCTGCGACTACACATATAAGAAATAAACGCATTTATCCGGAGTATGTGAAGTTAGGCCTAACCACTTTCACAATATCCACTGTCCGAAAGCAGACCACAGACGACGGCTTGTTTGTTGACATCAATGCATCCGATAGGCAAAGAATGTCCGGGACTCGGCAAATCCTCGACCCAAGCTTCAGCAAGTGTGCGCGACACTCGGTTTCTTGGTTGATCACTTCTGTAACTACCACAACTACGCACTTGCGGCCATTACGTGAGCAGCCTGGCTTGGCTTGGCCTGACCACTTGGCGGCAAAAGAAAACTGGCTTGGTGGCTTGCCGAGTTGGACGCAATTCGAGACTCGCAGGTCCGAAAATTGGAGGTGCGTCGATTACGGGAGGGGGAAAAAAAAGTCTAAATATTGATGCCCATTGTGGGGGGTGCGTTTATTATGCGAGTGTGTTTATTATGGGGAGTAAATATGGTTTTCAAGTATCCATTCTCCGACATGGCCAGGATCCCCTTGTCCGTCCATCTAGACACCTTGGAGAGCACAAAAGCAGAAGTTGCTGTCTCTGCTTTGCAGTGTTTGCCATCCGAGAGGCGGCAACGCAGAACCTCAAGAAGCTTGTGGAGAAGTTTGGCAAGGAGTGGGCCACCAACACGGTGATCCCCAAGGTGTTGACCATGTCCCGGGACCAGAACTACCTGCACCGCATGACCTGCCTCTTCTGCATCAACGTGAGTCATGGGAGCATGACCCCCGGGAGAAGGCACTCCACTTCTTTTGCTTCCGATGCCTTCTCCACCTTTGACTACACCCTAGCATCTAACCGGCTCCAGAGTTAGTGCCGTCCATGCTGGTGCCACTCAGCGATCCACAGAGCACCAATATGCACTATCTTCTGCTCTGTGTTTCTGCAGCGATGCTCGATGAAGACCTGTGTCAATATGCTCATTGAGAAATGAGTGAAAAGCGACTTTGTGCTGTCGAATGCGTTTCTGTTAGCTGCTTCCCTCTTGGGCAGGTGCTTTCCGAGGCCTGCGGGGGAGACATCACGGGCAAGCTGATGCTGAGCACGGTGCTGAGCCTGGCCGGAGACAATGTGGCCAACGTGCGCTTCAACGTGGCCAAGACCCTGCAGCGCATTGCGCCCATCCTCGATGCCCCGTGAGTGCACGCTGCCAAGACCTCTGCCGATTGGCCCTGCACACTTGAGGAGTCGCGATGCCCTGGGGTTCGCCAAATATTGCTTAAAATTTCCTCGCGAAAATTATGCATCGCTTATTAATAAGATAAAGGCCGTGCTGGTCACCGTCGAGGGGTTATTTATTGAGGTATGAAGCGTTTAAAGGGACACAATGCCTCCAAAATGTTTTTTTATTTTCTGCCAGGCAATTTATAATGGTGTCAGAAGACTACCCAAGCAATATCTTGCTACAGTGTCACATATTTTCAATAATGTAAAGAGACACAACTCCTTGAAACCGAACTAGAGAGAAAGGAGAAACGTAGAGGGGGGGGGGGGGGGGGGGAGGGGCGCTGTTTAGATTTTAGAAAGAATTGGGGTGCATGCTTTGTTTTCTGGGTTTCAAAACTGCGATCGATGTTTTTCCACTTCTTATCATCCATATTTTTTCGCTCTATTGACCTTGCACCTCTAGCACAAGTGGTACCCTTTGCACACCACCACCCTTCCTATTCACTCCTAGGCTCTCTAAATTTTACTGATTTAGTGGTCTTTAGTGATGGTCAGCGAGATAGTAGTTGCATCCATATGCTGCTTTTCAGTAACCAAAGTGTAAAATGTACAAAACTAAGCAAAGACTTCATTACCCAAAATGCTACGCACCTCACTTAATTAGGGCCCTTCGCAACGACTAATACGGCACGAGTGGTTTTTCTCTGCAACACATAGTTTTCACAGGAAGAGGTTGGCCAGCATTGGAGTGGAACACTCAATATATGGCAGCAGTGGCATACTCTGGCGAAACAAAATTGTTGGGCATTATTTTGAGTGCAGCACCTCTTTCCCAAAGTATGTCGGGTGATGGATGCACCTCTCATTTCTGTTTCTAAGATATGCTTGCTATTGTGACTATCCTTTGTGCAGCACTTTGCAAGGCCAGGTGAAGCCTTGTCTGGAGAAGCTGAACACTGACACGGATGTGGACGTTCGTTACTTTGCATCGGAGGCCATTTGTGGTGAGTTCTTTCGGTCTAAGGACTCTTTCCTTTGTACTGTTGTACTCTTTGTGTCACAGATATGGGGCCAAACCAGTTGCAGTGTTTGCTGAAATCTTTTGCATTTTGAAAAGAATCAAAACTTTTGGAAGATGAGCCTGCTACACTTGATCTAAAATTTCTAACTAAAAGATCAACTACACTTGCTAAGTGTAGTTGATCTAAAATTTTCTGGTCCTCTCATTTCTGACTCATGCTGTGACTGCATAGAGCAATTAATTTGTGAGGCTCGAAAGGCCCTTTAAATTGTAATCTCTCATTGCTCATGCTTAAGGTTCCATGTTCTCGGTATTTACCGGTAAACACCAAAAATTAACCCCCGAGGCAGTTTTCTTTGAATTGTTGAAAACGAAAAAGCCCCAAATTTGAGCTGTACTTATAATTGCATAAACAAAAAAACAAAACAAAAACTGCCAGTTTTACGGAAGGAATTTTCTACCCCTTTTTTTTCCTCGTTCACCCAGAACACTGCCGCACTGAACTGTTTTTATGGTTGTTCCTTTCTATCAAAACCACATTCCTTGCCCTGCCCCCTTCTTTATATTTTCTCCAGTAATTATAAAGTTGCTTTACAACACAAGCTTAATGCACACCAATTTCTCTCTTGCATTTAAATTGGACGTAGAAAAACACCGATTCAAAGGGAAAATAACCCCAGATTGTGAAGAAAAATGAATACTGAAAACACAGAACCCTACTTACGGTTTAGAGGGATGCGCATGTTATGCTTGTGTCTTTTGCTTATCTCCATTTCCAACTCACCGTATGTGTTCTTGCCTTGCAGTACTCCCCTGATGGGTCACTGCGGAGCCGGGCTTAGCAGCGTTCCACGGTCCCCCCACTCTCTCCCTTGAGCGCATTTTGGTGTCAAATAAAAGCCTAGTTGTACGAGTATATGTCCGTTTTTATTGGTCACGCCAGCCGGGGCCGCTTCTCACCCCTGGCTGACTTGGCTTGGCTTGGTTCTGGCCGTGGTGCGGGCGTTTCCTGCTTGGCAGCCTCTTCGTGCTGCTTGGGTGGGAAGTTTGCGGCCAACTCGGCGAGGAGCAGGTCCACTCGGCGCCTCTGGAAGATGCTCCCCGGCGCGTGCTTGGCGGGCGGCTTGGGCTGCGGCCGGCCGTCCGGAAACTGCCACCAGTAGCCACGGAACGGGTGGTAGCGGGCAAAGGACAGGGATTCATCCAGGGCAGCCTGTAGAGGACGGTTTGCTCAACTCAGTCGCCAAGAATTACCGCTCTGCTAGGGTTTTTTTCCTAGAAGATTCAGGAAACCCTTGTGGTGTATTTCGGTAAAGCTATACTCAATTTCGGCATGACTCGCCAACAAAAGTAATGGCCCAAAGGCAGAGCAACGAGAAGCCCTATGGGGCTGCACACCGATGCTTTTGATGCAACAATGTCGCACCCAAAGGAGTGTATGCACGGAAACTCCGTACAACGAAAACGGACCTCACTATAACAACCTACTGCTCCGACTACACCAGTGAGCAACTGTTCTCACGTCGTTATGTAGCTACTATCCTTGAATCAATGCCTCGCTCATTTGAAACCGGCCCACCTCTTGCACAAGGTGAGACGGCGTTTTGAATGAGCCATCCGAGTGCGGGGCCAATATAGTTTGACTCGCTGTTGCTAGCAGACGTGTCTTTCGATTCACATTTCTGATATCATTTCGAAGTTGAATAGCCATATGCCTCAACAGGTGCTAACATAGCTTAGGGACAATACTGTGTTACTAACTCCACGTGAAAGTAGAAACAGCCTAAAATTGACCGTTGAGGTCTCTGCCTTTGTTCTTATTGTATACACATTGCTGGTATGTTCAACCTAGAGCGATCGTGAAAAAGTAGATGTCTCCACCCGTTCGCGAGACGTGCACCCAACAAGATGGTTATAGTATGTCCGATGCTAACATGACGTTGCTCACACTGCCATCTCGTGACATGCCTTGCCTGCCCAGTGCGAACGAGGCATTAATCAAACGAGCATTTACAACAAAAACAAGACAACAATGCACGGAAATGAAAGCAACCTTGCAGCGGTTCAGTTTCTTGTGTACTGTTTAGTTGTATAAGTTTATCGCATGTTTAAATATTTGTTTCATTCGACTGATTCTGTGACTAACGAATAAATGTGTTCCATTCGGTATGTGCATTACATTCATTGCATTTCATTTCACTATGCTCGGCACATAGACGTCGCGCCTGAAACTCGTGCCGATGTCATATACACAGCCTACCAGTTTTCTTGCGTGTCAAACTGTTTCAGTAGCGTATGCGAAGTAGTGCTAAAGGCTTGTCCAAACAGGGCAGTTCAGAAATCTTGAAGCGACACAACTCCGACATAAGTCATGCGGTGGTCCACTTTTGTCTGTTTTTCTTTTGCCGGGGAGAAAGTCCCCTCCGTCAAGTTTGCTTGTGTCCTTCATGGGGGCCTTGAGCATGCTGAAGCTGGTTCAGACAGTCACTTGCATGCTCTGTTGGCACAATCGCTCAAGGCCTCCGCTGCTCTTCAAGCGCCAGAAATGGGAAAGGGAAGGGCTGTGTTCTAAATATTACCCAAATAGATCTGATTTACTCCAGCAGGTTGTGTCGGGAGATTACACAGATAGAGCAATGCTGGACGTGGGTAGGTCTTCGAACGCAAAGGTACAAACCTTTACTGGAATAAGATCAGGTAAATTTTGGAACACGGCCAAGGATACGAGGGTCCGACAGAACAGATAAACAGCATTGGCAGGTGGCGTGCGACGTCTAGTATGACCAGCACCGAAAAGCGGAGGAAATGAGGCGGAAAGTTGTGATGTCTCCTTGGTGGTGTTCAAACAGACATTGGACTGCCGGACTTCAACCGCTTCAACTTCCACAACTTTTGACGGAGTTGTGTCGCCTTATGATTTATAAGGCGATTTTTATGCCAGATGTGATATTAAATGCTGCATCACACCATCTTATCACCTCCGCAGCCTTCATATATTTAATTTCTCTCTCGGCTTATCATCTTGCACTGAACTCTGGTGCACGTTGTCTAACAAGTTTTGGTCGTCACAAAAATTGTCTTTCCACGTGACAAGATTTAAAGGGGATGTTTTTGAGCACACTCTTCAGCAAGTCAACCCCCAAACCTACACCAATGGGTGCGTCGTGAGCAACTTTAACGTGCACAAAGACTGGAACCACGTCATGGCCCCGATACCATCCAGCCCATCCGACGACCAACTCCTTGATGTCTTGGAGACCTCTGGTTACATACAGCAGTGCAGAGAGGCATTATACACCTCCCACAACCAGAACCCATTCTTCGACCTAGTGTTCACCAGCAGCTTGTCCTTGATTTAGAGCTGTACAGTGCAACCGAGTCTTGGTGGCTGTGATCACAGTGCAATAAGTGTATCAGACATATATATATAAATATGTACTTCCATCTTCCTTTCCCAATACAGTTGAGAGTAGCGCCCATGTTTGCCTTCTATCTTGTGTACGTCTTTTTAGCGCTTTTAACCATGGTTCAATGCAGTCAACACTAACTAGCCCAACAACAAGTTCTTTATAAAAAAAAAAGTATGAATGTGGGCTAGTATAAGGTTTATCGCTTCATGCACTTCAGAGGACATCGAGGAAAGCCGTCAATGCCTTTCTTAACACGCTCTCTCAAACTTCCCTGTGGTTAAAGACATAAATACTATGTGTTTTTTGTTTTTTTTTTTGCCATTCCGCTGGTTTTTGTACGGTCATCACCTCAGACTGTCACGTCGTCAGAATGGGAAGGAAAAATAAGTGCACTGAAGATTATACCCGCGAAGTCCGCGATTTTGAGGTGTGTCCTGACGGAAGTTGTAGCGAAGACCACGTATGTATATGTGTCGTTATTCTTTGAGTGATCGCAAATATCACAGCTACAAGAATCATCTGATCCGGTGTCTGATGGTGTTTCTTTAATACTCACCGAAAGAAACCGGTAAACTGTTTTGGGAATAAATATACACCGAAAAAAAACGAAAATTGAATTTTAAAATAAACACCGAAAAAAGTATGCCGAATTTCGAAAAAATAAAAACCGAAAACGCGGAACCCTAGATATAGGAAAGGAGGAGGCGGGAAGAAGTGGAAAGCGCGAAGTGTACGTCGGCCTTTAAGCCAAACGCAGGGGGGCTCAGCATATTGCCCAACACTTCCTCGAAAATGTCAGCAAATGCTCAAGCCCCCCCTGCCCCCCTGGTTCCGGGGTCCCTGCATCCTTTTGCAGAGAGCCCGGAACTGGGGGGGGGGACGGGGGGCGCTTGAGCATCCGCTGACATTTTGCTCCTCGCAAAGTGACTAACCTTGCCAAAAGTTAGTCACTTTGTGAGGAAATACAATTGTTTGCGAAACTTCACACTGCCCACCTGGACATGCTACTCCATCTGGCACCTTGCTCCATGGTGCTGGAGAAGGCATGTGCCGACGAGATGTATGAGATGTAATTGGACTTCATGCACGTTATTGAATGGGAGTGTGTACCCACAAAGACTAACTGAAGGTTTCGCACAAGCCCATGGATCACCGCTGACATCTTAGAGGTGGCCAACCATAAGCAAAGGTTATTTAGAAAAGCAAAGAAAACAGGAGATCCGCACATCCTCAATCTTGCTCGCCAAGTCCAGAGGGAGCTGAAGAAGAAACTATGTGTGCCTTACACAGCCTATGTACAGAAGATTGCAGAAAAGGCTGCCCCAAATCCAACACTGTTTTGGTCCTTCGTAGAGCGGCACAAAACGACTTCCTCTGCTCCTGTGTTCGAGAACAACAGAGAGGTAGTTAGAATGCCGCAAGAGACTGCCGCCATCTTCAGTACCTATTTTGCGTCCGCATGGACACAGCAGGACAACCCTCTAGCTCATCCCCATCTGCAAGACCTTCCCTCACCTCCCGAGCCCCTCGCACCTTTAGACATAACTCGGGAAGACACTGGGGAGGCACTGCAAGGTGTGAACCCGGCCCAATGAGCAGGGCCTGACAGTATCCACCCAGCGTTCTACAAGGCGTGTGCAAGAAAATTCTGCCCGATCCTCACAAACGTGTTCTCTGCATTTCTTAAACAGAGGTCAGTCCCACTCAAGCAGAAATCAGCTTTGGTTAAGCCAGTGAAGAAGGGAAACGGCACCTCCATAGCATCTGTGCGCTCAGACCGCCCTATCTCCATTACATCAATTGTGTGCAGAACAATGGAGCACATTATCAACAAAAAATACTAAATCAATTGGAGGGGTGGAGCCTGCTTTCGACCCACCAGTATGGTTTTCGACCACGCCATAGCTGCGAGCTAGATCTGGCTACATTGGTGCATCAAGAGAGTGAATGTCCGGACAACAGCATGGCATACGAGTTGATTCAATTGGATTTTAAACAGGCATTTGACAAGGTCGACCACAGCCTTCTACTACGGAAACTGCTGAGCATTGGCGTAGCAGGCAGGAAATGGATCGCAAATTTTTTGGCAGGCAGAAGCCAGAGAGTTGTATTCAAAGGAGCCAAGTCTGAGGACCTAGAGGTAATCTCAGGCAAACCCCAAGGCAGCGTATTGGGCCCGACCCTCTTTAAAGGGATACTACAACTAAATTTCGGCGCTTATTTTATACATTCTATACATGTTCAAAGGAGCAGTATCACATCGAACACACCATTATTTTGATAAAAAAAGCCATTTACAACTCCCTGTAACGCCGAATTAGAGCGTAGCTCTTGAGGAGGGGGGGAAGGCGCGGAGGGGGGTCACATGACCTCGGGGGCCACGTGACGTCAGAGGGAGGTCACGTGGCCTGGGGGTCACGTGACCTTGGGGTGGGGGTCACATGACCTTGCGGTTACGCCGACGCCGCTCAAGCCGGAAACGGGCGCCTAAGAGCTGCGCTCTAAAAGACACGAAAAGGAATTTTAAAACAAATTAAATGATTAGCAAAGAGCTCCTGGTGGATGTCGCCAAAGCCTTGTTTGTAATGCCCGTCAAGGAACCTTGACAGGTAGTGACAACAACTGTCTCACCTAAAACTATTCATGCTTTGAGCCTGACGTCGTCCCGACAGCTCTACGGCCAGCACAAGAAAAGGGGGGAGGGGGGGAGGAACTCCCCACTCAACAGGACACTCTTTTGTATGTCCCAGATGTTGCTATTCTCCCTCTACAAAATTACAAAAAAATTAACCTGTCACTCAAAATTCACACAAAAGCAGCTTTAGTTGCGGTGGCCCGATCACTGGCGTGCTTCGATTGTTTCGGTGGCTGGAGTGGCCAGGGCATCCTGCCTCGCCGCAGCTTTGCTTATCCCAAGACAGACTACGTCCCAATTGTGCCGGATGTGATGTGCTTCTGCTGACTGCTCTCCGAGCACTTGCCAGAGTGGGCCGTTTTCAACGAAAAATACAGCCATCAGGCTCAAAATACAAACGTGCTATTGTCATTTACGGATATTGTGGGTCATATTCAGCCTATTTCTGAACACGACGGGTATATTTCGAATTTCGTTGAAGTATCCCTTCAACATCTTCATTAATGATGCGACTCATTCTCTTAACTTGATGCCTTTTCTATATGCCGATGATCTAACACTTCATCTGTCCATCAGGGGCATGGGCCCTTACAAGCAACTATAGGAGGGCCTTTGCAAGGTCAAGAATGGTCTGTGACAGACCATACCGACTGCCCAACAAGGCCAAGTGCTCTGTGATGCTAGTCGTTACGACCCGACAGCCCCTGCCCCCTCCAGACTTGACTATCAGAGACACACCAATCACAAGGACGCAGCGAACGAAGCTCTGCTTCGTTCGCTGCAAAGATGCGGATCTAGCGTAATGTTAGATCCGCATCTTCATTTTTCCTTTACATTAGCGAAGTGCTTTCTAGGGTATGACGCACGCTGGACTTTGTGCAACGTGTATCAAGGGAGACTGGCCCGAAGGTACTGCGAAGTTTGTAAACTGCGCTCGTGCTTCCGCAGCTTGAGTACTGCTCGTCTGTATGGACTTTCAGGCAGGTCACTATGATTGCTTCTTTGGAAAGCGTACAACGGCAAGCTGCCTACGCTATCTTGCACCGCCGCCAGTCGCCACTGCTGCTCCCACGGTACAGAGATATCGACACCTCCGAACTTCTCAGAAATGTAGGGCGGAACCACCTGTCTCTTCAGAGACAGGTGGCCTCGCTTCACCTCCTAGCTTGCATGCGTAACGGCACTCCTCTCTTGGCCTATGTGAGCAAGAATCACTTTGGCGGACTACAACCACTCCTCGGACGAACAGAGCATCACAAAAGTATGCTCCTTCCTGGAGCCACCGAGCTCTGGCACTCCCTCCCAAGCGAAGTCACGCAAAAACCATTTGAAAAAAAAAAAAAAAAGAGCACATAAAAAAATTCTGTAAGTGTGCAACCCTCCACTTAAAATAACTATGACCTTAATCCAGTGTACAGTTTCAGTGTGATTTACTATTTCTTTTATCATTATGTGTCATGTGAATAGTTGTCAATTTGTCTGCATTCATATGCTCGCATGTACTGAAGGCTACATCCGTAGTCCCCTCCCAGTACAACTAAAAGATCATATAAAACAATTTTCGTCGCTCGTCGGCAATGAGGTTCAGCCTTTACATATTCCAGACACCGGGTTCTGTCCGGTGCCATTTTCAGCGTTCGTGCGAATGGCGCGTGATTTGCTGGGTTTTCGGAAGCGACGAACATGCGCCTGCTCGACTGTGGGTTTGTAAACCCTGGAACGGTGCAGACAGACCTGTAGCCTGTGCGCAGTGGCGAGGAGGCGAGAGTTGAGCACGGCACCCAGGTCGGGCGCCTGATACACGACGCCCGCGAGCACGTAGTAGTCCGCCAGCGGGGTGACCTGGGAGGGTGAGTGGCGGTGCTGCTTGCGCACCACGTACAGGATGGGCTCCTGGGCGTGCAGCAAGATGTACTCCAAGCCCGTCATCTGGCTCAGCTGGTCGGCACTCAGCCGCTGCATCTTGACTATCTCGTTGTTGCATGTGCGGTCGTAGAACGGGTTGCTCCTCTCCGAGAAGTAGTCCATCACGTTGCCGGGCTCCAGAGCCTGGATCCAGGCTGTGTCGTGCCACGAGATGCCCAAGGGGCATTCCTCCGACGCCGGACGAGCCATGGTTCGAAAACGAACACCACTCGCCACGGCTCTCGCACGCGAAACAAGCGTCCACCAGCGAAAGCCGGGAAAGCTGGGAAAGCCGTAAAACAAGAAACCAGTGTTGTAAAGTCGTAGGCCGGAATCCGTCTAAAGTGTCTAAAGAGCCGCAAAACAATATTTTTAGCCATATATTTTTCGCATTATCGAACGTTCTTTGTATTACGTATTACGCGAATTTATTATCCATGGAGTTTTATTGTGTTCTCCTGACAATCTGTTTACAAACGTTTGCCTTCGATTTAGTGTTTCGGTTTCGGTCTTGTTTGAAAAGTGCTGTCTCTTTCGATGCGGACTGAGGCTCGCGTTGTTCCGCATTTGCCAGCTTTTTGTTGACAAAAAGTACTCGATTCGATTTTTTTTATTTGAGTACGCGGATAGCCACGTAAACCCGTAAACGTCCTTCTGGTGCCGGATTTTTATCCGCATCACAGGTACGTACGTTCGGAAATTATCGACGATCTTCGACGTTTCGTTGGTTTCGTCAGTTTCGTTCCGGTCAGACTCAGTGACCCCACGAGAGCATGCTACTCTGATACACGCGAATGTAAGACGAAAGTTGCTCACGACTGAACAAAACATGAATCGCCGAGAGCTTCCCACAACTTTTCTTGGCAATGCAGTGGAAGGTACAGGCCCGCGTCCCCACTCCCATTTTGAGTGTGCGCGGGCTCTCCTCCTCTCCCCGGAAATGGGGGAGGAGGAGAGCCTGCGCGTACACTCAAAATGGGAGATGGGACGCGAGCCTGTACCACCTGTACCTTCCCCTGCATTGCCAAGAAAAGTTGTCGCGGAGTATAACTAATTCGAGCAAACGTATGATCGCATAAAACTATCACGGCAGGCGGTTCGTGCGCATGATGGGCGCATGCGCTGCGGGATCAAAAGCGCCTTGCCAGCCTTGCCGTGGGGCGCGAGCGCCGCAAGACGGTAGCATCATGTGACGTTCGAGTTTGCACGTGCCACGTTCGAATGCAAGCATCTGTCAGCACCTGTAGATGCGCGGGCACGTACGTTTCACTTTACGTGATAGTGAAGCCAGTTACTTGCAAAAGCACGTTCTACCGAAAGATGCTCGCGCTGCACGCTCTGCTAGGGACACTGAAAGCTCGGAGCTCGCTCTTGTAGTCTCTGCTACGCTGGCACTTTTAATAGAACGGAATCTAAAAAAAGCTTGAGGTACACCTAAGCATTTCTTATGAGTTGTGAATGCGAAAGCATGCAAGCTGCTCATCCCCTTTCTTTGTTGTCTGCTGCGTACTAGCGCGCGCGCGCTTCGGTATCTCGGAGGCCATGGCGCAGCAGCCAATGGGAGCCCCGTAGACGCGCGCCAGCCAATGGAACCGAAGGCGAATCGCTCCTATTGTGATCGCGGAAACCAGGAGCCGTTTCCGCGCTTCCAACTGATGACGTCAGCTCGCTTCATGAGACCCAGTTAATGCTTTCACATTAAAAAACTGGGGGGAAGCCTGATGACTCAAACGCGAGCCACAAATATTCTAGTTTGCTTGCCTGGAACATTGCTCAAAAAGAACTACGGAGTCAACCCATCAACCGACTCTCAAAGGTTCAATCGTTTCGAACACAAATGCTGACCTCTGTGACGGCTGCAGTCACTAACGGTAATCTAGCAACGCTGGCACAGAGCCGTATCGGCACCATACGTGGTTATCTGAAATTGTGTCAATTACCTTGGGTGCGATGATTGGCAGATCTTGTGACCAACCACTAGCCACAAATATTCCCCTAGTGGAGGCAATGAGCTTAACAAATACCATCCAATCACAATTTCTAGTTAAGGATGTATTCAAGTATTTGACTTCAGCAGGCTAAAGTTCAAATTTGCAACTCTTCGTAACTGAAAGGGCAACGCGTGTGATGTTGTCGTCACGGCGACATCGATTCGGAACACCAATAAATTTTTTTTTTATCTCGCACTCGCGACAGCAGCCACTTCCGCGTCCACGACGCAGTGGACGGTAAGAAGTGTGGATTCAGCTCCGTGGGAGTTTATACCCAAACGCCTTATGTTTCTGGAAAATTTTTCTCGTCAATATCACCTTTCCTCGCTCAGTAAACACACTCAGCACCTTGAAATTCCCCTTTTCCACCAATCATACATTCATGTACTTTCAGCATCATCCAGAAACAAAAAATACCTCTGCCACGCTACGCGGTGATCTCAGCTCATTCTTACTTCGCAAGTTCATCATGGGGGGAATATGCGGAACTGCCGGCAGTGTCGCTTTTGCCGCTCCACCTTGGCTCCGGCCGGGAGCTCCTCCCTTTGACCAGACCCTACGGCTCTGCATTGGCAGTCACTTACCTGCTTTCTGAGGTTGAATGTTTTTCAGTACCGGCTTCAATATAGCGGTTGCTCCTTAACTCACTAGCCCGGAGGGAAGGCTACAGACGTTCTCGGAGACTGAGATACCTTGAGGACTTACCAAGAAGGGGTTGTATTACTTCATTTATTTATATTTTTGCTATTTAATATTTACTTTATATTTGTTTACGTAATTCTGCTTTTTTCTTTGAGTTGATTCGTAGGTTCGTTCTAATAGTATTTACCTAAAAGGCATCAAAGCTGGGAATATATCTGTCGCCACCTGATATGACACTTTTTTGCTTGTTAGATCAGTCAACTGCACATACTGCACTTTTCAGACAACTCTGGGTGTGAAGGTGTTCCTCCGACTTCCATACCGATTAAGTACCAATATCCCTCGCATACCTTATTGTATGCTTTTAAAGACATTGTATACCTTTAGAAGGGGGCCGGAGGGTTGTGTACTACTGTAACATCTGGCAGTGCATTGTTGTTCTAGTCCGAGCACAGTGCACTCTAGAATTTCCATGATTGGCAACTGATATTGATTGCTTCTTGGTGTATTTCCTGTCTATCAAAGCTCCACAGTAACATGCAAGCAGCAGAAATTACCACCAGCAGTATGAAATGCCATTGAGCTTTTCAGGAGGCTGACACACATATTGATTAATATACTCCGCTTTCCGGCACAAACTGGCTACAAAGCAAACATGGGACTCCAATGAGAAAATAAGCAAAAAAGCATACCCCCCATCCCCCTTTGATCGAAAAGCTGGATTGTTAAAATAAGAGAGGTAATGTGCAGAAAGATTCTTTTATATCCAAGAGGCTACTATCACTGTGGACAAGTAGAGGTGCACCTTATTCTTCATTTATAATTACTAAGAAAATCTATTCTTAGAGAGCCCACCTTAAAGTTGGCTCACAAACCCCTCACTGCAGGTTTTATTCTTTGTATATCCTTGGTATACACTCCGATTTTACCATTTTCTCGCATATTATACTGCGCAATATGCTGTTGGAGAAACCAATAGAAAGCAAAAGCTCCAAGAAAAACATTCTCAATTTCTTGCTACCCATGTCAAAACACGGCAATGCCGCCTGTGTGTCCAGCCAGTAGTATGGATCTTCCGGTGGTAAAGCACATGTGCAAACCACCCAATCGATCGCTGACCTTTTTGACATTGAGGCAAAGCCTGGGCACTGGAGCCCCAAGAGTGAATGTGCAGATCCAGTGCCAGCTTGACAAGTGCATTTTATTGCATGTCCAACCTCGTAATTACACATGAGCTGAAAGTAAGCTGGCAAGGTTCATTTTTGCTAACTGGCCACTAAGGAGTAGCATCCACCCTGACGACACTCAAGAGGAAACAAGATCTGTCTTCCGAAGCTGTATGTGCACTCTCGCTCGAGACCCAGCCTTCGAGAGCCGCTCCTTGCCAGAATCCAGAGCCCATCCAAGAACACTTAGGGACACAATCCGTCTCCACAACAGAGGCAAGAAAAATATTGTGGTGGCTCGAGAGAAAGCATTATGTGCATAAATATTCCAGAAAAATAAAACTTCCAGGGGAGAACAACAAACATTTTTTTTTATGCATGTACGTGTGTTAGCATACGGAAGAGACGCCGAAAGGAGAAAGCACACTTCAAGAGACTGCTCGACATCGTCTATACTAGGCGTGTGCCGGGAAAAAAGTACTGCACGCACTCGTGCGACGGCTGCACCGGCGCGGCTGACGCATTCTCTTTTCTAAACGATAATCGCATCGGCCATTTTCATTTCTGGAAACTAGTCCGGCCAAGCAGGTAGTAGTCACCTGCGGCTTCGAGCTCCCACTTCTCCAAATTGCACCTGTGCACGACCGAGAAGCAGCGAGTGTTGGATTGTGCCAGACTTTTGCCCCAAAATATCCCGAAGTCGAGGGTGCAGCTCTCGCACGAGCACATGGGGTATGTACACTGCAACAATCTTCCAAAATGAGCCGCCCATCTCGTGCAGTGGCAACAAGCACGCCACGTCCTCCCAATTTTCGGTCTCTCATTGCACACCTTTGAGGCCTAGGACGGCGCACAGTCGAAACACAAAAGGGACCTAGAGAAGGCCTGTAATTTCAAATACTATTTTATTTTTTTGTTGTTGTTGTTGCGATTACACCAAATACTGTGCACAAAAACAACTTTCATCATGATAACATTACTCCACAATAGTAAACCATGAGCGTTAGCAAATGGTTGAGGGAATGTGCAGTTAAATTAGATGCTGGACCCACACTATAATAGCTTTGACATCCATTCAAATATATGGCAGTGTTGTTCTCAAGTTTCTCTCGTAAGGGAGCAGAGGTCGCTTGCCCCACAGCACGGTGTCCATGCACAAGCGTGTTCTGAAGCTCCGACTAAGCTGTTCACCCTGATAGAGTGCTTCCAGTATCTTTCCCTCAGCCCCGGATTTGGTTTCACTTAGCACGGATTGCTTCCATACAACCACTGTAGAGATAGACAACAGAGTCGAGAGGAAATTAAGATACTATGTATCCATAAATAGCGGCAACTATGGCAGCAAACCAACAACAAACAGTTATATAAAATAAAAGCTTCTTTCATCGCTCGTTGGATGTGTGTAGTCGATCTCAGAGTCTAATACTTTAGTTTCTACAAAAGAGGCAAACCGAGCAGACGGGCCGAATGGGTCTCGTTTTTAGCTTGGAACCAGCGTGTCGAGTAAATAGGGCTCCGTGCGTTTTTGTCTTTGGTAAGCAAAAAGCAGAGCGGTGCCTGCCACAGCATCTGTGGCGTCCGCCAGAGCTCACACCTTCCTTCCTCCACAATGCAAGATGGGCAAGACGGAAAGGTACACATTAAGATAAAAGAGGTACGGGCGCATCTGCAGGGTAACATTAGAGACAGCATTTAATACAGATGATGATGCATACCAAAGTTGTTTGTATAATATATATTTATGTATGCACTATGCTTATATAGCAGTCAGATTGAGCAGAGGAAAAAAAAGTCTCAACATTAAAAGAAGCTACTGTACATTTAACATTTACCAAGGACCTCCGTCATCAAAATATGCTCGCTTTCGGGAAGAAAAAGCATAATTTTGATAGACAGCTTATTCGTGCGTGATATATATATATGTATATATATATATATAAATATATATATATCTTTGACATTGTACATAATTATACATGTCTGTGAATAGCAACTATGTATTCTCATCCGGAATGCACAACACAGTATGGACAAACCCCTGGGTGTTTTCAATGAATCCTTTTTCTTCTATAGGTTTTTCCTAACTATATCTTAAAGAACTCTCACTCGTTCTTTCTTTTATTATGACAGATATTGAGCAGAAATAAAAGAAAACGAAACTGCCCAGAAATTTCCTAGAATAAAATGAGTTTTCAAAGTGGGAGGTTTCGATCAAGTCACAGGAGTTATCAAGGGTACTTACACCGCAACTTCTATCAGTGGAACACTTCTTACAACGCTTAGACTCACTGCAACAATCCTGCACACAATCCCCCAGCTTTGCACAAGCTCCTTTCCAAAACTTGCACCGTCCAAAAATCAGGGAGAACTTCTCAAAACAATTTCCTTCGAGGGGATATCGGAGTCCTCTTGCGACTCTTCAAGCGAGACCTCGAAAAAACACTGTGTAACAACAGATGCAGAGATTTTTAAAAGTTGTTAACGACAGTTCCTGACCAACACAATATTTACAGATATAAATTGTATAAAAGGAGCAAAACTAAACACCACCCATGTAAATACAGCAGACCAATTGATTTGAACAAATAGCAATGCTACAAAGGTTAAAGAAACAAAACGAAAGGTCATTTTTGGGGGGATTTTCTCAGAACAGAATCAGTAAAAGACTTATCTCTAGAAATAAGGATGTCGCAATGAGTATGCATGATTCTATCAACATTGAATCAAGGGTAAGAGCAAGATGATGAGTGAGAGACGACGCATTGATTTACCCCCCTTACTTTGTGACACTTTTACTTGGGGGGGGAGCAGTCAATCATATTGAACTCTGCAACCGCTGCATGCTGACGGCACACGTGAAGTCGTCACGTAAAATCCCTGATTAGTCTCAAACAGGGGAAAGGGGTGTGGGCATAGGAAGAGGAAACCAAAAAGGAGTCGAATCGGGAAAAATCATGACATGGTCCAATTGACGAACCATATGATTTGGGAAAGAATGAAAACCTGTTTGGATGTCATTGTGACCAATGCCCCTCAGAGCCCCCTGGCTTCTAACAGATGCTCCATAAAATCTGTTAGAACGTCAATCCAAGACCACCCTTAGACGAGAAAGGAAAGTAGTCTCTCTTTGGATCCTTTGGCCTTTCTCGGGACTAAGCGATATCAGAGGAAAGAAAGTGCCTCAAATCGGTCACTAGAGTTGCGTGCACGGTTTACGAGCAGACGACCCACGCTAGCGTCATGGCCGAGTGCCTGGTGAGCATGACGAGGCAAGAAAGACTCTTTGCGGCATGGTGGTTCAACACCACATACTCTACCAGATGCTGCCACGTCTTGTCCACCAGGCGGACATATAAGCTTATTACAACAAACATTCGGACAGGGATGATTACTATTCTTATGAAGTATGTTTTGTTCAGAGCTCTGCTACAATAAAACTTTTGATCTAATGAATTCTATCAGTAGCTTTTATAGGCCTGTTCCTCGCTCATTATAAGAGTTTCTGCCACAAGATGGATTTTCCCGCTAACTTTGAAAGCAATGCACAACTAAAAGAAAGAAGCTGACTAATGGGGTCAGACCAGAATGGCAAGTTTTCAGACCCGTAAAAGCCCTTCGGACGAATAATTTTCAGTCACGATGCGGGGAACTCGAATGTAATTGCGGTTTGTGCTCCGCATATACTGCACTTACAACGGCCCATTAAGGTACTTATCACCAAGAGCTCTTTCTTAGCAAGCCCATATGTAACATGACGTTGGTAAGCGGTGGGTCGTCTCTAAGCCGAGCAACTTTCTGGCCAGCAGCTGCCCATCGCAGCCTCCCAGATCCCATGGGGCTCTTGCGGCCAGAGGGCCACTGAGGGGCACGGCTCGCTTTGTGAGCGGGCGAGACGCCTACATGCACCTTGCAGTCCGGAGTACGAGCATCATAGCCACGACCAGCAACCCCGAGGTTGCTGTCATGGCTGCCGACGAAGTCATGTCCCTGCGCAACATCATAACCTTGCTGATCACATGGATGACTCCATTGGTGGCCTGTACGTCTGGACGCACAATCACAGCCTCTCTGCCTTCCCACAACAGGTGGATCTTGCCTGAAAGCACAAACATGGGACACTTTTTACTCTCATGCCGACGAATGTGTCTGCTATAAAAACCAGCGTTCTGTTTAGAAAGAAGTCCGCGTATGCCCCGACAGCTGTGGACAGAGCGCACAAGCAGAAACCAGGTTTGCATGAAGCAAAGAGTCTGTGCATGTGCCGTGCCGACAACAGCGCCACCACAACGGCATGACATCGGATCCGCGCGTTGGTGTCTCTTGTAATTAAGAAAAGTAGGACAAGCCCTTCCCAGGAAGCCCTCCACTCTTTTCATTTTAGCGAAGTGAATGCTGGAAAGGAGTGGGCATCATGATGAGCAGTGGGCTTTCTGGGAGGGACTTGTCCTGCTTTTCTTAACCTGCACCAGCTGCACTCTGTGCAGACTGCCGTATTCCATGTCATTGCCCTGCACATTTCTGCACCAGTGCAGGCTGGTGCAAGTAAATTGGATGAACACTAGAGGAAGGACAAATTCCAGAATCAGCAGCTATGAACTGTGCACTGTGCCACTTTCGGTGTTTGCGGTGGGAATGTGCATTCATAGCAGAAACGTACAAACTAATAATTTTGAGAATGGTGCATTAAAATTTGAAAGTGTATTAGTATCGTGCAAAGAAATATTAATTTTTGCATTTGAGTATTACATACTGAGGGATCCATAACAATGTAAGAGGAGAAAACCTTTTTAAAGGTACTTGTGCTTTTCCAGAGCAGCCATTGCTCAATGCCTGAAGCTTGTCTGAGCAGAGTGGGTTAATTAAACGAGTAGCAAACATTGACTGCCAACTTATGCCACTGTAACTTTTAACTATGTAACTTTAGCTTTTAATGCCAACTGGTCACGTCGAAAAATTTCCTTGAATTAAAACTGCATCGAAAGTTATGGGTCTGAGCTCTGCCAAACTGCATGTACTGATTGCATGAAATGTGTGAAAGTTGGTCATTTTTCTGTTGATGTTTCTAGACATAGAGCGAAATATATCCGCAGAAGGGGCTCTTGCTTACCATTTACGTTCCGAACATCCATCTTTCCCCTTGCTGTTTCTATAGTCCTGAGGTTTTCCAGCTCTGCCTGAGGAATTTCTCTTCCAACAATCAAATGACGCTCCAGAATCTATAAAAAGAAAAGCAGAGGGTTGTCTGATCACAAATAATGCACCTGGTGACATCCATTTTTATTTTGCAGTTTAATCCTATATTTTATTACTTCAATTAATCCCAGCTCCAGTTCCAGCATTTTATATTGTCAACCTTTTAATGTTTTGGTTTTTTTTTTCCTTTAGTAATTATGGAAGCATGCATTCTATGCATCCTACTAATTGCTGCGATAGTAAATGTACTGAAGTTTCAGTTTTCTTCAGCTCAATTTGTTCCCACAAAATACTGTATGCATGCTCGTGCTCATTCTTGTTGCCTTAAGTATGTCATTACTTGAGTAGGTGCTTTTTAAGTATGTTATAAAAGTATCTCTCACATAATAAACATGGTATTACAGGGACACAATTGATTAGCCACATTACTTGGATGCCTATTTGTCTCCAAAGCCTTCTAAAATACTGATTTCAGAGTTTCCAGTGAAAAATGCTGCATAGGAGGAACTTGTATAGCTGGCATCTTGTAATGAGGTTTCAGAGGATAGGAAAATGTGTAGTAGTTTCCAAGTTCTGTCACGTATAGGGCAACCAAATAGGATATGTCAATGCCACTGTCAGTGTTGTGTTGCATAAATAAGTGTAAAAAGATGGAAAATTAAGAACATGCCTTATGCTTTCGTCTCAAGAAGATAAAAGCACACATTGGCATTTCAACATGCAAACACAGCAGCTGGGTGATGCTTCGAGGAACATTAAAAAAAACTAAAATTGAAAAAAAAAAATTGTTTTGGTTGAGTAGCACACTTTTTAAACAACTTTTTTTTTCACCAAACACAGCACACAATGGCTAGCGGAGCCGAAATTAAACTTTCCCCAAAATTAAACCATTGAAGCCAAAATTAAAACTTTTCTTTTCAGATGAGAGAAGATGTGATGTTTCAGTTGTGCTTCGTACAGATGACCATCACTGATGGTGGTACAATTGGTTCAGTCACAAACTGTTTTTGTCAGGCAAGAAGTTATCTATTTCGGGCAAGTTAAAAAATGCTACATCCATAAATACATACTTCAAAATTTTTTCCGGTGCCCCGTTAAAGGGAAGTTACGGAGCTCCTCGAAAAAAATGAGTTGGAAGTGAATTCTAGTGTATTTTTACCCCGTGAACCCGAATACCCAAACCATTTGCTGCGCAAGTATTGTTGAACGCGAGAAAACGCGAAAGACAGTTGCTGTGTGTGACGTCATCGACGGATATTTTGGCTGCCCAAGGCTAGGGAGGCGGGGCTTCAGCCCTATTCTGAAATTGCTCTTATGTCTTTCCAGCGCGTCGCACTGAAATATAATTATGATATCTGTTATTCTGAAGGTCAAATGAACACAATTCAAGCTTTTTTTCTCAAATGTAGAAGTGCACCATCTTCCCTTTAAGGTGTCGGAAAAGAGGGTCGGTGCTTTAGGCGGTGCGAGTTCTCACCTTCTCGGCATGATAGCCAAACTGGTCCATGGACAGCTGCTTGTACTCCGAGGGGAATTCCAGCTTGATATCATGCCAGGCGTTGTCGTTGGGTGCAAACAAGGTGTAGCGCTGGTTTGTGTTCTTCAGCCGCTCGATCCAGTTCTTGTGCTGGGCAAACCGCCGGGTGTCCCTGAAACAGGCGGCAACAACGGTCAGCTGCTGCTGGTGATGCTTCGAGAGCATGCCCGGGGGGGCCAGAATTGTGGGGTCGTTGACACCAACGGGTGAAGAACCAAATGGTCTTGGGTACTGCTGAAGCACAAATTGTCTCCTCTCGTTTAAAAGAAATACATAAAAAATTTCCCATTGACGAAGTGGGTCCCAATGCCAATTTGGGATGTGGTGCCCATTGTGGTTCGTCACCACAGTATGAAAACAGTGCCAGCTCTTTGCCCAGTCACCCCAAGACTCTGAAGTACAATTCAACTTACTTGAGTTCGGGGTCACTGTTGATCTTCTCATAAATGGCGTGCGAGGGCATCCCCAGAACACGGTCGATGATGTGGATTACTCCATTGGTGGCTCCAATGTCTGCCTGCACTGCAGTGGCATTCACCCCGCCCCCTTCCACGGTCAGCGCTGGAAGGTAATAATATTATAATTGTTTATTTTCCATATGTGCAAATGCTGGGGAAAAAGGAAAAAAAAAAAAAAAAAAAACCTTGTTTTCGAAGTAATTTGGTAGGTCCTTATGCAAATTCATGCATACTTCAGTTTTTGGCACCTACTTGCAACCACATTTGCCTCGAGTCATATTTTGACACTTATTTCGAAGCATTAGGATACTACTATAGGAGACCTATCTTTCTATTGGAGACACTAGTTGCTCTTAATGGAGAAGTCATTAACAATACCAAACACGGAGCTTAGTCTAGGGGTCCAAATGCAAAAGTCAATTGTAAACAACTTTAAAGCTTGCTTTTGAAAGAAAGACTTCAGTTATTGCAGTCTCTAATAAATACTGGTGTTGTGTTAATATTAAAATTTTCGAATAATATGCTATTCAACATGAACTGCAATATTCATATTTCTTTTTTTTTTAAGTGTTGATAGCGGCAGGTTAGCCTCATTGAGCACGCTTCTTACCGAGCACCGGTGCACTGCGGGGCAGCAATACCCGCAGAGCTCGCTTCTCCGGGTGTGGCTTTCTTGCAGCACACCGGTGCTTGGTGAGAAGCGCACTCAATGGGGCTAATCAACCGCTATCAATACTTTGAAAAGTACAAATATCGCAGCCACGTGCTTAGGCGGAAAGCTCATTTTCAAAGCAACATAGCGCACGGGAGCGCCTGGTGTATTTAAAAAGAAACAGAAACTTTCTGGACGGTGATACCTACATTACAGTAACATTTTCAAAATTAAACTGGCATGCATGAGTATGTCAAGCAGAGATGCCCTGACAACCTGAGTTAATCATACGTGATTAAAGAAAATATATTTGCTTATAGCAAAAATATTTATGAATCCCCTTGAATAAGTATTTCTGGGCATCTTTATAGGCTTAAATACACGTCAAATGTGTTGTTTACTTGCCATCCCAATCTAGGCTTTGACTTTTGGAGGCCACAGTTAATAATTGCCCTCAGTTAATAATTGTAGTTAGATTAAAACTAAGCTTAGAAATGGAAAAGTGGAAGCATGCCAACAACCTTTACAAATTCAGCTGGGTTTGTCGTAGTTAAAGGTTTTAAGAAACTATGCAATATTTGATTCAAAAATATTTGACCAAAACCACTATTTGCTTCAAATACGTTTTGAACTCAAAATTCACTATTTGCACATGCCTAATACATTAAACATGCATTACTAATTCAAAATTTTTTTCAACTAATAGTTTAAATAGAACCTAGGGACCAGGCATAATTTAAGTTCCACTCATCAGAATTCCACTGAAAGCTACTGTAATCTGTCAGAGTAAACAAGAATAAAACTGTTGCACGAAACCAAGTAAAACCCCATTCGATCTAGAAAGCCTATTTTAGTAAACAATTTAAAACAGCAAACTTTTTAATGTCAATTGCTGAATGAAGATCTTTTTCAGGTCCCCTGAAGATGAATGACTCAAGTGGTTTTACTCTTTTTGTTTCTTGTGTAGTAGACCTCAAAGAATGAGCACAAAGGAAGCCATGAAGTGGTCAACTCACTGCGTCCATGCTCGTGTTCCACGACCCGCATGTACAGCATACGCCGACTGCTTGCGGATTCACGCTCAAAGTTCCCGGTCCTCCTACCGTCCAATACTTGGTCCGAGGAGATGGCCTCGTTCTTGATCATGTGCAGTCTGAGCAACTGCATAGAAGATCCCAAATTATGAGTACGCTCAATAACTACAGGCTCCCTTTCGAGAGTCCATCGATGCCTCAACGTCCTACACAGACTAATTCCTGGCATGTTTGAGTCAAAAACATCCAGAGGAATATCGACTTTTTTTTTTCTTCTGCTCGATTTTCTTTTTTTAGCTAAAACATTAAAAATTAAGTTTGCGACTTCCACTATTCCACTACTGTCAACTGCCTACTTGACACACTGGGAAATAATTGCCGTGAAATATAGTTTTGACGTTAGAAAGCACGATGCCATTAATGCAATCGCCGGATTTTTGCTATTTTATGTCGACAGTGTGTCTGTCATAATTTTTCCGCAGTCAATTTCAGGAGGATTCAAGAGACTTAAGTCATATTTTTGCTTGAAATAAATTTAAAAAATTGTAGGTCGATTGCCAGTAAAGATTGCCTGCACAACTGAAATTCGCTGTATCATTCGTAAGGCGATTTTGGCTGGTATTTTTGGCTGAAATTATGTATGCGGCTCTTTTTGCGATTGTCTGTGTACTGTGCTGTGGTATGTTATTCATCATCATTCGTCACTTTTTAAACCTTGAAGGCCCTTACGGCATTGCACAAGGTGGGGGTACCTGCTGAAAAAACATTATTTATTTACAATTTTATTTATTTATTTTCAGTGCCTACCAATGGCCAGAAGGAACAAACAAAAAGTGGGTTACATGCTGGAGAACATTCTTATATAAAGCAACAAAAACAGGAAAAAAATAAACACTAAAAAAACAGCTGATCAAACAGAAAAGTACACAAATAAAACATTTCTATAAACCCGAATTGACTTTGCTATTAGTGCAAATGCAGATGGATGGTCAGTTGGGATATGAATGTGTTATGATCTGCCTGGGTCACGATGCTGTCAGGCAGGCTATTCCAGTCTGTTATTGTTAATGGCAAGGTATTTATGTCTTCAAGAACGTTTTAAGCAAGCTTTTGGACACCGTCATATTTTTTATGCATTCAGGGGAAAATCTGGCTTAATCCTGTTTTTAATAACACTTGTTAAAACTGTTAATTTTTTTTTTCTGCAAGTGGCACTGATGAGTCACTTGTGAAGTGTGGCTGTACTCCTTAAAATTTTCACTTGTTGCTGACATGCATCTTGCTTTACTGTTCGGAATATTATGCACATTAAAGTTATACTGCAGTACATAACAGGAATGTGGTTTGGTTTTATCCCTACTGTCGACGGCTGTTTTGTGAAAACGAATGATGCTGGAAAATAAAAATGTCATCTTTTCTGTGGTACTGCAGATTGTTTCTGGATTAAAACCCTCGCATAAATGATAGTATATTGGGCCGAAAGTGCCGTCTCCTTACCTTAGTGAGACCACTAGTATTGGCTTTAAGACTATCAAGCACTTCTGACGGAATCACTTTCAAGGCTTCGTTAGTGGGGGCGAAAATGGTCTTGGGCTGAGTTCCTTCCAGATCCATTTGGAACTCTGGGGAGTAGTCAAACAGGCGCATGAAGTCCCTGAAAGAGAAGGAAGAGCAATCTTTACTCAGAAATACACAATTTCAAGTTTAGGATTTCTATCTGTTATATCCAAATGTCTGGAGGAATCTGCCTGGGCCTAAATTCATTTGGCCCCCCTTGGTCCACAATTTTTGTTTTCTTAAAAACGTGCGACAACGTATATTTAGTTCAGGAGATATTGTAGCCAATTAGAGCATGCAGAGGGGCAACACAAACACGAGGCTTCATGTTTGTGTTAGCAATATTCGTCTCCATGCTCCAAGGTAACGTCTGTTTTCAGCCAGCTCAATTGCATATATGCTTTGACTTCATATTTAGAATGGTCAGTGCAACGTGCGGCCACAAGCTTATATTTGTTGTGACTTCCGTGTTGTCACGAGAAAGACCTACACTTATAATAAGACTTGTCCCATGTTGCTAATACATGTAACTTTTCTGGGAATTCACTTTTGGTTTTGACCTCAACTTTGTTTCTATTATAGCAAATACTAGAAGCCAGATTTTGATGAAGCAATAGATTCACCTTCTTTCTCATAGATATAATAATAAATATCACTAAACAGAATTAAAATCAGATGACTAGACTTTACGATGACTCCCGCACTAGAGGCATGTACTACTAGAAAAGCGGCATCTCTCGACTTCTGAGCAGGCACAAAATAAGCTGCTTGCTAATTTGGTATCACAAGTCACCCTTTAAAAAAACACTGACACCCCCGAAAAAAAAAAAGTTTTTGGCTATTTATTATGGTGTCAGAAGACCCCAATCAATATTTTGCTACAGCAATATATATATTTTTAATAAAGTAAAACAAAAACGCAACTGCTCGCAACCGAAACTGGACTGGAGAGGAAGAAGAAATATGGAGGAGGAGAGAGTTGCCAGATATCATGTGGCTGCGGAACCTTTTTTTTTTTTCTTTTTTCAATCAACACATTTGCAGTTATTTAAAAGCCACAAAAAATGGGTATCATTTTTTTCTTCTATTTTTAATATTTAATGTGTGCCTTATTGATTATATTTGGTGGTTGTGTCTAAACCATAGAGAATGGCACGCGACCACGGAGAAGAGAGTGAGCGCGACTCAAACTGGCCATTTCTCGATCGACAGTTTTGGGCGGAAACAAAACGAATTTCGAGCCGCAAATTGTGTTTTGTGTAGTTGGGCTTTCATATGTCACATACAAATAAAAACCTGGGCGAGCATAAATGCCCTGTCAGTGTCCCTTAAGACGTGCTCTTCTATTAGATCATAAAAGTTCAGGAAAAGAAGTAGATGGCAGACAATATATAGCTGTCTGGCAGTTATGTCAAGTATAAATGCCACACCATAACGATAAAGTCGCTAGATTTTTTATATATACAAAACGAATGTCGCAATATTTCAGACTATGAAAACCAACTTAATTTTGTCTCCCCTGTTCATGTGTGGGAGTTTTATTTAGGGACAAAAGCGGGGTTGGTGACGTCTACATACTCGAGGCGTCCATGCCTCTCCCGCTGCAGGAAGTCGTGGATGGAGGTGTCCACGACCATCAGGGGCTTCTCGATCAGATGCACCACCCCATTCTTCACGGGGATGTTGGGCTTGATGATCTTGGAGAGGACCACCCCCTTCTGCCGCTGCCGCTCCGTCGACATGGTGTTGCTCTGCGCAAACACTGGGGCCACAGAGCAAACCCGGCTGTAGCCTTCGATTCATGGCCTGCCCACACCGTCGAGCCTTCCACGATTTCTCTCCGGAAAAAATAGAGCTGCTAACGACTATAGCTAAGCATCGTGTTTCTCTAAAACGAATCTACTAGTTGTTTTGGGAGTAAAAATACTACTTTAAGCAAAGAAACAGGTTAAAAAAAAGACGAAAACAGATATTTTGTTTTAATTGTTCTCGATGGCATTTAGTTAGTACAGTGAAGTGAAAACTTCGTGCAAATTGGGCTGCAGCTAGGGAAACATATTTCCTTCTCCGACACATAGAGCGTGCATTTGGGTCGTACAACTTGGGAAGGTGTTCATCGTGGCACAGTACTAGATCAGTGCTTAAGGGGTGTTCCATTTACAGAGATGACAGACTCTAAGAGTTTTATATCACTTGTAGGCATTACTGCACTGCCTATGTGGTCCACGAGCAATTAAGTTCCCCATAAAATCAAATTTCTTAATGCGAAAGCATTAACTGCCCCATGGAGCAAACTGGCGTTAGCAGCTTTAGAAGATGCACAAAACCGCACCTAAATTGGCAGACCCTATATTCCCCTGTCTCATGGAGTTAAGCCCATTAAACGAATTCAGGCCTAAGTTTCCATTGGCTGCGACACGTCATATCAGATGCTTCGTCACGGAAGCCGCCGGGGCCGCTCAAGGTCAAAGCAGACACGCCTCAGAAAAAAAAACACACACACACGCACAAAGAAAAGCAAGCAACGTAGACGCATGGCCACGGAAGCCGTGGAGCCAAGGGGGTTGCCGCGTCTCGATTTTATTTTTTTCAAATTTCTCTAAAAAGTGATCTGGTGGTCCACCTTCATTGAGGTACGGCTTACATAAATTCACCCACAAGGTCAAAGTGGTAAAAACAAATTCTCCCCGTATGTTCAACTAGACTGGTTCACTTGCTGTGCTACATACTCTTTCAGTCCCAATTACTCCCATGCTGAACATGCCTCAAGTACTTTTTTCAATGTGAACTGATCGAGGAATATGGTCCCTGCCGAGCATGTCGGGTTTATGTCAAAACACATCCCCATCAGGTGGAGGTTATTCCAGCACAAAACTGAAGTCTTAAGCACTCAAGTGGATTCTGAGGTCGTCTATTTATGGCGATAACTCAATCTAGGGGCTTTAGCATCCTAAAAAACCTGAAATTACACTCAATGGGTGGCCGATTTTCCTACTGAAAATCTTATAAAATATTGTGACATGCCCCTCTTTCTGCTCCTTGGAGCAGACACCGGGGAGTGCTGTCAGACAGCGTTTTCAAACAATAATTCCTGTATTACATCTTATACACCCAGAGGTTTGATGTCTTTGTCAAAATAGAATGCACAACCTGCCTAGAAAGAGCAATAATGGTAACGTTTGGAATTTCCACACAATGAACTATTTTCATTGGTCAAATGTTATGGAGGTGGTGGGAACCCAAGGATAATCCCCGCAAGAGAAAATAGTGCCCGTGTATTTCTATTGCTGCAAGTCACTAGGACATCTTGCCATCTAGAGCTGGTCTTTTTTTTTGGCCCAACAAACAATATTTTATTAAAAACAAGCTTCCCTAAAAAGCACTTGAGTGCGCCTTTAACCACAATGGGCACATCTGGTACCAAAGTAAAAAGAGGTTCTCGTAATAAATGTCGACGTTAACTCTCAACATGCGGCCTGCACTCACGTGTGTATTCAGAGCCGGCCGAATCCGACTGGTTGGCCAAGGAGAGTTCCACCCGGATGTTATCCTCCCAGGCTGCAGACTGATACGTCTCGTTGCTCATGGTCCTCATGAACAGGCGCCGATCCTTGATCACGTGACCACGCACCACCTGCAGGGAAAACCGCAGTTGTCTCTGTACTCTGCAGGAATACTTAATGCGCCTAATGGGGTTTAAGATTAACAATTGGTCATTCCCTCTCATAAGAACCTCGTGCTGATACTTAACCTCGAGACAAGGGAACAAACAAACGTTTGTTTCCTTGTCTCGGGGTTTATAAGTATAAGTATGATCGTGCACCAGCTAGCCTGTGCCATTACCCTTATTCCTAAAGAATCTCGTCTCCAATTAGAGTGGCCCGTTTTAGTACTATAGCATTATCTGCTTAGAGAAGATCTCTCCAATTTCATACAGCAGGTGCTGGGATGCGGATGTTTGAAAAAAATTGCCCAATAAGAGTAAGAAAGAAAAAGGGGACAGGCCACTCAGACATCCCAACCGTCCATAGGACTAAAGATCGTGCCTTAAATATTTTACGAATTTCCACCATGTGGAATGGACTGATCAATAACGGTTTTACAATGTTTTTTATGAAAATTTGGGTGTATTCGCTCTGCAAGCACCAGAACCCCTAACTTCACATTAACTCATACCCTGTCTATTAAAAAGCAGAATAGTTTCAATGTCACTGACATGGGTGATACAATATTCTTTTTAAAAAAGTACAGATTCTAGGTATGTGCCGATTACAACCTTGTAGGCATGCACAAATATTGAATTTTGAATTTGAAGCAAATTCGAAAAGAATAGTGGTTTTGGCTAAATATTTTATAATTTAATAGTTTCTCTAAGCCTTTCACTACTGTTAGACCATGCTTAAATGAAAACTCAGCTGAACTCGTGAAGTTTGTTCCCAAGTTTCCACTTGTCCACTTGTAAGTAAATTTTACTCCAATTATATTTATGGACTGTGACCTCATAAGGTCCACTCTAATGCATACATTGGGATGGCAAGTAAATAACAGATTTAACATAAAATGATACCTATAGAGCTGCCCACCTATACCTAATCAAAAGGATTTATAAATCTTGCTATATGCAAATATCCTTTCTTGAGTCTCGTAAATTATTTTAAATAAATTAAAATCACGAGCAATGAACGCAGGTTGCCAGGACATCTCTGCCTAACATATACTCTCGTAGAGTAGCCACGGTTTAATTTTGAAAATCGTAGTGTAATGTTGATACCAACATTCAGAAAGTTTGTTTCTTTTTAAATGCACCAGGTGCACGCATCACCATCCTGTTTCGAAAAAGCGCTTTTCTCCTAAGCACGTGACTGCAATATTCCTACAGCAAGGTTGTAAGTTGGTAAAAACAAAAACAGAAGTGGAAAGACGAGGTCCGAGGACAAAGTAAAAGGTAACCGGTATGACACAGCACTGCGTCCTGTCGGTCACCTTTTACTCAGTCCTCGTCTTTGCGCTGTTTTGTTTTTATTATGTCCGTGTTCCAACCAGTCCAAACTTGAACGTTAATCGACTACCATAAAATATCGCAGAAGTGCCCACTTCATTCAAGTGCCCACTACTAACATTTCCAAGACTTGGTAAATCTGCAAATTATATGTTAAGCACCCGATTTGACCGGACAAGTGCCGGTGTCTAGGTTAACCCAGTTTTCAGTGAAAGTGGGGTGGGCAATGCCCCGGTATTTTATGGTACATTGCAAGCTGGGCTAACTGGTATTCGTAGATCACGATAAAAAAAAAAAAAGTAGGTATCTTTTGATCATAAAAATTAATTAATAAAGCAGCCCTTTTTTTTACTTCTGTTAATTTTGCTTTTCGGTTCCTCTTTTCTTTCTTTAATATAATTCAGTTATGAGTCGGCACGCGTGTGTCTGGTGTTCGTTCCTTGTGTCCCGTCCTTTTGAGCACTGTTTTTCATCGTGATCATCATATTTTCCGAAGTGGTGTTCGCGGCAGATTAGCCCCGTTAAGCGCGCTTCTTACCAATCGCCGGTGCACTGCGAAGAAGCAACACCCGCGGAATTCGCTTCCGCGGGGGTTGCTTCTCCGCAGTGCACCGCTGCTCCCGTGAACACCACTTCGAAAAATACGAACATCGAGTTGACTTCGAAGCAAGCACCTATTATTCGAAACTAGTATTCGATTCGCGCAATTCTACAACCTAGCATATAAGCCGACGGGTGCGCCTCTGGAGGTTGCGCAATGCACTTACGTATTTGTCTATTTCCACGCGGGCCCGAGTTGCGGCGTCCTGGCTGTCGATTGGCACAAAGAAAGTGTGGGCTCCCTCGTCTGAAAACAGGCTCCCTTCCTGGGTCATCTGGATGCGAGAGTGAAAAAACCTGGGAAGAAAAGAGCACAGGGACATTTGTTTGGCACAGAGAGCTGGCCTCACTGGCTGATGGTTTTAAGAAACTGATTTCAAGATCAAATCATAATAGGCACCCGAGACTCGGAAAGCTAAGTAAATAGCGCACAAGAACACAAGTCTCAACTGAGACTTCAATTCATCCATTAAGACTTATACGGCATTCGGTCAAGTGTGTGGCAATTGGGAAACAATCTGCGTGCTGATGCCAGGGGCGTGCTCACTATGCGTTTGTGTATAAAAACAAGAATTTATGTTTTCTTTAATTGAAAATGATTAATAAAGTTTAACTTGCCACTTTTGAAGATAATTTTGGTAATCGTCTACATTACGAAATTTCATGATATCGAGCCTCTCACTCATAACTTGACGAGTAGCCCTTGACTGAGACCACAGACGACTTGGGTAACTAGCAGAAATCCTGCAGCCTTACCAATACATGTCTAAGGGACACATGTTGCTATTGTAGGTTACTACGCAATTCTTGGATTGCGCAGCCCGTAAGAAAGAAGTCGCTTTCAGTTCTAAAACGCAAGCATCTTTGACAGAAGTCCATCAGGTTGGGTTAAAATAATTATAAAATAAAGTAAGCACCAACCGATCCCTAAATGTGAAGGGGACCAATGTTTCCTCTTGTTCTGGAAGTGGTTATGACCGTTGAACGGCAGCAGTTGAACGGTCATAACCACTCTTACAAGAAAGGGGAACTGCTCCTCAACGGTCGCCAAAAGAGAAACATCCGAGTTGGTTTCGAGACGTTGGGTCCCCTTCTTATTTAGGAATTAATCGTTTTTTTTTTGTTTTTTTTTTTTTTTTTTTACTTATAGTTTTGCAATGAGTTTTGCAATGCGTGGTTTGCTTACACGAGCCGGTGATTGAGGTTGTAGATGGATGGCTGATTCAGAAATTCTAGAGCGCTTGGTGTGACGCCACTGGTCGGGATGAAGGCTTCCAGGACGTCGTCGATCACATAAAGCTTCTGCTTCAGGCCATTGTGAGACAGGTCCCGCCGACGGATCACTTTGGCGTTGTTCACGAAGAAGAACTGCCAAATGGCAGGGGTTGAAATTCACATCAGGTGTCTTGCAGAACAGTGAACACCAACAAACATAGAACAAATCACAGTCTCATTGGTGAATTTGTTATATGTACCATAGGACTTGATTTCGCTTTACTATCCTAAAGCTTCAAACAGAACAATGGAGTTATTTCAGAACAACACTGTACACCTCACATATCATCTAAACATATCATTTCACCAAACCAAAAAAGTGGATTAAATCGCACGAGCACTTCAGCTAATGCACATCTGCCACCACAGAAGAAAAACAGTTAATGGATGCGGCAAACATTTAGTTATGCGCAAATAATTTACGTAGCAATGAAAGAAGAAATGGCCAATGGTATACAGTGGCAGTATTTCGGCAATTAACTTGAGTTCTTGAAATAATATTCACGACTTCCGACGAAATTGGGTGCACATGTGTTTTTCCCTCCAATGAGATTAGTGGCTGTAGATGTTGAGTAGGGCTCGAGCAGGAAGCCCGCAGATCGCAGCAACAAGATTAGGGGCCATCACTTTGTGGTTTCGTATAATGCGATTAAGGCTTCCTGTTGGCTTCACAATTGCGCCGTAGAGGCTGTTTGTTTGTTTGTACGTCCATTTAATTGAATACGGACCAATGTATGTTTCTCAACCTTGTAGAGCAAAATTTGAGTTTTGCTCTCCAGGGAGCAGAATTTTCATTCTGTGCATCACAGTGAGCGGAATGAGGAGCTGATGTTGCTTATTCTTATATTTTTTTACGGAACAGGCAAGTATGATTTTTATGAGCGCATTAAAAACAGCTGGTGAATGATTACAAGATAATAAAAATTCTCCGTGCTGCTGCCACTGAAAAAGAATTCAATGAAGAAAGATAGGGAACAGTTTACCGTGACCTTTAATATGCCTTCGAGATAGTGCTCCGACTGCCCCACCCTAGTCCCGAAATGACGCTACAAGGCTGCCTGCCATCTTGGTAATGATCATGCATGGTACAGAGCAGTGACACCGCCTCATCGCAATGCGCTGTCAACGTGCAGTATTCTGAAGTGATTGGCGATCTGGGGGCTGCTTCGTCGGCCAGTAGTGCCGAGCCACCCATATTTGTGAAGAGGCCCGCTAGTGAGTTTGGATCACTGTGAAAGCCGAATGGGTCATGGAAAAGGAAACCTTTTAAAGTGCCACAACAAAGTTCCAACAAGCAATGGCACTTAACTGTTTTTTTTTTCTTTAAATGAGGCAAAGTTATGGGAAGCTACCGACAGCTTGTCCTACTCTGAGGTGAATGTTTAAAGAATGCTGTTGTATTTGATCGTTCGACTGCAAAAATTTTAAAATAAAGACTGTCAGCGTGGCTTTCAGAGAAGCATCTGGAAACTGCTTCTAATACCAATGAAAGTGTCTGACAAAAATCAGTACCTTTGAACGTTTTACTGCTAGAAATTCAGTACTTTGCACAGTATTTTCAACCCACATTTTGGGCTTACGAAGTTTAACTTAGACTTAATTTTTCGGAAAAGTCATCAACCTCTATCCTAAAACGTATTTCAGTTGTAAAGCATTTCAATAAATCTCTCAAATTATTTATACTGGCTTAACTCGACACTAGCTGACCTTTGTAGATATGTTTTGAGATATTTTTTTTTAATATACATTGACATATAAGGTTTGCTTCAAACCTGAACAATTCTGCATGCACACATCTGGTGGAGGTATTGTCATTCTAATTACTCCTGTTTTGGCGTCAAGAGAGACCATTATTAAGAAGTGCACTAAAGCACACATAAAACCTGAAAACGTTTGGCCCCTTCAATTTTTTCTTTCCATGTTTCGTGACATTTGTTTTTGGCAGTGGGCATCCGGTTCAAATAGCTTCGGCGCACATAACTATGCCCCGGGCGACATAATGACATTCAATCCATCATCGTCAAGAAGTGAGTTAGTGATGTGGCCAAGTGTGATTTGAACCGTCCAGGTTGTCGTAGGGTGCCTACATGTTTCCACCGCTCCGCTGAGCGGAAACATGTAGGCACCCTAGGTTGTCGTGGTTGTGTCCTAAGCAGAAGGGTTGTGGACTCACCCTGTCATTTGTCCTTGTCAGGAACAAATGAGGAGATCCCTTTGCGATGGTTGGGACTGAGGACGGTAAGTGATCTTCGGCCACGTTCAGGGACACTGCAAGGAGAAAGAAACGCCGTCACCTCAGTTGTAACCCTTGTGTCAGCAATAGCAGCATTCGCAGTAACCACAAAATGTGCACTTCAATAATAAGGAGTTTTAGTAGACCGTGTTTCCCGCTCCGCTAACCCTCCACTATACGAAGAAACCGCCACTGCGCCTGAGTGCCGATGGCCTTGGCTGTAGAGTTC
This sequence comes from Ixodes scapularis, assembly GCF_016920785.2. Lineage (NCBI taxonomy): Eukaryota > Metazoa > Arthropoda > Arachnida > Ixodida > Ixodidae > Ixodes > Ixodes scapularis. The sequence continues at coordinate 1,148,614 of NW_024609835.1, forward strand.
CGGGTAGCGGAGGGGCTTAGCGAAGGGGGAAACACGGTCTACTTAAACTCGCTAATAGGGTGTTTTCGTAGACCGCGTTGTTCCCTCCGCTAAGCCCTCCGCAACGAAGAACCCGCTACTGCGCCTGCGCGCCGATCGATGGCCTTGGCTGTAGAGTTCCGGGTAGCGGAGGGGCTTAGCGGAGGGGAAACACGGTCTACTAAAACTCGCTAATAGGGTGTTTTCGTAGACCGCGTTGTTCCCTCCGCTAAGCCCTCCGCAACGAAGAACCCGCTACTGCGCCTGCGCGCCGATCGATGGCCTTGGCTGTAGAGTTCCCGGTAGCGGAGGGGCTTAGCGGAGGGGAAGCACGGTCTACTAAAACTCGCTAATAGGGTGTTTTCGTAGACCGCGTTGTTCCCTCCGCTAAGCCCTCCGCAACGAAGAACCCGCTACTGCGCCTGCGCGCCGATCGATGGCCTTGGCTGTAGAGTTGCGGGTAGCGGAGGGGCTTAGCGGAGGGGAAGCACGGTCTACTAAAACTCGCTAATAGGGTGTTTTCGTAGACCGCATTGTTCCCTCCGCTAAGCCCTCCGCAACGAAGAACCCGCTACTGCGCCTGCGCGCTGATCGATGGCCTTGGCTGTAGAGTTGCGGGTAGCGGAGGGGCTTAGCGAAGGGGGAAACACGGTCTACTAAAACTCGCTAATAGGGTGTTTTCGTAGACCGCGTTGTTCCCTCCGCTAAGCCCTCCGCAACGAAGAACCCGCTACTGCGCCTGCGCGCCGATCGATGGCCTTGGCTGTAAAGTTCCGGGTAGCGGAGGGGCTTAGCGGAGAAGAAACACGGTCTACTAAAATTTGCTAATAGGGTGTTTTCGTAGACCGCGTTGTTCCCTCCGCTAAGCCCTCCGCAACGAAGAACCCGCTACTGCGCCTGCGCGCCGATCGATGGCCTTGGCTGTAGAGTTGCGGGTAGCGGAGGGGCTTAGCGGAGGGGGAAGCACGGTCTACTAAAACTCGCTAATAGGGTGTTTTCGTAGACCGCATTGTTCCCTCCGCTAAGCCCTCCGCAACGAAGAACCCGCTACCGCGCCTGCGCGCCGATCGATGGCCTTGGCTGTAGAGTTGCGGGTAGCGGAGGGGCTTAGCGAAGGGGGAAACACGGTCTACTAAAACTCGCTAATAGGGTGTTTTCGTAGACCGCGTTGTTCCCTCCGCTAAGCCCTCCGCAACGAAGAACCCGCTACTGCGCCTGCGCGCCGATCGACTGCCTTGGCTGTAGAGTTCCGGGTAGCGGAGGGGCTTAGCGGAGAAGAAACACGGTCTACTAAAATTTGCTAATAGGGTGTTTTCGTAGACCGCGTTGTTCCCTCCGCTAAGCCCTCCGCAACGAAGAACCCGCTACTGCGCCTGCGCGCCGATCGATGGCCTTGGCTGTAGAGTTCCGGGTAGCGGAGGGGCTTAGCGGAGGGGAAGCACGGTCTACTAAAACTCGCTAATAGGGTGTTTTCGTAGACCGCATTGTTCACCGCTAAGCCCTCCGCAACGAAGAACCCGCTACTGCGCCTGCGCGCCGATCGATGGCCTTGGCTGTAGAGTTGCGGGTAGCGGAGGGGCTTAGCGGAGGGGGAAGCACGGTCTACTAAAACTCGCTAATAGGGTGTTTTCGTAGACCGCGTTGTTCCCTCCGCTAAGCCCTCCGCAACGAAGAACCCGCTACTGCGCCTGCGCGCCGATGGTCTTTGCTGTAGAGTTCCGGGTATCGTAGCGGGTTGCAGAGAGCGTTGCGGGACGGCGAAAACGATCTACGAAAACTCCCTATTGATGGGCAGAGAACACTAAACACCATGATCGCCACTCGACGAAACAAAAAGCTGGCAGAGCAGTTAACAACTTTTAAAGCACCATAAGTGACAAGGTCCTATCCCCAGATATGGGTATAAATAACAAAGGGCGAAAACACGAATATAATTGACTAGACAAAGCTATTTATGAAGGATGCAATAACGAGCTGATAGTCAAAAGACGCGAAATCTGCACTATCTAGTTTGTGCAGGTGAGTTGTATACGGCCAGGGAGCATAATATCGGGAAATAATTGTCAGGATAAGTAGAAAAATTAACTAAAATTTGTTAGTTGAATTTTTTTAATTATCGAAAATAAAGATATGGTTTCAAGAGAAGCTTGCTGAACGTGATCGAAAACCACTAAATAAATCAATGTTCGAAAGATTCGGGGCGCGTGGGTGGTGCGCTAAAGTTCCCACTCGTGCAACAGGCGCAAGGCTAGCGGCGCGGAATGCGCCCGCGCGGTTTTTCCGTCTCTTATCATCCGTGTTTTCGCACCGCCAGCATTGCACCGGTTGCACAAGTGGTAACTTTAGCGCACCTCCGCGTTTCCCACGCGCCCCAAATATAAAATAAAATGCTTAGATGGACCAGTTGGTACATCGTGGGAAATAAGCGCCGAGGGAACAGGGACCAAGAGTAGAATGTTATTCTAGTCTTGGTCCCTGTTCCTTCGGCGCTTATTTCCCACGCGCCCTAAATATTTCTAAAATTTAGATATTTAGTAGCATTCGGTGACGCTCATCAAGTTTCCGATTGAAACCATATCTTTACCATCGATAATTAAAAAGTTAATTAATCAATTTTAGTTAATTAATCGACTTATAGCGACGATTATTCCCCTATATTTTTGTCCCCCTAGCCGTATACTCACTTGAACAGACCGCGTCGGTGTAGTTCTCACGGCTTCTTTATAAAGGGGTACGGAAACAAAATGACATGGCCGCGAGCTCTCGAGTCTCTCTACCTCTCGCTTCAAAATCGGTCGGCGAGAAGCGCAGTGACGTCAGTTGCCTCTGCACGGCCAAAGGTACTGTGTAGTTGCGAGCATTGTGGCTCGGTGGCGTCACCGTGTGTCACTCTAATATCCGACGGCTATTCGAGGGCTCTACACATTCGCGGCCATTCCGGTATTTTATGTGCCGTGAGCTTTCAGTTCACCGTGTTAGTTTCACACCGCAAAAGTAGGAGCTCGAGGGAACAATAACCGTCAGTACCCATCAATGACAACAACTGCAAGCTATGCATATCAGGTATTCACTGGGTGCCATATATGAGTCTGTTATTGGCAGTGTATCCTAAGGGGGAGGGGGGGGGGGGGATGTACGTTGCGGAAGCACTGTGGATTTCTTCACCAAGCTTATCGATTCCGTTCAAGCCCGAGTTGTCTATACATTTGTGCTGTACTTCCGAGAGTGGCTCTCGGCAGGAGGCATCCAATGTCATGAGTCATGACCAGGGTGGTCATGACGACATTTATCTCCCAACTAAAATTAGTTTTCGTGTGTTTACGAGCGAAAAACGGTGTTTCTGAGGTGCTGACACAACGTTGTCTCTGGATAAAGAAAAAAATAAGAGCTAAAATTTCGTTTCGGTACCCCTTTAAAGTAAATCTAAAAATACAAAAAAAAAATACCCTGTTATTTCCATATGTAAGGCTGGCGCAATATTGAGAGGAAAAAAAAAAGTATGAGTATGAATTGTCTGGACACGAAGAGATCAACAGACCACGAATGCCGCAAAAGATAAATATTTCCCTTTCAGTCCAACAACTGAAGGTCGCGCCGCTACTAAAAATTACCCAGGTCCTGTTACTTCGCTATTCGGGGTCCACGCCATCCCAAAAAGTGCCGTACTTTTTCTAACTGTGTTTTTTGTTGTTCCAAAGAGGAAGAGCCTGGAAATGCCCCGTCAACTATCGAGCCACACTAGTGGAGCTCGGCCATGCGGCTGACAGTGGCGGAACTGCGCGTGTCGGCTCCACCAGCGGCGACCACGCGGCTTCCCGACGGATGCCGGCGTGGATGCCGGCGTCGCGCTCGACCGACCCCGGCGGCAGCGACGACGACCGACCGCCGGTTTCGGTTCAGCCGTCGGCAGCAGAACGCTAATGCCAGCTGACGGGACTTCCGCCGGAATCCTCCTCTGTGACACCGACTACCCGTCGCCATCGGCACGCACCTGAGTCGCTAAATCCGTTCAAAAATTGGCTCTTCGTCAGCCGAAATGTGACGAGTCAGAAAAGCATCACTTGTAGACTAGCGACAAACATCGGAGTTACGAAGGTCCCGGTCACAACTTATTAAAATAGCTAATGTACGTTTTACTGACCAACAAAAATAATCGGGGTCTTCTTGGCCCTACTGTAAAAGCTCGGTGTTTTCTTTATGTGGTCTTTGATACGTACTTTAGCTATTTAAAATGTACCACACGGCTATCAAGCCCCTCGTAAAATTTCGGGCCGTCTGTTCGACTATAGGGCGCTGTACGTCGAATTTAAATTTTGGGGTGTATTATATGGGACAAGGGGTGTAACGATACACCCTTTTACACCGTTTTTTCTTGAGAGTGCAGGAATGCGAAAGCCTTCCTACAAGCAGCGCGCAACGTCTTCCTTTTTCACACGGCGCTCCGGCGTTGACATCACGTTCCCCCATTGCGCAGGCGCGGTGCACCCGCCGGCTCCACGGCTTCCGAGACGATGCATTTGCGTTGCTGCGCTTTTCTTTGTGTTTTATATTTTGTGAGGCACGTCCGCTTTGACCTTGAGCGGCACCGCCGGCTTCCGTGACGAAGTATCTGATATGACGCGTCGCGGCCAATGAGACTTCAGGTGCCGTTTCGCTCAACCAATAGAAAAATGGGAATTTATGTGCCGTTTTTCGCTGCTACAGACACCGCTAACGCCGGCTTCGCTGCATGGGACAGTTAATGCTTTCGCCCTAAAAGTTACGTTTGCCGGATGCGCCGAGTTCCCTTGACAACTAGTCTCGCTGTGCTGAACACCCTTGCATACGAAAAAGATTTGGCTGGAACACACAGCACATGGAGCAACATCCGAAAGCATTGTGCGTCGAATTTTCAACCAATCTCGAATTTCCACAGCTCCCTGAAAGAGTCCACTTTTAACCGATTAACTGGTTAAGAAATTAGTTGGCGATGAATGCATTAATTTTGACGAATCAGTAGACTAATCGAATAATTTCACGTCCTTAGTTTTCAGACGGACACGTGCCCGTAAATCGAACGATGCTAATGGCGCGGTCACATTAAGGATGTGCTGGAAGCGAGAATTTGCTATAAGTCACGTCCTTTCGTTTACAGCTTCATGTCAAAATTCGCCCAGTACATGGGGCCCTGATTGTTCACTGAGTGACTGATGCCGCTCCGGGCAACTTCGCAGCAAATATTGTTCATGTCCAGTCGTCACCTGTCCATGTTTATTCCCTTCATGAACAATCATGCAGTGGAGCAGTGTGTCATCATCGGACGTCTCATTACACTTATGGTTAGTTATTATACTAAAAACTTGCTTCGATTCTGATTACTCTCATCGTCAAGGATGCCCGAGTGAACCATAGAGTTATTATATATTGTACGCTAGAGGCTCAGCTGGCGCAAGTGTGCCGTTGCAAATTGACAACCAGTCCAACCGGTCCCAAATTTACCTCCGTTAATGCATTTCTACGGGGAAAACACTGGATAAGTAACTGCCTGTGCACGTAGACGATCAAAATAAAGTGAAGGCTACGCAATTATAGTCCGATTTGCCATAAATAACCATTGCTTCATTCTCTCTACTCGTACATATGTGCGAAGAAGCTTGTTTTATACGTTCAAAACGTCACTGGCACGCTCGAAATCTTCGAAAAGAGGGAGAAGCCAAAAAACAGGTACCCGATAAAAGCTGCTTGGGATAGAAGATAATAAAAAGAGACACCTTTAATAGCCCATGTACTTTTTTCTTTCCGTTTTGAATCTTTTTAATTGCTCGTAAAGATGCACGACGGTGTAATTTTCGTATATGTGACAGGACTACCATATTAGCAATATATAAGCGTCACTGGAAGGAATGCTGGCCAACCTTGAACACACTCTACATTCCTGGCTATTCTTATTTTGGTTAGATTCGTCGCTCGTGTTTACGCACCTTCTGTGGAACACGGGTTTGGGCCTGAAATATAGCGAAGTTTAACATCGCTTACTAATGAATAAAAATACCGTAACTAGAGCCATTACACTTCTACGGTGATAAGAAAAGTACATATACTATTCGGTACGATTCAAATAACGAAACTAATCCATGTTATTTTCCGGCGAGGAAATGCACGCGTGTTTTCCCATGGGTAGAGTGGTTGCTGTCTGCTTCAATTTGCATCCTGGAAGTTGCATAGACACTGGCGCCAGTGGGACCTCTAGCGTACGTTATGATACCTCTATGGAGTGAACGAGTTCTCGTTATGTGTTAGACCAATAAATGGACCGCAGCGGACGGCGTACAAGCCCTCGAAGCGAATCCAGCCCCGCTGCCACGTGACTAGGCGCCCCAGCTGCGTAACTGCTCTCGCCCCCGAAGGTCCCGTCACCCTTGCACGGCTCTGGATTGGCCGAGATGGGTTGTAGCGTCCTGTGCGGTCCATCGTAAGCTCAAACGGGGTAGAACAAAAGCCTCTGAAAGAATAACTCGGCCCAGTGTAATCGGTTCACTTTATTTCTCTTTCTGAGAAAAGCACTGAGCGAGACGTGCACTAACCCAACACGCAGGACCTAACACAGGCGAGGGGCAACATTCAACTGAAAACTTTCTTTTCTTCTTCTTTCAATCTAATCGAAAGTAGATCGTTCGTGTCCGTCGTTATTTGGTGCACGTTCCTCGAACCGATGGACCAATAACTTAGAGTGCGCCTTCGGGTCACGAGAAGTCGCCCCGTGCGGTTCCCACAATCCCTTCTCTGTTTCTTATTTTCTTCTTTTGGCCACTCTGCGTTTGCATAGTATAGACGCGCAGCTGCAACGCATGAAACAAAATAAAATCACGTTTTGTTGAAAGTCGAAAGCCTGTGTTGTTTGTTTGTCTTCAATATCCATCTTTCGTTATCGTAAATTAAAAGCAATGTCTTCTATCTGAAAAGATAAAAAAAGCGAAGATACGAGGCAGGCGTATTTCGGCAGGCGGCACTAGTAATACAGATGCGCACGAATCAGCCTCTCAACTATGGGTGTCGCGAACCGGCCGAGGTTGGAGTTCGACCAGGTTCGACTTTTTCGAACTTTCAGAGGAAATTCGACGACCTTGTATTGAGGTTCGACTCGTGTGCGCATGCGCGACAGGCTGGCCATTTGACTTTGGATTGGATGGTGAAGGCTAAGGCATTAATTAAGGGCACCGCTGATTAGTTATTTCAGTTAATACGGTACAAAAAAAGAAAAAGTTATTAACTTCTTCAGTGATTCATAAAATAAAATAACCCTTTGCATAAAAATAAATTCTCCAAACCCAGACTTGCTTGTATCAAGGTTTGGCCACACTGTCCGCAAAGTCGAACCGGTCGAATCTGGTGAAAAGTTTCGACCGAAAGTTCGACCTAAAAATCCGGTTCGACAAAAGTTCGCGACCCCCGTACTCTCAACGAATCGCGCTGCTACAGTTCCTACTAGGGAGCCTTCATAAGCGCACATGAAGGCACTCTAGTTCCTACCCTTTGCATTCTTTGATATCCAAGCTCAGGAGCAAACATTTTCCACGGGTCTGCCCATTTCCACTCGTCCACTCAAGGGGTGCAGTGGACGCTTTGCTCGCCGCCGACCGTCGATCGTGTAGCACCTTATCATATCTTCTGCATCATACATAGCATAGCCTAAATGGTCATAGCCGTGGATCAGAGCAACTATAGACCATTTTATTGTGATTAGCGCCATTTTGAATACTGTAGCGCCATCTAGCGAGTGTCGGATTCCGCGGTCATGCTGAGTACTTAGAAACCTTGGCGAAAGTGATCTTCGGGGCGCCGCTTCCTCGTTGAGCGTGCTGGTTGGGGGCTCCAAAGTGCTGGGTATCTGACTCAGGGCGCGTCTTGCGTTCTTGTGTGCCGCGGATGGCCTTTTTCAACTCGTTGGGAGCATTTCTTGCCCCGCATTGTGGCATCCGCCAGTGCGGCGTTGCCGAGAAGAGCGGCACTGAACGCGCCTCCGATAGACATCGGAGGTGAGTAATCGAAAGTTTGTATAAGTTTACAGCTCCGCCGTTTTAGATGCAGAACACCGAGAATATTTTTGGCGTTTCGTGTCGGCCACAACAGCGAAATATAATGTGAACAAGGACGCGCGAAATAAACTCGCAGAGAGCGATCGAAGGCAGCTCCCTCGGGCTTGATGGTTAGAAAAGTTTTGAGGATCCCGTATCGACGAATAAGTCCTTTCCTTTGTCTAGAACTGAAAACAACAAACTCCAGAAAGGCCCACTGCCGCAGCGAGTCGATCAATAATTCAACGATTTGAAATCCTCAACGAAATGCCCCTCCCCTACCAAATGCCCCAGGAGACAAGTGCCCCAGGAGACAAGTAAATAAATAAACAAAAAGTGTCATTGTCGTTGACGAGGCTTCTGCCGAATCGATGCTCCAGACGGGTTCGGATGATGTTTGAAGGTAGGAAAAAGGACTTGGTAATTTCACGTATCATAAACGTGAGCTCCTCTTGACCAACATCAGTCCATTGTGCCGCAATGATTGGACGACAGCCTTCGCGTAAAGCATGGCGGGTGGGCAGTCAGTAAGCCTTTCATCTATCGCTTCAACCTCCTCGATCGATCCACCTGGAAGCCAAAGTGAGGGGGCGTCCGCACTAGAGCCACTAAATGAGCTACGCTTAAAGTATCGGCACTCTGTTCCCCGGTAGTGTTTTGGGCGCCGCCATCTTGGCGCTTGTGCAGAGCAGACGCACGCTGCCGATCGTCATGATTCAAAAGTGAGATTTCCTCAGCATTAGAACCGGTGTTAGGAAGCTCATGTATTATTGATTTTCTCTGTCCCGAACTGTTTAGACATTTGTGGAGGACGGAAAAGCGTTTCCTGTGATTTTCAATAAAGCTTCATATAATTGGCGATTATTATTTTTAGCCACAAGATGGGTAAGTGTCGTTGCTCTGAAGCCCAGCTTATTTAGTGGCACCCGTCCGCACCAGCCAGTCACGTGACGCTCCAGAGGCACGTGATTGGCGGACGGCTCGTAGCTTCGGTAGGGGAGAAGGGTACGCCAGCTTTGCGAATCGGATCATCGGACGGTGGAGGACGACAAGCTGTGTGCGACTGATCATTGGACGGGTTCGGCGGAGACACATAAAGCATTGCATGTCACCCACGGCAGAAGCCCCATTAAAGGCCTGTTCACACATGCAGCGGAGCGCTACAAGCATAGCGCTTACCTCGCGCTAAGCGCGTGCTGACGGGAGCGTTCACCAGCTTTGTATCCCACCGTCAAAACTGTTGCTCATGGCTGACGATAAGTAGCTGACGGCACGTGAGGAGCGCTACATCAGCGCTTCGCTGCATGTGAGAACCGGCCTTAAAAGATAAAATTTTTCTAAGTTGGAAAGAAATAAAAAATCAAGGAGTATATTTTCAAAAACTTAAGGCACTAATCAACAAGAGAAAAAAAAAAAACGGAGAATAGAGATTAAGAAATTCGATAGTGAATGTAGCGTAAATTCGTATATTCGAGGCTGCGGTTCGCGCGTTCTTTTTGTGTTTCGCCAGATTCAAAAATAATTTGCCTAAACAATTTTGTTAACGCGATTTTTTTTGTATATTTTTCTTTGGGGCTCTTTCGGCTGTGACACTTCCAGCCTGAAAATTAAAGCGGGAAATCTGCAATTCAAATTTTACCGGAACGCCTCAAGTGCGTACGCATGAAGACCGCTATATCTATTTTCGCTTTGCGTGCCTAAGGAACTTACTTAGGCGCAAAGAAGGCGCCTACATAAAACTAATCTAATTTTGCGTCGTGAAATACCACATTTCAAAAACGTCCTCGACGCAACCATGCGGGAGAACCGGCTTCCTTTTTGCGGCAGGACCATACTGTTGGGTGGGGCCTTTCATTTGAAACGAGGCTTCACAATGCGGGCATGTACGTGTTGCGCTTTAATTTTCTCTCGAATTATCGCGATCGCCCTAAACGCACAATTTTTAAACCCGATAATTGAGCCATAACGAAAGGAAGACAGCTTGCTGATAACGCGCTTGTCTGATGTCATAGTAGACTGTAGTTCGCGCAGACTTGGAACACATCTTGAAACGCCGGCTCTCATATGGAAGATTTCACGAGGATTAGACAAGCTACACTGTTCATTTCGCCCGTTTGCCCAAAACGTAGTTCTGTTTCACCTTCCGCATTATTTGAGTGCGCCCTCGTCCTTGCGGAATAGATTTGGTCTCATGTTGTTCCTCGTTGTATCGTCCCATCTCCGCCACGTCCCACACGTCATTTCAAATTCAAATTCAAATTCGTTTATTTTTGCCACAAACGGTACATTTGTGACAGGGGCGCTGGAAAAAAAGCTGCAGGTCTGCAGCTTGACGAGTCCCAGCGCCCCAGAACAAGGTAAGAGCGGCACCGGCACATACACACAAAAAAGAACGGATATGCGCACTACTGGCCCAAGACCGCAAACACCGCTCACAAGAGCGGTAGAGATAAAATTACGCCAGGCACCAACATTCCAACGATAAGAACATGAACAGATAAGAAACTCTGTGCGAAGTTTTTACATACAATAATTGTTTTAGTTCAAGAAGAAAATAATATATCTGAGTAACCGCTTTTTAAGCAGGAAGCGAGAGAACGTCTTGCCGAAGAAAACAGGAACATAAAGTGAAATGAAGAACTGTAATTTGAAGAAAATTTACATTTAGCCAGGACGACGGAAACCTGCAGTTAATTGCAAAAAGATTCCGTTAAAACACGAAGATGAAGTGAAACGGGCGTCTCTCGTTCGAGAGGAATCACAATATGAAAAAATAAAAGTGGCAATTAGGCATTTTGTGTCTACTGACCACATCTTGGAGATTCCCCGCATAAGTTCGTTTCGGGCCAGGTCCGAAATCTTTCCGGACTTTCCGATCGCCACAGAAGACCCCTAGCCAACTAAAAGCAGTATCGTTCTGGCTCTACTAGTTGCAATAGAGCCCTTACACGATTGCAAGCTGGGCAACTGACCGCCGCCATGTCTGTGCTCGTGCGGACAAGCACATGCGAGTTTAATCCTGCCAAATGTACGTGAACCTGCACGCTGTACGTGCTTGCACGTATGGGGCACCAGTCGGGCGCCATGCTTGCACACCTTGCGAATGTTCACAAACCCACAGCCCAGCACGTGCATTGTTCGTGGCTTCAGAAAGCGTGCAAAACGCGCCATATCGCACGAGCTCTGCAAATAACGCCTGCCAGACGCTTTTTTTTTTTTTTTTTTGTAGCCAGTTTGTATATTGTAAATGTTCGTTGTTTACTGCAAATGCAATAGTGCGCCTCGTTGCTCCGGGCTCACCCCCTTTCCCTCTCCTCTTCGTACTCTATTTAATGAGCTTGGCTCGACTAGAGTTTGTGTGATAGTAACATACGGAGACGTGACGGATAAAGGCCGCACTTTGGGTCGTCGCCGCCATAACTGCTGGGAAGCTTCCTTGTCGGAATTGATGAGCGCTTGGCCCAGACAGCGGTATCGACCGGGGCCGCCAACCCCGTCGGAGACACGTGCACTCACCGACGTGGTACGTGACCTGGACGTCCTTGTTGCGATTGTTCTCCCTGTACTTGTCCAGGGCATCGTTGGTGGGCGCGAACACCGTGATGTCGCTGCCTTCGCTGTACGCCACGAACAGCTTCGCCCGCTCCGCCAGCTGGTAGAACTGCGAGGGAGGGGGAAGCCTCGGTCAGGACAGAGCCCCTTCACACACTCGAGCACCGTTGCTTTTCTTTTAAGGCGTAAGCGACAACAGCCGCTGTCTTTTCAAGAGGACTGATGCGCTCCTGAAATGGGGCCCAAATCGCGCCTGTGGCAGCTGCAAAAATCCGCCTCTCGAACCGGGGACGCATATTGCGCAGTAAAGGCTCGTTCACACACTCGCAACGGAGAACGACCGAGAGAGACAAGACCAGTTTTTAAGCTCCTTGCGACGTCCTCTCGGGTTTCAAGGAACCCAGTTTTAAAAGTCGCAAGAGTGTGAACGGGCCTCATGTGTGAACGGCGCTTTAAGCGCCGGTCACACACTTGCAAATGAGTAGACCGGGGAGAGACAAGACCGTTTTTTAAGCCTCTTACGACGTCTTAGGACCAGCTCGGCAGCAGCGCACCCGGTCCAAAAACACTCGATAGTAGAGAGTTTTAGTAGATCGTTTCCATGACTCCGATAACGATATCCCGATATTCCGCCACCGCCTTCCTTGCGCATGCAAAGTATCGTTATCGGGGCTATCGGAGGTATCGGAACGATCTACTAAAACTCTCTAATACCGATACCTGCAATGCGGCGTGCAGATATCCTCAGTAAAAAGGATAGCCGGCGGTTTCAGAAGCGCGCACGTGCCCGCACATAGAATTCTGCCATCGTGTAACCACCAGCGAAAGAGCGTGTCTTTTGCACCATGTATGAGCAGTGACTGCGGTTCAGCAAAACACGTCAGTGTCGCCCGACCGGGGTCATATACTGTCGCCCGCATTAAAAATGAATAATGGCGTTTCAATTTGCTTTACTTCCTTTTCGCTGTGTCTTGACTTCCAAATGCGACACATACTTAACAACTTCTCTTTTACTTTTTATGGCAGTCGTGAACCTTCGCCCGCGAAGTTTCCGGGGAGCACGCGAGGCAAGACGAGATTCAGCGAGACTGGAGGGAGAAAGAGAGAGAATGTCGTGCAGTGAAGTGAAAGCAGCGGAGTGGATGACAAAGCGCTCTCCCCGTGCATTTCTGGGAGCCCATTCATCGAGCGCGACACAAAGCGCATGCGCAGCCCGGACAGCCTCGCAGTAACACACCTGCCCGAAGAGGGCGAGTCTGGCAACCTCGCATTGTCAGCTTCTTTCTCCGGGAAAGAGAGGAAAAGGGGGGTATTTAACCGGGGACGTCCTTTCGGCCTAAGCCCCGCTCTCGGTGGTTTCTATGGCGCCGCGCAGAGATTTTAAGCGCGGATCTAATGCGACGTCTTCTTTTCTTTCATTTTCCCGCCTGCACAAGTGTATAATGCTTCCCGGTCGATGTCAGGGGTCGGGCCTCGGTACGGGTCTGAGGTATCGGCGGGGGGCAGGCCCTTTTGATTGGGGGGACACGGGGAAAAGACGTGTTCGGAGAATTCCTGGGGAACCCCCCTCTCTCTCCGCTTTCCTTTCTGGTAGCCTCCACCCCTCCCGTGCTTTCTGCAAATACTTGGCTGTCTCTCCGCCCGAATGCGACCGCGAGAAATGTTCGCGCGAAGTCGATCCATTCTCGCGTAAATCGTCTCCACCCCGAGAACTTCCCCCACGTCGCTACATCCAATCGATAAAACGTCATATGCTCATCCTCGTTGTTTGCGCAATGAAGATTTTTGGCCAGAGTTATCAGTTTGCTCCGCCAACGGCAAACTCCCGGCTAGCTTGGTCGAAGAAGGAAAAGAGATTGTCGCTAGTTTCGTTGACAGAGCGCTCCGCCAGTCCTGGGAAGATAAGAATAATAGGAGTTTATTTTCCAACGAAGTGCAGGTTGGAGGGCGGCTTGGAAAAAAAGCTGTTAAAAATTTAAAAGTAAACATTTGACAGAGATCTGTCTGGTTGGGAGTAATTAATATTAAAAAATTCGAACACCAACCAAGCCCTTCTGTAGGGACCCAACGTTTCAAGGCCAATTCGGCCTCTTCTTCAGGGGCCAATTCGGCCCCTGAAGAAGAGGCCGAATTGGCCTTGAAACGTTGGGTCCCTACAGAAGGGCTTGGTTGGTGTTCGAATTTTTTAATATAAAAAAGCTGTTAGCACAGCTTGACTGGTCCCAAGCCCCCACAACATCAGCAGCGGCAGAACAGCGAAAAAGAGAGAGAAAAAGAAAGAAGATGAGAGAAAAAAAAGGAGAAAGAAAAAATCAACATTATTTTTACATGGAAGAATCATTTGCACGTGTATTAGAAACAAAGTCGAGCTCTATAAGAGGACACTGCCGCAGTGTTTTCGAACGCAAACACACGAAATACACCCACAAAAAAAAAAACATACATTGCGCAAAACCACTCTCTTATAAGGAAAACAACAAAACATTCAAAAGCATCTTTCGGTCGTGGTCGTTCCGGCTAGAGAGCATCATTTCCCGCAGACCGCCCACTGATAGGTTATCAAGTTCTATGTGATTTTTAGAAAGCTGATTCAGAATTGTTCAAAGTGTGTGAGCAATGCTTTGACGACCGTAATCTGTTCTAGAGAAAGGCACTTGTTAGGGTAACATTATACGTGTTTGATAACTGCATTCTCTTCTTTTTAGATTTGATAACTCTTCAAGACGTCGTATGTGCATATTTTGTTCACTTGGTATGGGCTTCGATCCCGGGATCGAAGCCCGTAACAGGCGGATTCTTCCAGCCGCACACCGGGGGCCTTGAGCCGGACCGTCGGCGAGAATGTCGGCGAGATTTTCTGACCTCCGCGATTGGACAGCGCCCCGCTTGACCTTGGCCTTGGCCAGTCGTGGCGGTCAGAGATCTCGCCGACATTCTCACCTAGAGGGCGCGAGTTGCGCACCGCTTCGGATGGAAGTCAATTCAATGTTCTCCATCTTGGAGACTCGCCCTGAATCATTCCATCTAAAGCCGCCCTCGCACTGCTAACACAGCATGCAAGAGACAGTGTGCAGACACTGTGGCTGTGTTCCACATCTTACCCAATGGATCCGAGTCCTGCCACGCGACAGCTCATTGAAAAGCGCTGGACGCGGGTAGGTTTTGGAACGCCGAGGTACAAAACCCTGACCCTGGAGTGAGATCGAGTACATTTTGGAACACGGCCTAAATGTGTCTTCCTCGTACGACTGTCCTGCCACGATGGTCAGGCAAAATATGTCCGCAGGCAGGTTCAAAACACGCACGAAGCTTCGAAGATGCTCAACGCGCAAGCGAATACTTCATGTCCGCAGCTAGTGAAGTATGAGCAGTATGACCGGAAGGACATTATCGAGAGGCATCGCTGCAGTGCAGCTTGAAACAAAACTCGGACTTGTTCACCGAAGATGAACAAGTTCGATGCACCGTTCTGTATACGCACGATGCATGCGTATGGCCATTCAAGGTCAGCCTCTATTTCTAACCAAAAAAGGGGCGACAGTGTTGCTTTTTTTTTTTTCTCGTTTTTTGACAGGTGCCATTACTTCGGACGTTCCATTAAACCGGCAAAGAAGACTACTACCTAGGAGAGAAGGCCTACTCCCCCCTTCAAACGCCATGGTCGCTTTGCAGCGCCTCACAGCAGGCCTACATTGGTATGGGCTCCAGCCTTTCAGCTGATCGTGGCTTTCCTAAGCCGATATAATAATAATAATAATAATAATAATAATAATAATAATAATAATAATAATAATAATAATTATTATTATTATTATTATTATTATTGTCGATATTATTATTGATATTATTATTTTTAGGCGTGACACTAGCACACGACGACGCCAAAAACCGACCCGTGCCTTGCGGCGACTGTCGTTGAGTTCCGGCGTGTTTGTCGCTAGCGGCGGATCACAGATCCACAAACGATGACGTCATCCACGGGCCTCGTCTTCTGGGCGGTACTGGTAAAAACGGCTACTGTCGTGATCGGCGTCATCATCGCGGAAACGGGCTGCACCGCTGCACCATTTTACATTTACTCTCTAAGTATATATATATATATATATATATATATATATATATATATATATATATATATATATATATATATATATATATATATATATATATATATATTCGATACTGGGAAAAAATGCTGAAACAAGCGCTGTCGGTGCGTATATGAAGCCACAGGCCTTGAAAGGTGAAGGTTTTCAGTGTTCAAAACGTATACAGTCTTCGGGGAAAAAAAAAGAACCTAGATGATGATAAAGTTTCGTCGATCGCATCATCTTCTCCGGAGTCGATGATACGGATGTGCGCCGGAGGCGGACTCGAAAGCGTCAGAAAAATGGGGGCAGGGCGCGACGTCTCCTAACGAGCGAAGGTGTATGGAAAGGGGTGTGGCGATAGAGACGAAATACCGAGACGGCAGAAAGTAGAGATCGGTCGCGCTCTGTTGCTGGAGAACGTTGCTGCATGGTAACGATCGGGACTCGACACGTCGCTACGGTCGGCATTGTCGGTATTTCGCTCTTGAGCAAGAGCTCACTCTTTGGCGGGATATCTTTCGTCTTCATCGAGGAAAGCAAGAGTAACGTCGGAGTATCTTCACACTTGCCACCACCCCAAAAGCCGCCATCACACTGCAAAAGACACGGTCGTTCGCTGTAGACAGGGTGACAGAATGACCTCGTTTGTTTTCTTACGTATGGATATGCTTCGAACGTATCCGCTCACAGTTTGTGTATGACCAATGGACCGCCGCACAAGGCCCAACGTCTGCGCCCTCACTTTTCTAGAACGTTGGAGCAGCGCGACAGAGGGCGCCATCGAAACATCCCGCCGCCAGTACGACGCTTAAGTGAAATCAACAATCTCGCCCGACTGCATGGTCGAAAACAGGATTCAAAAAGAGAAATATGTAAATTCTCCTCTGAGTATTTTGGTGTTTCAAAACACGTTCCTGACACGCACGCACGCACGCACGCACGCACGCACGCACGCAAATAAAGAAGAGAGAAAGCGCCCGTTCAGAATTTGTTTCCTGAACCTTCTCGCAGTCGTAAAACCCCAATTAATTACGAACAAAAAAGGAAAAAAGAAAAGAAAGTCAAATTGTTTTGGGTGCGTTCTCCTAAAGTAACGTGTCGCATTGCCCGATTCGATGCGTACACAAAAGTGAGAAAGAAGGAAGGATAAAGAGCGTGGACACTCGAGACAACCCTTCTAGAACGAAGGAGCGGCGTCTTGGGAGTTTCGTCGGCGGCGCGGTCACCAGATGACCGCTTCCCCGCCACAATGGCCGCCGTCGCGTGCAAGGGGGGAAACCGAGAGCGCGA
Organism: Ixodes scapularis; assembly: GCF_016920785.2. NCBI lineage: Eukaryota > Metazoa > Arthropoda > Arachnida > Ixodida > Ixodidae > Ixodes > Ixodes scapularis. Next base: position 1,165,619 of record NW_024609835.1, read on the forward strand.
GGCCGTATTGTCGCCTCCTTCTGCCGAGTCATGCGCCCACGACGACGACGGCGGCGGGGTCCTTAACCCCGTCCGATTATATAAAAGCCCGCATAATGAAACGCTTCCGGCGGGCGTCGCTGTAACGTCGCCCCGGCTGGACGACCGGCCACGACGGCTCTGCTCACGTACGCCTCCAAGCAGAACTGAGTGCGCCGCACGGTCCGCCGTTCCTCTGTCTGTGGGTACCCGTCCGCCGCCGCATTTTCCCAGAGACAGACGAGTGACAGTAAAAAAGGGGGGGAAAAACGGGACACGGACAACGCCTCCCATTGTCGCCTCACGGGCTACAGTTTAGAAACGACAAAGTGTCCCGTTTTTGGACGGCGTTTAGACAGAAAGACCGCTCGTTTACGTCGATCACCGCACACTCTATAAAAAAAGTCCGCGTATTTATTTTTGCGGAGGACTCTCGATCGGAGGCCCAATCAAAGTGATGGGGCCTCCGATCACTTTGATTGGCATGCCACAATTCTGATTGGCATGCCACAAACGCAACTGAGGATGACATGTTCACTGTCCCAGTACATAGTATATTCGGAGATCGTCATGTTCAGTGTCCCAGTACATAGTGTATTTTGAGGACGTCATGTTCGGTGTTTCAGTACATATATTCTGGAACTGAGGACGTCATGTTCAGTGTCTCAGTATCAGGGTGTTTGATTTCAATACGAACAGATTTGTTACAAAAAGATCCGCGAAAGGAACACTAATGCGGTTTGTGGAGGTGAGGTTTACGGCCACGGAGACATACTATAGGGTGATAATCCTCACAAATCTCTCAAATAACTTTTTTTTTTTATTAGTGAAAATAATTATGGTGGTTCGATTTAGAAACTTTCGGAGCATAATCGAAAACCACTAAATCAGTCAATTTTAGAACGACTCGAAGCACGTGGCCCGTGGGAAAGTTACCACTCGTGGAACAGGCACAAAGCTAGCGCGGATGATAATCTAATCATCCGCGTTTTCACAACGCTAGCTTTGCGCCTGTTGCACCAGGTGTAACTTTCCCACGTGCTTCGAGTCGTTCTAAAATTGACTGATTTAGTGGTTTTCGATTATGCTCCGAAAGTTTCTAATTTGAACCATATGTTTATTTTCACTAATTAAAAAAGTCATTTAAGACATTTTAGGTAATTATCTGGCTTCTCGTGAGGATTATCCCCCTATAGTATGTCGCCCTGGCCGTATAACTCACCTCCACAAACCGAATCAGTGTTCCTTTCACAGATTGTTTTATAATAATTATGTTTGAATTAAAATCCAACACCCTGTATATGCTGTGACACTGAAGACGCCATTTCCGGTGTCTCAGCGCAAACCATGTTGTTGCATATTAAAAAAAAAAAAAAAATCTGGGTCTGGATTGTAATTTCTTTTAAACTTTTCAGTGCTTGGTTTTCGGCGTGATGCACAGAACAGTTAATCAAAGACGCAAGACAATAGAAATTGAATTCTACTAGTCTCGTGACAGTCGTACCGTGCGTTCACAGAAGCTCCTGCGTGTATACTGCCCCACGATGCCCTCGCTTTCATCCGTTCAATTAATGAGAAGGGTGAGTGGTGTCTTGTGCTCCAGTAGGAATGCCGCTTCAGTGGCAAACAGGCGTTCGCACTTTCTTGCGAAGGTCACTGCGTGGCCATTGGAGCATGACACCGATATCTCTTCTCATTAATTGAACTCATTAAATAGTGCCAATGCCTATCGTTTCAAGGGCGTCACAGTAGCTTCACGGAGTGTGTTGAACCAAACCGAACAAGAATGTTTGATGGAAGGACGCGATGATTCTCTCTCAAGCGGAATACAGAAGCAAGAGGCGAGGGGCAACCACCATGGGAGGGGCGTCCATCTTAAACCGAACCAAGGAAGAAGATGGCACACCGGCGGGGCGTGCAGCGCCGATCGCCCGTCCGCCGAGGGCGTGAAACACGATTTCTGCGCGTGGCCTCACACTCCGTGCAAAAACGATCGGTTCGAGCGCGAATCGAATTGCCAACGCCGAGGCGCCCGGCCGTGCCCGGGCGCCTACACCAACTCTCATCTCTTTCAAAATTTCGTTTCAACAGAAAAAAAAAAAAAATTTTTTTTTTTTTTTTTTTAAAAAGCCGCCGTTTCGGAGGTTTGGAATTTTTTTTTTTTTTTTTCTCGTTGAGCAGCTGAACGCGCGGTGAAATTTACGCAAATTTTGATGCTTCGTGTAGTTTTTTGCATCGCAGTTTAATAGCGTACATTTTCCGGCGTGAACACGGACTCCTATTCTATTCTCTCTACTCATGTTTCTGGTGTCAGGCCACAGCGACGGCGCTGGCTGTCGAAGACGTCGCTGCGCATTCGCATCAGCGAATCTCACAAGAGCTGTACGCATCGATCATAGGGGAAAACTGGCTTTGCGCAGTTCAAATCACGATCCGGCGTACTAAGTCGGCGTAAATGTACCTAACCTCAAACAGATATTTGTCGGGGGTATAGTCCTTGGCCGTGCATGCGTGGTAAGCACGCAAATCTAGGTAGAAAACAAATAACTCTAATATTCAAGCAGCCTTTCCCAAACGCGACCGGAAGTGCAACGAGATACAAAATAATAAATGTTTATTTGGGAGAGAACTCGCCAAGCTGAATTTTCAGCTTTTTCTTCTTTTTTTTTTAACGCTCCCCATTGTTTTGATGGGAAATAAAGATATTATTATTATTATTATTATTATTATTATTATTATTATTATTATTATTATTATTATTATTATTACTATTATTATTATCGTTTGAGCCTATATCTCTGGCACTAACAGCAGCTTTATCGTGATCGGCGTTTCTTCGTTTTCTTTGTGTTTTCATTCGTCTAATTAATTCATCGTGACGACAGCGCCTTCATTTTGCGAATAAACTATGTGTATTTCAACCGTGGCATAGTCCTCAGTAGTACTTATCGCCATATCAAAAATCTAAATGACCATAAACACGGAATGATCGATCAGACTTTTTGGTGTTCATTTTTGTCCTACAAATCCCCCCCCCCCCTCCCCCCCCAAAAAAAGACAAAAAAACAACAACAAAGAGTAATAAATATTTAAAAAAAAAATAACGTATCGAGTTATAACCATCTAAATATAGAAATAAAAAACAAGATTACGCGCTTTTCACGCCGGCGCGTGTTACGTGATAAGAAATTGAAAAACAAAAGAGGGAAAAAAAAGAGAAAAAGAGAGCGGCTTGGGTTTGATGACGCACGCAGGGGCCACGCAGTTCTTGGCTGAGAGACGGAGAAATCAATATTTCGTCGCCGAGTGTCTCGTTTTCGCGTCTCACTCCGCAAGCCAGGAGGGCTCGCAGGCAGGGTGCGCACGCCATACACGCTTTGCACACGCCCCAGATTACAGGCGCCATCGCTCACCTCCTCTCCTCTTACCGAGATACACGGGCTTCGACGAGGCTCCGCAAAGTCCAATGCTCGGGAGAAGCACACAGTCGGAACGAAAATGCCAATGGAAGCTGTCCTCCTGTGCTAATCACGGGGCGAATGGATCGAAACGAGGGGAAACAAACTGAAGGGCGGCAATGGCGGCGCCCATGCGCAGCTGCTGCAAAGCGTCTATGCGGAGAACACGTCGTCTGCTTCGTGCGCAGGAGTTGCGGTGACGTCAGATTGAGGCGGAGCTCTTATTGGCTGATTGAAAAAAAATAGTGGGTAGACCCGAGGCATCCAACCATTGTAGTCTACCCACTATTTCTTTCAATCAAAACCAATCAGAGTTCGGCTTCGTTCTGACGTCACCGCAAGAAGCAGACGACTTGCTCTGCGCATGCGCTCCCTCGTTGCCTTCGCACGTTTTTCCACAAAAGCTTCGTGTACTACCCATGAAGCATTTTTTTTATTTTTTTCAAAAAGAAAATGATTAGCGTATGTCTCGTTCCATTCAGCCACCGTAACCTCATTGCCGTGACGTAAGAAAACAAAAGGGAAGGAGGAATGTTATATACAACGCCCGATGAGCAGGAAACAAAAGGCCGCACATGTTTTTTGTGGCACGTGTTTTTTTTTTTTTTTTTTATATATAATTTTTCCGCTCTGGCGCAAACCTTAGAACAAATATGCCGCTTTTTTTTTTTTTTTAAGAGTTGATAGTACTACGGGCGCACCGTATACCTACTTGCAACTTGTTTTAAATTATGCGATATTTTGCGTAGATATGGCGTAACCACCACCCGGTTTTTGTCAACAGGGTTTTTGCATAGTTTTTTCAGACCTTTTTACGTTCTTTAGCAGCGTTCCAAATACTTCCATTAAGGCCTGATTCGGGAACCCTGATGATTTTAGTCTATCGATTTGGCCTAAGAAACTCCGATGAATGACATGGAAACGTGAATTTTGTTAGGGCTGAAAAAGTTAAGCGAGAGATAACGATGCCTCTCTTCACTACCTTGGAGTGCGAGGATGTGTAGTGAAGGACACCTTTTTTGGAACGTGGTGAGAATGACCAGCACAAGTGATCGGCGTGCAATGAGAGGGAAAGGTCTAAGAATTGCAATACCTTTTCCTTAAGGCGCGTTCACACTCTTGCAACCGAGTACGACCGAGAAAGACTTCTTGAGACCGGATGCGCTGAGCGGAGCTGGTCCTAAGAGATCGCAAGAGGCTTAAAAACCGGTTTGGTCTCTCTCGGTCGTACTCGGTTGCAAGAGTGTGAACGCGCCTTTAGGCTTCTGAAAAGTAAAAGTAAAGGGCTGTTTATACTCCGACGTTGAGCGCAGTGAACGCAGCGTACCGCTGAACGCGCACCTTTAATTGGCTGGCGACCAGGAACTCGGTATCTGCGACCAATCAGCGGGGAATTGTAGTAGACCGTTTCCGCAGCCCGCTAAGCACCCGGATAGCGCTCCGTAATCCGCCACGAAACCTTGAACTATGCAGAGAAGGCTGGCGGCGCGCATGCGCAGCTGCGGCGTTTCTTCGTGGATACCGTAGCGGAGGAAAAATGGTCTATTACAATTCCCTAGTATCTGTGCGCGCTGCGCTACGCCACGCCCGTCGACGTTACGTTGGAGTACAAACGTATTTTAAGCCCAACACCGGACGTACGAAAAATGTCCATAATCGTATTAACTACATGCGAGCGCGTGCAAGCGCGCGCTCGCATGCAGCGCACTAAAGGCGCGATCATAAAGCGCTTTCGGATCACTTCCAATCCTCCACCGAAAGAATTCCACGCGAGAGTTTTCCTTCGTTTTGTCTTATGACCCGAACACGCTCCCCTGGAGCCACGCTTCTCCGCGAGGCTCCTCTGTGTGGGAAGCTTCCCGTCTCTTTTCCGAAGGCCGTGGCCCGAGCCATTCGACGGGCACCGACGCTGCACGTTCGCAGCACACGGCCAGGCACAAATGGCCGGGCCCCCGGCGTCGGAAACGGAGGCGCCCCCGTCCATACTCGTGATCGCACCGACCACGCTTTCTTCGCCGTCGTAGAAGAGCACTCATGTAACGTAAAGCCGTAGAGACACTGTCTGCATACTTTTTTTTTTTTTTTTTTTTTTTGTACGAAGAGGTATACGAAGCCGGCTTTACAGCGCCGGCTTCGTATACATACCTCTGGGGGTGCGAAAGCAGCGGCAGCAGGACCGCGGGACAAGTGTCCCAGACGCGATCCGTTGATTCCCGCCGGATTCTCGCGCGGGCTCGGCAGAGGGGGAACCTTTAAGCTGGCCGCCACCCATCCAGTGGGCGACGAGAGGCCAAAGAATCGCGGCTAATGCGCGCGTCGAGGCAACGTATACCTCAGTTGCGGAACCGGCGTCGCCGTTCAAAGATTCATTAGGGCCAAAAGGGCGCGCGTTTTTCCGCGCCATACAGCCGCCTGGCCGAACACGACCGCCCTTCACACGGGGACCATTAGGACGACCGGCTGCCGCCGTGGCTTTATACGCGATTCGCTCGCTACACATACCCGCTTTCTCACAGCCTGAAAGCGAGAGGGTACAGGGGAAACAAATGCGACGCCTTTACCTCCTTCATATCGCTATTCATCGTCCGTTTCTCGTTTACTTCTTCACCGAATCTGGCGTAGCGAATCGGTCTTTGCGCCACTGAACGAAAATCGTCGCATTTATTTGGTACCTCTTTCGACTGGGCGCGACTGAAGAGCGTGGGATCAACGAGAGATGCCTCTAGAATGACAACAGGCGGTGCACAAGAGGCTGCGCGTACCAATAAACGCGTTAGAACAGACTCACTTTTGTACCGTTTTCGTTATTTTTAAAATTATTATTGGGCCTACTTAAAAAGGCCGACTTCGTGGCTGCCGCCAACGGGACGTTAATGAACGTGTTGGTATAAACCTCCGGTACTGCGTCTCTGGATCAAAAAAGTAGTGTCTGTCGCTGATTAAGCCCCGACGTCTAAAGCCGGATTATCGTTGCTCATAGATGATACAGAAGACGCTGCAGACATGACAGAACTATCTCCGCAAACGTCTTAGGCATATTTGAAGCGTTTGCTGGATGCGTGTGTTCGCTTCCAGCATGCGTGGACAGAGTTTTCTGGTATGACCAATATGCGACGGGACCGCAAGAAAGAAACAGCTGCCACTGTGTGCAGGCTGTCTCTCGCAGGATGCAGTGGCATTGCGACCGCGGCTTTGGACTCATCTTGTTTTTCTTCTACCCCCGGGACTTCCGAGCCACGAGGCCTTACTGCAGGCGTCTATTTCGTGCCTGAAAGCCGCCCCCGGAATGCTTCGGTGTCGTGTGGGGAAGCCGCTCCAGCAACCCTGTGTGCGCTTCGTGCGGAAGAAGTCAGGAACAGATGGGCTAAAATTTTCGAAATAACACCGCAAAACACACACACACACACAAAAAAAGTGATGTGTGGAACTTTTGTCCCGACTGCTCGCTGACTAAAATGCGACATTACCACTCGTACGAGAAGGCAGCCATTCATATTTGCGCGGATATTTTCTTTTTCACGTGAAACCTTCTTCGGCTAAAGTGTTCGGCATTTCGTGAAGCCCGTGAATGAAGCCCGGATAAAAGCGTGGCCACGAGGCTCGACACTCATTGGTTGACCGGGGGGGGGGGGGGGGGGGGGGGGGGGACAAGAGGAGGAGGTGCTCGACGCTGACTAGCTAACGGGGAAGTCATGTGACCAGAGGTGGACTGAGGAGGAGAGGTAGGCAAGAATGCGAAGTGGGAGAGGAAGAGTGGATTAGAAGGTTTTGGAAGATCCTTTATAATTAATTAATTAATAATAATTGGTTTATCTTTCATAATTAATTACGTATTTTTAATTAATTATGAATTTAGCTAATCACCATTTTCATTACACGTGAAATTATGCGATGAAGAGCGCCCTAAAAGTAGGCGTCTGGCTGAACAGGCTAGACGTGCTGCTAAACAATGATATAAACCTTTGGGATACCAGAAGGCTTCACTTATACAACGCAATTACTAGCAGTTTGCAATACGTTTTTTTTTTGTTTTTTTTTTGTCAAACATTTTTTTTTTTTTTTTTTACGTTACGTTTAAAAATTAGAGGTTAGTTGTTTTTCGTATCAGAGAAACAACAACGGAGAAGTTACTATTTTTTACAGATTTCGTACATCCCCCTTACCCCTTGTCGCGTACACACACAGAATTACGAACATTCTGATACACACATCAAACACCTCGAAACTGTCGGCGACGGGTTAACAATGTGGCAGGTGTCGAACCGCCAGCGAGAGCGTTCTGCATTTGTTAGCAGATCGTTGACCGCGCAGCCAAAGTCAGCCGGTAGGCAGCGAGCGCGTGCTGGGAGCGGAGCCTTCACTGCATCCTTATCCTGACACCGACGATAAGACTCGCTAACGATTTCCTTTTTCTTTTCTACCGAGAGACGTTTTGCATATCCGTAGCGTCCGAAATTCCTTCGCCCCAGTGCTGTTCCGCGGTGTTCGCCAAAAGGCCGGAAGTGTGCCTGACACGCGCCGTTCCCCCCCTCGCTGACAGAACTCTCGGCACCTTCACGATTCCACCGCCGTGGAAATGGTGTCGCGTATATTACGTGCTACACGATGCTGTCGGGGGGGGCGATGCCATCTCCTCAACCCGCCGCCATTAGCCGACACTTATGCGGGGCGCCTTATCGCGGGAGAGACGGAGCCCCCGCGAATACGGAATGACTACGGATACATGGGCGGCCAAACATGCCGCGCCAAACCGCGGGCTGCTTGCATGACTCGTATACGCGATGCGGAAGTACGCACCGCATGAGAACCCGAGCATCGTAACTCTGGTACCACCAAGAACACGAACGGAAAGGCACAATCCAATTGGAAGATTAAAAAAAAAAACATATATCCAAACAAAGCGAGGAAAGGCTTTGACACTGATTAGTGACCAAAATAAGGGCTAAGACGGGGACACACTGCATCCTACAAAAGGCAGGCTGCAGACAATGAGCGAGGCGTGCTTGTTCCCTGCATGGCGGTTCTGTCGCAATGCGAATGCAAAAACTGTCTACACGCATGTTCCAAACATGTAAATATGTATGAAGCTGACATGTTTCAAATATGCTTGAGACGAGATACTTCTGCTACCATGTCTGCATGTATGAGCGCTGCGGCTTGACAAATATCTCCGAATTTTCACCACTCTTAGAATCGCCAAGTACTTCGTTAACGCAATAATAAATCTCGCAACATCCCCCCAAATCTATTTTTTGTACGTAGTGCGTGCTTTAATGAATGACGTTAGAAACTTTGCTTTTGTTTTTACTCCAAGTTCAGCGTCCAACTAACCGGCCATAAAAGAACATGCTCGTCAACGGGAGGATGCCGGGAATAATGGAAGCAAAGCTGACTTGTTTTCGTCAACGAATATTGTTTTTTTTATTTCCGTTTCTGGTCGGACCCTATATGACCCAAAACAAGCAACGCGGCAGTCGCAAACGACACGTCAATCATTTGACAAACGCGCAAAACACGACTCACGGTGGACCGCCTATTTGCTGTATCTGTATCCTTCCGTATGGACGTACAACCTCCCACAATATGAAAAGAAACATTCGCCGGTGCAGTTTATGCGGCGATGCTAAGCGCGTTTCTCCCAGACGCACTTCATCTTGAGAGACAATGCTTCAATTGGGTTTTCACCCCAAGCAATGTAGGTGTGGCCCAAATGAATTCAGAACAGCCACCTAAAACAGCCTCATCAAGTGGGTCTTTCATACTGGTGGAATACCGTACATTCGTTATATCAGTATCTCGCTCGTATCTGTATCTTCGCTGTATCAGTGTTCGTTATAAAGAGTCTGTGCGGACGAGCGAAGGTGGTCACGTTCCACGAGCACGACACGGGGAAACATTCGACGCGGAGAATTTGCATAAAACAAACATTGCGTGCCTCTCCTGCTCTCCAGCTAATGTCCCGGAGCATCGTCGGCGGGATCAAGGATGCGAGATAAAGACGAGAATATGAATGAAACCGACACGCGCGACCTCGAGAGTTCAGCGCGGCGGTCGCATTCAAAGGGTGGATGTTGTTACGTTGTTCTCTGCGAGTCTCGATGCGCGTCACTTCCGGTCAGGGTTAAGCTCAGCTCTTTCCGCCCTGTTTACGTCGGTTTGTTTAAAACAAATTTTAAAAAAAATTTTGACGTGTGGCGAATCAAGCAATTCCTGTCATTTGTAAACATGTAAAATGTTTCGTAAATTTTGAATGGTCGGATAAGAAACGATTTTCTTTTTGGTGCTTTAAGGAAAGCTAAGAACTTGGCGGGAGGGGGGGGGGGGGGGGATTATAGGACGGATGTTTCTCAATGCGTACATTCATTGTACTAATGTACTAACATAACCTAGAGTGCTTCAATTATTAAAAAAAAAACGCTAACAAAGCAGAATTACTTTATCTCGGCGTGACAGTCAAAACAACACTGCATGTGTCACTGAGGACCGCCTTGCTCCCAGTCGGTATTATTGGGTATAAAGAAACGGTTACAATCGCGTCGCTAAAAGTGTCTTTTTTTTTCTTCCCATCTAAATTCTTGCGCACATACGCGAGGTTTTGCAGGCGTTCACCTGTGAGTCTGTTGCGCATTTTAATACTTCCAATTAAGACCGGTTTCGTTGCCAACTGATACAAAAAAAAATTACATAAAAAGTTTCAAGATCTTTTTTTTGGCTAAAATGGGTGGTTAGACAGATAAAAAAAGGAAAAATACCTTTTCTGTCTAGAATGCCTTCAATTCTTGCTTTCTTTTTTTTGTAGGAAGGGGGGGGGGGGGGGGAATTTAACTCTCTAGTTATTCGCAGTCGAAGTGCTCTGAATAATTTACGCCGAAATTCTTTGGCGCATCTTTGGATCGATTCGCAAGAATGATAGCTCGCGCTTACATGCGCGCTAAAAGCTAAAATACTAGAAGAAGGAAAAACAATTTTAAGAACTCACTGAGGTTCTACCAGTGCCTCTTTGAACATGACGCTTTAGTGTGGAGTGTAATGCACAGATTAGGAAGGAGGGGGGGGGGGGGGGACGTTTTCCTTTTTCAAGTATACATATAGCTTCAGAGTTCGAATGTCGAGTTTTATTCTTGCACATTTTGACCTTGCGGCTATGAGCTAAAAAATCACAAAAAAAAAAGAAAAACTAGATATACAAAGTTTGTTTATTTGACAAATCTAACACGACACTAATTTAACACGTTTTCTGTTTCTCGTGGGTTTTCCTTTTTTATTATTATTGGGGAGTTTTAGATTAACGTACGCAATTTTAGCGCACGCTAGCGCTAAATTTAGCGCTTGTATTAGCGCACGCGACGCGAGAATGTTTTAGAATAGCGTTTCTCCGTCGCGACGCAAAAGCCCAAGCGGCTCGCGCTTGCGACGCCACCAAGATACAGTCACAATTTTGATTTCACACACGAAATGCTGTAACTTTAGAAAAAAATAAGTTTTTTTGTTCCAGAGTAGCATTTTAGATTTGTTTAAACATGGGAATGCGACGCGAGCGGTTGACCGGTCGTGTCCGCTTGCGTCGCCTCGGCAAGAGAGGTCTCGTGTACTGACTGACCTTCGCACATCGCACCTTCGCCGAGAAATGTTCGTGCGTCACAAGCATCAAGTTGCCGGTGATCGTTGCCAAACCGAGAACAATGTCGTCCCGTATGGAAAATCGCATTCGCGAGGATACCGCCGACGTCGCACTTACGACCCCGCCAAAGCAGCCGCCGACATAATCCCCTGGAAGCCGCCATTTTTTTTTTCAACTCTGCTTGTCTTGGCTTTAGCCAACTTCTCATCACGAATCCTCCTTGAAGAAGCGCAAAGACTCTCTGCGTTCGCACGCTATTTCCGAGAAATAGCGCACGCTAAAATTGCGCACGCAAAGCGCAAAACCTGGTTTGCGTTCGGAGCATGCGCAGTGTCGACGACGCTATTCTTTTTTTAGCGTGCGCTATTCTAAAACTCCCTATTATGTGTCAGTAAAAGATGGTTCTTTGGTTGTTAGCCTTTGCCGAAACCCGACTGGCCCCGGAGGTCACTCGCAGAAACGTAACGACCGCTGCCACTAAAGGAAAAACACGCACGAAAGACAGGCGGACGACAGAAAGTGAGCCCTCGCCCGTCAAACAAAACAAGATCCAAGCGGCAGAGGGAACCGCAAAACTCGCCTCCCCCCGAACTCCGAAGGCTCGGCCATCCTTACACAGTATTAGTAAACCACACAACCAAAAGGAAAATAATGCCGAATATTTTGTAATACATGCGTGCTGGATGTTTTAGCTCAGGGAGGAAAATAAGGTTCAATCATAATTCAGATATGCAGAAAAGGAAAAGTGCATGTGTGGATATATGCAAGGAGGTGGTGTACGTTTCCATTAAACATTTAATGCGCAAAAACTACGTCTGAAACCGGGACAGAATACCAAGCTCCAGCTCTGTTGTTCGGAGATCTGATTGGGATATTACGACCTTTTTCATCGTGCGTAAAGAAACAAGCAAGAAACGGAAAGAGCACGAGCGAGAACATGTCCTTCATTTTTCCTCGTCTGGGCTGTCATCTTTCCTTATGAGATAGCTAGATGACTTTTACCAGCACAGCGGTTAGAAACGTATTCAACCTGTTTACTCCCCGGTATTGGACGCGTGTGTTTCTTTCGTTGAACAGGTAAAGGAAATGTATGTGCAACGTGCCTCGCCCTCTACGGGGGCGAGTCTAACTTGCCACGATGCTGTCTTTACGTAGTGAAATTATACCCAACTATTTTTTTTATGGCTTCCAAGATTTCTCAAAAAATTGAAACAAAAATATTCAACGGCCCAAAAAAGATTGTCCCGGTCAAATAAACAATATATAGAGAAGATTACAAAAATAAACGCAACATCTTTCTCGTCGCTGCTGAAAGTTTCGGTCAAGTGGCCGACTAGTGTTCTGATTAGAGACAATTGTTCCTTCACGACAGAGGCTGGCAAGAAGCGAAACTCCAGTTGACGCTGCTTTCCAGAGTTTCTTCTTCGAGTTTCCAATCCGACCGATACGTCGTTCAATGACATATGACCGTTATTGGACACGTGACTCAAAGGCAACGTCACATGAGCGCTGTGTGGATCCTCTCAGCTGACATCAAGACACACGATTTGCTTTGAAAAAGGCACGCAGTACTCCGCGGGGGCCGAATTTTGGAGCAGTTCCAAGCGTTTCCTCTTAGGTCCAGGGTTAAGGGAATCATCCTGGCTCCGGCGAAGAAGCGATGGTGCGGCGAAGCTGTTAGGCCGTCCCTCACTTCCTTTACGCCATTACAGACCGCGGCGCACTTTGTTAACTCTATGTAGAGATGCACCGAGAACTCGAAACTTCCTCGGTGTGTCGTGTCGGACGATCTGCTTCAAGGCTGCGTAACAAAGGTTAGAGACACGAAACGCCGCCAGACACATTGCCCGTCGTAACGCCTAACGGAACAAAAAATATTCATTGGCCGCATTCTGTGGAGCCCCCATTACTAATTAAAAAAAGAAACATCAAGTTCCCGCTCGCGTGAAGGGTGCAATAGTACCTCCAAATATGAGCTCAGAGTCGAGACGGCATAATTCCGGTTCTGGCGCTAGAGGGCACCTATGGGGGTCCTCAGTCTAATTGCCCACGGTGATTGGTAGCCTCTGGTCTCGTGACCGCACTATCAGCTGGACCGTCAAGAGCCTCCGGTAAGCAGCTAACGGTCCTCAAATGAGCTTACCCATTGTAGTATAGACCAGAGCCTTTCACTAGACTACCCCAGCATCTTTAACTGTCGAAAGCCGCAGTCGCACTATCATAAACAAGACACGTTGTTCAATAGAGACAAGACGAAAGAATTAGCTGTGTGCACGCCTCACGCATGTTCCAAGCATCTTTGCTGCATTGACATACATGTATACCCTTTGAAGATGTCTGCAGAGAGGTTTTCTGTGACCAATGTGATTGTCACATAAGGAATGCGTCTGCAGATCGTGTTTTGTACCACGTATTAGCAGTGTTATAAAGACAAATGGATGACATCTGATGTCATCGAGCGCCACCGGTTGTCGGATACCGAGCATACTGAGTTATCTGAAGAGACAGCTGTACCTCGGTAAATCTCCGATAAATCCGTTCATATCACGATCGCATGGTGCCAAATGCGCACCCGGGGTTGGCCGCAGCGTGGAAGACTCGAGACGCGGGCGGTTGGTTGCGGGGGCTCCGTGGCCGGGAGCTGTGCCGGAAGCAGGCAGTCGTGGCCCTGGGCGCCCATCAGCGGCGTCAATTGGCCAACGGCCGCTTCCAAAGACATCCTCCGGCTCCGCTTGATTCGTCGAAACAGGGGGCCCCCCTCGCGGAGCGCCGGGCCTGCCCAAGAGCCCTTTCTCCAGCGCCTGCTCGCACGGACCGCGACGCCTTCGTTCACTTCCCAGATATCGGACGCGGTTGTTCACACTTCGTCCGTTTTATCGACTATATTTAGTAGAAGTATCGACTCGTTCACTCGAGATCACAGCTCATGTCACGAATACATCAAGCCTCGCTCGCGCCGCTAATGGGCTACACTCTAAGAAAGAGCGGGTGTATAGGGGTACACCCTTTGTCCCATATGTAACTCCCCAAAACAACAATTCGACGTTCAGTCCACAGACGTGGAACCGACGATGCCAACTTTCAAGAGCGGCTTGATACTCGACCTATTATTAAAATAGCATGTACGCATTAAAGGCTACAGTAAGACCATGAAGGTTTTTTTTGGCCCTGCTGGAAAACCTGTCTTTTTTTCCAGTCCTTGGTACGCTCATTAGCTATATAATCCTTTATATTCAACAGCTATCAAGCCGCTCGTAACAGTTGGTATCGCCAGCTCGACATCAGTGGACTGAACGCCCAAATGTAGTTTTGGAGAGTTACCTATGGGACAAGGGGTGTACCCCTCACCCCTATTTTTAAGAGTGTACTACATGAGCCTGCAGGCATTGACCCGGGTTTCTTCCTTGTATGACGTCACACAGGTCATACAAAAACTTTCTGCAGACATGTTCGAAGCATACGAGTCAAACATGATTCCAGCATGTTTGCGACGTGTCTACAGTGGATACCGTGTCTTTTGCATCATGCGAAGATCGCTTCAGACACCTGCGTTTGACTGCGTCAAGACTGCTTGCGTCGAGCTGTTGCCATGGCGACCCTCACGACGAGCCAATAGGGAGGCGCTGTGCTGCACGACGCAACGCAGCGCAACGCGGTCGACGCGACTGTGGGAACGAGCCGTGATTGTGACTTTACGCTCGTGGATGTGCAGAACAAAAATGCTACAAAAAGTATATCTCCAAGGAGCGAGCACACCTTCCGAGCTCATTACGTTTAGTATGTTTGTCCATCTGGGCGGCTCATTTTCCGGAATCCGGAAAGAGAATTTATGCGTAGATGCATAAATGAAAAATCAATCGTCGACACGATCTTGTCTAACGCAGTGTCTATAGAGGAACTTTGTCTCGCATGAGCCTAACACATGTTTGCAACAGTAGAGGGTGTTGAAATAGCTGTACTTTTGAGCGAACGTCCACCAGCACTTTCTGGTATGAGATGTCTACCGGAGTTTGTTTCGAATAAAATTACACTCACTTGGCGGCGAGATAACATCGTATAATTCTGTACGCGATAAAAAAAAAAGGATATGCGCGGCTCCCATGTAATAGACGTCAATTCCAAACTCTTCTACTTGCACGTCGCTATTTTGAGTAGATCACACGTAAGGCGCAAGGAAGTGATATACTGTTCTAGTTTTCATCGGGTGGATTTTGCGACATGGTGTCTAGACAGGAGGTCTACGTCCGCGAAAGGTCGCGTTTTCGCTTGTGAAATCACGCATGCAGAGCGTGTTGCAACCAACACTGTTTCGAAAGCTATCGCCGACTTCTACGAAATCTACGACAGTGGGCGGCTAGAACAGAAAGTTGTCTCGGCATGGTTCGCTATGGCTTTCTATAGAGCAAATCAGACTTTCACAGCGCCTGGCGAACCAAAATGAAGCCGTGAAAATGCACGTTGTTCAAAAACACGTCATGACAACTGCCCAATAAGGAAACAGGAACGGGCTGAACAGAGACAACTCGAAGCCGACGCTTGTAATATGTTTTTGTATGTGTCTGGCATTCAAAATTTGCGTGCTCGCCGTCCAATAGTTCGCGTAGCAAATAAGTTCCAGTCGCTCTAGTGATACAGTGACCGAGAACGCAATTGACGCGGGCGCGTGGAATTCTGCGCGTTTTCTGTGTTCCTTGAATCTTCCCTGTTAAGGGGTATTCACACGAGGGAGACATCCCGAGGATTTCTCCCCGGCACGCGCATCCCACGACGAAAACGTCAGCCTTTGCGATGTGCGAAAGCCTCGCGTTTTTATCTCGCGATGCGCGCGTGCGGGGGAGAAATCCCCGGGATTTCTCCCTCGTGTGAATACCCCTTTACAAACGTTAGCTAAGACGAACTTTGGCGACATTAGACGACGTAAAATGAAAAAAAAAGTACAAGGTCCTCTCCTGACTTCAGAGATTACGATACCCCACGAGTCCAAATGATCGGGATGCTTTTTAGTGAGGGCGTTTCTCGACCCACGGGCGAACGAGATGTTGCAGGTGCGGTATAAGATGGAGGAGGACGAAGCACGATGAATGGGAAGGCAGGCGACCCTCGTGGAAGCACGAGAAACTAACCACGAATGAAGCGTCCTCACGCGATGAAAGTCGAGCGGCTAACAATATACCGAAGTGCGGACGCATAGCTCGGGAAATTCGCTGACCAGCCGTGCTTGTGTGTTTCCTTGAAGCCACCGAAAGTATTTTACTAAGGACGAAAAAAAAAAGGAAACGAAGAAGAAAATGTAGAGATGGAGAGCAGAAGAGAAGAAACAAAACTCGGAACAATGGTCGTTTTGACAAAGGCAGCGACGACGACTGACACGGAAACCGCTTTCGTGAGAATCGAACCAACCTGGAATGCGCACGCGCCCTCTCGAAATATTTGTGTGCGCTCATTATATTCGAACGTTATAGCAGAGTGTTACCGCAATCGAGTTAAGTTCCCGCTATGGCAGAACGGGGCAGGAAGCATACCGCAAACGATCCAACTGCGGCGCCACTGAATGTCACCCACTGTTCTTTTCTTTTTTTTTTTCTTTTTTATCGGGTAAAATAACGTCGTCGTTGTTGGTGTTGTTGTTGATGTTGTCGTTGTTGTTTTGCGGTACACGATTTCAGTCTGGTATCTGTAACGTGTCGTAGTGCTGTAAAACACTTTATTACGCGGCCTCGGCCTATTGCACGATTCTGGCGACGCATGACTATCGAGACTATTTCGCGAGCCTCAAAATTCGCGACTGGGAGTGATACTTTACACTATACTGCTACTACTACTATTACTACTACTACTACTAATACTACTAGTACTACTACTGCTACTAATACTACTAGTACTACTACTACTACTACTACTACTACTACTACTATACTACTACGAATAATAATAATAATAATATTAAAAATTGTTTATTTCTTTAGTGCACCAGAACAACCTTGAGGTTTTAGTACGGAAACACAAATATAAAGGATTTGCTTTAAAAATAAAAAAAAAAGAGAATCAGCAGTATCTATCTTATCGAGATACGTGTCATTACCATGGTCAAGATTAGAATAGTCAACATAGCGCTTGAAAAGAGTAAATTCCCTAAAAACCTCCAAAGATGGCCAGTCTAGATTGTTGAAAGAGACTTGCATGCGGGCTAACGGCGACAGCTTACAGTTTTTAGACCTTAAAATTTTATTTAGGAATTCACATGTCTGTTGGTTTTATTGCCCTAGGGCTAAGAAGAGGGTGTTACCATTTGATTCTAATCACTCAAAAGTAATTAAGAGGGGCATTGCCTCTACATGCCTGAGAGCTGCCTTGACGAAGTCTTGCCCACATAAGATAAAATACAGCTGTAGTTTGCAGATAAAAGCTAGAGGAAGGAGGCTTTCTACCTACGCTTCTTGTGGGGGTGGCAGAGGGCATGATAAAGAAACTACGGGGAGGATGAGTTGTTGTAGGGGAGAAGCCGAGGTGTAGACCAGTTGTAATACCTTAGGTTCATAAGGTGAGCCACACTATAAAGAAAGTGGGGCAAAAACATGGGGTTCCCGTATTACTCTCAGCTCCTCAAAAACTGGGCAGATTGTGTGGAAAAGTGGGACGAGGGGAGATACGCGTCGGTGTCTGTCAGAAGAAGCATAAGAACAGGTATGTGGAGTGTAGCGAGGGCGTGGTCGACAAGATGCATTTATCATGTGGCAAAGTATACATTGGCCAATCGGGACGTTGTATAAACGATAGGCTCAGGGAGCATGCACTGTCAGTTCGATCGTCACCCTCGGGAAATCTGGCTGTGCATTGTGACAGGTGTGGGTGTGTCCCGAAGTTTGACAACACCATTATCTTGGCTCGAAACCGAAACAAAATGACAAGGGAGATATCCGAAGCTTTTTTCATATCTGAGTGCGTTGAAGGAACGTATGTCAGCGCTCCATCGATAGCCCTCTTTGGCTCTGAGGTGGCGTTCTTGAAATCTTTCTTAAAGTAGATAGTGAACAGACGAACACTGATTGGGTGATGTCGCATTTCTGAAGTACATGTCGCGATTTCACGGTGTATATATATGTGTGTTTCCTGAGGATAAACTTCAGTTGCAAGTAGCGCTCTGTGTTGTACGTTTCTTTTACTTGTCTGTTGTTTTTAGCGCTTTTACCCTCACAAGCATAAAATGCAGGCTTGGACAGTGAGCCCACGCCAGGCACGTAGCCAGGATTTTGTTTCGGGGGGGGGGGGGGGGGGGGGGGGGTCTGTTCATGACAAAATGCTGTAAGAGGCGGAGGGGGAGGGGAGGTCCCAGCAAAATGAAAAATTTGGGGGGGGGGGCGCCCCCCCCCCCCCCCTGGCTACGTGCCTGGCACACGCTCTCTATACCTTCTACCCTTTCCTCCCAGTGAAGCTTCTGTTGGTCCGATTTCGTTACTCATCCGTTATCGCATCGTTTGTTTCGAGCTCCAGAAGACGGTTATAGTAATTTCTGGTCCGGACACTTCATATACCTTCTATTTTCTTTTTCAAGTTCATAGGAGGGCCGTCGAAGCATCTCCGAGGGAACTAGACCGTGCAAAATCGTGAGGTGAACACCCGAAAGGCCGTCTGCAATCTCCTGTCTCGAGTTTACGCCGTCTGCTTAGCGGCACTGATGCTCGTACTGCGCAGAGCCACTCGAACACAAAAAGAAGGGAAAAAAAATCAAACAGTCGGTTTTGAGCCGTACATGGAGGAGGAACAGCTGGGACGTCCAACGCTTCGTGCACCGTTCGCGGTGACGGTCGAAGCGTGAACTGGCGATTGTCCCCGCGACGGCTTGGTTCCCGCCTAAGCTTAGGATGGAGCGCTGCGGACGCTACCAGCCAATCCGGCGCTGCTAACGTGTCACGTGACGCTTATCCCAGCGACGCCGCACCTATCCCAGAGGTCACGTGACGCTCGAGCCGCGACCACGCAGCTCATTCATTGCAGGAAAGAGAGACTGCTACGAGTGTCTCTTGCTCGAAGCTCTGTCACATTGGACGCACAAAAACTGTACCTGTTCGCTGCATACGTATGTATGAAGCGCTTCGATCATGCTTCAGGCCTGTCCGCAGACACTTCTGTCCTCATGTATGCAGCAAACCTTTTCTTTCTTTTTTTTTCTTTTCTTTTTTTTAATGACGTTTTAATGAGGAGTGTGAAGCGCCGTTCACACTCTTGCGACCGAGTAAGACCGAAAGACCGGTTTTCAAGCCTTTTGCGACTTCTTGGAACCGGATGCGATGCTGCCGAGCTGGTCCTAAGAGATCGCAAGAGGCTTAAAAACCGGTCTGGTCTCTCTCGGTCTTACTCGGTCGCAAGAGTGTGAACGGGCCTTGACTTTACTTGGCACTGGTTCCGATAGTTGAGTTTGAATGGGTCGTCCGCTGCGGTGCATGGTGAGTGAAACGGAGTTGCGTCTTGCCCGATGCCCCCGTCATTGTGGCTGGCCAGGCACATGATGGGCGTCGAGCCTTCGGGGTGTTGGTCAGCAGCGGCCAGTCAGAGGCAGCAGCGAGCAGCTGAGCGATCCGTCTCGCAGCGGGGGATGGCGCTGCCTCCGTTCGGCGACGAAGGAAGAGAGAGCGGGGATCAAGCATCGAGCGCAGCTTTTTTCGGAGTACGCCACACGACAGGTGAGGGTGAACAGGCATCGCGCTCAAGGCAGGACGGTTCTCCCTCCAGCACGCTGCCTGTTCGCGCTCAAGGGATTTAGCGCGCGCCCTCCCGGCTAACTCTTCATGTACGCTGAATGTAGATGCAACCATTTATTATTTATTATTATTTATTATTGCGTCCTTATTGTCGGTCTCGTGTGTGTAGTTTGTCTTAGATGTTTAATGCCTGGGTGTGCCCACACCCTGGCCAACACCCAGATCGTTTGGTTTTTCCTGGGTACCGCCTAATGATTAAATTTATTCTAGATTAGTCGGAGAAGGATGAACATCTTCGCGACGCGTAACGATTAACTACAAAACTGGCACTTGTTTTCTGAGGGTTAATTGAGCGTGAGAACTGCGAGGAAGGCTCCGCCCCGAAATCAACGAGATGCACCGTGTATCGAGCGCTAACTTTACTCTGTTGCAACGTAAGACTAGCAGTAAACGCTCCGCCCTCCAGAACGCGCCCTTTCCGCGTGTTTGGCTCGGAGTGCGCCGAAAGGGAAGCTCGAAAGCTGGCGATGGACGTAGTTGCTGATCAAATGTTGCGGCAGAATAGTATGGTCGCGCGAGTCGAATAGCACAGGGTCATCCCTCGACGCTGTTCGGAAAACCGGTTGTCTCGGCATTCTCTCGCACTGTGAAGGTCACGAATGACGCTCCGCTATTTGGTTCGAACCAGGACGCGCGCAGCCGAACTACGCCCACTGACGCAGGGCTTATTGCGTTCACGCTTTCGGCTTCTCGATTCGTTCTTCGGCCTTCTTATCGGCTAATACTGCTATCTGATTGGCTGAGAAGCGTTAATAAGATGCTCCGGACGCGCTGCGTTCGTTACATTTTCAGTGGGTATAGAGTACCTCGGGCATCGATGCCCAATGCTCCGAAGCGCATCGGGCAGAGTTGTGTTTTTGCGAGCATGAGTGTGGAGAAACGACCCTGACGGCTGTAACCTCCTTTCCGCGTTGTAGGCGTGGCGGCCTCCAGGATGCGCGCGCCATTAAAGCCGACGCACGAAGGGGGCGTTGCCTCATGCTCGACTACGCGAACCGCATCAAGTGGCCGCTGGGACTCGCCTGGGGCGAGCCCCCCGCGATGGACGGTCGGAGGCCAACTGCTTCCAATGACACTCGTCCTTTTAAAGCCGCGCTCACACTCCTAATACATCGTACTAAAGACAGTTTGCGGACATTGTCCGAGGATTGTCCTCGTGTGATACAAAAACTGTCCGCAGACACGTTCCAAGCATACAAGCTTCGGACAAGCTGAAGGCGCCGCAGGTAACCCTGTCGTCGTATGTGCAGCGGACAGCGTGTTTTTTGTACGGTGGTTTAGCGGTGTCCTGCCTCGGCGTTATTCCTCTGGGTTGGGCAGGCAGCGGGGCAACCTCCCCACAACGTTTACACGGCGGAACCTCATCCGAATCGAGATATGACGTCCGCGTTCCATCCTTGTAGAACTGAACCCGTTCCCATGTGGAGTCTGAACCTTCGTATGATCACTGACAAAACGACAACGGCAGGGCGTCTCTTTGGAATGTCCGGTACGCGTTCGCTGCCTTCCGCCGTGCTTTGACATCGCGTGCACGCTCGAGGCTCACGAAACGCCCAAGCCCTATATCCAATTGGATGGCAAGCTGCGGCGCTGGGACAACTAAACCTCCCGTTGTTCTCATCCTGCCGGGGGTTGTCGCTCCAAGTGGCCGAGCCTCGTGTACGCGATGTAACGTTTTCATCGGCAACCGCATGCGGCGCCGCGATCACACTGCGGCTCATACGTCGTGCAAAAGACACGATGACCGACCTATCTGCCGACGCGTCTCACGCGTGCTCTAAGCGCTTCGCACGTACTTCCAACATGTCCGCAGACAGTTTTTGTACGACCAATGGGACCGTCAACAACGAGAAAACATCACGCTTTAAGCGCCGTTCACACCCTTGCGAATGAGTAAGACCGAGAGAGACCAGACCGGTTTTTAAGCCTTTTGCGACTTCTTAGGACCGGATGCCCTGCAGCGGAGCTGGTCCTAAGAGATCGCAAGAGGCTTAAGAACCGGTCTGGTCTCTCTCGGTCGTACTCGGTCGCAAGAGTATGAACGGGCCTTTAGTCACTGCTGGCTTTTTCTTGCGCGATGCATTCGCGGTGGGATCGACGACGCGTAGCACAGCGTCTTCATCGGTAACCTGTTCAGGCTCCTGTTTGTAAAGGGTACATGGACGCGGAATCCAAAAGGGTCGCGCGCGGGAGGCAAGAAGAAAAGATCTGGGACAGAAGCAAACAGGGCGCGCGCACACAGAGGCCGAGAGCCAACGAGGCGGCAGCGGCGCGTCCGGTCCGTGTCCCGAATGGCGCTCGCTGATCCTGGCGCGAGGTCACTCCGTTCGGGCTGTCAATCTTGGCGGCTGCCGCCCGACGCCGCACGCATCAGCAGACGCATCCAGGCACCAGGTATTCGACACTTCAGCAAAACGAACGGTGCCATTAGCCGAAACGCGCTCAACTGGCCGGAACGGGTCCTTTTACCTTCGCAAGTTCTGCTCGTCTCTAATCCTGGCACGCTCTCGGAGGTTGGTGCGTGTTGTCGGCGGTTGGAACCATGACCACCGAAGTAAA
This sequence comes from Ixodes scapularis, assembly GCF_016920785.2. Taxonomy (NCBI): domain Eukaryota; kingdom Metazoa; phylum Arthropoda; class Arachnida; order Ixodida; family Ixodidae; genus Ixodes; species Ixodes scapularis. The sequence goes on from NW_024609835.1 coordinate 1,188,034, forward strand.
GCGAGGGGAATGGCGTTGCTTGGGTCCGCAGAAACAAGAACGGCATGCAGCAACGACAGGGGGGCGAGAGAAACCCTAACTCGTAGCGCCGTTTCTATCGTATCAGCGTCACCTATAAGTCGCGCGAACCAGAGATTTTGCGTTTATCGGCCTTCATCGGCCCGGTAGAAGTATAGGTGGGTAGGGTCCTATCGCTTCCCCGAAAAAAGGCTAAAAGCCTCTGAAACCTCGCTTACGCTGACGCACCGCCGCAGGTTTTGAACGTATACAGGGGATAAAAGTGGAAGCGAACCACTTGGCAGCCAATGCTCGCCTTCTCGAATCTGAGCCAGAGCCCGAGTGTGGTGCGTTGAGTTGGCACACGGCACAGCACGACCTACGATCCGGCGAAAACCATCGAGGAATGACAAAAGCCGCAAGTGTACGGTCATGGCGCTCCTTTCTTTGTGCGCTCGACCCGCACGCAGAAAAACAGAAGCGCGGGATCATGACCGCATTCACTGATTACTAGCAACGGTACAAAGACGACGAACAGCCTGACGGCGCACTTTTAGCGCTGCCTGATTGGCTCTGCTGCGGTCGTAGGGTACGGTCAAAGAAAAACACCGCCAGGGTAAACCCCCAATGGCTGACCCTTGCTCGAAAATCGAAAAAAAATATCGGCAACTGCACGTAATGGCTGAGTACATTTACGAAAAGCTTTTGCGGTGCATTTCACCTCCCGAATTTTCGAGGCGCGGTAGCTCCGCGAAAAGTTAGATCGACACTCCTGACATTTCCAATGGCGGGCGCCGACGCAGACGACGCAGAGGAGGTAAGAAAGAGTCCGCGTTTGCTTTCCAATTTTCGGACCTAAAGTCAGCCTTTTGGATATATCTAGCCTCGTGCCCTAGTTTTGTTTGGGCGCACTACGCGATACGCACCTAGTAAATCCCGATCCTTAATCTTTTACCTTAATTCAAAATGCATCGCACGCTACCTTCTGCAACCTGTCAAGTTCGGAGCGCTACGCGGATTATAGCGTGGATTAACATTTAAATCAGCGGCAACAACCGTTTTAACAAACATATTAAGTGTGACCCCCCCCCCCCCCAAAAAAAAAAAAAAAAAAAAAAAAAACTCGCATTTCTTTTTTTTTTTTTTTTTTTTTACGCGTTCAGTGCTTCAAGTACGCTTCCTGTGCCTTTGAGTAGTTGCCGCCACCTGGAAGCTTGCGTCGAGACCCGGCCATCCTAGCCGTCCACGCATGAGTAACGCACGCCTGGGTTATAAGGGACGCAGATGTGCAGCCATGCGGGAAGCTCTTCCTGACTCGATCGTGGCGGTAGAAATGCTAAAGGCGAATACGTTTTCGTCTTTCTGTACGTAACCTGCTACCTGTTTCCCAATCAAGGCGAAAGTAAACAAAAAATTTTTTTTGTGAAATAAACCAGATTGATTTGATTTAAATCAAGCTTCCATGATTTAAATCGCTTCAGAAAGAAAAGAATATGACTTTTTTAACACTAGATTTTTTTTTAATGGCTCCCTGATAATAATATTTCCAGCGTGTTCAATCTTCGCTTTAAGCACAAAATAAATGCCCATGGGAAACGGACACCGATAGACAACCGGTAAATAAACAATATTTTCAGTATTGTTTGGGGGTGCAAAGTGTTTGATTTAAATCACCATAGCCAAATCGGAGTGATGTAAATCGTGCTTTAAATCACGATTTAAAACATCTCCATTTTTATTCCCCACCCTGACAGCGATTGTCTGGCTAGCGGGAACGCGTGCCTTGGATTAGATTACGTGGATTCCATCTCTATGCCGTCTCGAAGGAGCCATAGGACGGTTCACGTCGTACACGATCGCCCTGCAGAAAATAATCGGAATATCCTCATTGCTGCTTTTGGTCCATTAATTTGCTCATTCATTCGGCGTCCCGTTTATACCTGCCCGAACAAGCCCTGCCACACGTCAAAATTTGACGTACTTTTTCTCAAATGACATTAACTGATCGGCCAATCAGCGCGCGCCACTCCTGTCGGTGCACGCTCGATAGTCAGGATCGCGAGCAGATTCGCCCATCACTTCAAGGGCCCCTCCAGCCTCGAAATAGCGATCGTTGGTCTTCACGCCTCGCGCAAGTTTACGTACTCTCAAAGACCGTTCGGAATTAACGAACTAAAATAACTAAGATTTGATCGGAAAATTAAATTGAGAAGCTCATATTTGGATAGATACAGTTACGTCTCGTCGCTGACGCGACAAGACACTACAGCCATTAATTGTGACGTCACGCGCCTTTCGCTTCCCCTTCTTACCAACATGGAGCCACTCTTCCGATACACCCGAGATGTGTGTCGGACCTCTGGTCGGACAAACTGGCGGATGTCTCAATAAGGATCGGCTGCGAGAGCATCATAAGGACACGAAGAAGACTGCCTCTGAACATGCAGCGATTCACTGCCGAGACTGTGGTTCGGATGCCCGGGTCACAAAAGGCGCTGCATCGGCGCGCAGCGGCGACTCGCTATAGAATTAGAGAAATTATTGAGGCCGAGAACATCGCCCGGCTCGATGTTAAGTATATCCCTGCCCCATCTGCTTCTTTATCCGCCAAAAAATTTTAGACCACTTCGCGAAATAGTCGCTAATTTTCAGGGTGCTTTCTCGTGGTTTTTTTTTTTTTCCTTGTTTTTTCTTTTTTTTTTCGGTATGGTTTTGTCTTTTACGAATAAGTAATCGAAATTACGCGGATGAATGAACCGCAATTGATCGAATAAATCCAAGTTTACGAAGCCGCCGAAAGACACAATCTTTGGTGGAGCCGGGATTCGAACTCCAGGCCTCCCGATATCCGGTCGGGTGTGCCAACCGCCACCCCACTCCACCTTGTCTTTCTGGCGGAGGAAGGAGAGCCCTAAGGAGGCGGCATCATGATCCTGTTACGTCACGGCTCTTTCTCGAGTGAGCTGCGCAGTGCGGGAAGTTCCAAAGGCCTCTTTCATACGCTTTATTCTTCGAATCGCGAGCTGAAATTTCGCGGACGCTTCCACGAGGAGCTCCTGGTACCTTCCACGAGGTTTTTACATAAAACTAACGACCCTTAATTAAGGCTGGAGAGGCCCTCTAACGTCATTCGATGGAAATTACATTACATGTTGGCATGTGGCAGGACTATCGAATGGTGCGCAGGTTGCGGTCAGTTACAAGGGTATCGCCTCAGTCTGCACACTGGTTTCTGCGTGATGTGTTTAGCGCGGTATACGGACTGTTCGCTCCAAGTGTTACTTTGGCCCAGTCCGGCGCTGTAACCCAGTAGAGCAATTCAACCGAGTGGCTCGGGTATCTACGGCGTCATGCGAAGCGAAGCTAAGATAGAGCGGGGCTTCCGCTGTTCAGCGACCGCGAGCGCCTGCGACGTGTGGCGACGGGCGAATCCTCGAGGCCGACAGATCTCGAGAAACAGGAAGAAGTGGCGCTCGAAGCGAATGCTGCAGCCGAGAGGTGCGGGAAATTGCCGACGTGCGAGACCGGGTGTCTCTGTCTGACGGTCGGCGGGTGTACCAGAGGGACGACGATAAGGGGACAGCTTCAGGGGAAGGAAAAGACGAGCTTTCCTTCCTGCACGCGCGTGACGCGACGGCCTCCTGCGGCGCGGGGGCCGAAGATTGATCACTGTCACGGCAATTACTGCGCAGTGCCATTGAACTTGGAGGATCCCGCGGCCGCTTGTGGGTTCGGGGCAGTTTGGTTCCTTCGCTTCGTCATACTAGTACTTTCACTAGTGGTTCTTTTCCTCTTCGTTTTTTTTTTTTTTTTTATTACCTTTATTTGTGTCTAAACTGAAATAAGTTCGCCAACAGCGATGGACGGGCGTGTTGCGCACTGTCCACCCATCGGTAGCGATTTCCTTCAGTTCAGCTGTACTCCTTGCTCGGCAGTTTGTTGGAATCCTGTGTGGCGATTTGGTTGTTTCGCATATTTATTGATGTATTTACGCGAATTATCTCGAAGGTTCGGGCCCTCACTAGATGTGAACGCAACAATGGCGTTATTATTGGTCACATTTTATCACTTCGATCGTTAGTTATAACTTAAAAAAAAGGCTCCTTATCATCCACATAAACAGACATCTCGTCCTGACTCCGCGCCCATCGGTCATGCCAATCGAAAAGCCAGATATTAAAACCGCGTGGCTATTATTCTACTTTGTATTCTTCCTATACAAAAAGCAACATCATCGGTTCCACGTGCCCAGCTGTCGACGAGAGCCACGGTACGTGGTTGGTAGCGTCGGTGGCGACAGGTCTCGGTCGAATTGCGCGCTACCGGTGATCGAAGAGCGATTGTGCGCTGCCGCCGGTGTGACATAATAGCTGAGTTCGCTTCCCCCGCCCGAGGCTCCTGCCTCGTGCACAGCCGCGACCGCGAGAACCGGAAAAGCTTCGCCAAGCGAGCGGCCGCCGGCGCCGCGATGTTTTCCGACTGATCGGCGTCGACGGCTCGTCCAATCAGCACCCCGACTCCGTTCGACCTTACGGTGGAGCGCAGAGGACGCTAGAAGCCAGCCCAGCCAATCCATCGTCGCGACCGCGTCACGTGACAACGCGCGTCACCGCTCCCCTCCCGAATATCATGTGGATTTACGAGACTGGCTTGAACGGCTCCTAGTGTCGTCTGCGGTCCGCCGTAAGCTCTCTAGGGTGCAGTTCATTCGCCTCCATCGATCGCATCCTATTTTTGCTTTTCAAGGCGAACGACTAGGGTGGAGCGGGTGCTTTTGTGTCACGTGTTGCGTGCAACCGGCTCCCGAGATTCTCGGGAAGGTATACTTGGACGAGGAACAAACGACTAGCAGCAGTCAATGCTCCCTCGAGAACGTCGGGTAACCGTACCTTAACGTCCCGCGTGCTTCGGTTACTATTGTTTTCCGAAGTACCTCGGGAACGTTCCTCCCGCCCCCCTGCCAGCTTCGATTTCGAGAGGGCGTCGCACTGGCCTGTCTCGGGTCGATCACGGCAGCTCCCTTCTACGAAAAGACTCCGGATCTATAAACAAAGACTAGCCCCGAGCTGCGTCAACACGAAGGACCTTTAGCCCGAAAGCCTTCGGTACAACGGTTGTACTCCCCTCATACACCCACGCGCGACTGTGACGTCACGAGGTGGCGCCACTGTCGTCACGGCGCATGCGCTTGGTCCCAAGCTAATCTGGTTTCTGCGCAGTGCCCCTATACCTGGTGTGCGCAAACGCCGACTCGTTTGTAAAGAGCGCGTCGGTCTATACCTAAGTGACGTCGTCTCTTCCTTTCGGCGTCCAACCAAGAGGAAAAAAAGAAAGAAGAAGCGAGAGACACTTGTTTCAATGCCCCTTCAAAGAAACGGTCCGACGAACCGAGCACTGGCCAAGATTCGGCGCAGCGGCGGCAAGAAGAAGCGTCGGCGGGCGAGACGACGGAAGGAAAGCGAAAGGTGCATTTCATGGTCGTCGAACTCGTTCCTGACGCAGGGCGGGGTCAGCGAACTTCCGCTCCGGAGCACGCGACCCGAGCGACCATTGTTCGCCAAAGGGACCAATTCGCCGGGCCCATTGTGCGCCCGATATGCCTTTTCAACGACCGACTGCCAGAAAAAGGCCCGACCATCTTTGTTCACAACTCTCCCAAGACAGCGTGGCCGAATTGAAGGGTCCTAAGGCCGTCGGCGCCGCCGCCAAGGGCCCGCTACAAGTAGATACCGAGTTCGCTGCGGCCGTGGAACGATCCGAGCATCGGGTTCGGGGCGTGTGAAATGCTCCGGTCACCTAGCGTCAAATAACGGCGAGGAATTGGGCTGGTTTAGAGGATCGGATTTAGCAGACAGCCGAATATACGCTTCGAAAGCAGATGCCTCTGTGAGGACCGCGCGTGCCTAGTTGGTCGGTGTCATTGACTGCTGTCGGAGCTATTAAAGAAACATGTAGCAGGGATCAGTCCCATACTCTAGTCGGAGAGTAACCGCCTTCGTGCAACACAAAACAAATACTTCAAATCAATTCAGTTATTTCATGGAATGAAGAAATAGGTCCCATTTTTTGGGGCCGGCTACCTCGAACCAAGAAACCGATAGGGTATATGATATCTTGTCTACAGTTATGAAATCGGAACGCTGTGCACTGGACTATACACATAGACTTCACATAATAACTTGCATAAATAAAAAGAAGCATCATAAGTGAACGGGCATATGCGTAATAGGTTATAGTAAAAGAAAACAATAAGATACAACGAAAAGGAACGTCTTGCGTTGGCTTCTCGGGCAGCACAAAGTGGCAGACAAGTCGTCTGACGCCCGTTTTGAAAGCTGCGCACGCGCACTGGTAATGTCTCCGCCTCTACCGACCAACCGTATGTCGGAAGAAGGGGATCGTCTGCTAACGAGTGTCACCAGGCGATCGCAAACTGGATCTCTCGACTGGGCCACTGTCAGGCGGCGGGCAAAGAATGCGCGGCTCCCCATGCCATTCCGAGCGCGTCAGCAGAAACGATTCCCTCGTGTCGTCCTTGTTACCAATTGGATCGGCAACCGGCGTCCTTGGCCGCCGAGTCGTCGTCGGCGGGTTTCCGTCGATCGGATCGAGCGAGCAGACGTAATACACCGCTTAGGAGAAGACAAGGCCTACACGTGACGTCATCGTTAGGAGATCTCCGACGCGCCCCAAGCGGCAAACACGCTGAAACTCAACCACCACAAAGTGGCAGACGCGTCCGTCTTGGCGTCGGCGCCTGCTAGCGTCGCCCTCGTTGTGATACGCTGAGGGACGCGCTGTCGGCGAGGCTTACGCAAGCTGACGTTGCGTGGAGCCACTAGTGATGGCGTATATGGGGGAGATGGACGCCGGGCTTGTCTTCTGGTATCGGAACAGCCAACGGACACCGTCTCCTAATCAAGGCCTCCGCGGAGTGCGCCGTTTTCAAATACTTAAGAAAATAGGCCCCCTCCTTTATTGGCGAGGATGCAGCGTGTGTTGGGTCGGCGGAGTTGCTCTTGGCAGAACGAGACCGCTGGCCATCGAATTAGCCAGGAATCCGGTCGAAGCCCGTCAAAGGGGCGGGCACTCGGGCAGAAAAAACGGGCGACGTCGCGAAGGCCTCCTTCGGCTTCCGGTGACTCATTATTTTTCAGGAGCCCCGGCGATCAGAAACGCTCTTGGTAGGCTTCGCCCGAGCGCCGCCATCTTTGGGAGTAGAGGATAAAAGCGCTAAAAGCGACGAACACGTATAGAACAAGCATAGAACAAGTATAGACCGACACGCTGTTTACAAACAAGCCCGCGTGAAGCATCTGCGCATGCGCAGTGCCGTCGACAGCGCCACCGCAGCTGCGTGACGCCAGGGATGCTTGCTGGTCTATAGAAGAACGAAGAACATCACATAGAAGAACACCATATATATACTGTATATATATACATATATATATAGCGCTATGTGGTGTTCTTATACACCGTGAAATCAAAAAGGTACGTGACTTAAGCAAAGCCGCCCAAATGATCTACGCTTACCAGGTCAAACGAGTTCGAGTATGTCGCCTCAGACATACTCGAATTCGGTTTAGAGGGAGAGCTAACACGAATTCACTCCGTGGCACTGTTAGCGCGAACAAGCAGTCGCTAGTTTTCTCTGGTTTACTCTCGGTATTGAAGGACAGTCATCAAAAGTATACTATAGGAGTCGAAGGTGCTACAGTTGGGGTGGGACTACGGCTTGAGTAGTAAATGCCTGCCAGTACCCTCGTGAAGTAGAAGGCGAAAAGGCGCCCAAATCGTGCTCGCGCTAACAGTGTCGTGTAGTGTACCTTCGTCACAATCCATTAGAAAAAGAATGCCCCCGAGATGTCTTGTTCCGAGTCAAGATAATGGTGGTGCCAAGCTTTGGGACACAATTACGTATGTTACAATGCACGGCTAGATTACCCGAGGGTGACGATGTTAATGACATACCAGGCTTCCCGAGTCAATCATTTGCACAGCGCCCCGATCGGCCACGTATGCTCTCACACAAGGCAAGGGAATCTGATATAGCACCCCTTCGCAGCACTGCAGTCTACATATCTTGTTACATGTTTCTTTTGTCGTACACACTCGTACCTGCGTGTTACCGCGCTCTAGCCTTCCACGTAATCGACCCAATGTTCGAGGAGGGGAGTACAAGAATATATCGTGTGTCTCTGCAACTTTCTTTATATAGTGGCTCATCCGATGAACACCACCATCGGTCTAACCTCGAGCTTCTCTCTCATTGTATATTTTGTGCCCATAGGACGCGCCCCGTGCTGAACAGGGGATCGCATCCCACTATCATGCGGCAAGTGGCACACCGGCCGAACGGGACGCGAACAAGAGAACACGCAGCGTCACTCAGGGGCACAGCGGCAGGACATCTAGCAGCACATTACCAGGCGTGTAATTGCAGTGCAAACGTAAAGGACACTAGCATTTTGGGAAACAACGAAAATCAGTTAGCACGCGAAAGGATGGAGGCGCTACCACGCATTCCATACAAGACGCCTCCGAGGGATGCGCGCCAGAACCCCGCCCATCGCCCTCCAAATAAATCTATTGGCAGTTTGTCACGCCTAGGTGATTCGGAGGACGAGTGGGTCGAGTCGCATGATCAGTAACCATGTTTTAAGCATTTTTATGTGTATATATAGAGATGAGAAACCTTGCTCAAAGTTAAAACGCAATTGTGTTTACCTTCGTGTTTCGTCAAAAATTCAGCTGCTCACATTAAGAAGTAAAGGAAAACCCTGACGTCATGTAGTACCATGACGTCACGTGACTCGTGACGTCACTCTGACGTCGCGAGAAGATATTGACATAATTTCGAGTGGGGGTAGAGCACATAAGAGCTGCTCCTGTAAAACAAACATTGTCCGCTAGCAAACACCACTTTGCTCGAACCATGTGCCGCGATAGTTAGGGGCAGTGCAGCACTCATGCGGGCATGTATACATTTTGTCTTCTCGTTTACCCTTTTCCCCAGCTACCAGGTAGACATATCCGGTAGTGGAGGCAAAAAAATAATAAAAAATATCAACCTGCAAATAGTAAAAAAAAAAAAAATTAGAGGTGAGGCAAAACAAGAATGGGTGACGGTTACGCTTATGTCCTGAATGTCTTCTATTGACGTGGCGACGGCAGAACAATGTTCTTACCAATACTGGAAGTGACGACATTCAAGATGGCGGTGCCCTTGCGGAAAATTCCTATACCTAGAGTGGACTGGCAACGACGTGCTTGCCTGGCTCGCACCGCTTTAATGCCTGCCTTTATACGATTAAAAGGAAATGTTTACGGGCTTGTTGTTGCGAATGCTGCGAACACAAGTAGCGCGAGTGGCAAAGTTGGCGAGCTTGCAACTGCACTTTGTAACTTGTATGTCTACACGAGCAGATAGAAGTGACCAGTACGAATGTGAACGGAGGCATGTTTTTGACAGACATATGACTCGACGAAGAGCGACTCTGAGCATAAATCTTCCAGCGTTGCTTCGTCAGTGAACAAACGCAGACGACGAAGTATTCCACCAACTCCGTGCGCTGCATGCATCGCTCAGGGGCGCTCGCCGGCATGCCGAATTAAATAAATCGCACGTGTATTCCTACGCTTCGTTTTCTGACGGCACTTGATTGGTGGTCGCTCAGTCGCACCTGCTCGGCAGTGAATAAAAACAACACGCGACACAATTGTATGATTCTGAATTCCGAAGCGCACTGGGAACGAGATAAACAACTAGGCGTTGCCATTTCCCTGCTTCAAGCTCAATGCTGCGATCCCCAATTAGGCCTGAGTTGTAATCTATAGCTTCAGGCTCGATCCAATTTAAAACAATAAACCTTCTGAAAAAAGAAATAGAAAAAGATAATTGAACACAGCGGCCGCTGCCCCTGTCCCTGCTTTGACCGTTTGACAAGCGAAGAATGGGCCTTGGCGCGTTTAGGCTTTCCCTTGTCAAAGTGCCAAGTTCAAACTCGCTAGGCTACTTTTTTTTTCTCCTTGGACGTATGTTTCCAGTTTGTAAACACCCTGAACTGTCTATATGCATCACCTCACTATGGCAGTGACGCTGTAAGGGACCCTGATCGCTTACGCGCCGTATACAGCGACCATTTCGATATCAATTTTCGTTCACGTTCTGCGAACTGTAAATGCAAGCTGGGACCATTACTGCGACATATTATTGCGGAAATCTGTAAGGTTCGTTCCTGCAGAGACAGCTGATGCCAAGCGGACCAGCCTGCAAAGCGATATGAGCTAAGATTTCGATACTCCGTTTCGCCCTAACTTGGCAAACAACGAAAGCTATGGTTCCAGCAAGCAATTAAGAATTTCTGACAGGGGCACGTGACAACGTATCATCGAAGTGCACTGCTTCTGCAATAAACGGTCACGTACATTGTTCCTTCACTCGGATTGGCTCGAAGGGGCCGAGCACCCGTTCTTTGCCTATTGCGCTAAAAAAGCGGCTTTTTACGTGTTTTTTTTTTCTTTTTCTTTTTCTTTTTTATACCGAGCGTGTTCGTAAGGTTTAATTTACATACTAAAGAATAAACAACTAGAACGGAGCACAAAACACGACATCTTTCAAAAGAACGAAACAGAACCACCTTTTGGGGGCGGTTCTGCTTCATTCTTCTTCGTTATAGTTGAAAGGTGTCGTGTTCTGTAATCCGTCCTACTTGTTTATTCTTTTCGTGCGTAAATTGCTTCTTCTCACTGCGCCCGAAACACTGCAATAATGGGGAACAGCGATACGTTGCTGATTCCAAGTGAACATCAAATATACATTGTGAATCCGACAGCTCGATGTTACTTTTTTGCACACTCAACTTTGCGGTATCTCCAGTTCTAAACGTTAATTAGACCCAAAGTATTAATCAACAATTCTTCACGAAGAGAGTATAAGTATCAAAAAAGGTTGGGAGTAGCAGCGGAGGCTTTATTTTTGATGCATGGAGCAGGCTTTGCTGGAAGCGTCGGAAATTAAGCCACCGCTGCTGCTTACATTTTTTTTCTACGTTAATATACGTTAAATGCCAGAACGTGGCAATATCCAAATTGTAAATGATAAATTAACCCAGCGCGGTATGTCGTCTAGCCTGGTCTTGAACAGGCATCGCGCAGTAGATGGTTTTAGTAGGTCGTTCGATACCCCTTCGATAACGACACCCGATAACGACACGATGCATTCGCACAAGCGGCGGCTGAGTATCGTTATGGGGGTCGCCGGAACCATCTACTAAAACTCTCTAATGACACACGGTATGCGATGCTCCTCCAAGGAGATCGAAACGGACAGGGGGCATTGATATTTCCAGCTCTACCTTCGTCAGCAGCGACAAAAGAAAGAAAATAACGACAGCAGGTGTGCCGACTTAAGGGGTGTCCAAACAGGACACTACGAAACGCACGACTCGGACAAATCGTGAAAATGGAAGCGGACGCGCCCGCTTCAATTTTCACGATTTGTCGGAGTCGTGCGTTTTGTAGTGTTCTGTTTGGACACCCCTTTCTTCCATCATGTTCCTTTTCAAGGTCGACGACGTTTACTTCGCATGTTCGAGCATGGCCCGAGGGCTGCGGTCTGAAGGCCCCTTCGGACAGTGTCCGGAGAGTACCACGTACAAGACAAGGCCTGCCCATGACGTCATGGTTAATGGATCCCCGAGCTGCACCAAGCGGCAAACAGGCCGCTGAAGCTCTACGAGAGACGCTGCAAAGCGGCACATGCTGTCGTCTTAGTGTCGCCACGTGCTAGCGTCGCGCTCGTTGCGAGACGCTGACGCGAGCTAGGCCGCGCTGCCTGGATCCACTAGTGATGACGTGTGGAATGGAAAGGTCTAGGCCTTGTGTCGGTGGTGCTGGTCGAACGGTGCCGGCCAGACTGACCCACCCGTCGGGTTCCTCCGCCGGGCAAGATTGGTCCCGGGGAAAAAAGATCCGAAGATTGGGGCCTCTTTATTTCCCTGTCCCCGAAGACGTGGGGACAAAGGGGGGCTCTTCAATCCCACTGGTTGTATGAGTACGGGAGGCAAGAAATGCACCATCGATGCATATTGTATTTGTATTTCGATACGGTTTTAAAGTAATTTGCCCACACCTGGCAGAGATACTCATTGTGACTCCGCAAATTATTTTCTTTTCTTATATTACCGACTTTTTCGCGCTTCTAAAAAAAGAGAGAGAGAGAGAAATAGTTAAAAGGAAAATATTTCTACTGTGTAGAAACTTACTCAATAGACCGATAGGAGGTGACCAAAATAATATTGACTTTTAGCGACAGACTAAATTCATCAATCCGCTTAGCTGTTCTGGCAAAACCTGTGCAGCCAACAATGTGTAGCGCTATAACATGCCACTAAGTTTATGATAAAACGTTTGTTCGAGTTGTATTAAACGATCGTGAGAAACAAAAATCACAAAAGAGAACAATACGATGGTACTGAAGAAAATATATAAATACATTTTTGGGATTATGTTATTAATATAATTAAATCACGCTCGTTCACTTTTCGATTCTTGGTGGTCATAGCAAATTAAAGCCGGTTTTGTTGAAGCAAATGGTGAGTGAGGTCAGTCATCGGAAAATTAGAGCAACAGGCACGACCATGAAACTTTCGCAGCGTAAAACTTATTCGAAGACGTCACCAGCAAGAGTATTTGCTCTGTAGTGACGGCTACTGCAGTTCGCACGCTCATAAGTTCGCATACTGCTTCGATACATTCAAAACTACTAGAGCAGGGGTTCTCAACCACTGATGTTTCGCGGAACCCCGGTGGATCGATGGAGATAATGGAGGACCCCGTTCGCGGAGAGGGGAAGGGAAATGTATATATTATGTTCATAGCTTCATTATTGGATATAACAAAGGACTCTGTGAAGTAGATTTCTCTTTTCGACATACGAGAAAAGTGACCCAAAAATTAGAACATTTCTTCTCAATGTGAAAAAAATAGAAGTTTTAGTGCCTGGCTTGACTTATGAAAGTGCTTCGCGGACCCCAAAGGATCCGCGGACCCCCATTTGAGAGCCACTCTACTAGAGGTATATCTATCGGGTCGCTCCAAAAATAAAGTAGACAAACCAATGCTACGTGACTCATCGGATTCCCCCGATTCCTAATGGTACGTGCCGCTCGCAGACCCGCTGGGAACTCTTCCAGCTGGCGAGAGCGCAATCCATGAGCTGCGGCGCTGCAGCCTTCCCGCCGACGCCACCTGGCCGCGTGGTTGTTCAAGGACAAGCACAGAGCGTGTTCCCCGCACCTCTTTCCCCGCTCTGTTGATGTTAGCACGTGTAAACACTGGCCCGGGCTGCAATGCGCGCGTGATCTGAGAAGTGTTTTTGGTCATTGGTTTCCCCCCTCGTTATCTAAGCCCTCGGAGCATTTCCCGAGCTGGGTTTTGTCCTCATCGATTGTTATCAAAAAAAACAAAAAACAAAGGGGGGGGGGGGGGGGGGGCAAATGAGGTTTTGCTTTTAAAAACTCACTCGGCCTTTTTTTTTTCTTACGGACGCGATTTTATTTGCTTTGTGACTGTACACTGTTGCCTCTCGGCATTAAGCGAGGTTGTTCTTGTCACCGCATAACCCAAGGGACGTTTTTTTCTGAAGAATAGCGGTATGGCTTTGCTATGAAACGAGCTTCGAGCACACCCAGTAGCAGTGGCGTACCAACTTGTTTTTCAGAGGGGGGGGGGGGGGGGGGGCAAACCAACCGCCCCCCCCCCCCCCCCCCCCCCCCAGGGCCGGGGGGCGGTGCCCTTGGTATCTCTTGGGCGCCGCCGGTCAGTGTTTGCCCTGCCCAGTGGTGGCTGTTTCGGGGGGGGGGGGGGGGGGGGGCGGGGGCAAGGGGGGGCAGGCGCTCTTGCTCCTTCGGTTGGTACGCCCATACGCCCATGCCCAGTAGCTCTCTTCTGCGACGTATCAGATACCGCGCCTGTGCCCACGGCCCACTGAATTTGCATTCTTCGGCCGGCTGATCAGCGCTGGGTATGCGTACATCGGTCTTCAACTCACACCGAAATCACCCAATCACTGGCCCTCCTTTAAACAGTTCAACCAATGAGAGGATCGATAGGTATCCGGCTCCAATGGTCACGCCTGCATGCAGTGTCAGAGGCGAAAGGATGGACTCCTTTTTGACTGAGACTGCAAGGCCATTGAAGCTGGATTCCGCCATTGATCTCTCCTCTTACTGTAGGGGGCTTAAGGGCGCATAGCTGCTCGCCGAACCTAGCGGAAGTGAAGCCACCGGAAGTTCGATGCTTGTCTCGGAAGTCGGGCGTCTGCTAGGCTTCCAAGTGCATTCAATCAATGTTTTAGTCCGTGATATATTTTTTTGTGTGTGTGTCTTCGAGTGGGTTTTAATAATTCCGTTTTGAATTAAATCTCAATAAACCTCGATAACGCACACTTCACCCGACAGAATCTCGAAATTTCCGCATCGAATGGCTTGCGAGGAGACTTCTCGGGCTTTGCGCAACAAGCAGGCTCTCTCGGAGTGACGAGAAAAAAAAATCCAGCCCCCCGAACGCTGTTCGAACCAGCACTCGGAAGAGTCAAAAAGCCTATCGAGCACTCACTTCCGGGACAAGCCGCTCACTTCCGGTGGCGTCATACCTGTTCGCTCAATGCGTCATTCAGCCCCCTCAGTGTATACCGCCTGTCTATGACATTCACTAGGCTGAATAAAAGAAGATACAGTCCCACTGCCGATACACCGTATACAAAAGAGACCGCGTTCGCTACAGACGCGATGACTGTGGACACGCCTCGAGTGTGTTGGAAGCACGTTTATCCTGTCTGCAGGCAGTGTGACCGTCATACGAGGAATGCCTCGGACAGTGTCTGCGGACTGTACTTTGTAGGATCGGTGTTAGCGGAGCGACCAAGCGCCAGGGTTTCCGAGTCGGGTGCGGTGAAGTGTGCACACAGGGACCTTTGACGCGGAGGGTTCAAGAAACACTCGCGATTTGTTGTTCGCGGCTTACGCTACTCCGTTATTGGCAGCGATAATAAGATGCTGTGAGCGACTGGTACTGTATATTTTCGTGAAATGAGCGACGAATAATGCGGGTCACGTCCTTGAAATACGCTTACGTAAGATGTAAAGGGTGGACTGCGCGGACGCGGTTTGCTTTCGCCCGATGTCTTCGGAACACTGATTCAGCGCAGCGGGAATCAATCGTGTCCGCTAATCGAAGCCTTTCTTTTTTCTGTAGTTCCCATTCAGATCGGGACATATCGGTTCGTAGGTGCCAAGAATTGAAATAACGTAAAGGACACGACTCGAACGATAACGTCGGAAAAGAACCCGAACCTTTCAGGTGTTTTTTATTGTACTAATAACCCCGCGGTGACGATTCAAGGGGCTGTGTATGTATTGTTGGCTATATTGTCACGAATAAAAACATTAACTCGATCAATAAAAGTTAAAATGAACGTTTAATACGACGAACTTGTGCCGAGAAACATGAAGTAACAAAAGACGTACTTTGACGGCGACGCAAGAGAGACTCCCACAAGCAGCCGTGCGAAGCTCCTTTTGTAAGCGCCTGAAAATCTCCGTCTCATCCTACGGTGGACTAAAGCCCAGTGCTACAGGCCACCGAGTCCAATCACTAGCCTGTTGGAAACCACGTGGTATATTTGCTTTGTCGTACGTATCAGTGCGCCAAGACGCGTCATGCGGAGGGGAGTTTTTCGTCTGCTTATCAAGCCCTCCCGGCGGCTCCGTCTGCTTGCTACTACTGAAGACTACGGAAGGGATTAAATACCGTGTGGTATTTAATCCCTTGTATTTGTACCATGTACTTTTACTTCACTAATATCAAATAGCGTGCTATTATAACAGAGAACCATATCCGTAGGGTACATCTCCATGTTCTGTCCTGCTGAGTAAAGGCGAATTGGTAGCTTTCAAGAATACTTCCGCCGTATAGCAGACCCACCTTTCTGAAGTACCAACTCGCACCCATTTTTCTTATTTTTTTTTTGTTTTGTTTTGTTATTTTAACAATGATGCAGTACCCCGAAGCAGTAGTAGAAGGAGAGGTATATCAACGTAGTAAAGAAGAATGCGTAGATAATATAATTTGTTATTACTAGTATTACATTTGGTTACTGTATTACTGTTGACATTGATTGATTGTCTTCTTTCGAATAAGTCGTACATATTATTTTTCGGTGCTAAGGTTGCTTTTTGTTTAGAACTGTCGTGTTTATAATATGCATGTATGACACTGCAGCCCACTCATGCCTTGGCCCTATATTGGGCTGGCAGTATCGATAAATAAATAAAAATAAAAGTAATATAAAAGACGAGGTCAGGACAAACACCTTTCCTGTCTTCGTCCTTTGTGCCGCTTTCCTGTTATTCGTCAAACTTGTCAGCACGCTCCGATTCGTCGAGAGGAACAATACATGTGAACAACTGCCTTCAACGTAAATAACGAGCACACATTTTGTTATTACGTCGAGAAAGCGGACTTCTTATTAGTTAGAGCAAAAGCTTTATCTCACTCCTGGCTGCCGCCGTATGACTAAAACAGTAGAGTAAACAAAAAAGAAAGAATCCTGCGGCACGGCAGGCTCGTTTCAAATGGCTCACCCACGCCCCGCTCTGAGGATGACGTGAGTCCCTTACATACACGCATCCACTTCCTCTCCAGACCGACCACTCAAATTTCGCAATAACAAAACACGGGCGCGGGATGTTTTGAAATGCGGGTTTAGGCGCTTCTAGCGCTGTTTACCACACCGACCGTCGTAGACGACATAGTTCATCTCGCTTATGGAGACTGGTCTTGCCAGCTCTGTCTGCATCAACGGAAGCTGTCTATGGGGCGAATATGCTCCGAAAAAAATCGACGAATTTCGCGGCTTTCGCTACGCGCGATCCATAGCATTGCTCGGTTGCGCGCCAAGCGAGCCTGCCGTCGGGCGAGGTTGTTCAGTTCTTCGTCGCATATTTCGCTCCATGGAGTTAGTCTTCCACGGATCTGTGAAACCATAGATGAGGCGACCCGGAAATATGCTGAAACGCGTCACGAGCGCCATCGTCCCACAAAATGGACTCGGAAAAGAGGTTCGATGATCGTTGCACGGCGGCAGCAGAAACTACTCAAAACTGATTTTTTTTTCTTTTTTTTTGTCTACTCTAGTATTAAGCGCGCCCCAGATTATATATATTTCTTTGTACGCTGCTCACTGACTGCGTATTAGGGTCATGTGTTCATTGTACCCTTTACCCACTCCTGTATCCGTCCTGTAGACGGCTGGCACTACGTCAATAAATAAAATACGATAAAATCGCCTTCACTCGAACACACTGGATGGCCGGCCTACGAATATCCTAAACCGCCCGTCCACATACGTTCACTTTCAAGTTCACCGAGCTCATCTTTTCTGCCATTCGCGTCCCTGTGAGGACACTTCCCAGACTTTGATATCATACTCAGGGGCGGCTGTACGCTTCTCCCATCAGTGACCAACATCCCTTTGTTAGCCGAGGTCGCACCGCTAATACGTCCTACAAAAAGGCAGACGCTGAGGCGTGTTTCTTCTTCGTATGACACTCACATTGGTCGTATACAAAAACTGTGTGCGGACGAAAGCATACGTATGTACGAAGCAAGCGTACTTCGAACATGCTCGAGCGGTTTCCGCAGATAGTTCAGACCTCGTGCCTTTTGTACGATGTACGAGTGGACTAACTGGGGCTTTAAAGAATGCCCGCAGAAGCGGGTGCTTTTCGTCCGCGAGATGGGCCCAAGGAGACCGAGCAGTACGGACTCTGCGGCCCGTCCCCGCTAGCCCTCGCTGCGGCACGCCTGGGAGCTGGGCCAGTGGGACGCGCCGCAAGCCCCGTTCGATCGACCCGGTGGGGCGAGCCGACAGCCGCCATGACGCTCTCGGCAGGAACCGACATGGCTGCATCTCGCCGGGGGAGCCGCCCCCCTTTCGTACCCCCACCGGTGGACGCGGTTCACAAAGGGGAGACCGAGAAAACAAAAAGAGAAGAAAAAGTCAACGTTTCGCGTCCCTGCGCAGTCGGCACGGGCCGGCAGTGGCCCGGTCCACCGTCCGTGAGGCGCCACAAAGGGACGCGAGCGAAGCAGCCTGATGAGTCAGCCCACCTGTCGACTCACCCACCCTCCTCTTCCAACGACCTTATACGAATTTCTAATCGGGCATTTGGGGCCATTATAAAATGGCGCGATAGTTTACAGCCGGACACGCCAAGTTGGGAAACGAACGTTGGGAGCGGAGGTTTTGCGGTGCTTTCCCCCCCGATTGTCGGCAGAAAGATGGGCGCGGTCGTACGTGTACCCCCATCCCCTCTCTCTTTTTCTTTCGGATATTTTTGTTCGGCTTCGAGGATGGGAAGCGTGACGAAGCTTTGTGCGCGAGGCAAGCTTCGGTGGCGCCGGCACGAGTTTTGAAAGCGCGCCTCGCTCCCGGCCGGCGGCGGCCCCGCGTTGGGCGCCAAATGGTGTGCGGCCGAACCACCGCGCGGGCAGTTGTTGTGCCTCGAGCAAGGGAGAGGGTGGGTAGGCCTAAAATAGAGCTGACTATGAAACACGATGCCGACAGCCGGACCTTGGCTGGGTGCTCGGAACCTCGCCGACCTCAAAAAGTTCCGAGCGAAAAAAAATATAAAAAAAAGTCCCAGGGTCTGTCTCGTGCCTTTGTGTTTGTGTAATTTTGTCCGAATGAAACATGCGCGCGCCGTGGCGATCGATACCCACAAACTCGCTCTTCGGAAGTACGATGTTTTCAGTTTTTCGCGCCCTCTAAGCGAGCCTACACAAATTCTGCACTTCGTCGGACGTACTCGTTGATGGCCTTCAAATACCGAGTGTTTGATCCTTTTCTTTTCAATCGACAAGAGGCGCGCGAACGAGGAAAACAACAAAAAAAAGAAGACGGAGCGAGCTCCTTGGTTTTCCTCGTCGACGAGAAATCCCCGCGTCCATTACTCCAACGGTCTTTCTTTTTTCTTCGGCACGAAGATGTTCGTTTCCTGTTGGGCGAAGGTTTGCAAACGGCGCTTCTGCCCCGGCGAAACAGGCGGGAATGGGGCGGAGGAAGGCCGCGCTCGGCGAGTCGGACGGACAGCCTTTCCTCTTCGCCAACCCGGTCGGTGGTTGTCCCTCCTGGACCGCCCGGACGCAGTCCCTCCACCCGGCTCCCCTTTCAAACATCCAGTAGGTTCCCTCTACTCGAGACACACGAAGTTTCGAGGATGGTTAAACGAACAGAGAAAGCCACACGAAAGGCTACTCACATTCGAGAGTTCCCCGTCGTTCCGGATAGCATCCAGGACGTTTTCGGCGCGTCCCAGGGCGACGATCACCGTGAGAACCAAACAAAAACCTCGTCGCACCCACACCATGTTGATGGTCTTTCGGCAGGGTTCTTCGGCTGTACGGGAGGACGACGCGGGTCTCGGTGTGCCTCGCTGGTGACTGGCTGCTGTGTCCCGTCGGCCGCTTCACCACATCCACATTGTCCGCGCGGGTCTGACGCTCGTCGGCTCCTCCGCTGCTGCTCGCTCCTTGCTGCCTGGGCGGAACACACTCGCCGTGCTGAGCCGCCGCTGCGCCAGAGGGCGCCGTCGCTGCGTCGGCGCTCGGTGACGTCATCAGGCTCTCTCGCTTCCTTCCTGCGGCCCCCTTCTTTCTGGACCCCACTCGCTATGGCGGAGGTTACGCGAGTTTGGGGACGGGTGGGGTCCGCGAGCGGCTTTGTAGTCGGGCCGACGCAGGCTTGCGGTGTTGCCGCGTTCGATCGCGAGTTTTGTTCGAATGTCCTTTGGGCTTTCGCCACACGCGGCCGCCCTTGGAAAAGTACCGCCACGTCTCTCTGCACGAAGAATCGATTTCCCGTTTACGCGGATTACGTATCCGCGATGACCCCGAACAACCGGAACCTTTTGTCATCGACGATTCGTTACTGTGATTTTTGTTTTTCGCGATTCCTTTGTGTGTACACAGGCCGAGTAGAGATCGCGGCTCTGTCGAAGAAACGTATTCATCTTTTGAATTCTATTCGTGGATCGCTCGAACCGGCTCGAATTATTTTTTAGATTAAAATAAAATTGCGGCGTCATGTCGCGACTGGGAAGTGATGATGAAACTCGAGCTCTCTTCTCCGGGGCTATTACGGCCGGCCGTCGGTGTCATGACCTCAGCGTGCTTCGAAAGAGTTGCGGAGTCTATGACACGGGCGAGACGGGCGTCCGATTTTTTCCGCGTGGCCTTCGGTTCAAAATGTCCCTGCGGCCCTTTCACTGGAGCCTCACGCTTTCTCGAGACTTTACGCAAATCTGTCCGCATTGTTAATGGCGGGTGTGCACAAAGCGAGCGGCCGGCGAAATTGTTTTGATACCTTTTGATATTCCGTGCTGTGGAAACTCTCGGCGGCGGGGAGTGGGAACAATTCGTCAGGAAGGATGTCATCCTTTGCCGGCGTAGTTTCCGAGTTCCGGTATTTCCTCCGTGCTCTTTAGTCACGCTCGCTTCGGCCGAGGAAATGAGCGTTCCGTGGCCGACTTGATTGCCGTGCCTGAAGCTACCGGGAGCGGCCTTACCGCCCTTCTCCTGGAAAACATTCCGTGTCCACCCGTTGTTTCACGCCTCCTCGACTCTGCGATTGTCGGGATTTCTCTCTCTGGAGCGAGGAAGACGGAGTCATGGTCGCTGGGAGATTGACGAAAACAGCTCATTCTTTCCAAGCAATGGTCCATATTCCGGGAGCGGTGACTGATTCGGGGCTGTCGGCACGCGTCAGTCTGTAAGCGAGATGATCGTACACGCTGATGACATTACTTTTAAAAGAAAGCCTTATTTCTTAAAGGGGAGTTGGGGTTCGTGGGCCACCTATGAACTCGAAATTTAAATGGCAGTCTGAGGCATTCGTCGCGTGACGGTCACACAAAGACTGCCCTGTAGACAAGCTGGAAGCGTACATAAAACAAGCTTGATTCCATCGTGGTGCCTGCAGCGAACTCCTTATGTTTTGTACGACGTGTGAACAGCATGTTCTACCTGTTTGGGAACTACTCCTCCGGATTGAGCCATTTGGCTTCCCGGCTCTCATATGCGCGGCTTGCTGACATCGGAAAGATTTGCGGCAAGCCCAACTCCCAGGCATCCAGTGCCTCTAACTTCCAGAGTGTGCGTCACTCATCTTAGAAAATTGCGACAACTTTGCTGTTGGGCTGTGCCTGAACAAAGACAGAAACTGTTTTCGCCGCATCCACCACCGATGGGGCACCAGTGCATCGTGTACCAGATAGGATAAATGAAGTACTTACGCGTCTTTTGTCTGAACATTTGAATACACGTACTTTTTCGACAGTTTTAGAATTATGTTTCGTAGTAGCAAACGCTCCTAAATAATTTCATATAAAAATACGAAGCCATGCATTGTAGGGTTAAGAAAAGGTCGGCTCGGGTACATTCCTCATCAACGTACAGGTACGGGCAGGTACGGGCATGAGAAGGGTTGTGCTGACTCGCACTCTTTGCTGTCCGAAGTGCTACAACAATCGCTGCTCTACCGTCGGGGGTTGACTGACTGTCGTACAATCACTCGACGAGGAACGAAAAGGTCGATGAGAACGTTTTTTGTTTATCTTCAAATTAGGGACTTTGCAAACGCCTTTTAACGAACATTCCAGAAAAGGTCTTCTGGACTCTGGCAGAAGTTGAGCGTTCCCGCGGCGTGCGGTATGCTCGCTTTCCAAGGCTCCCAACACGCTCGTGCTGGGTTAGGGAGATCGTACACCGGGTTTAGATTTTGTTTACAGTGTGAACGTGTACTTACAGCACCAGTCTAAAGAATTTTTTTAAAAAAATACCCCAGTACTCGCAACCGTAAGAACACGTGACCTACAAAACGTAAGCACTTGTCTTCATGGTTTAGAGACGACAATAAAAAAAAAAGAGCCCAAAGGATGGTGAACTTGAAATAATACTACATGAGAGACAAAAGCGTACAAAATAGAATTATTTATTTTATGCCGCACGTACCCCTATATTCCTTTTTTATGTTTGAAGAGTTTTTACGGCAGCGAGAAATGAGTGATTGCCAACGACTCGATTGCTCTCCCACCAGTCGCCATGGAGGTGTCGTTTCTTTTAGTCCAGGGGCGGGATGTCACGTCCTTATAATAGGTTGTCATAGAAGTCGCGTGTGCATAGTTCCCTTTAAACGCGCATTGCCCCGCACCACTAAGTAAACAATTGTGTTTATATATGGGTATAACGACAAACAAATGGAAACGAACTGCCGTAATATGTCTCGTTTTGCACGCTGCGGAAGGTTTTGATTGAGAAATTACACGTGGTAAGTGCATGAAGCCCGACTGTTTCAATATTTTTTTTTCCTTTTTTTTTTTTGTTTTCAAAAGTACGCGTCATTTAGTAGCTGCGGCGCTATTTATCCTAGTCGGCCATTGTTTCGTGGGGCTCTGAACATCTATTGGACACGAGTTCTCCGTCAGCGTTCGGCGAGCACTCGGGTCCAATCAGACGCTCCGTGGCCGAGAAATGGCGAGCGCCAATGTTGCTTGATGGGATTTTCAAATGGGTCTTTTTTCTTTTGCTTGCCTGTATACGACCGAACCATGCTTCGACCCATCGAAGCGACAACCAATATGCATTTTTTTTTTAATACATACAGGTGCAATCAGTCGGGCGCTGCTCACTTCTCAGATTGAAATTGAAGCTAGCACACAGGTCGTGCGGTGTGCGAAAACAATGACACAAAGGCTGGAGGCAGGATGTGCTACTGGAAGCCTCGTGTAAACCGAACCACAAGGCCCAAACAATCACCTCCGCACAAAGGGATCGGCGCCGAACACCCGAAAAGAATGGCGTCTACTTTGCCGCGAAGCACCCGGAGGTCCAATCACAGCGATCTACCGGGAAGGAGCTCGGCGAATGACAAGGCCGGAAAAGAAACGTTTTCATCTCTGAGTTTTAAGCAGCCAGAACTGACTTCCGTTTTTGTTTCCTCTTATTTCGATGAATTCGCTTTATCATTACCACAGCAGGACAGGTTATTGCAACTTCAGGTGCTACACTCTAAAAAACGTCCGTGCGTATACTTTCACGCACAACACTCGGAGAACCAATCAGCGCAACTTACGGAGGCAGCTGAGCGAATGACGATGCTGAAACATCTGCTTAGACCAAAAAACGCAGACTGAGTTGTGACATTAAGCAATGCAAGCGTGACGTTTTGCATTGCTTAATGTCACAACTCAGATTGCGTTTTTTGGTCTAAATACATGTTTCGGCATCTTCATTCGCTGAGCTGCCTCCATAAGTTGCGGTGATTGGCTCTCCGAGTGTTGTGCGGGAAAGCAGACTCACGGGCTTTTTTTAGAGTGTATACTATGTCCATCCCCAGCACAGCATTTTGTGGAAGCTCGTCAACGCCCGTTCCAGTCGCTAGGCATCTCGGTAAGACAAGGGAAGGTCAGCTATGGCGGCTGTAATTTCAAAGCGTCTATAGGCCATCTTGTAACGCTATGCAGTCGGGGACGAAAGCTGGACGTATCCCTAACCTAACAATATTCCGGACGCATCGAAAATGTTTTCTCTCTCTCTATATATATATATATACTCTAAGTGGATGATTTCGAGAAAGAAATGTGCTCAGCTCATGTAGATGAGGTAAAATATTCACATTGTTACGTAGTCAGACTGCTCATGACAGAAACAAGACACGGTTTTCGCTACAAAAACATTATGACAGAATTGTCTGCGCTGCAGGCATGCTTCATATGCTTCATATTTGTCCGCAAACAGTGGGACCGTCCTACAAGCAGAAGCACGCCTCAGAAACTGCACCCAGATCATCGTTTGTAGGCCACGGCTTAGCCTAACCATATTCGAAGTTTCGATGGACCCGCAGCTCATGTATCTATGTAGAGTCAAATCATTGCTCATCTTTCGACATATTCGCCCAAGGACTGCGAACAATCATCGAAACTTGCGATGAGCTTTACCAATATGTCTGTCGCTTACCACCAGCCCAACGGAGGTTGTCGGCTCAGGCGTGAAAATTAATTAGTGGCAGTTATGATCACGAAATTAGTCAAATGTGGATTTAAAGACCTCCAGGCAACCCAGAACGACATGAATTTGAGCCACTTTTCTCTGCGTGGTTCTTTAAGTTGTGAAGTGTTTCTCCGCCACCACATTTACATTGATAATTAGACCTAGCCGTCTCCTCTCCATTCCAGTCTTCTGTAACTTCAATTTCTCACGGAAATTTATTAGCAGGATATTATTTTCTGCATCGCCAAAGAGTATACGTAGTACCTACACATCTATGGTAACATTCGAACGTGTTTTTCTTTTTATGTAAATTTGGGGCATCTTCACATTTTGTGCGCAATAATTTTTGTTCTTAATATTGTCCTATCACAACCGAATTGGTCAAGCATACACTTTAGAATATGTAAAATGCAAGTATCTAGGTTTAATTAGAATGTAAAATTTTTACATTTATAAAATAAAAATGAAGAAACTTTTGTTACTCCCTTGAAATGACATTTTTGCTACTTTTTAATTATTTTAAAATGAAAGAAGCATCGCAAACATTATTTTTGTTGTTAATATCTCTCAGTGGTTTCAAATAAGCGAATTGGATAATTTTTTCAAGCGTTTTATGTGTGTTGCCACGACTCACTTCTGCGCAAAAGCTTTTTTTTTTTTTTCTGCATGTACATTCATTGAGAACCTAAAAAAAAGATATATCAAATCTAACACTAGATTTATAAAGAAAGAAATAAGCACCATAAACTGTAAAATTTTAATTTCAATGTCGTAAATAATATTTTTTAAAAAATGTTTCCCATGCGCATGTGCGCGGTCTTGAAACATCAAACATTTTACGAAGGCAAGGCCATAAATGCTGTCATTTCCGTTGATCTGCGTTTCCAGTGATTGAACCCATCCAACATAGCGTTCACGACGAATTGTGAGGCCGTGACATCAACACCCACCGCCCATTACCCCAGTGTGGAGTTTTCTCTTCTAAACTTCCGCCTCAAAGGGTTTTTTGCAGGATGCGTGGGCGCGAGAAAAGATGCGTGTCACCCTTAAGACGTTAAATAGCCCAACTTATTAGAGGTGAGCTGTCTGCTACATGCCTTATTCTGGGCCACGAAAGTAAGCGAGAAAAATGTTCGTTAAATTTGAAACATTAGTTATAAAGGTAGACAACGAGACGGGGCATATTGCTGCTTTTTTTGCCGGTAACAATGTCTAGTGAGCTCGTCGTAGTCCACCCAACACTCATGGTTCCTACAAAAAGAGGGAAAACAAGATAAACACCAACTGGAATCCCTGACGTCACGCCGCTGAGGTGGCGCTGCTGTCGGCACTGCGCATGCGCAGACGCCTCATCTCGCGCTAATTTTGTTTCAGCGCATTTCCCACATCTGGTGTGGTCAAACGCGGCTCGTTCGCCAACAGCCTGCAGTGGCACATGAGGGGTGGCATTCTTTCAGTCTATGGCGTCCTAACTTTAGGATCGATTAAATGTGCGGAAAAAGAGTAACGTCCACTAAAATAAAATTTTTTCTTACGAAGCACGGTAATCCTAAAAGTAGCAAACGCACAAAAATAATATACACTATTGAGGATAATATAGAAAATCTAGGTTGCAAAACTAGGGTACTATGTGAGTCAATTTGTTCAGTGCACCATGTTTCTCAGTTCTGACAATTACCTCGTGCACCAGGAAGTTTTTCTCGAGTTCGAAAATTCTACAGATAGACACGAAGCATACTCAATTCTCCTTAAACTTACTTACATTTTTTTTTTCTTTTAGAAACTGCCAAATATTATTACACAAAATCACTTGTGGGATATAAATTTGTGCGGATTCTGCGAAACCTGCCACACTGACTCAAAGTGAAACTACTCGCGTTTCAATGGATAAACTCGTACTGCTATACTTAGTTTCCCCATTCTATAGCGTATCTAATTAGGGCTCCACACCGGCTACATATGCTTGGGGAAAAAAATGCTTAAACAAAATTTACACTTCGCTCATCACTCCTGCTACAATATGAGGTGTTTGTATTAGTGAATAAAAAGTAATATAGGAAGCAATTAAAAAGCCTTCATCAAATATAAACAAGTTTTTCATTTTAACCAGTTCAAACAGAATATGGTCAAACAAAAAGATACAATGTTTTCGGGACCAATAAATAAATTTTAAACTTTTTCAGTGTCACGAGCATAACAGTCAAGGCCATCGGCGCGCAGGCGCAGTAGCGGCTTCTTCGTTGCGGAGGGCCTAGTGGAGGGGGAAACGCCGCACGTTGCGGAGAGCGTTGCGGGACTCCCAAACCTATCTACGAAAACTCCCTAACAGCAACGGAAGGGCGACAGTACCACGGCTGTACTCGCCCTCTCCCGGCGCCAAAGCCACCTGCGATAATAAACCTGCGTGTTCTATCCGTTTTCGGCAGCACGACACTCGCCAAGTACAAGAATCCCGATACGGTGAACAAGTGCCTCAAAATGCGTCTTGGGCGCATCGAAACACAAGGAGCACCAGGCAACCAGGCCAAGGAAAGGCCAATATGGCACGCCGTCCTTGGTCGAGGTCGGGAAAGAAGGGGGGGGGGGGGGGGGGGCAAAACAAAAGCACGTGGCCTCATCCGGGGTTAAACTAATGTCCGGGGAGCGCAAAGAACAGGCGAAGTCAATTGATAACTGTATACTCGTACAGCTAACTGAAAAAAAAAAAAAAAAAAAAAAAAAAAAACGTTGGTAAGCTTTTTTTTTATTTTTTTTTTTTTTTTTTGCGGTGCACGAAGACGGCTATTTACGGGAAATATTAGAAGGATTCCAGTGCATGGCGAAGCTCAGAATGCGATAAAACGAAACAAAAATACTTTATGTGGCCAGGGAAAATGAGCAAAATGTTTCGCTTGATCAATGTCCGGCGCACGTCGCACCTGTATTATTAGCTTCGACATTCGCTGGGGTCCTTCTGTCGTTTGCTGTGATTGACTGTCTTTCTATTCTGCACGAAAGATAACGCGCAGACTTTCTCTTTCAAAGTTTAGGAGTTCAGATATCACGAAAATAACTCCGATTGAACCGTTACGATTTCCCAAGAAAAGTAAATTGAGTTACAGGCTGCTAGAGTATATTTTATCGAATAAAAGCTATATTTACTTCGTGTCATCACTGGTGTCAATTCTGAATTCAAGTCGAGTTAGTTCGATTTCTAGTGAGTTGTTCCAGCACGCCCCAATTAAAGTTGGAAGCATGGCACGCGCCAACTCATGTTCGTGACGTCACCCCAGGGCGGTGGCGCTGGTGTGACGTGACAGGCGTTTTAATAGAACAGAAAACGCGCAAAAACTGTGCTCTTAAAAAAAAAAAAATTCTGAACGTTTTAGTTCTAACGTGGGCAGACGCACACAGTGAGAAAGATCAGCTTTTTTTTCCCCCTTTTTAAATCGGTGGTAGCTGACAAACACGGTCGAAAGGTAAGCTTCGACCGGGAGCTGTAATTCATTATGCCTTAGCGAACACTGGTGCGCCCCTCGTTCGAAGTGAGTGAAACTCTCCGCTTTGTTTGCTTCATTCAATGTCAGTTTTCCGGACCCCATTGTCTGCTAAGGCGAACTGAATCGCGAATGACCCGAAGGGAGCGCAACAAAGCGCCATTTGGACTGACTCAACGCGACGGAAGGCTGGACGTCGAGGAGTCGACCCTCTTTTCTCCGAGGCTGGATCGGATGACGTACACGCACCACGCGTACCTGCCCGGAGCTGCCTGCTGTTTTCCCCGCCTCTTCTGAGTCAAGGCTTCCTCGCTCAGATACGTGTTGTGCGTGAAGGCCCGCAATGTATTTCTGTTGTTTTTTCTTTTTTTCATTTGTTCCCGGATGGCGTTGCTGCAGCTTCTGTCGATGCATCACGTTCCGACTGTACCTCCGCCGACCTTGAACGAGTCAGCTGGCGAACGGATATCACGTGTACTTGCGACGATCTCTGAAATCACGCTGAGTCAACGAACTCCCCCTAGGCTCATCGGTGCCAACCTGCCACGAGAAAAAAAAGTTTTCTTTCATTTTAATTTTTTGACAGAGCGCAAGGTGACAGCACAAAATACGGACTAAACGACCATGAAAACTTGACACGATCGAACGTTTTTGTTTTTGTTTTCCCGATCGCTGAGCACTTGCGAAGAAAGAAAGGTACCGCGTTTAGATTTCTTTTTCCGCACTGCTCGCGGTGCGCCAATCTTTTGTATCTGGGGTCCGCCCAGAAAATCAGGAGGCCAAAAACGAAGCTTGGATCGGAAACTATACGGTGTGTAAACACCGGTTCAAATCGAGTAGCACCGAGTCATTCATCACCTTCGCAGCGGAAGCGAAAGCCACGACAGCCGCTTTTCTTAACAGTGTCGAGGCTGGGGATGACACTGCGCTGCTCGAGTCGAAGCGGCATCCGCGCACCTCCATCAGAAACGCAAGTTGCCCAGGGATAAGGAACATCAGAAAGTTGAAACATCATGCTCATCCTCCCTACTCACTGAGCCTTTTGAAGAATTATTTCAGCAACAATTTATAAAATAATCCGGTATTTCTGTGCCAGAATGCAGGTGATTTACACCCCCCCCCCCCCCCCATTACCCCGCAACACACCTTCAAGTTAATAAGTGTGTCCCCCCCCCCCCCCTTTTTTTCCCCTCCTCTCCCCCGGAGTCTATCCAGAAATTTGTTACGCACGGCCCCAGATTCACAATCCCGAATAAATCCTTGGGAGGAATTCGGGCAGTTCTGTCTCAGGATGAACTTGGAGTGTCAATCGTAGAAGTCAACCGTGGATGCCAATCAAGGATGCAAGAACACGCCGGATACGTTTTCTGCGAGGGTAATTCGGTAAAAACGTAAGGCGCGAAACCGAGAGGCAAACGCGTTACCACGGAGAGAACAATAATATCCAGGATGACGGCCGCATCGTGGCTTTCTCGTGGGTGCTGCCTCACCCCCATTGGTTGGCGTAAGCGATCGCGTGGCCATAGAGGGACATCCAACGGCGTTCTTGTTGGTAGCCACAGTATGAGTCAGGAAACAAAAACGATTTATCGAGATTTTTCGAACCACAGAACGTCCGCGGAGCGCCAGTTCGTCCGATTCTTTTGCAGCGGTTGTGATGACGTCAGAACGCCGAGCTGAGGTGAGAAAACGGTTAATGAGAAAACGGTTGAAGTACAGGCGAGCTGGTGGATATTTACCATGATGGAACTTAACCCGAGACTGGGGTAGAAACAGAAACTTAAAAGTAGAAGGGACAGAGACAAGTGAAAAAGAGAACGTCTCAGAGGTGAGCTCTGATTGGTTCTGAATGAAGGATAGTGGGTAGACCTCGAGGAAGGAAGTTTCCTTCGAGGTCCATAGCCTTCAATCAGAGCCAATCGTAGCTCGGAATCTTTCTGACGTCACTGCAACTCTTGCGCAAGGAGCAGACGACTTGCTCTCCGCGTTCACGATTTTATTCCGTGTGACCAAAGTACAGTCGCAAACGTTTTTGCTTTCGTTTTTGTTTTCTTTTTATCAGTTTTGCCAGCGAAGGGAAACCTGGTCCATACATCGTACAAGAGGTGGTCGGTGCAGACATGATGCCAGAATTCTCTATGCCTCACGCATGTTCGAAGCATCTCTGCTTCATGTACTTCGAACATGCATGCAGACAGTTTCTGTACGACCAATGGGACCGCCATAGAAGACAGCGTCTGCAGACTGTACGATGTATTCGCAATGCGATCGCGGCTTCGCCGTCATCCAATTCCGGTGTAAAAAAGGGGCGGACGTCTTTTGGCCGCCCAGGCTGTAGGACCACAGCAACGCTATACCTCCCGCCCTTCTGGCAACCTCTCTTAGTATATATACAGCTCTCGAAAGGAATACACTTTTATAAATTTAGTATAAATAGAGAAGCTCGATTAACCAAGCTGACTGGAGTGCACATGTATATACGTATTTATTTTCTTTTTTTATAGTGCAGTTTTTTGCCTCGGGTCTGCAGACCGCTTTACGCGTTTTTGTTCGCGAATAGAATGTTCCGGAGTCGCGTCTATTTGAAACGATCGGCAGCGCCCTCTAC
This sequence comes from Ixodes scapularis, assembly GCF_016920785.2. Taxonomy (NCBI): domain Eukaryota; kingdom Metazoa; phylum Arthropoda; class Arachnida; order Ixodida; family Ixodidae; genus Ixodes; species Ixodes scapularis. The sequence continues at coordinate 1,218,226 of NW_024609835.1, forward strand.
CTTCAACGTCCTATAATGCGTGAAATGCATTACAGGGAATCGGGGAGGGAATCGGTGTGTCACGTGAGCTATATTTTCCCGCTAAATTTAGCGGGGAAACTGCGTGGTTGTATAGGTGACGTGACGTCGATTGCCCCCGCTTAATTTAGCGGAGAAGCTGGATTGGTGTCTAGGTCACACAACGTGAGTTTTCGCGCTAAATTTAGCGGGGAAACTGAGTTGACGTATAGGTCAAGTGCCGTCAATTTCCCCAAGGTAGGTAGGTCACGTGACGTCACGTGACGTCAGGTGACGTCATGTGATGCCACTTTCCCCGTCAAATTTAGCGGAAAATGCACGGACGGACGGACGGACACAATTTTGCGATTTGGAGGTAGCGTTAAAAAGCACTTCACGCTTTAATAAATGTATCCATAAATTGTGCATTATTGTAATTACCGACTCCAGGCACCGATCTCCGCCAGAAATGCTAATTCAAAACCAGAAATACTCCACTTTCAAATGTGGGCTCCCTAAGAGGAGGGCTTCTCTTTTCGCACTAGTGTACTGCGGAGAAGCGACTAAACGAACCCGAGATGCTCGCTCCCCCGCACATACAAGCTTTAGCATATGCTAGCTCGCGATCACTTATCACGTTCCACTATACAGGGGAAGAAGAGCAGATGTTCGCGCTAACCGCGCATCTCAGTGTACACACAGCACCTTTTCAGGATGTTAATCACATCCTTTTTGAATGTCAGTGCTACGCCAGTGAAAGGCATCGAATCAAAATTCGACTTGAACTATTGGACAGTTGTCCCTTATCTTTGGCAAAGAGTTGGAGTCCTTGGGCGAACCGAAAAACACTCAAAATTACACTCAACATTATATGTGACTTTTTAAAAGACAGTGGACTTTTATACGAGTATTAAGTACAGATAAATGCTATCCGCCTGTGGTTGTATATGTTTGTGTGTATGTGAGCACGACAGTACCTAGCGTGAGTGTAAGTGATGTGCTCTATCCTAACTGAAAATTAGACAAGCAACAGACTGACAAGAAAAGCATCAACTGCATCAACTGTTTCTTTTGTGTGTTTGTGTGTGTGTGTGACCTGTGTTTTGTAGCAAGTGTTCTGCGACGCTCCCTTTTTGTGCGCGCGCGTGAGTGTGTGTTGTTGTGGTCGTGTCAGGCCTGTGCTGTTACTCCCTACTCATTTCTTTTCTTCTTTAATTATTGTGTTTTTAAATCTTAGTTCATATCACTTTCAAGTTTTGGAGTAGCCGGCGCCATTTCAAGGCTGCCAAGTTCTCCGTAGCACCATTTATTTTCTTCTTCTGTCGCTGGCCCTTGAAGAATGCGTTCTGCGTAGCGCTTCGAGGCACTGCGGCGAAGCACACCATCCCCCAGTGCTAAAGAAGAAAGTACTGCGGAACGGCGATTCCGAGCGCAAACGTACGTCGTCCGCGCAGGGTCATTGAAATAAAATGTCTGCGCCTTGCCTTCACGCCAATAAACAAACTGAAAAAAAAAAAAAGTTTATTCAATCATTAAAAAAAGCTTTTTTTTATGTTTTGAGTTGGACCATTAGACGCCCACGGCCTTAGCGTCGTTTTTATGCCTGTAGTGTCGCCCACGTTCCGCGTCCCTTCGTATTCTTGTCTCCGTAGGAGAAGTGGCGTCCTCTCTGAAACGTTGCAGGAACCATTTTCCTTTTCTTTTTTTTCTACTTTTTTTTACGGCGTCTATGCAGTGAAGCGAGCCGGGCGGGAGCTTGTAGTTGTAGTTTTCAAACAGTGCTTCCGCGGTATCACCATGCGAGTAGAGATGTAAAATTTCATGAAATTTTGAGGGGCGTTAAAAAAAACTGTTTTTATTTTCATGTTTTTTTTTCAGAAGAATACAAAAAATTGAAAAAAGACGGTTGCGCACAAAGCTATAAAAAAGCATACAATTATTTCGTAAACAGTGAACAGAATTTAATTGTTACATTACTGCACCGCAAAAGTCCCAGGCTCCAGCAGAGCTTCCGGTTTCTAAATATTTAAGTACGATTTCACGTCATTGTATTGATTTCGCATCAAAGCGTCAAGGCTGACATTTACTTATATCAAATCGTGTCCGATAATTCCGATTCATTTCCGCTTGACTCGTCAATGCTTCGCTGTACAACGGACGAAGCCTTCCGGACATTCAGGTTGGAGTGCACGTACACAAGTTTTTGCGCGCGATCCCCTGCGAGCCGGTTGCGTAGCTTGGTGTGCACATTTCACAAATTCGGACCAGTTTCTTTCACATGTGCCGCAGAATAAGGGGGAATCCGCAGTACAAGAGAGGCGAGGGGACTCGAGGGTTGTTTGAAGCAAAGCTTTTGCCACCACGTGGATGGATCCAAGCGCTCCGTAGACTCCCGAACTCCCTTGTTTTGACCAACTTCCCTTGCAGGATGTGTATTCTGCGAAGTTAGACAGAAGTTTCTCGACGTCCAGCGAGAGGGGGACGTCGCCGACGGCGGCGCGCGGTAGCGTTCCACAGTTTGTGAGCTCTGTTTGTTAACAAAATGGAATAAAACGAAGATCTAATTTTCCGTCACCACGCGTCGCCGGTGCGAGCGATGATCTGTCATTCGAAACTCCTCGGCGTCTCGTGGTATTTACGTCACATTTGATGCTCGCTAGCTTACGCCCAAGAGTAAACGAGGATACGCGCGAGGACACGCGTATAAAAAAGAAAACAACGTACAAACAAATATGTGATGCCCCACGTCAGTAGTCGACGAAATACCAACGGCACGTGGGCGGTCGTACATAGGGCAGACAGGCAGATGCTTTAAGCGTGACAACTTCACCTTTCTGTAAAGCGGTTTCCTTCAGGGAACTTGGCAGTGCACTGGAATAGGTGTCCGTGCGATTAGGTACTAGATGAAATACAGATTTTGGGAAACTATAGAACCAAAACAGAGAGGGAAATTTTTGAGGCGCTCAAAATCAGGGTAAAAGGGACATGACGGCCGCATCGGCGCATCGTCACTCGTGATATCCAATAATAAATTCAGATTCATTTCGAGTGAGGTATAATATATATGTTCCTTTTTCTCAAATAACATTCGATAGTCAGTAGCGCTCTGTGTTCACTCCTGCTTCTTTTTTTTTTTTTTCGTTTTTATTTTTGCGGTTTTGCGTAGTAATTTTTAATGAGTCCGCATCGTCTCTGTCGACTGTTTGATCTCACCTTTCACGAGCCTACATATGCCAGGAGCAGAACGTGCTGTGCCAAGCCCGCCCAACCCGAGATTACAGCACAAAAAGGCGCGTGGCCTTCACCGTCGGGCGGCGGAGAAAAGCTCACCAGAGAAAAGCTCACCGGAGCAAAGCTCACCTAAGATAAGCTCACCGGAGCAAACCTCACCGCAAAACCGGCAGATACAGAGAAAAGCTCACCGGCCTTTGAGCGGATGCGGAGAAAAGCTCGCCTTTTTTTTTTTTTTTTTTTTTAGCTTATCGGATTCTACGCCAAACGTGGCAATTTAACACAATTCGCCTTCGTCACTTCATTAAAAATATACCCTATTTTTTTCTAATATTCTTGAAGTTCATTGTGCATATTTACTAATTCCTCTAAAATTAATAATCAACCATTTTGTATATTAATGAAGCCGCAAGGGTATAAATTCAGAACATGGTACACCGGTAAAAAAGACAACAATTTATCGAGAGCTAACAGTGCACAGTCGGTAGCTCTGTCAGATGAAGTGGTTTGTTCTTTGCGAGCTAATATGAATAGCAGTGTGCGAACCGTTTCAGCTCCAAATATTGTGTAATGCCTAATAGGTAAGTAGGTGTTTGTTGATGTAATCAGTGTCGGCTACGCTGTTTTATTTGTGTTAATTTGACTAACAAACCTTTAGTTGCGAGAACAGCTTCGTCCTGTCGTGTTCGGTCACTTCGTTGTCTTCACTCCGTCGTTGTCGTTTGAGAAGTTTTCATTATGTATAACGTTTACCAACTCGCCCGATTCGCTACCTTACAGAAGACTAGTTCTTATATAGGTCACAAGTAACAACGGTGCCAGTGTGCAGCTCTGAAGGTCATTGGTGGATCACCGTAGAAGGGCACTATCACACAAAGGAAACGTGTGGAAACATCAGCACGAACGGCTAGAAAACGTGCATGTACAGTCTCCGGCGATATGAAAGACCCAGTGGGAGCGCGTGGCCGGGGTGGTGGTTGGCGGGGGCGCTGCGAGCGCTCCGGGCAGTTCCATTCTGCTTCAAGGGGAGGACGCTCACTCGGGGCTCAGCTAAAGCGCGCTCCTATCAGTTTGTACTGAGCTTGAGTGAGCGTCCTCCCCTCGAAAGAATGGAATTGCCCGGAGCGCTCGCAGCGCCCCCGCCAGCCACCGCCTCGGCCACGCGCTCCCACTGGGTCTTTCATATCGCCGGAGACTGCACGTGGAAGAAAGAAGCCTCGATATCCTACTTACTGTTTTATCCTGTTTCGAAGGTTAACAAAAGCTTCAAAGAGAATTTCAGGCACCGCGTTTTTGCGCGTGCACTTTCGGATATTCGGCTTTACAGTTTTAATTTTTAGGTTTTAGGCAGATAATATTAAGTGCTCGAACATTTTCCTGTTCTTCAAGCTCAAGAAGTTTTCAGTTAGGCGGTTAGGCGGTTAGGCTTTCGTTGCCTAAAGAGTAAGCCACCAAAAAAAAAAAAAAAAAAAAAACAATCGCCCGCAATTATTAATTTGGGAGTAATATACCCAATAAGCTTAACAAATATTAAGAAAAAGAACATTTTCTTTTCAACAAAGCTGACGAATTTTAATCATAATAAATTGATATATGTTACGCATGATCCAACAGCCTCCATATAAAAAGAAGAAAAAAATCGGTGAGCTTTTCTCCGGATACGCTCAATGTCCGGTGAGCTTTTCTCCGCATCCGTCGGTTTTGCGGTGAGCTTTTCTCCGGTGAGCTTATCTCCGGTGAGCTTTTCTCCGGTGAGCTTTTCTCCGGGATTCTTCTCCGTCACCTTGCGATGTCTGCTGTCAGCGCACTTCCCAACTCAAGACGCGCAGAACGGACAACCGCTTCCGATTGATGTCTCGCTCGGGTCCAGTCAGCTTACGCCGCATTCGTGTAATTTATTATACTGAGAGCTCGACAAAATACGCAGTTCATGCGTTGTTGTTTTTTAGTCTGGAAGGGACCACTTTACGGCGACGGTGTTTAGGAAGATATCAAATACTTTACTATAAGGGGGGGAATACTGTACGAATCCATTGGCTTTGTGAAGCGATACGCTGTCGCTCCGGATGTCGTGTTCAGAGGTGACGCTAAAGCAGTCGACACAAATGACACGGTGTCATTTGTGTGGCTGCGGACCAGAATCGGGCACGTTCGCTTCATCCAAGGGCCCTAAACTCGTCAAACACAAAGTTGGAGCCGAAAGTTCGCGGAGCACGCCGATTGGACGTCGGCGAAAAAAGCGCGAAGTCATCGTTGTGATTGGCCCGTCGGTTCGCTCCATCGATTTCGGCCCCAACTTTGTGTTCGACGAGTTTAGGGCCGCAGTCCTGCCAAGTGTTTTTGCGTGACCAATCGGACAGGGCCGTCATACAAGGAAGAAAGGCGGAGGACGGTGTCCGCAGCCTGTGTTTTGTATGACGCGTTAGCAGCGCGACCGAGGCTTAGCGGACACAACGGTCACCTGAACACGATGGCTTTGTATTCGGGAAAAACTGTTTCGTATTTGCCGCGTGTTACGTGCTCCCGTGGCTCTCACACCAAATACGACAGATCGGTGGCAGCAGTGGAGATGCCGCTCAAAGAGAAGGGATTCGTCCCGCTCGTCTCGGAAGCAATGACGCCACTTCTTGCCGCAACGTCGTCCTAAGAATTGGGTTTTCCGCAGACGAGAGCCTAGTGTCCATTATTTCACCTACTAGTGTATACTCGTAACTTTGGTTTTCTACACTCGAGGCTCGTCAGCCTCGGATCTGCTCCCCAAAGATTTCCCGCGTCGCAAGAAGGATGAAATTGGGTCAAGAAAAAGAAAAATGTTCGAAAGAAAACAAAACTAATAATGAGAGAGCGTGCGGGAGGAAGAGAGGGCCGAAGAACGCTGGCCGAGGTGATTCAATGCGTCGAGGTTTGCCTCGTGCGTTCATTTCTTTTTCGTTTCTGTGTCATACGTCTTTCTGAGAGAGAGAGAGAGAGAGATTACCGTGTTGGCCAGACACTCATGAGACCGATTTAGAGGTGGAGCGGCGACCTATCGTGCAATCGCTGCTACCACGCGAAACACGTTACGGTGGGGCAGTACAGCTTTGCAACGCTGATCAAAGAAGGGCTTTGTCCGATTAAGCCGCGGCTACACTGATCCCACAAAAGACACAGACACTGTCCGAGGCATTCCGATCGTCACATTGGTCATACCGTCTGTAGACACTTTCGAAGCCTGTACGAAGTAAAGAGACTTGGAACCAGACTTGTACACGTTACCGAAAAATAGTAAGGAATTAAATTTACAATTACTCGAGGCTAAATCGTAATCATTTACTTTCGTGACGTTACTTTCAACATTGTCCTCAATTAAGAAACAAACGGAAGAGGGTTATTCAAGTTTTTATTATTCTTTTTTAGTAGATCGTTCCGGTACCCCCGATGACGATATGATGCATGCGCAAAGGCAGCGGCGGATATCAGTCATCGGATCGATCTACTAAATTTCTCCACTGTCGAAATCGCGAAGCTGTAAAAGTTGTCATACATCTAGACAAAACTAGAATAAGAATTGATTTACGTCCATCTTATTATACCGGCATATATCGCCATACAAAAGCAAAACATAGTTGGTACCAGGAAGGTGATAATTAAATAATAAATAAGGTTTTGCTCGATATTCGTTTTTCCTTGATCCTGAACAGGTCGAGCTTCGGTTGAGGCAATGGTGAATAAAAAAAAAGTTTTGAAGATATAAATATAAGTAATCGAAGGAAAAAAAAAACATTTTTGAAGTGCTCGCAAAAAGGGTGGCTGAGATGCAGATAACCTGGATGGAATTCACAAATAAAGTGGGCCAACGCTAGAAGTTGAACTAGGAAAAGTAAGTAACTTTTAAAACCGGGTAAAGTAAGGCGAAAGAAACACAAAAAAATACATCCTGTTTTCGAAGAGAAGATGATGAGTGTGCAGCAACGAACAAGGATGCTTGTGACAATAACACCTTCACATATTATCACCATCTCCTTTAGTGGATCTTAGGGTAGACGGAGCGTTCTCTCCTGTTGTGACGTCATGAAATTGGTCGTAGTCACTATAACCGAGTGGGACATTGTTAATTCTTGTCTGTACACTTACCACCTCGAGCTTCTCGAAGAGGCACACAATCACTTGGGGTCCTTCTGTACCCGTCTTCGATCGAAAAGAAAAACAAAGGGACTAAAAAAAGCGAATAAAACTAATGCCCCCCCCCCCTTTTTTTTTCTTTTTTTTTTTTGTAGAATTGTTTATTTGGATTTTCTGAGATTGTTGTTTGCGTCTAAAAAAAATTAAATTCAGGGGAGTGGTGTTGCAAAAAAAAAAAAAAAGAAAGCTTTGGGGAATTGAAGAGTTCCATGCCTCCTTTCGCGCAGGTCAGTTTGCGTGCCAGTGAACAATCCTTTCTTTAGAAGGGGGAGATGTAACGGATTACAACTAATCCGCTACGTAAAAAATAATTACTTTAAAATTACTTGAGAAAATATGTAAATGTTTCGTTATTAAATTACTGACAAATGTAACTTATGTAAGGGATTACAAGTAATTTCGTTACTTGTAACGGATTACGTACAAGTCTGCTTGGAACGTGCGTGAACCGTGTACGCAGACAATTCTGGCATCATGTCGGTCATCATGTCTTTTTATGTATCACGTACGAGGACTGCCACTTTCATCTCGCACCACGTCAGCCTATCTCGATCAAATTTCATTGTCTCCGAACGTTCATGTCGGAAGTTCGTTGAATCTGTCAATCGCGGAACACCGTTATTAAAAAAATATATATATATGTGAACGTTTCTTGACGTGTTCTTTCTCGGTAATTGGCTTTGGGGGAAAAAAAAAATTATTCGGCTATTACGGGATGGACAAAAACCACAGGCAAACTCTGCTCGACGGCATATTCCGACTAATTAAAAAAAAAAAAAGGTAAAAAATAGTCTCGCGTGGTTTGCGCGTTTAGGAAATTTGAGCGTCGATCACTCTTCGAAAGATTGAAAAAAAAACCAGCTGACTGAAGATAACAATAAAACGTCGACAGCTCGATAAACAATTACTTTCAGCCGCAAAAATATATCGATAATAACAGAGCGATAGAAGAAAAAGCAAAACTAAAACAGCATTAAGGATCGCACGAAGCACTCCGCAAATCGGGGCGATAGGGGGCGTTCTAATAAAAATGAGTTTATCTCTCCAGCCACGATCATAAACGAGGATGAAGAGTTCGCAATGAGCGCTGTCTAGCGCTGCATTTGTAGGACTTTTATAAATGAGGTTTTTACTCGCGTTAAGTGAGACGTAAGAATATGATGTCCAGTGTAGTTTAAAAACCTCCGAAAACGGGGGGCACCCACCCGAATATACCGCATAAAACAGCAGGCGGGTCAACCTTAGAAGAGAAATATCCTATTGAAACGACAATACTTTTTGAAAATAATTGAGGGAACACTACGGGTGAAGCACAATTTAATTCACGAAACACAAAATATGGGGCATAAGTACAGACAATAATAGGCAGCGCGCACGTACAAAGATGAGTACACCTCTCACGCAAAAAACCTAAAACATAAAAGGCAAAGGAAAGTATGACAATAAATACATGACGACTGGCCGCAACAGCGAGACAGCAGAAACGTTAGACTCAAAGAACATTGCGTCTTTGAGCGACAGTCATAAATACGCTTAATCGAACGACAATCCAGGATGAATTACCATCCTCCAGACATCTTCCCGGGAAAGAAGAAAAACAAAATACATTCGCGAAACATTTGGCCTCTGAGCGCATTTTGGTTCCTGGTTCGTACGCATTCAGTCCGTCCTCGAGTCCGCTGAAGTTTCCTGCGAGTCAGTCCTCCACCGACCCACTATGAATCGCCGGCGACTTATAAAGTCTACAGAACGCCCCTCCCTACTACAGCTGAAAAGGCAGAAAGAGAAATATCTGATTATAGTTATTTACAAAGCCAACGGGAGCGTATAGTAGTATCACTTGCCACGAGGAAGGGCGAGGACCTCACTAGGCCTAAAGCCCCTCTATGCGGAAAAGTAGCGACGCTCCATCGAGGAATGCCGCGTGCTGTCTCGGAGCGATCCAGGCGGCGCTACCTTCGACGGGTGAAAGTGCGAAAGAGCAAAAGATTAAGATAAAGGAACGTGCACGGGGAAGAAGGAGTTGCCCTCCAGTCAAGCAACGCCGAAAGTGTAACGTCACGGCTTCCATCGTCTTTCTTCGGGCATATTCTTCGCGGTGCATCCACTTGAACGCAGAGGGTGTACCGTGACAGTGCTCTTTAGTCCGCGTATATGTTTTGGCGTCTCATTTAGCCTTGGACTGAGCTCCTGCTCCAGTTGGAAATTAGCGAAGGTAGGCCGCCCATTTTCTTGAAGCTCTCCAGACGGCGCTACCGTTCATGCGCGAGTCCGAAAGTGCAAAAAATAAAAAGTGTGCGCGTCAGAGGAGGAGGTTGATGATGTCGCTACTTTCCTTATTCAGGGGCCTTCACTAGGCCTTGAAGCCCGTGTTGAAGCCCTTACTCCCGTACGACTTGAGATGAGAACCGTTTGTGCCGTACAGGTTGTTGTACACCTTGCCGGTGTATCCCGACAGGTAGGCGTGCGGCAGCGCGTACGAGCTGGCCGCCGTCAGCGTGTCCTTGTAGTTCTTGGTGCCCTGGAAGCCCGGGAAGTGGATCTTGTGGTTGGCCGTCGACGCCGAGTACAGAACCGGCTTGGACTGCACCAGGTCCGGCTTGTTGGCCGGCGGCTTGTAGCTGAACACCGGCAGCGGCGAGTAAAAGCCGCCCGCCTGCTGGTTCCTCCGGAAGAACAGCGAGTTCATGAAGTTGCGGAGGCGGGAACCCAGCGAGGGCCGACCGTTGGGCCTCTGCAGGTACGAGGCGAGCTGCGGGTAGCTGCCCTGGTACGTGAGGCCGTACACGGAGTTGAGTGGGTAGCCCGCGAACTGCGTCGGGGACTGCTGCGGCTGTTGCCGGAAGGATGCCGAGGTGCCCTGCGGAGGGGCCGACGCCGACTTGGGACCCTCGGCGCGGCACTGGTACACGACGGGACACAGGAACAGCAGAACCTGGGACAGAGAAAAGGAACAAGCGTTCGTATGCACTACAAGGCCGTTTCTCGTCTTTCGGTCTTTAGAGTAGCTGAATTGTTATTGCACGAATATATGTAAACACTTCCCAATAGTCGATCACAGGTTAAGAGTGAAATGGAACCCCCTCTCAGCTCTTTCCATTTAAGCAGAGCGAGCGCTGAAGAAGAGGCCTCTCCAGTACTCGCTCCGCTGAGGTGGGAAGAGCTGGAAGGAGCTTCCACTTTAGTCCTGCACGAACGTCAATGAACACTTTGGCGTAAAAACGAGAGTTCTTGGTGCTATCCAGATTTCGAAATTCTTATTTCTCGGAGACACTGGGGGCTTAAAATATAAAGAAAAAATAACTTGCTGAAAAACGAGTCCATCTCTGACGAACATCGTTCGTTAACACTTAATAACAGCGTTAATAAACACGAGGTCTTCAGCAAGGGGAGAGCTCCCCGCACACCTTTTTCGCTTTTAATGTTATGGCTGTTATAATTTTTGTTGTTTCTTTGCTTTTGATTTTATAAATTTACTGAGTTTTCTCCTCTCCCACGATAAACTAAAGGACCGTTCACACTCTTGCGACCAAGTGAGACCGAGAGAGACCAGACCGGTTTTTAAGCCTCTTGCGATCCCTTAGGACCAGCTCCGCTGCATCGCATCCGGTACTAAGAAGTCGCAAAAGGCTTAAAAACCGATGTGGTCTCTCTCAGTCTTACTCGGTCGCAAGAATGTGAACGGGCCTTAATAGAGAATTGGTATTTTCTCTAAATATTATATATATAAAAAAAACGTAAGTAAAAATTAAGAACAAAATATTTCTAGATAGTGATATATATAGGGTGGTCCAAGTCACCAGGCTCGACCTAAAACGGACCATAAAAATCGACGGCTGCACGTCGCAATCTAAACTTTTCGTCAAATGTGTATTTCACGGGTCGTTTTTTTCTTGTAAAATTACAACGCGTAGTTCGCTTTCTGTAAAAAAATAGAGCCAAGAAACTTGCCAGAGTCAACGGCGGGCGACAACCCAGACGACCAAGTCCAGTGGCGGGGTGTGTTTGGCGTTCGTATTGATAGATGGCGTCGAGAGCAGCGTCCGAAGGTGCAGCCGACCAGCGAAAGAAAGCAGACGACACGCAGACGAAATCCGTTGGCAGCAAAAGCGCCGTCGTTATGCAGACGTGTTTTTTACTTTAAGTTTTGCTTTTATTGTCCGCATGTATTTTTTAACCTAAGCTACATTTCAAAAAGATTATGTTCATTTTAATAAACCACCGTGACCCCGAGCCGTCGCGATAAGGAGGTAGCGCCATCTATCAACACGAACGCCAAACACACCCCGCTACTGGACCCCTGTCCTCCGCGTAGCTGCCCGTCGTAGGCCCTGGCAAGTTGCTTGGCCTTATTTTTTACAGAAAGAAATCTACGCTTTGTAATTTTACAAGAAAAAACCGACCTGTAAAATACACCTTTGACGCGAAGTTTAGATTGCGACGTGCAGATGTCGATTTTTGCGGTTCACTTTAGATGGAGCCTGGTGACTTGGACCACCCTATATATAACGGCTGTTACCAGGAAACCATTTTCACATATTTCGTAAATACTGCGTAGAACAAATACTCAGCTGTCTCAATATCCACACCCCAAATATGAACTTGTAGGAGAAGCCAAACTTATCACAGCCAAATTTGAGGAACTGGACTGTTACCTGTGGCTGTTCAGTGACAATTCCAGGCAACGGCCCGGGAAGCGAAAGTCAGAGTTCGCCAAGCGCCAGCTCCCCGACCAGCTCTCAGACCACAGCACGGCCAAACCCAACACGCGCAATGGTGACAGCCTCAAGCGCTTTCACGGAACATGTCTATTATAACGTGCCAAGAACCTACGGCTGCCAATAAGAACAAATAAGCGCCTTAGAGTGAAGGCGCTCAAAGCACCTCTTTTCCAAAAATAGTACACCGGGTGTTCTAAACATGAGGTTTGAGTGCTGCTATAATAAGGTTTGAGTGCTGCTGTAATAAGGCGAACCACGGCTGGCCAAGTGCGTGGAATCTTCTGCCGTGATACTCTTTTTTTTTAATCTTCCCGGTACCAGGAATATCGGGCCATATTGCCGAGGGCGCAGCTAGCCAAGAAAGCATTTCGTAGCCGTATGGTTATCGTGCTTGGCTCCCGTGCAAAGGGTCGAGGTTCGATGCCTGGGAGTGGACGCACCTTTTTGTTATTTCCGTAAATGCCGCGTTTGGTGTTGTCCAGAATTTTCTCGCTTATTCGAGGTCCGAATGTTCTACGCGCCGAACCTTCTACGCCGAATGTTCCAGAAGCCCACGCGTGTACAAAAGAGGCTCCGCGTGGCAAGCCGGAGTCAGTCTCGCCCCAGCGCTCGATCCTGCTGTTTCGCCGAGATCGGCGCCTGCGACGCCAGCCTTTTTCTATTTTGTTGTGGGCACAAGTTCGCCCCAGTAAACGTTTAGTTTCTCCAGTTAACTCACCGCCTCATCATCATTTGTCATTCATTGACGTAATACCGAACAACGAAACGTGCACGCCTGCGTGCTTCCATTTCTTTCTTCTGGGTATGAGAGCTGTCGAAAATGAGCGCGCAAAGCGGAAACCCCAACGGGAGATTCATTTGTAAGATTCAATTTATTCTTTGTGTTTACTTAAAAAAAAATTAATTGCGATTTGAAATTTATTGATAGAAATGTTTTTGTACCAAAAACAACATTTACATCTTTATATTTCCTTCATTAACCTGTCCATCTTAAAGCAACATTCAAATCTGAGAAGGGGAAGAAATAAAAAAAAAAATCCAAATTTCGGTACACATACGCGTCAATTGTATTTTTAGATTAACCGCGAAGGTTTCCATTCATCTTCAAATCAGCTTCTTCATACGTGGGTCATGAACTCTTTTCAGTTGTCCATCAATGTATGGCCCTTAATCTCGTAGCGAATGTAATCTAAAAGGGTCATTATAGTCTCGCATTGAACGTAATCAAAAAACGGTAATTATACTCTCGTGGCGAGCCTAATAAAAACGGTAATTATGATATCGTAGTGTATGTACTCTAAAAGGGTAATTAATTACAATTACAATGAACCGCACACTGAGACTTTGTCTAACCATGAAGACGTAAAGGTAATTGACGAAGATATTCTTTAACGAAATCACTCCTTTTTCAATCCCACTTCCATCATTGCTAACTAAAAAAAAAGATCACTTAAGTTAGCTTTATTAATAATATGTAGATACATTATTACAACAATCGACTGGTCAAAAGTAACTTGTGATGCGTGTCGTAAAAGGTCGGTCCGAGCTCGCTCGCTTATTGCGAAGATCCTGCCCGCTCGCTTTCTCAGACGGCAGGCTTCTCCGTGCGCTTCGCTACATTGCGGAGAAGCTTCCGGACGCGACCGAACCCACACCCAAGTGTTCCGTTTCGTTTGCTTACAACGCAACGAAGCAGTGCTGGCTCAGAAAAGCTATACCTTCCCGGAACCTCCATTTCAAAGCAAGGATGCGGATCTCAAGCAGTTCGGGTCGCTTCATGGTAGGACGACCGCCTCCATGCTTCGACGCTCATCGTTTGCCAGCCAGCTTCGGACACTGTGTTCAGGGCTGTTCATACAGAGACACCTATACGTCGAACGCTAAACGCTGAACAGCGAATTCGGCGCGAGTATAGATGACGTTTCAGCCGCTCGTGACCGCCAAATGTTTTGTTCAACATTTGGCGTCTCAGTGGGAGGGGCTTTCTAGGTGCGTTTTCTGCAGCTTGGTCACTGGTTTCACTGTACGATTTTTCTGCGGACGTTCGCTGTCACTCGTGTTAAACTTTTCTTAACCATATATTGAAGCATTGCAGATGCTAGCAGCAACCTAACCAATCAAACAACATCAGAAATGCAACGGTCACTTTGTGTTCATTTTTATGCCGGTGTGTAATTATTGCCTCCTTTTCCAACCAAACACAGAAAGTGCACCCTGATGTTGCAGTCTTAGTTGGCGTCTATATGCTTCCGTGTCTTCTAGACTTTGCCTGCGTGTGCTTGTCGCCCTACACGCTAGAGATACGGCACAAAAACCTTATAAAGCATTCCTTGAATATCGACTATCAACGTAAAAGGCAAGATAATGAGGCGTACATGTTGTGATTAATTCAGTGCTCACTTATCGGAACATTTATCGTCTGATGAGTATTGGGATGCAGAAGGCAGAAGGCATCTACATGACATCTTATTCGTAAGTCCTTAAATAATTCACAAAAATCGGGAAGTCTGCTTTTTTAACGAAGTTTGTTGAGCAAATTTTGCGACTTCTGAAAGGCCTCTGAAAATTAAAAGCGTTTGAAATAACTTTTTTTTTACCTCGCCCGCACTTATTTTTTAGGAAGTTGCGTAAGAGTTGGAGAGCCTCAATTTATGTCCCACTAATTTATTTCATTGCACTCCGACGTCGCATCGCCACCTTAACTCCCTGACTCTGGTGGATGAGTTCCCTTTAGATTGAGCGGCACTTCAAGATGATAAATATTCAATCTCTGACGCAACAAAAAGAATTTAACGTAACGTAAAATTCCCGGCAAGTGATCTCGAAGGAAAAGGCCCGTGCCGAAAGTACTCGCGTCCCTTTCGGTAACATGACTGCTGATAGACGGTTGTCCAAATCGGAGTTTAGCTCTTCCATGCCGCTGCCTGTCAGTCTAGTTTTTTTTTCTTCTTCTCCCCCCCCCCCCCCCCCCCCCCCTCCCCGTGTGGTTTATTTCCTTAAACTGGTCCTCCGTTTTGTTCGTTCAACTCGCGACTTTACGACTTCGAATCTCGGAAAGTCGTAAAACTCGCATAAAAGCATCGCCGGTGGGGACAGAAAAGCCGTTACCCTCGGAGTACGACATTTTGTGTCCGACGGCCGGTTTGTCTCCATGTCAATTGATTTTTTTCTTTTTCTTTTTTTTCATCTGTTGTTCCTCAGCGAAAACTCTGCGATCTGCCGCTACCCCGTGTCACCGGTAAAGGAAAAAAAAATGCCTCCGCAGAACGATGGCCACTGTGTTTGCACCATCGAGTCCCAGCTCATCACACCCTCAGTCTTACTGCTTATATTAGGGAGCCTTCATGTGCGCTTTGCTGTGGTGATGACACCCTTTGTAATACCACTCGCCGACAAACCAGCAGCCATTTTGGTTCTCGGCGATAATCCGTGGGGCTTATAACCCTCCCGGAAACAAGCACCTTATCTCACAAGTTCGGAGCAGCGTTGTGGAACCCACGGAGGGAGGATTAGCATTTTCCCCCTTAGATGGGAGGACCGATGGACACAAAGGCCACTTTCCGGCGCACGGTGAAACAATAAGAGGAACAAAATGGCGGTGGAAGAGGGTGTGGGAAAGGGAAACAGGCAGTTGGCACCACTCTATGCGAAGCGCACATGAAGGCACCCTAGCTTATATACATCGTACAAAGGACAGTAGTGATGGCCTGTAGCTGAGCCGGTTGGTTATCCTTGCTTACTGATTACCAGCTGAACGTTATGAAAAGCGACGAAAAGAGAAAGAAACACACTGCTGTGTTTCTTTCTCTCTTCGTCGCTTTTCATAACGTTCAGCTGGTAATCAGTAAACAAAGGACAGTGTTCGCTACATACACGATGACAGGTTTAGCTGTGGACACGCGTCACGCATGTTCGAAGCACGTGTGCTTTGTATGCGTCTAAGATATCAACAAGACAGCTTTCGTACGACCAATGTGACAAGGCCGCCATAGAAAGGAAGGATCGGACATTGTCTGGAGATTGCCTCTTGTATAATGCATTAGCCGTAAGGATGCAAGAGCCGCAGGTGGTTGCCCCCGAAAAGGCCGACCATTTTTGGGCCACTCCGAACCGCGTCGCCGAGAGGCTGCAAGCGCGAGCAGCGGCACATCCCCGCACAAAGCCCGAATGAAAAAGGAGAGGAGGATCGCAGCAGCGACATCGCCATCGGGAATCCGGGTTATCTCGGCAAGACGTCATCGACGGCGTTCCTGGTTCGCACGCGGCGGGGAGAACCCCCCAGCAGTCAACCGCAGCCAACGACCTGGTTTCTTCCTCTTTGCGAAAAAGAGGAGCCGGATTTCGGCCCACCCTCTCCCGCCCCGACTAGGACCGGAGAGGCATGACCTAGGCGGAAGTCGAAGAGCCTCCCTCCCTTCCGTCGGCGGCCATGACGTGGCCTTCACCTTGAGGAGTTGGCTGGGGCGGTGGCCCGGCCTCCTCGCCGCCCCGTCTGACCCAGTTCGGGAGACGTTCGTGGGAACCGTGGCCCGGCGCATCGCTCGCCGATGGCCACCGCAGATAGCCGACACCCAAGTCCAGTGGAACGAGCAGCACGCGCGCGTCTCTTACGTGGCAAACATTGCCGTTTGGACACTTGTACTTGATGACTTCGCCTTCTGCGCTTCTTTCTTCCTTTGCCTTTCCTTTCGAAGGGTACTCAAGAACTCGTTGTCAGATCGAGAAAAGAACGAGTTTTGCGCATTGCTCATGCGCTGCGCGAACCGCGAAGTAGCTCTTACAAGACTTGTTTGTCAAAGGGAGAAACGATGGTTTCGTCGTTTGAAACGTGTACATCTTGATAAAATAACGTAAAGCTATTCTAAAATGTAACAAATAGGGGGGATTAGTAACATTCCGCGAGGATTCGGACTATTTTTTTATTACAGTTCTTGAGGTAAATAATAATATAGACAAGTAGCGTCTAACTAGGAAAACATAACCTCCGTCGCAGTCGCTTGACGCCACATTCGCTTGATTGGAGCGAAATCTCAATTATCTTTCGTGAGCAGTGACAATCCTGATGATGCGGAAAGCCCTGTTGCGGAAGCGTTTGGAAAGTTCAACGTCCAAGTTGATTCACCGATATCTCCAAAATGCTCGGCGACAGAACCTGTACTTATTCACTGCGCACAATGCGCTTTCTAATAGAAAACAATTTAGTATTCGATCACCATTTATAGTTGAGGCACTACTGGACTCCGTCGTACTTTGAGTCCTTGGACGTAGGGAGCAAAAAATTACGAAGTAACTAGCGCTCTTCTTCAGTGCCTGCGGTCGGGGACACCCACTTAGATCGAAAGGCGTCAACTGCAGATGCCTGTTCTTAAAGTGCGGTTTCGCATCTTGTGTTCATCGTTGAGTGTGTTCTCTTTGCCTTTTTTTTCTTTTCTTTTGTCTTTACAAATGGGGGAGGAGATCGAACAGTCACGCCTCTAGCGGTGCGCTTCAGCTGTGGGACAACAAACCGTATTTTATTGTTTGATTTTGATCCGAGAAATCGAAGATGACGATTCGAAGGCCGCTCCTAGTGCGACTAGAGTACTGGCATAGCCTCCTATATACTGACAAAGCCTGGCAGATCGACACGAAAAGCGGGCGCATAAATGGAAAAGGTGGTGCAGCAGACAACGGATGAGAGGAGAGCCATGTGACTGGCGCCCTGCTGCGGCGAGACGCCGAAACGCAGCGTCTCGCCGCTGCCGCGAGACGCTGCGGCGAGACGCGAGGACCCGAAAGTGTGTTTCGAGTCCTCGCCGCTGAAAAAGCTGTGCGCTGACGCCCAGGCTCCCCGAGAAATGGTTCTCTGATGATGTATGCTATCAGATCCTCGCGCTCTAAATCTGCGACCGGGCACTCTATGGCTCCGTCGTCGAACTGCCAGGCTTTGTGAGTGTAGAGGAGGCTGTACTGGTCAGAGCGAAGCGCTCGCGTGCCCAGACCGTGCTAGGCGAGGTTCCATTTCTTTGTTATGCTGTGTTAGTAAACACCGGGCTGTGGGGACAACAATCTCGATAAAGCGCCTCCTATAGTTCAATCTCCTGCCCAATACTGCCTTGGTTTAGCAAATCAGCATCTCCAAGTAGGTTGATATTTTCGTGCTCTCGTAAATGAACCCTAGACTTTAAAAAATGCCTGCGCGTCTACTTACCCGCAAAACACTCGAAGAGCCAATCATTGCAATCTAAAAAATCAGCTCAGCGAATGATGATCCGGAACATCCGTTTAGACCTTAAAATTGAACCTGCCCTGTGGCATTACACAATGCAAGCAGGACGCTTAGCATTGCGTGATGCCACAGCGCAGACTCTGTTTTTAAGTCTAAACGGATGTTCCGCCTCATCATTCGCTGAGCTGATTTCGTAGAGAGCAGAGATTGGCTCCTCGTGTGTTTCGCGGGTAAGTAGACGCGCAGGCATTTCTTAGAGTGATATATATGACTTCTACTATACCAGCAGTCCGGAATTATCTGCAAGCAGGGGACTCTGCAATTGCCGTCAGCGCACCCCACCTGTTTGGTCTTACACTGTCAAATTTTGCAACAGCTCGGTGTCAATTACAATGGGTCTCACGATATTGATTTTGTCTTCCGGAGCCAGCACCGGAGTTGGCGAGCAGACGCGTCGACGCAAAAGTATTAAAACTTCGTTGTACCGGTACAAGTTACATGGAAAAACGACCGAGCTACGTGTTCGCGCGTCAAGACGTGCATCTCGCAGCTTTAGTCTGTTCAATAGACTCTTTCGAAAACGCCATCCGGCAACATGGGCGGTCACCATTTCATGGACACGAAGCGTGTGATTGGATCCGAATCCTCGCCGAAATCTGACGTAGCCTTCGGGTCCAATAGGCGCTCAGAGTATCGCGCCCAAACAATGGCGAACTCGTATAATTGGCTCAGCAGCTACTAGATGACGCGCCCTTTTGTGTATACATTCAGGAAAAGCACACGAACGAGAGATACTCAATAAAGCGTGCGGCCAGCCTGTTGTTACGATTCGCTACTCCAGACTTTCTGTACACACTGGACGCTGCGTTCAAGGGTGCCTTCCCGCAGTACATAAATCTGCGCGTAATAGGAAAGCTGACAGGGTTCATTTTTTTAATGTAGAAGGAAGTGAGCTTTTCGGGGCATGATGTCACTGCAAAGTTCGAACGACTGACGTAGTCAACAGATATTGGAACACGTGAGCATTCTTCCATATTCATCGCAGTCCCGAAAGTGCGTACCGAGGGCGCACGCTCAGGAGCCCGTTTTCTAAATATCCGAGCTTTTTCGCACCTTCCGGTTTACAACAAACGCCACCGCCTTTTCCTCGAGAAGTAGCCCAACCAAATGACCGTGCGCCCCATTTCTTGGTTCTTTTTTGTATCTTTGTATTACGTATATCTTGCCACAAAACTGTCTCACTCGCAGGGTTCTCGATAACACAAATTTAGAAAAAGATAAAAGAAGAATGACCTCAAAATAATTGTATACACTCCGTTTACCCTTCAGCTGAGAGTGCAGCCAAAGCTACAAACGCGAGCTAGTCCGCGCTCCTGGCTTGGAGACGCGCATTTCTAGCGCGAGGGCTCGTTCTGCGGAAGAACGTTTCAAAGCAGCGACCACGAGAGCACGAGGTGGCTGCTTTGAAACGAAAAGCACTATGCCGCTCCTCGATGTGTTGTTCAATGCCCACCCCTGCCCGTCTCGATCTGGATGAGCATCGTGCCGACGTGCGGTCGTGCACGTGTATCACTACCGCGTGATGCACGTGAAAGAGCCCAGGCCAGCGCTTGTACTGCACTGGCTAAATTGATCATCTGCAGAAGAAATGACTCGTCGCAACTTTGAAATGGCTGACCAACCACACGCTGTATAAATATCCACACAACCCCAATTATTATTTCCTCGATGTGTTTGCGTTTGTCTCGCAAGTATCATCAAGTGTACAGGTGCACGAAGCTCGCGTCTCGAGCGGACCTTGGAAGGCAAGGGCGGCGCAGCACTGAAATGATCTGCCCTTGGGAGTGAATGGCCGCGGAGCCTCCGCTAGTGGCACGTGTCTTGCGCGTTTCCGCAACCATAATTTGGTAAAAAAAAAAAAAAAAAATAAAGATTTTATCGAGGGGCTTTTTATAATACCCATGAGACCCGTATATTTCTGCCTGTGTGTGTCAAAGCCAGCGCTTCGAGTCACCAGATTCGGGCTATGTCCTCTCTGTCATCTCAACCTTGGGCTCGAAGCTCGGGGCACCGCGCGTGTTTACGCCATTACGCCGGACGCTCTCTCGATGGAACGCTGACATCCGGCCACTTAGCACGTGGAACTCAAAACCACATTCTCTAAAAGGGGACGAAAGGCTGGCTCCAGTTTTTGTCGTTATCTTTCGTTTCCTCTAATCGCTTCACACATGCGGTGGAAGTTTGTGCTCCATTGACCTCCATTCCTTCACGCCAACTTTGTTGGTCCTTTCTTCCCCACCCGCGTGCGCCGCTGTTTACTTGGATCTTTGAAAAATTCCGGAGAACTAAACCTTAATTTCTTCGACACATTTTATCTAGAAGCTTAATTCTTTTTTCTCTGCAGAGTTGTTAGGGGCCTGCTCCCTTTCGTGAACAACGTGGGTGTCCTCGCATTTGTGGCTGTCCAAGCTTTCCTCGCTTTCTTCACCCGCGCGAGTTTGTGGCGTTGGAAAAAAAGTAGACCAGAGTGCTTCGAGAGATGCCAGAGAGTGGCCACTTAAAACAGCAAAATAAAATCTAGGAAAAAATAAAATGACCAATATGCCATCAGTCTGCAGCACATGGCTGTCACCAGCGTTACAGATCAGTTTGAAATTTGTAAACCGATCTACTACCGATGTTAACTTTCGCTTCGATTAACTTAAAATCACGTTTGTAAATAGATATATACACATATATATATAGGGATGGGCAAAATACATGCAAATATGTATCGAAATACAAATACAAAATACTTCGTCAAAAAATGTATTTAATTACAAATCTAATTACATTTCCAAAAAAGCATTTAAGTACAAAATACAAATACTACCAAATGTATTTGGTCTGCTCTAAATACTTTTCCAAATACATTCCTCAAAATTTGCGTCAGCGACTTCAGGGCACCCGCAACGGGTTTCTGGGTATCTCATTTTAATTTTGCATCGCACACTCGGGAGTTAGTGTGCGAGGCTCTAGTAACGTAATAGATATAATCACAAAAAAATGTAATCAGCTTGGACGTAATAGGTGAAAAAAGTACAAAGTTTCAAGCTGCTTTTTTTGTCGATTACATTTTGGTATAGACCAACAGAGAAACGTGACGACCAAGACGCGCAGCGCTAGCTAGAGAATTTTTTATTGTTGCAACTCGCACCGCACCAGTTACGAAAATCTGGACGACCCGCGCATTTAGAATGTTCCAGGCAAAAATATGGATGAATATCAGGCTGGAGAGCATCACAAGTTGTCACAGGCACTTATTTAGCAAGTCTGCCTGTGAACGTCGATTTTGTCATTATTCTTGCCCTGGACTAGCACCGTAATCACAAAGTCACTAAACGCTTGTGCTTGATTGAGAGACGCTGTATTCGGTGCACAACATAGTTTTCTTGCTGCTCTGGACAGTGCATTTAATGTATTTTCGCCCGCCAAATTGTATTTAATTACAATTGTATTTGAAATACCCACGTTTTAGTATTTAAATACACACGTCAAATACATTACCCAATTTATAATTAAATACAAATACAAAATACACAAAGTATTTGAAATACTGCCCATCCCTGTATATATATATATATATATATATATATAGGTCAGATTGACGCTCATGTGCCAGTCTTGAAAAAGGTCTGTCTCGGGCCGAAACGTCAACCCACTTTACCAATAATATGTTTTAAAAACTCCAACAACCGTCTCAGGTGCGTTTTTTTTTCGTATATACTTTTCGTCATCGTGCGCTTCGTTTTTTTTTCTCTCTCTCTCTCTATATATATATGGTGTTTTTTAAGCTTAACAGATTTGTTTAAAAAAAGCCGTGAAAGTTACACTTATGCCGCTTGTGCAGGTGAGTTTTGCGGGCTGGGGGACATAGCATAGGGGGCTAATCGTAAAGATCAGTGGACTAATTTATTAAAATTCGTTAATCAACTTTTCAATTAGTGAAAATAGACATATGGTTCCAATTAGAAACTTGCTGAACGTCAACTAAATCAACTCTTTCTATAATGACTTGAAGCTCGTGGGAAACATTGGGGGCGCGCCAAAGTTACCACCCGTGAAGCAGGTGCAAAGCTAGCAGTGGCGGAACGCGGATGATTAGACCATTATCGCGTTCCGCCACTGCTAGCTTTGCACCTGCTTCACGAGTGGTAACTTTGGCGCGCCCCCAATAATCACACACACACACACACACACACACACACACACACACACACACACACACACACACACACACACACACACACACACACACACACACACACACACACACACACACACACACACACACACACACACACACACACACACACACACACACACACACACACACACACACACACACACACACACACACACACACACACATATATATATATATTGTGAGCGAGCTACTAGCGCCACCTACCACGGCCCGCTCTTTTAACCCTTACCGTCAAGCCTGGCCGAACAAGTGTTCCGGCCTGCTCTCTGTTTTGGCGCGACCGAGCCATGTGGCGCGTCAGCGCCTCGTACCTTTTCTTAATTATTGCCAGTTAATAAACCTTTATTCGATTGTTTGGCCCCGCCCTCGCCTCAACGCCTCGCCTGGCCAACGCCCGGCCGTAGTCCTCACAATATATATATATATTTGTGTGTGTTTGTGTGTGTGTGTGTGCGTGTGAATATACGCTCGCGCAAGTCAAGCACGAGAGGTCTCAGATGCTCGCATCTCACCATCATCATTAATGAACCGGCATTTAGGAAGCGACGCCGTTCACAAAGAAATGAGCGAGAGACAAATTTTGGGTTGTGAGCCGAACCAAGGAAGGGCAGGCATCGGGCAGGCTCTAGCGGAGGACTAGAAACTAGTTGATATCACAGGTTACACGTGTAATAAACAGCTCAGTTACACGGCGCTTAGAAGGCAACGAGTCTTCAGAATACTAGGTAGGAATCATCATCATCGTCATCGTTTATTTTCTTCGGGGGCTTGCGTGGCCTTATACACAGGGGTGGCAATAAAACAAAAAGTAGGTCAGTAAACACATATATAACACTGCAAGCTAATTAGTTAAATTAGATAAAAAGAGAATAATGGAATCAACAAATTTAGTAGTATCATTTATGGAAACAATGTTGGGAGGTAGCGAGTTCCAATCTTCGATAGCCAATGGTAGTGTGGAAGCCTGGTGAGAATAAGTGGATAATCGATTGCGATCCTAATCTGAAAACTAAAAATCCGCGAGCAATTTATTTTAATTCTTTTAATTTTTTTGAGGCAGCTTAGTTAACACCACGTTGATAGAAAGCCTCAGCGCGGGTCACGTAATGTACACGAATGCTGCGTGTTTCGACTGAATGAACGTGAGTTGCAACTAACGTTGGTTCCAACCAAACGCTGACGTGACGCACCGCCCAATATGTGATCCACGGTGGCCTTGATACGTGACGTCCAAAATTCAGCACTACGAATTTATATCTCGGTGGTGTTGGCTTAGGCGGCTGGAAAGAGAAAAATAATAGTAAAAAAGAGAGCGCCCAGAAGACAAAGAAAAATATTTTTTTTTATTGAAACCAGTCGGGCTCGAGATACCTCAAACAGGGCGACGAAAATGTGACAAAAGCACAAATGATATCAACCGAAAAAGAAAAAAAAAATCTCCGACAAGAACAACGCAACAACACAACCAATGTATTCTTCGCCCCCCAACCCAATCCCCCTCCGAGGAGAGGTCAAAGGTCATCCTCACCGTTACGGTCTGTGCATATGTAAATAAAATAACTGCTGATAACAAACGTAAACCTCTATCGCATTGCATACTCATTTCGTCCCTTTGGTTATTTGTTGTTTCGTTATTGTTTTGTTTTTTTCTGGGGGAGGGGGGGGGGGGAAGAGGTCAAAGGTCACCTTTACTGGCGTGACCTTAGTAATTACAATTTTTTTCATGGAGGACCAAGTGCCCTGCACCGGCCTTTGTTTACGGATACCTTCGTGCTTAATTTCCGATATCATTTAAACTGTTTCGAAAGTTACTGAACACATGAAATTAGGAAAATGATAATTGCCTTAAGATTCTTCTGCCATGTATTTTCAATTCACGGTGAGAAGCTCGCCAGGGGCGCTTCTCCTCAATATGGGCAGTGCACGCGCTACTCACGCGGTTATGCTTTAATTTGCATACTGCATAGAAGCTTGGCATTGCACGTGCTTGCACCAGCAGAGGAAGTATCCTGACTGGAGGGTAAAAAACTTGGAGGACGCTTAAGCCTCACCTTTAAGAGTGGTACGCGATAGCGTCATCGGGCCCCGTTCGCATCGCCTTCTCATATGCTTCTGTCTGGGTGTACCTTTAAAGCACAACGGGGACAACGGTTCTTTGGGGGGAGGGGGGGGGGGGATGAATCTGACAGACTCCGCGAGAAAACAAAGCAGAACGGTTGTCGCCATTTGTCAATTTTCGCACAAGCTACTATTTGCAATTTGTTTTTTCGCCGCCAAGCAAGGGTACCTTCTCTAAGTTCACGTTTTTCCATCCAGAGGCTGCATCGGGTTTTCGCTGTTTACGTGTGGGCCTCCTCATGGGAGCTTATACCGGTGGGGATACTTTGTTTAGACGTGTAAGTTGCCGGGGTTTTTCTTTGTCTCATTTGTTTCTTCGTTGGGTAGTAAATCGCTTAATTTTTCTACGTGATCAAAGTGATCCCTTTTCACGGGCGTTTCTTCGGGTTCAGTTGTGTGGGGGCCTTGCCCGATTTCGTGGTTTCGTGTAGCGACGGCGTGACTGGGCCTATAGATGTTCAGCCGCGCGTTTTTCTGTAGAATATTCGTGCAGTGTTTGACGAAAACGGCTTACGGAATATTGAAATGGTTTGTGTTCTGCGGCCCTATACAGTGCGTATCCAAATCAAGACGTACTTTGTTACGCAAAGAAAAGTATAATCCCAACAAACATGAAGATTTTTTTTTTTTTTTTTTTTTTTTTGTAATTTACATAGCGGGACACTCCCGGTCAAAACATGGCGCTATGCGAAGGGTGTCTGTGTTCCATGGTCCGTGAATGTTTCTGTTTAAGCCACCAGAAACTATCGAGCATGTGTTCCTGGATTGCTGGGATACTCTGTTTTATTGGAGCATTCTCCAGCGAACCTTGAAAAAAAAAAACCTCCCGTTAAGTGCATACGGGATACGTCTCTTGCCGGTACACAACACTGACCCTGTTCCTTGCGATTTAATTACGGTCATCGGGCTCAACAGTATTTGGCTGAGCCGTATGGCTGTACGACACGCAGACGTAAACGCGCGGGCAGTGTGTCACTGTTTTTCCCAAGGCATCCGTAAAATTAGTGAAGTTTACAGAACCTTCGAAGAAAGCCCTGATTGGCTGCCAGTGCTGGACGCCCGGGTTACTTTAATACGTGTTTGATTACTCTACGCCAGTCAAGGATTGGCTGGTGTGCATGTATAGGTCTCGGTACGCATTCAGAGATGGCATTGTGTATGTTTGGCGAATGTCAGCGAACCTGAGAATTGTATGTCCGTGTAATTTCAACCTAAAACTAAAGAAAAAGAAGAAGAAGAAGAAAAGAAAGCGGGCATGGTTTAGTAATGTGGAGATTATAACTCTGAAGGCTATACGAATGCTTAGTTTTATACGACAAAATTTTAGACAGGGTTCATGCAAAATTAAAGAAAATGTGTGCTTTACGTTTATTCGCCCCTGTATTGAATATGCAGCAGTTGTGTGAGATCTCCACCACAATAACCTAATGGAAAACTGGAAAAAATTCAAAATTAGTCTGCTACATTTGTTCTAAATGACTACCAACGCGGGGCAAGTGTCACCACCACGAAGAATAGTTTAAAGTGGGAATCACTGATTGAACGCAGAAAAATGTTTATGTTGAAATTTTTACATGATATATATAACAGTCACCTCTTAATCAGTCGGGAAATGTTTTTGCACGAACCTCTCTATATATCGGGAAAGGCGGACCACCAGAACAAAATCCGACTTTACTTTTGCCGTACTGATGTTTTTGCGTTTTCTTTTTTTCCAAAAACTATAGAAGAATGGAATAGGTTGGCTATTTAAGGATGTGTTTAACGTATATACAAGTTCGTTTGTGTTTCGATGTTTTTGCTAGAATTGAATGTATCTCATGTACTCACCCCTGCTATAATGCCCAAAGGCGATGCAGGTCTCTATGTAAATAAAGTAGCGTGTCTGGCTCGTAACCGAAGAGTCGTGAAATCGAATCCCGCCCTTCAAACTACTTTATAAAGTGAAATCCTTTGAGACACGCGGCGACCTTTAATTCGCATTACATTTCATGTTTTTTATCACTTCCATTCCACGCGTGACGTCATTTCCCACAGTTGCGTCGACCGAGTTGCGCTGCATTCCGTCGTGCAGCACAGCGCCTCCCCATTGGCTCGTCGGTCGCCATAGCAACAGCTCGACGCAAGCAGTCTTAAGGAGACGCAAGTGGTTGCACTCGAACGCAACTGTGTGAACGAGCCTTTAGTGATACGCACACCGACCCTCAATGGGCGGCGCCGAAATTGGCGAAGGGGGACGGCGCCGGCGATCTTCTGTTGCTAAACGTTACGTCACGGCGTCACCCCTCGTAGCCGGCCAATCCAGAGCGGCCTCTGTTGCTACGCGTCCTATCGCCAAGCCTCTCGAAATATACACTCCGCCGCTATCTGTTGGCTCTTGCAGAAGCTGTTTCCTAGCCATTTTCCACAGCCAGTGGAACTGTGGCGCCATCCCGTAGCGACGTTGATAACTTTTTATACGTGTGAGCTCCAAACCAATTCTCGGTCAGCGCATGCACCTAATGTTAACGCAACAAAAACTGAATTCATAAATATACTGCACTAAATAGTTTTTTAAATAATATTATCTCAATTTCAGGGTGCTAACTTATTGTACAATTTCCAGGGAATCTGAAACGCAATGAGGGCTAAATAACCAAAAGCAAAAATAGCTTAAAAAAAAAAAAAAGGAGACAGCGAGAGACAATGAAAGCAACTTTCTGCCAAGTTTAAGTCGCCAGGCCTCCAGCGCGAGCTTCTTACCTTGGATAAGATTTCGGCGCCCCGCGAGCTTGGAGTGTGTGCGCGCAGCCAAAAGACGACTGGAGGCAACGAGCGCCTGCTGAATGCCGGCAAGTCCGAAATGATGCACCGCACCTCTTGTCCCGTCAGTGAATAGGGGAGGCGAAGCCTTCGGCGATTTGACTTCGATCCTAGTTTTATAGAAAAACGTAGCACAAAACTTTTTTTTTCTTCTAATTTCCTGTGTATACAGCTTGAGTTAGCGCTTTATGAATAAAAACCAAATACCAACACAGAATGCAGATGTTTCTCGACCTACATAGGCGACATCATTATATTTTTGTTTTGTTTCTCTGTTCTGTTAAGCCAGAGTGTACTTATTTAATCGCGAATTACCTCGGCTTTTGGAACGTTTTTGAAGTTGTTGCTTTAAAAGGACATTGTAAGGTCAGAAACCTCTTCTGTATACCTTTTAATAATTTTTTTTTGCTTGCGCAGCAACAATTTTGTTGGAACGATAGCATGCGAGGGTTTTATGGTATTGCCTAGAGACTGAATAAGCTACGCTTCAGAGTAACGACACATGTCCATATTGTGGCTTCCAAATCATGGTTGCCAGTTATCTGAATGCTTTATCTGAAACCACAGGAAACGCCTTTTCGCCCTCCACAAATGTTTGAACAGTTCGCGACAGAGCGTGGCAATATTACGTGAGTTTCCTAACACCGAATCCAATTCCGAGGAAGTCGTACTTTTTAGTCATGACGTTCGTAAGTTGTGTTTGCTCTGTACTAAGCACCAATGATGGCGGCGACCGCAACAATACCAGGGAACAGAGTACCGATACTCTAAGCGTAGCTCATTTAATGGCTCTAACCTCGCATTTAAACCTGTTATTGTTGCATTTTTTGTTTTGTTTCACGTTTCGCTTTAATTTGCAGACTCGTCGCAGGACGCTTGTATTTCTGCTCCTCATCAAGTCGCTCTGAACGCGTCGTTAGGAAGAAGGAGCGGGAAACGACCGTCTGACTTCAATTCGAGCCAGCCAAACAGCGGGGCTTTCAGAGGTACTGTTGGTGGCCAGTAAAGAAACGTTCTTTGAACCGATACCTGGGACCTCGCAGTGAACTGGTGAAGATTAGACATAACACAACCCCCAGACACGACACAACCCCCACGCGAAAAGTCTCCGTTTTCACGTGTGTCGTCCTTTGCTTATACATACAGTCTCCGGGTTGTGTTATGACCAACTCTTTAAGGTCGGAGTGCTTAGGCCGGTGACATCGGCTCTGGAAGTTAAGGCTAAGAATGAAGCAAATTGGTACGTTGAATGTTCCGACAGCGAGATGTTGCTGGTCTGCCTTTGAGGTATGGCGGCACCCGTTCACGCAGTGGATGAGCGATTTAGCCAGTATACATTAGGACCGCTGCTAACTCCAAGTAGCGATCACTCAATCTCAGGTGAGTATACGACGCTCATTCATAAATTGAGAGCAACTGTTTTAACTGCGGAGTGTTGGAGGAGTAGCATCGTCAAGCAGAATCCTAGCCATTTACGAGGTTTTGTTTCTTCAGATTTTCGCAGACGAATCTCAGATCCGCTGACAAAAACAAGATGCACAATGCTGTTTTTTTTTTTGTTTTTTTTTGTTTTCACAGGAACTGTGAATTATTGTGTAAGACCCTTTTTTTTATTTTATTAATATTAGGGTTGAGCAAAAAAAAAAAATACCGCAATGTTTTTTTTGTTCTGCTTTTTTTGTAATTAAAGAAAACATTGTTGCAATCATTAGTAGCCAAAGAGACAAAAAAAAAAATTTTAAGCCTTATTATTTTCCCCGTGTCTCTAAACTTTACACGTACCTTTGCAAGCGGTTTGTGAACACACAATTCTGAAATGATGACATCTCAATGCTTTTGTGGTCGTTCGTTTGTCTGAGGGTTGAGAAATGTTTTCTTGAACTGACCGTTAGCTGCTGTGCACCTTGCAGCAAAAGCGTGTATGGCTTATGAAGAAAAATGGCGGCAAGGCGTGAGTCGAGAACCTCAATTGTGCGTGGATGGCGCAATAAAAAAACAACAACCAGGAAATAATTGAGAAGAGAAACGTACGGCAAGCGTACATGATCAACCAGACGGACGAAAAAAAAGAACATCGAAGCATCGAAGCTACATGAGCTTCGAAAGCCTTTTTGCAAAAGTGGTTCTCCGAGCCACCGCTAAAAATCGGTTTCTTAAGAAATTGTCAAATTTTGTCAGGTAGC
The DNA here is from genome assembly GCF_016920785.2 of Ixodes scapularis. Lineage (NCBI taxonomy): Eukaryota > Metazoa > Arthropoda > Arachnida > Ixodida > Ixodidae > Ixodes > Ixodes scapularis. Next base: position 1,247,893 of record NW_024609835.1, read on the forward strand.
GTGTGCAAACATTTTTGCCCCCTAATGTTTCGTCCTAATAAAAAAAGAGTACAAATATAAATGAAATGTCGTCCTTCTTGCTAATTGCTTTTAAATTTAACGGTTGCAAAATGGCTCATTTGACAACTGCTGACGAAGACAAGATGTTGATGATGATAATGATCGAGATGATGATGATGAAAATCAATGCCGAGCCGGAAGAGAAATTATTGTCGGCTTACTCGGGCGTTGCTACTACGTCTACGCAAACAAAATCAACATTGAGGAACAAAAAAAAATAAAGTTACGTGGTAGTCTTGGAAGGTGCTCGTCGAGCGAGGAGCCAAGAAAGAAGAAATATATGTCTAGATCAAGAAAGAAAGGTGTGGCGGGTGTAATCTTAGACGCAGCGAGCCTAACGATTATTTAATCGACCGCACATTATCTCCCCGTACATGGCGCGCCACCATCAGGAAGCCGGACGTCGTTCGTGCGTGAAAATGCAAAAATAATCTCGAACGATTAGCGACCCAACAGCGAGGTTAATTACCTCGCACACAATTAGAAACGAACAGGGCCTATCGAACGCGTCCACGTGAACGCGTTTCACGCAGTGCTCGTACGCCTACCACCCGTGAACATTTGCGAACGCAAAGCTAGGTAACCGAAGCAAATGACAACGCACGCTCACGACGGAGCAACCATCCGAACCTAAATGGAGCGCACTTTTCCGGCACATCTGGCACAGACACGGGATCTCGGGCGTTTCTGCCCTCTTCGCGTTGCTCTCGTATACCTCAAACGATATCATAGGAACTACGCTCTGTTATTTGTTCTACAATGCTACCCCCCCCCCCCCCCCAAAAAAAAACAACAACAAAAAACACCCATGAAACAGTTGCACGGCATTGTTAACCGAAATGCTCAATCACAAGTTCTTGTTACTTTTTTTCTTTCTCACAAATGACGGCCGACTTCGTAAACTGAATTGCCATATCGTAGCTGTACACAGCGTATCTCCTTAATAAACATAAATAAATGCAAGGTTTGGTTACCTGCACGCTGAAGAGGGCTGGGAGCGATTCGCTGCACTCTATAGAAAAGGTAATTCTCCGCTTACTGTCCCCGCGTACATTTTTTTTTTTTTTCTTTTCAGATCTAGTGGTCTTCCGAGCTTTGTCATTTGCTGGGATGCTTTTTATTGTTTGCCACGATTGGCTACCTCTCTGTTCTGCCGGAAAGCGAACTTTTTTGCAGAGTGTACCGCCCTCGCAGGACGTCTAGGCAATGACGGGACCCGGATATAGCGCTCCGACCTGCAAGTGCAACCTGCGCTGCTGGGGTGCTTGAGCAATGACGTACAGTGCTAATCACACTTGTCTATAACGCGCGAGCGTGCGGCTTTCTCCGGGGAGCGCTAGACTGGTGGCATTCGCGGTAACTAAGCTAGTCACGTGGCGCAACATGGAACGGCCCGCTCGAGGGGTGTCGTCCTGCCCACTCTATCAGCTGGCGGCGAACGCGGAAGGCTGCTCGCACGCTTTTCACGAACATCATTGCTCGAACAATGAATGAACAGAGTAAAGCATGAAGGCGTATCAACGATTTCGTCATCAAAAAACAAAAATATATCATAAAGCACTTTACTTTTATCGCTTATCAAGCCGATAGAGTGGGCAGGACACCCCTCGAGCGGGCCGTCCCATGTTGCGCCACGTGACTAGCTTAGTTTCCGCGAATGCCACCAGTCCAGCGCTCCCCCGAGAAAGCCGTTCGCTCGCGCGTTATAGACAAGTGTGATTAGGACTGTACGTCATAGTGGTTGGCCCTTGTGGCGCTTCGTAATGCAGCGTAATACGCATGATCACCGGCACTCACTCAAATACAAAACTGAAGACTGAAGCTACCTGAGGTAAACGAAAAATAACTTGGAGCTCTCAGTGGAGCCTACGGTGCCGTCGTGCGGACATAGTAGAGAGTTTTAGTAGATCGTGTTTTCAGGTCACGCTAATCGTAGCGGGAGCTCGCGCTGCCATTTCGATGCATGCTCTGATGCGCGCTCTCGTAGCGGTAGCGGGCCTTTGAAAACGATCTACTAAAACTCCCTATTGGCTCGTTCGAACTACGTGTCTCTACTGGTGCGGTAAAGTGTAGAACGGTGTACAGTTTTTTTTTTTTTTCTTTAAAGATAGGCTACGCTGGCAAACCGTACTAGGCAATATTTTGTCAAACGTAGGCTGACGAATGACTTGGAAGCTTAACGAGTCTAATATGTTCACTTTAAAAAAAAAGTCTACTCACCCGCCTACTTTCCAGCAGAGCACTTCTAACCAGTCACTGCTATTGGAAGAGAAATCTCGGCGAACGACGTGATATAACAAAACAAAACTTTCAGCCTTTTCACTCTGGTGAAGAAGGAAGAGAAGCGGAGCTATACTATGCGCCGCCATCTATGAGCGACGGCGGAAGCCAGACAACCGGCAAGCCGGTTGTCTGGTTGCCATCGTCGCTCATAGATGGCGCTAGCCGTCCGGAGTGTTGTGTCGAGATTTATTTGTCCACAGACACGAAACAGGGGAAACTAGCTCTTAACAGCTCCGCTGTAAAAAAGTGTTTGGACCTCAAATGTAGGCGTGCTTTTCCTATTTTGGGCCAACGAGCACGATAAGACAAGGTGAAGCACCGTGCTCAGTACCACACCGAAGACTTGATTTCTCCATTTTCTGCTTTAAACGCTCGAAGGCGTAGTTATTCGTTGAGCGCTCTCCCTTGGCCGCGGGGTTTGGTTATCCAGGTGCTCAGCGGGGAAGTAGACACGCCGGGCACCATTGTTGCACGCACTCGGATGTAGAGAAGTGCTCGAGCTCACCGACGCACGGACATGCAGACGAGCACACGGAGACGCCACACAAACACGAGCGAGGACACAGACGCACACGGAAGCGCATGGGCGCACACTCTCGCGTCCGTAGACCACGCGTAAGTTCACTCGAAACGCATCGCCGTGCGAATCGTTCAACTTCGCAAGTGACTTGCCGTAAAGCTGGCTTTTATCCACACGTTCATCGCTGAGGAGAAAGCAACTTTACGGAAACACTATTCAGATCTCAATCACTTTCGGCGCTTACAACTGCAGATGTAAACGACAGTTTGCCTCGAGAAAACGTGCACTCAATAATCGAAACATATTGTTGCTATATTCATTAATTAATATATATATATATATATATATATTTTTTTTTTTTGGAGGGGAGTGTATTTTTGTTTTAGAACGGGTGTTTCCGAAAGTCTTGGGGAGTCCGAATCCGATAGTGCAGAACCTTCTGGTGCAAGCCCATTGGCGACTCCATCGAAACGTTTTCCCGCCTGTGAAAGCGCCAGTAGGGTGCTCTAAACTCTTTACGCCGTCACCGATATGACGCTTTACCCACTTTCAATTCCCCACGCTTTGATCTTCCGGAGTCCTTTCTTCTTCGTGGCGAAGCATCAAAAGAGGCACCTAAATCCCTTACCTGCATAGGTTATGATCGGCGTTCCGCCATCTGGGTACCGTGTTTTAAATTCCCCGATAAGGCCTTCCGTACACTTCTCAACAGCGTCGCAAGATGGGAAAGTGGTCGCGACACCGAGGACTCGTAGAAATTTAAGCATACTTCACCGTACAATTATATTCACATAAAAATGCATTAAAAAAATTAAACGTCCGTATTCAGAACGCATAGTTTAGGAAGGACATAAATTAACCTGATCAGTTTCAGGCAAACGTCCATACTTCTCAACGAGCTCACCGAGACGGAAGCACGGTGAAACGGACCAGCGGAGAGAAAACGTCACAATGCTCCTTTCAATGGCACCTAAAAATACTTTGGTTCATAGTTTATGCACTGCGCAAAATGCTTTTCTTTTTTTTCTTCCGAAATTTAATTGCCTGACAAAAAAAAAAGTTTTTTTTTTTAGCATATACGTTTTGATAAAATTACAAAGAATCATTTTGTGTACTCCCTGGTGGATAGCTTTTAAGTAAAATATTTTTCTTTGTGTGGTCTCTTCAATCTGTGGCGTTGGGTTGTTGACCAATCTGAACGATGTGTTCGGTCTTGTAGACACACCGATAGCTTGGCCTATTATGATCACGCTTCTTGCTTCGTGATTTGTAGGTGTTCTTATCGGCCGATCATCTGATCTCATTGGCTTCGAAGCGATAATAAGATAATCGCGTTTCTTAAGTTATCAGTGATTATAGAGATTAGAGTGATTAGAGTGTTTACTGTAATTGAGCAACGGCTTTTGCCACCTACAGGGTGGAGAATATAAATGAGTATGATTTAAATGCCACCAACTTTACTATGACGATTTAAATCGAAGCTTTTTCACAAAACCCATCCCGAAAATATTTTATATTTACCGTACATGTCTATCATTTGATGTTTTCTATGCCTATGTGCAAAACAGATACAAATACAAAACAGATGTTTTGTATTTAAATAAAAAAAAAAATATCAAGCGAGGAAGATTTCTCTAAGGCTGAACACGAGAAAAAATAAGCACTCTTCTGAACAAATCGGAGCGTTGAGTTTGATCTCTACTTTCCATTCGTTTTCCACTTACGTAACAACTTCCTAAAACAATATCAAAATGCCCCCCCCCCTTTTTCCAAAAAAAAAAAAAGAACGAGAAAAGTAATGTCTTAAGTTTTTTCAAGTCAAAACGCTAAATAAAAATAAATAAAGCTTTTTAATTAGCTACAAATACATATGATACTTTGTTCTAGTATGACGCGAATTACTCCAATAAGAAGTTGTTAATTAGACTGTCCATTTACAGTGCTTCTTTCTTCCGCATTGCTATTAATGATCAAACGAATGGATCAATCAGTCTACTATGTTGAAAAATACATCTAGGGGTAAATAATCACTATTTTCAAGCTACAGTGATTTGAATCAAAGTAATCTGATTCAAAATAAATATGATTTAAATTAAATATAAATGATTTATTCGATTCATTCGAAACAATCATGATTTTATTTTCCACCCTAACCAAGCAATGGCAATTCTTTATAGCAGCACCGGTAGAGCCTTTCTAATTTGCGTGAAGTGACGACGCATTTTCCCCCAGATTTTAACAGATTTTGTCTGGTGTCGCGGTCCTTCACTAACCAAAACACCAAGGGCTCGAAAATTTCCCCAGATTTTCAAAATCCGGTGACGAATTTCCCCATTTGGCAACAATGCCCCTTGGTTCGCCCTTGGGCATTCCGGAAGGAACGTCGGCCTCTGTGAGCATTTCAAGCCGACCCCGAAGCTCGCCGGCGTCATGGGCGTCTGCTCAAGAGGAAGGAAAACACTGCCTCAAGGAGCCCTTTGCGCGCTCCACCGACCCCAGCAATCGATGCGAATGCCCGAGGCCTACACTCCTGGTGCTTGTCTGCAAACCACCACGCGGAAGAAAACACCGTCGTATTAATAAAAGGTCTGTTCACTCTAATCAATGATGACTTAAGAAACCCGTGAGTGACGAGTTCCCGGAACCTTATTATCGCTTCGAAGCCGATGAGATGACGTCATGGGCCGATAAGAACACCGACCGATCACGAAGCAAGAAGCGTGATCATAATAGGCCAAGCTATCGGTGGTGGGTCAGCAACCCAACGTCTCTATTCGCGCAGGTGCGCAACCAGTTCGCCAGGCTCGCGGTCCTAACCTAGCGATGTTTCAAGGTCGGCGAGGAAAGCACACAGAAAACTCGAGCCATTTAACGCGACTCATTACGCGTGTGTCCCTGGCTTCCCCAACGGTCATTTCACCTTTCTTATCCAAATGCTGTCATCTCTTGAGATGAACGGCGATACGACCCCCATTTCTGAAACAGTCGATGGCGATGACGTCGCTTAAAATTTGGCCCAGGCCACGTGGCCAAGGTGAGACAGACTGCGTACTTAGCTGCGATGTCATACACATTGTCCCAGACACGGCGCGCTGATTCGAGTTTACTGAGAGCTGCGTTAGCACTCGATTTCGGACGCCGGTTAATCCGAGCAACGCTTCCGAATAAGGCCAATTGAATGCGTAACGACGGCTCTTGATATGTAATGCGGGGTGTACATAGGGCTCATTGGCACATTAGTCAGTGTGTACGAGGGCGTTGCTTATTATGGTCACGCTGCTTGCCCCGCGATTCGCTCTTCGGCAAATGTCACAGGCTCATGGGCTGCGGACCGATAAGGAGCTTTAATAGTTTGTTTTGGACCTCAGATAACGATACCATGCACGCGCAAAGACGCCGGCGGAGTGTTGGGTATCGCTATCGGAACGACCGACTAAGGATAAGATGTTCTCACCACGTCCTGCATTTCTTCGGCTATCAGTGACTGTCTAGGACTCCCGGTTGGTGCTTTGTCGTTCCCGTTTCCGTAATCCCACGGAGTAAACACCAACACAAAATGAACCATATTAGACGTTAGATGATTAGACGGCGTAAGGTTAGCCTGCCAGAGTATGGCGTCATGGTTACCGACTGTAGATGATACATTTAACCGGTGCAGTACCATCCGCTAACCTGGTGACTTTAAAAGCGCATCGTATATCGATACACGACCGCATGCCTGCACGGTGCTCATTCAAATCGAAACGGGCAGGGGTGGGGATGGAAGTCAGGAACCCTGGGTTCTGCAGCGAGAACTTCCACTTTCCGCTACTCAGCCACCGACCCTCCATTAGGCGGCGATCGGTCGGCGCCTGGTTGATCTTATCGGCCATTTCCGCAATCCGGCGATTACGTGAGCGGCGGTTCACTGCCCGGCCCTACATTAATGAAGTGCACTCGTTGATGACGACGACATCGGCGACTTGGCAGTGTACGCCTCGTTGCAGTTATACGCGTTGAAACTAAGTGAGAGGAGGAGACGAGAGCGCAATACTAGCTGTCTTTGTCTCTTCTCGAAGGCACTTAAACGCGCCCGATGAGCGAGTCGAGACAGCGGCACCTAGCCTCTCCTTTACGAGCTCTAATCATTCCAACCAGAGCTCTGCGTTTTTCTGACATCTCTCTCGTTTTGTCCTCTATCTGCCACCTTAGAAAGGGCCTGACTCCTTATGGTCACGCTTCTTGCTTCGTGATTGGCTCTTCGGCCTTCTTATCGGCCGATGCCTCAATCTCATTGGCTGCTTAGCGATAAGATGATCGCCTCGTCCCGCAGCTGTTGTCACTGACTGTTTTCCACCGAGAAGACGATGCCTTACATCATCGCTAGTGAATCCCCGCCCGTGGATTCACTAGTGACGACGTTTGGGGGTGAAAGGACGCGGCCTCGTCATTAGGTGGTCTTGGTCCGGGCGAGAGACCGGAAGAGGAGCCGGACAAGAGCGAGTTCACTCACCAGCAGCGACTTCATGGCCGTCCGAACCTGTAGGCAAAATCGGCCGGCAGAGTAGGACCTGCGTGCAACGACTTCCGCGCCCTTATATACGAGCAGCTTCGGGGTCAGGTTCAGGGAAGGAGCGTCCGTCGCCCTCGCCCATTCGCCGGAGGAAAGGCGCCCGCCACCCGCGGCGCGCTTGCTCTGCGTCTGCTTGTTTCGGCGCCGCACTAAGAATTTGACCTCGCTCACAAGATGCTCCTCTTTGTGCTGCGGTGTCTTGGAAATTCTCGTTTTGTTTGGTTTCGGCTATGGTACGATCGCTGTTTCTTTCGGTGAGGAGCTACCGTCCAAGTAACCACCGTTTCACCGGAGAATTGGATGGAGAGTCTTTATTTGAACCTCGGGACTTTAGCGTAGACTCTAGTTCACGCTCTTACGCCGTGGTTCTTCGAAAGAGACTGATATTCGTAAGGTGAGGTCGAAGACTCGAGGAGGCACCTCAGTCAGAACCGGGTATCGCGTCAGCATTAGACTACTTGCGGGTCTAGAGAAATGTATTTTGCTTTTCCGTTGCAGCCGTGTGTCTTGATCGAGGCATTTTGTCTTTGCCTAAGCTCGCGACAATGACGACTCGTTGCTTTTTGTTGATTGCTCCGAACTTGAGGAACCACGTTTCGCCCGTGTGACAAGCCCGGTCGATGGTTTTTCAGTCTACGTCGCGCGCAGCTTTGCAGTGTGCTCATTTCATCCGTCTGTATACACACGCCAACTCATATGTTGCTGACGTCATTCAAACGCAGTGGCTCTGGCTGTGCAAAAGAGTGCGCGCAAATGCACCGCGCTTTTAAAGCAACGAGTGTCTATAGGTATGTCGTGCCCTCGGGTATACAAAAAGCAAGAGCGCTTATTTAAAAAAAAAAAAAAAAATTTGCACATGTTTTGTAATCTGTGGGCTCACCCTGTCCCGCTGATATCCACTTACCACGGAGCGCAGTAAAAAGTGCACACCATATGCCTTAGAAAGGCCGGCTTGCTGGTCCAATGAAATGAGCGAAACTCTCGCTTGACACAGTATCGTATGGCAAACCGAATGAGCAGGATGCACAATGCAGGATGTACACGGAAAAGAAAATTATGGGGTTTTTCCATCGCAAAAATAAACATTGCCGTACGCTCAGTCTCCGCCCAAATGTCTCAAAGTCAAAAGAAACGTCTGTGAGTTCCCTTTCCCGCATAACACGGAGGCAGTCAATGAGGGCGAACAATAGAAGCATCCCAACGAAGGACGAAGCTGAGAATGCGTTTACATGTGAAAAGTGCGATGGACGAGGAGCAAATGAAGCGTCTCGTTCGTTGTCCCTACCCACATCGTATTTCCTGGTCTAATCGTATCCTGAGCTTCGTCCTTCGCTGGCATCCTAGCATTATTCGCCTTAACAAACTGTGTCGGTGTCTGCAAAAAAAAAAAAAAAAATCACAAGCTTCGGGATTAAAAACAGCGCAAAAGATGAAGGACCAGACGAAGTAGTAACACGGACACAGCGCTGTGTCCGTGTTACTACTTCGTCTGGTCCTTGGTGTTTTGCGCTGTTTTTAGTCCCCAATCATGTCGCACCAACTAGCCCAACCCTCAACTTTACCTCACAAGCGTTTTTTGTTGTTGTTTTTTTCTTTCTTTCTTTTTTAGAGTTTAAGTAGACTGTTTTGATACCTCCGATAACAATAGCCGATAAGGGTACGATGCGTGCTGAAAGGCGTCCACAAAGTATCGGGCCTCGTTATCGGAGTTATTGGAACGTTCTCCTAAAACTCTGCTAACACGCTGTACACTCCGCGGCCAGTTTCTCAGACGAAGATTCTAGCACATCTAGTTCTGAGAAGGCCGGCACGGTGTCTTTCGTGATCGCAATATAGATTCACAGCGTGGAACCTCCTTCTTTTGTGTGTGCGTGTTTTTAATAGAGTGCCTCGTGTAGCTGTTTTCGAACGCGCAGGGATGCGCTACCGGAACTTTCCCACACTTCTCCGTCCTTTTGGGGCCGCGCATCAGTAACGCTGTGTTGTAAACGAGTGGCACCTTTGTTCGTGTTTCTCTCTCTCCCTCTCAATTACTAGCAATTATCTGTCAACAATGCTTGCTGCTCCAAGAACCGGCGAGTTTCTTATGCCATCCGCCTAATTGGCGGACTGCACTCCCAGAGGCGCCTTGAAGAGAAGGCAGTACCGTCCTTTTTCTGGGTGAGCGAGTCCCAGCGTCAACTTCGTTTGCGGGACGGTCCTCGTTTAAAATCCCCCCCCCCCCAACCAAAAAACAAAAAAACAAAAACAAGGTTTTTTATTGCCAAAGCAAACTACCCATCGGCGAACACTCATTCCCCGCCCTAATGTACGCTAGCGGTCCTCCGATTCACATGCGAAAGTTTCAGAACTAGCCGTTTTTTCATTCAAAAGTTATGAACGATTTTCTCAAATTTTTGATCGAAAAATGGCTGCCGACAGCATACTGAAATACATGGAGCGCAATACACCAATTACCGAGGATGCGCCCAATTTTTCCATTGAACGGAGCATAGCTATTCGGCTGCACGTAGTTAAAACCGCAAAGGCAAAAAAAAAAAAAAAAAAAAAAAAAAAAAATGGGGGATGGATTGTTTGCATCCAACGTATACTTGCTTTTAGAACAATATTTTGCTTCCAAGTAATTTTTGCAGTCATTCTTCTCGCGCGGTTTGCATAGAAGAGGTTGAATTAAGATATTAAATTTTAGTTTTTCTTACAAATTAATGTTTGGTTGCTTTCTTTTTATGTTTATATAATACCCAGTCCGTTGTTGCGATCAGCAATGAATAGGATCGCATCCAGGATTTTTCATCGGCAGATAGCCAGGGTGATGGTGGAGCAAAACATCATCTCGAATTTAAAAGAAAATAAAAAATGCTAATTTAATTTCATTCAAATTTTCGTTGTGCGTGTCCCCCAAGAAATACATTTTTTTCTCAATTTAATTTTTGTTTTATTGCAAAACGAAAGTTTGCTTTTTTTAACGCCCAGTTTTCGCCGAAAAGTAGCTCTAGCAGTCCGAACCATATGCAAAAGTGTTAGAGCTTGTCATTATCGTGATTCAAACGCTATTAATATTTTCGGAAAGATTGAATAGAAAAATGAGAGCCGACGAAGCCTACGAATACACGAATCTGAATTGGACCAGATACTGGGAACGGACCCTACTTTCCCGTCGAAATTTTGAGAAAATCACGTATAACCGAGAATGGCTGTTGTAACATTTTCGGCGGATTTCTTGACAACACTGAAAACCGTTTCCAAATAAGCTCGAGTGTATTTGACCCCGCGGAAGCGGGCCACGGCAATTCTGAGCTATTCTAAAAAAAGCCCGTGCGTTTGCTTTCCCGCACAACAATGGGAGAGCCAATCAGCGTAACTTACGGAGGCAGCTCAGCGAATGACGATGCCGAAACATATGTCTAGACCAAAAAACGCAGTCTGAGTTGTGACATTAAGCAATGCAAGCGTGACGTTTTGCATTGCTTAATGTCACAACTCAGACTGCGTTTTTTGGTCTAGCGTTTTTTGGTCTAAACTTTAGACCAAAAAACGCAGTCTGAGTTGTGACATTAAGCAATGCAAAACGTCACGCTTGCATTGCTTAATGTCACAACTCAGACTGCGTTTTTTGGTCTAGACATATGTTTCGGCATCGTCATTCGCTGAGCTGCCTCCGTAAGTTACGCTGATTGGCTCTCCGATTGTTGTGCGGGAAAGCAGACGCACGGGCTTTTTTTTAGAGTGATAGCCTATTCACAGCTCTACTTTTGCCGTCGTGGTCAGAAGGCGTAAATAGTTCGAACATTTTACCAGGAGAGAAACTCAACTCTCTGACGTCACACCACAGCGGTGGCGCTGCTGTCGGCACTGCGCATGCGTAGACGGAAACCCGGTTTCTGCGTACGCGAAGCACCCGGTGTGGGCAGACCCGGACTTGTTTGGAAAGTGCGTGCTGGTGTACAGAGGCGAGCTGGTTGGGGAACCCCTCGAAACATTGAGACAAAGAAAAATGGCAACACGTGTTGTCCGCCTTCTTTTATTTGCGTCAGGAAGCTACAAATTGCCAGCGACCTTTAGCATCAGGGTGCTATAATGCGTGAAATTCAGTATTTAGGCGTGATTGTTTTAATTGTTCGGTGGACATTAAACAGTCGTTCGGGGAGTAAAGACCCTATAGTATATTTTTTATTTGTTTTTCTAAAAGTACTACCGAGCCAGGAGCAGGGTTTCATCGTTGATTCGTCCAGATAGACCCAAAAACCTACCAGTGTGGCAGCACCGTTGGACCCTGCCTGCTCCTAGCCTGCCTCCTCGCCCTTGGCCTTTGGGCTTCGCTATGCCACCCATACCCCAAGCCAGGAGCAGGTTTTTTTTTAAACCCTGCTCCTGGCTCGGTAGCACTCCACGAACTGACGCAGCATAAAGGCGGGTCGTCCTATATATAGGAGCGGCCCTCTAGCGGCGGGTCCCCTCGCTTCCTCGGGAAAGAGTGCAGTGGAGTCGAGAGGGACCGTCGGCTGGGTTTTCGTCGGTGGAGATCCACACTAACCAAGATGCTTTATTTGCGAGAAGAAGTACGGCAACGAATGCCTCTACTACAGAAAATGTCCGTCCATGTCCTCGGGTAAGTGCTGCCACCACAGCTCTGTTGTCGCAATGAATCAGAGTTCTGGGAGGGGTCACCAGGAGGGCCAAGAACACTGCCCAAAGTTCACGTTTGTAGATACTGGTTGGCGTGGTGGTGATGACTGTGATGTTGCCCGCAGGGAGACAAAGTCCCAGGCCGGCGGTGCTTGCATCGGCATAGGCTTCGTTCACAACACTGGTGGTCACGAACGGCATGGAGGCAGGCAAGTCACAAGTGGGTAAGTACAAACGCGAACAGGTCCACCCAGTCGGGGGGTACTGGCTGGCCTGTCGCTGCAGCAAGATGGAGCGGACGGAGTGCGTGATAGTGTGTTCCGTATACAAAGAAAAATAAAATGTCCAAACGCCAGCGAGTCGCTGGTACACTTTCAAGGTCTGGGGTGTTCGAAGGACTTGCAGTGTGCGCACGAGGTCCCGGTAGCGACCCGGCCTGTGAGAAATACGTTCCGAATTGCCGTCCAACGAGAAACCCAGAAAAATAATGGAGGGGACGGGTTCGAACTGTGAATCTGCAGGGTTCAGACGGAATCCGCAGCGGGGCAAGTCCTCGATGAAGCGACGTGTTTGAAATTGTAAGAAATGAAAAGACGCGTGGGTAAACAAGAAGTTGTCTAAGTGGGCCCATGCCCAAAGGCCGCGCGCGCTAGCTTCCCTAGCAAGAGGAGTCGCTAGACTCTGCATGTAGAAGGGGGCCGGCCAGATCCCGAACGGGAGGGCAGTATACTGAAAGTGTTTGCCGTCCAGGCGAAAGCGGGTCAGCGACCGGCTCTTTGAATGAAGTGAGAAGTGATAAAAAGCATCGCGAAGGTCCACTTTCGTAAAAAAGGGTTGTCGCGGCAAGGGGCAAAATGTGAGTGCTCGTGGCAAGGGGGTAATAAAAAAAGGAGGGCTAGGTAAATGTGGGGTTAGATGTGAGCAATCCAACACGAACCGCGAAGCGGTGGGTGACTTTGGAACCAGTTGAATGGGCGAAAGGTAGGGTCCGCGCACTGTTGGTTCGATAATACCAGCCTTGCACATTGACTCGACGGCGTCCCGAAGAACGGGGAGCTGAGATGGGGGAGGAAGGCGTCCGTTAAAAGCGGAAGACTTTCTAGCAAAGAAGGTAAGTGCGGCGGGATCAAAAGACGGGGCGTGCCCAAACAACGTGGTCACGAGATGCCAATTTACTTGGGGGGGGGGGGGGGGGGGGGGGTTCACTAGGCCGGACTGGCATATGGGGAGGAACGGGCGGGAAGGCCGCCGGGCGACGACTGTTCGTAGAGTCATGGTCGTCATCCTCGGCCCCGTCGGGGGCAGGAAAGGGCTGGTGGACGGCGAACCACCTCAAAATGCGGAGGGCGGCGTCCGCGAGGCTGTCCTGTTCCTCCTCGGGGTCAGAGTCCGCACCGGATTCCAGGGAAGACCCGGACGCCGGCACGGCCGGGGAACCATCCTCCCCAATCTCCCCAACCCAACCGAGGGAGGGAAGGGGGGCCCGGGAGGGCCGGCGCCCAGGGAAGGTCCGGGGACCGGCGCGGATGGTGACGAGAGGGTGGGAAGGCCAGCCTCGCAGCCCGCTTGGGCAAGGAGCACGTCCTGCAAAAGTACCAGTGTAAGCACACCATCCACCAGCACGGCCGTAGGCCGGGCGGGGCCGAGGACGAGGTCGAGGCCTCGGGGGATACCGGTCGGGGCATCGAGCGAGTCCAAGAGAGCTAGACCATAGCCTCCTATGGCTAGACACTCGGGGGGACAAGTGAAAGTTTCTGGCATAAAACGAGCTCACAGGCAAGGTCGACGGGAAGATGGCCCAGGTCAGACGATGGCGGGAGTCCGGAAGGTGAGCCAGGGAGGGAAGCGGTGTACGGAAGGCCCACAGCGGTGGCGTCCTGGCTCGGAGGTTCCTCATCTCTTCGGTTTCTTGGGGAACTTGGGGGGACATTGGCTACGGGTGTTGGGTCGGGCCGATCGTGTCGGACTACCGGTTCGGTCGGGAGAGGTTCCTCTGGTCGTTGCAGGACGACGGGGGGGGGGGGGGGGGGGGGGGGGCAGAGAGGGGGAGGGGGACTGGGGGTTCCAGGAGAAGTGATGCGGAAGGGTCAGCCCCGAGAAGTTCGCGTGGCGCCCCCTTACGGCAAACCGGGGTGACGTCACGGCGAGGAGAGAATTTTTCCCCGACTCGGCCCGCGCGCTTTGTGGAGGCTGTGACGACGCTAGCTGACGGCGCGCTCGTTTCTATTTAATTTTTTTTTTCACGTGTTTTTCGTAGGAAGTGTAAATTTTTATATGAACCTTTATTGAGGTGTGGCCTGTAGCTACAGGCGAAACTTCAACCAACATTTTAAGCATGGTTGACAGGGCAGGCAACGCATGAATCACAGCTGGTATGTGAAAATAAAGAAATATGGCCACAATTGCAGAAGCATCACTATAGATTTACATCTCGCACAATAAATTCTTCTGATGGTCTGAATGAATTGGCAGGTTATGTGTATTATTTTTTTTTTGTATCTCTGTTATTAAACAAGATCGCCGAAGCAGAAAAGCTGCATGCTGCTCGAGCAACATGTTAAGTACAGTCTGGGCCATCAAGAAAGAATCACAAGACAGCCCAAGTGCAGGGGAAAAGTAAAAATACAAACAAAGAACATTTATTATCTACATTGCTCGCATTTGACCTTTGCTGGATTCGGATAGTATTTCAATGGACTACACTGGTGGTATTTGTGGACTTTTTTATATCAACCCTCAAGTAATGTATAACAAACGTAAGCGAAGGTGTCTAGCTCGTTATTAGCGCCCTAAAATAGAGATTTTACTTAAATCGAATTGTCCTGAAGCTAAAATACCAGAAGCTTTTCTCACGCAGACTGTCTCCCTTCACATGTTACACATTTTCTGCTGTTAGTGCTGCATCTACCACTGGACAGACGTTCGAATGCTTCCTTTTACTCCTGTTTTCCTCTGTTGTCAGAGAGTCCAGCTGTAGGGAGTTTGGAGGCTGAGGAAGCTTTTGGGGACCTGCAGCAGTGCCTCTTTTAATTGGAAATGACAATTCAGACTAAACGGTGTATTTTCGGCATAGGCTGGAATAAAGAATTTCAAGAAAAAGTATAAACATTCCATATTACGGCACTATTGCCGTGCATAGTTTGGCAGTTCAATACATATCATAGAGAGAACTGGGGGCAATTCGGCCGTTTTTGCTGCTACCATACAAACTAATTTCCAGTAATTGAGCAGCTTCTAAGAAATATGCCTGCATACATGTATAAACTATATAATTAATTCGCGAAGAAGCTACATTTATGTAAAACAACCCTGTTCCACGAGCACTTTCAAGATCATCATACGCAGGGCCTTTACAACATCTGCGAACCAGCGCATGCAGAGTGGCAGCGCAGAGTCAGGGTCGCGAGCTAATTTGCCGACCACCCAAAGGCCCATGATATAAATGCCACTTCAAATGCCTTGAAAGCGGGATCTAATATCGTCTTAAATCATGAACGTGCAAGGAACAGAATTCCAGCGTCTGAAACGTTTGCGCCATCGCTTCACCGACCCCTCGCAAGATTGCCTTGTGCCATGTCGACGGACGGGAAGGTTCATCGGCGGAATTGCCTCCGCCGATAGCTTTCGGGATTTTTAACACAATTTTAAAGGTAAAATGGACAAGCAGGCTTATAAAATGTACGAAAGCACGTCAATACCGCCAGGTAAACGAAGTCCAGCTCCTCAAAGAGCTTGCGGCACACAACGCCAAACCAGGAAACCGGCGCTGGGAGGCGAGCCGATGCGAGATCGCGGAGCGGAGTACTTCCCCTGACGTCACAGTACACCTCACCCAATCCGGGCGCGGCGACCGCAGCGACGCTTGTGCTCAAGTCGGCTCCCCACCCGGACTGCGCAACGTGGTACAGGAACCGAACTCCGTCCAAGTTGCGCAGCTTGTCACGGGCGGGGAGTCCGATGCATCGGCTGCAGTCCCAAAGTTGGACGTAGCACTCCAGAAGCTGGAGCTCGGCGACTTCTCTGCGGCCGATGTGTTGTGAATGCCTGGCAGCCTGCTGTACATGGACGAATGCCTCGGCGATGTCTCGTCTTGTGGGGGGTCGGCGACCGTGAACACTCGCTGTCGCCCGGCGACCTGCGGGTTGTAGGCAGTGTATGGGTCGTAGCCCATGTCGGGGGCGACAAAAAAAGCGCCCGGGGTCGGGGGCCGCTGCAAAGGGGGCGAAGACGCGGGGCTCTGGAGGAGCTGCAGCGGCGGCATGGGTTGAGCTGGTGGGATGGCACTCGGCCTGTGTGCCCACCGGCCAGGAGTCGGAGGCTGAAGTCCTGGCGAAGGCGGACTGGGTGTCCGTAGGTGGAGGCGGTTGGAGCCTGAGGCCTCCAAAAGCCGTGACAGGTGGGGGCTGGGAGGTCGGTCCGGACTGGGTTGTTCCGGGGAGGAGGCTCTGCGAGATGGCTCTGCCAACCGCTGTGGCCAAGGCGTCAGCCATTGTCGATGCCGACTCCTGAGCGAGTCTTTGATTTTCCTGAAGGAGCCGTTGGAAGTTCTGGTCTGCAGTTTCCCTTTCAGCTTGAACGACTTGCTCAACCCGAGCAGTGTGCTCGTGTAGAGCGCGGAGAAAGTCGCTTGTGTCGCGGCTCTCATCATCAGAGCCATCATCCGTGTCCACGTTGCTCGGGTATACGGGATCAAAAGACGGGGCGGGGCGTCTTTTGATCATGCCGCACTTAGCGTCTTTGCTAGAAAGTCTTCCGTTTTTAACGGACGCCTTTCTCCCCCATCTCAGGTCCCCGTGCGTTTCCAGTCGATAGTGCGTTTCTCGGAGCAGCAAAAATAAAGTTCGAAACAAAAGCATCCTTTGTTTTCAGGCTCCGATGCAAGATGCATGCGCCGGCCTGTCTAACGAAAAGACAAAGCTTGTTCTGTGCTTTCTCACTTTCGCGGAACCACTCATTCGCATCAATCATGCAACATATCTTTTAATTCCCCGAAACACGCACACCAGGCACAATAAGAAAAAAAAAATGCGACGAGGGCCATTCTTTACGTTCAAAAAGCTCCATTGGATTGGAGTAGTCACAAGCTGATTGATAAAGGACGCAGCATTAGTCAGTTCAAATTGCAATTTGAATTATAGCATCGAAGAAAGGCCAAGCATAGTACTCTCCTGAAATAATGTTACTATGTAATAATTTTGACTACACGATTTAACGTTTTGTTAAAATTCTGAAGGCTGCCATCAAACTGTGTAATTACTTAGCGAGATAAAAAAGAGCGAAACTTCCGTTATTTGTGCGTGAACAATGAACATTCATTGTAGTATTTAAACCTCTTATCGGCGTATCTTGAGCAAACTAGTATTTTTACTAAGGCACAACATGGCTTCTGCCAAAAAGTGTCTACCATCACCCAGCTGACCGAAACAGTGCATGAGTTCGCGTCGGTAATTAGTACTCGAGGGCAAACCGACTTTCTATACTTGGACTTTTCAAAAGCGTTCGACCGCGTTCCACGTGAGAAGCTACTAACGAAATTGGCGGAAACCAATTGACAAGCTACTAACAATATTTTGAAGTGGCTAGAAAGTTCTTTCACTATGAGACAGCAATGTGTACAATTTTGATAGCGCGTACGTGTTCCGGTACTACACACGTGACGTCTGCATGGTGTCCCACAGGGATCAGCTCTCGGGCCTCTATTGTTCTTGATATTTCTTAATGATATTGTTTATGAAATCCCAGCCAAAATAAGATTGTTTCCAGATAATTGTGTTGTTTTTAATGAAATCAAAAGTTTCGGAGGTTGTGAACTATTAAACTTCTCGCTAGAAAGATTGTCTAGATGGTGCACTGACTGGCAAATGTCACTGAATTTACCAAAGACTATTTGTCTGTCTATTCCTCGCAAGAGAAGTCCTTTACTTTTTTATTATTTTATTGGTGGCTGTAGCCGTCTTAAAATTTACTCATATAAGTATCTGGGTTTGACTATAACATCAGCCTTAAGGTGGAACATACATGTTAGTAGCATATCGAGTAGGGAAATAAGTAAATTGACGAGCTTGGAATGGACAAAGATGATTTTATTACCAGATCTACTAGGCATATCCACAGCAGAAGAATAAAACCATATAGTTATAAAAATGACGCATTTAAATACTCCTTCTTTCCTCGAACAATTATTGATTTGAATAGTTTGCCACCTGATGCTGTAAATACTACTAACTTTTTAGACTTTTGTTTCAAGTTATTGCAGGAAGTGCAACCTGTGTGATACTATGTTTGATACACTCCTGTAACAATATCGAGAGAGACTAACAGTATTAATAAAGAAAGAAATAATGTTTTGTGTTCAATCAGAATACCAATCAGCTTGTGGGGCAAAATAAGTATATCTTAAATAAAATTCCATATGACCTCACTTATTCGCAAGTTTCCAATCCTCGACTGATAAAATTTATCTTTAAAATATTCCATATATTCACTGTGCCCTGGAGCAGTTCGAGGCAAAGGTTGTAAGTGAAGGAGGGATTTGATACACCAAAAATTAAACGTATAGTGCGGACTAGCAATACCTGTTCGATGGGATTTGGAAGATCTCGCTGTATGCGTCGCGTCGTCCTACACACAGACACACACACATATAGTTTTTCCAGTTTTTTTTCCTTTGAAACCGTAGGATGTCACCCAAAAGTTAATATTGATATGGAAATAGCTCATTTAGTTCTATAATGTAAGCGTAAAATTTCGTGCTCGCTAAAACTATTTAGAAGCGAAATGCGAAAATGCGCCGATGTCGTGTTCTCTCTAACAGTGTCGCGATGTGTGCATATAGCCGACACCTGTACACTTCAAAGCGATCTGAACTCTATTGTTTCATGGTGCAACAGGTGGCAGATACGAATTAACATCGATAAAGCCAAATGTATGACTGTGACAACAAATAAATCATCAATCAGTTGCAACTACGCTATCAACGGTGTCCCTCTGGAAAAGGTAAATAAATATAAATATCTGGGTGTTTTCATTTCCGATACTCTTATTTGGCACGATCATATTACCTACATAGTTGGGAAAGCCAGTCGTTCCTTGGGATTCATGAGACGGAAGTTGTATTTAGCTCCCCCTGAAGCTCGTTTGCTATAGCTTCGAAGTCCTTTGTCAGATCTCAGCTTGAATACGTCAGCATCATATGGTCTCCCTACCGGGATTACCTGATAGACCAAATAGAAAAAAATTGAAAACAAAGCCGCGCGCTTCATTTACGTATAGTGACTATTCACCTTACACGAGCGTTTCGGCGCTGAAACAAAGGGCTGAATTACCCTTATTAGACGCCGGGGGCAAAGTCTCCCGTCTGGCGTTCATCCACAATATTTATTACTTTGATATTAACCTTAAGGAACGCTTATTGCCTCCCTCTCATCGCATCTTTCCCAGACATGATCATCCTCACAAAATTTGCTTGTCAAATTGTAGCATTAATCAATTTCGCAACTCTCCGTCACAGCTTGCCATTACAGAATGAAACTCATTGCCCCACCATGTTGTAAATATAACAAAAAAAAATGAATTCAAATCTACATGTGAACGTTTGTTCCACTTTTCCCAGGAATGAGTCATACAGGATGGTGTCATTTTTGTTTTTCATGTGCGAAGATAGTTTGATTTCTTTTCCTGTGGCCTGGTTGGCACGATGCTTCCTGTTTGTGTACAGTATTCTTCTTTTGAGTGGGTATATTACGTTATTTTTGTTTGTGTACGAGTGTACTTTTTCTTGAGTAGGTATATTTGCATTGTTTCTTGTCTTTAAGCAAATATGTACAAAATTTATTCTTTTAATATTTTTTGTCAAAAACGTGTACTGCTCCCCGTCCCCCCAATGCCCGAAAAGGCGCTTTGAAGTATATTAAATAAATAAATAATAATAAAAAAAAACATTGTTAGGACATCGCAGCCTGATTTATATTCTTGAATAATAGCCGCAGTTATATTTTGAAAGCTTTACTAGAACCTAGAAGTTCCATTTCTAGTTGTTTTACGCGCGCCGCCCGCTCTGCAAGAGTTGGTTTCCCCTTAGCACATGGCTGCGCTACGGTGTAGCGAGGTGCGCAGGATCGTCCACACTGCGGGTAGCTCCCCTGCGCAGTGCTCCGGTGCCCGGCGAGACGCCCACTCGACAGAGCAGTACCTATTTTACTAAAGGAACTCTCCACTCCCGAAAACGATTCGAACAGATTGTGCTTTACGGCTGGCACCCAAAAAGCCCGTGCACACAGTCGCGTTTGACTCCGACCGACGTCGGGATGAGCAGCAATGCAGCCGGTCGTCCAGAAAATGCTTAAAAACCGGTCTTGTCTCAGTCGGTCGTTCTGAAGCGCAAATGTGTGAACGAGCTTTAATAATAGAACATTTGCTATATTACCCAAGCATCAAGGAGAATGCAGGGATTGGTCTTCCACGCGCCACACTCCTTCCCCGTATAAAAGGTTCGAAGTAAGTAACCAAAATAAAGCGTTGACGAACGCGCGTGCAAGGTGCCATTTTTTTGGGGGGGGTATTTGCTTTCGAAAAGTTACTTCTGCTGAGGCCAGCACGTGCGGCGCGTGGAGCACCAACCCCTGCAGTCTCCTTGATGCTGGGGTAATAGAGCAATACGTCTTTTGCCCGTTTGGCACACCTGAAACGGGAGAAAACACGAACGCTGCGTTTGGCTGCAAGTCGTCTCCTCACTGGCTGAGCACGAGTTCCGTCAAGATCAATTGGGGGGCTAGTTGGTTGAACATCTCGACGGTGGTTTTAAAAAGCGCAAAGGACTAAGAAGAGAGGGAGGGGACAGGACAGAGCGCTTACTTACAACTGTCAAATTTAATAGAGCATCTAGAAAACGACAAGCTGGAAGTGAAAAAGAAGAAAAGATGAAGATAAACTCACTGCTGCTACACAGGCATGATTATTTAGTTTTAGAAATCAAAATAAAAATTATTTTAACTTCAGCTAAAGGTAAAGTACTTGTCACGTAAAAAAATTGTCTATAAAACAGAAAGAAACACAAGGGAAACACCGAAGGAACTGAAGTTCCTTCGGTGTTTCTCTTGAAGACTTCAAACACAAAAAGAACTTCAGTTCTAGCGGTGTTTTCCTTAAAAACTTTTTAGGCGTTTGCTCTGCGTCCTTTTTTTTCTTCTTCTTTTTTGTTTTGTTTTATAACTTTTTTATTTTACGTGACAAGTACTTTGGCTTTAGCTGACGTTAAAATATTTTTTATTTCGATTTCTAAAACAAAATATGTTGTCTTTGTAGCAGCAGTGACATCCAATTTTATCTTTCCTCCTTTTTCACTTCCACCTTGTCGTTCTGTAGATGCTCTATTGAATTTGACAGCTGTAAGTAAGCGCTCTGTCCTGTCCCCTCCTTCTGCTCTTAGTCGCTTGCGCTTTTCAAAACCACCATCTACAACGAGTTCCGGCCGAATTGCTGATGTCCAATCTGTGACCTCCGTGTACTTCAGCTGCGTGCATGCCGGGACCAGGGAACATCGCGGCGATGTTCTTCGGTCCCGCTTGGGCCCCTGGCTACCCTGGCCTCCGGCAGCTGACCTTAGGAAAATCCAGCACTGCGGCACATCAGCTAGCGTTTGACTCCGTCACGCTGGCTCTGTTAGTCGAGTAGATACGATTGACCACTCGTGGGTCATATAACTTGACAACAGAGAGAGAGCGACGCTGAACGCGAGTACATTTTCGAACGCCAAAATACACAGCCTTTACTTTGGAATGCGATTGAGCATATTTTGGAACGTGCGGCCCGGTGATACGATCTGAAAAGCCTACCGCAACTGGGGCGCGCGAGCGCTTGAGACCGGACTTGACGTGCCACACCGCTCGTGCGCTGGCTTTGACAGGGCTTTTTTCGCGCCGTCGAGGCATAAAATACGTACCAAGTTCATCCGTGCATCATCACCGCGGGTCCAGGGCTGGACAGTATCGCGATAGAATCAATTAGATATACTTTCGAGTGAATGTATCTCTGTATCAGTGAAATACATTTGCGATGTATCGCTTGCATCGCGACACTTTGCCGGGCTTAGGTATTGGTTACATTTGTTGTCGCAAATCAACTGTCGGTTTTTACGTTAAACTGAAATAGAAACAAATATTGTTCGAAGAACGGTCACTTCGAAAAGGATAAGTTCCTCCCAGAAAGCCCTGTTTCCGCTTTAGCAGAGCGAACGCCGGAGGTGAGTGGAGGGGAGGAAATCACCAGCCATAAACAGCAAAGAACGAGGGGCCTGCACGGAACCTGGTCACGTCCCGTGCAGACTACGCCTGGCGTCGTTGTCTAACCTACCTGCCCTTGGCGACTCAGAAACTCACGACAGTTTGAGACGCACCCTCACGGCAAAACGAGGTTAATTTTGGGCAGACGCCTTTTGTCAAGTATGGCAGGCAGTCATTGGTCTCCACTTTCCAGTACCTATCTAATTCAATAAAAGTGACATTGTCTTTTTTTTTGGCACTGGAGTTGTGAATAGATGAAGAGTATGAGCAAAGTGGAGGTGCATAAACTGAAATAAAGAGATGCATTCAATCATTTGCGTTCCACACGAACTGTACCCCCACCTATCCTTCTCTGGGTGTATATATATATATATATATATATATATATATATATATATATATATATATATATATATATATATATATATATATATATATATACGGAACAGCACCTGGGAACAAAAGACGGCACTCGAGAGAAATATGCTCAACACAATATTAGCCCTTAAAGGAGTTAGCCGAGGAGGTTGCCAAACAAGAGATCAATGAAACGTTTCGGGCCTGGTAGGCTCTTCGTCAGTACTTCGTTCTCCTTTTCTTTCAATCAAAAAAAAAAAACGGCCGGAAAAAAGAAGAAGTTAATTGGGAAAATGCTTACCGTTTAGCGGGTGCCTACTCAACTAAATTCTCCCTTAAAAGTTTAATATATCCCGATACCAATGCAATAAATACTATGGAAATAATTAAATATAATATTATTACTGCCATTCTTATCATAAAACCAGTTTTTGGGACATGTGGTTGGGTATAACCCAACTATACCTGGTGTCATGTGAAGCCAATGAGAGGCCCAATGTTACGCGTTTGCTCGTGTCACATTAAACGATGAAGCGAGAAAAAAAAAAAAAAAAAGCAACAGTGCGGTACCGATTAGAAGATCTCAATTAAATGTCCATAAAAAAAGACGGCAATGATCCTTTCGAACTGTTAAGGCCCTTCGGTTCTAAAGTATTAAATCTATAGATAAATTCAGATTCTTTATTTTTTCGATCTCTGGTGGTTCGAAAGCCCCCCTGGAGTATAATAAAATTAAAATCAGAAAGTCAGTTATGTCCTGCGGATTTTAAGTGACGGGAAACCGGTCCGGCAACGTGTTTACGTAAACGACTTTTATGTAGATTCATGCGTTTTCTTATGCTTGTTTTAGTTTCTCCCATGTATTGAATTTGGCATTTTCTACATTGAATGAAATAAATAACATTTTCCGAATTACAGTCAAAGGTACCATTTATTTTCCAATTAAAGTTATTCGCTGTGCTACGAATAGAGTTAGCTATAATTATGTCCCCACATAAACTGCATTGGTTATGATTGCACTTGGTGCAACCAATCGGGACCAGGCTACGTCCGATGGAGTTTCGGGACTGTTTAAATAAATCTAATAAATTACGTGGTCTCTTGAACGCTATACCAGGGGTTCGAGGGATAACTGCCTTTAGAGCTGTGTCCATGTGTAAAATATTCATGTGTCGTCTAAGAATATTGTTTATGTTTGGAAGTTTTGATTGGTAAGGTAAGATTAGTCGTAATTCATGATTATTTCTTTTCGGCCGCTCTACTAAACACGCGTTCCGAGAGATCGCTCGACTTTTTGATATAGAATTATTTATTAGCGGTAAGGGGTATCCACGGTTAATGAAATCCTCTCCTAGTGCTCTAGCTTTTATATCAAAATCCTTATCTTCTGAACATAAGCGTCTTAAGCGTAGCATTTGACTGTATGGTATACCTTTTTTGTTTTGTATTGGATGACAGCTTTTATAATGTAGAAATTGACGTCTATCTGTAGGTTTTCGATATAAG
This sequence comes from Ixodes scapularis, assembly GCF_016920785.2. Lineage (NCBI taxonomy): Eukaryota > Metazoa > Arthropoda > Arachnida > Ixodida > Ixodidae > Ixodes > Ixodes scapularis. The sequence continues at coordinate 1,272,077 of NW_024609835.1, forward strand.
GTTGTTTTCAAACCATTTTCAGTAAGTCTTACCTTAATATCTAGAAACTCTATTTCTGTATCAGAGTATTTATACGTAAATTTAATATGTGGATTAAAATTGTTGGCAAAATTAATAAATTCAAAGAGCTTATCTTCCCCATTATTCTAAATTATAAATATGTCGTCTAGGAAACGTTTATAAAAAAGGGGTTTATGCGGGAAGGAGTTAAGTAGCCGCTCCTCTAAAGACATCATATATATATTTGCATAGGAGGGAGAGAAGCGAGATCCCATTGCTGCGCCATGTATTTGTAAATAATGCTCATTCATAAATGTGAAGTTATTAAGCTCTAAAGCTAAGTGCATAAAAATATTTAAGACGCTTTTACTAACAGTGAGGTCGTTCTCATTAACAATATTAAGAACTGCTTGTATACCTTCATCATGCGGTATATTAGTGTAAAGAGACACTACGTCCATTGTGACAAGCAACGTACTATTAGTCCTAAAATCTATTTGGATATCATTAATCAAATTGAGAAAATGAGAGGAGTCTTTTACGTAGGACGGGGCACCGGCTGCAGTACTTTTAATTTGTTCGTCAATAAAGGCGGAAATATTCTCTGTATTAGTACCTATTCCCGAAATAATTGGTCTACCTGGGTGATTTTGCTTATGTACTTTCATTAGCATATAGAACTGTCCTGGTCTCGGATTTTCCTGAATGAGATACGAAGAAATGTTTTTCTCTATTTTTTTATTATCTACTAGGTATTTTAATTGTATTTTTATTGTCTCTCGAAACTTAAAGGGAAGCTACGGAGCTTCTTGGAAAAAATGAGTTAGAAGTGAATTCTAGTGTATTTTTACCCCGTGAACCCGAATACCCAAATCATTTGCTGCGTAAGTATTGTTAAACGCGAGAAAAACTCGAAAGACAGTCGCTGTCCATGACGTCATCGACGGCTCTTTTCGCTGCCCAAGGCTAGGGGGGCGGGGCTTCAGCCATATTTTGAAATTGCTCTTGTAACTCTCCGGCGCGTCGCATTGAAATATAATTTTGATATCTGTTATTCTAAAGGCCAAATGAACGCAATTCAAGCGTTCTTTCTCAAATGTAGAAGTGCCCCATCTTCCCTTTAAGTGTTGGATCATAATCTAGTTTTTTATAGAACTTAGTGTCGTTCAGTTGTTTAATTGCTTCCGATACATAGTCGGCTGTGTTAACTATGCATATACCTCCCCCTTTGTCAGCCTGGGCTATTATGATATCTCTGTTATCCGTCAGGTTTTTTAAGCATTGCCTATCCTTATAAGTTAAATTATTATTAAGTGGTCTGTCTTTTTTATACGCTGATAAAACATCTTTCTGGACCGCCTCTATGTATTTTATGACATTAACATTTTGTTTATTCAACGGCGGAATCCAATAAGATTTGTGTTTATATAAAGGCTCTTGATAAGGAGCTCCTTTGAAAAAAACGTTACAGTGTAATTGCCGTGTAAATTCATTTAAACCTTTGTGCAAGTCCAAATCATCACTATTGTTGAGAGGAGTGGGGCAAAACTTTAATCCTTTCTTGAGAACTATCTCTTCGTGTTTAGAAATTGCATAGGAAGAATAATTGAATATTTCGGACTTTTCTCCACCCAAATCTGTAGAATGTTCTGAGTTACATGGATTAGTATGCTGTGTTCTATTAATTAGGCGTGAAAAGAAGTTTTTCCATTTTTCTATTAGGGGCGAGAAAAAATCCAAGAGTACATTATCTCTAAGTGCCTTACGTCGTTTAGTATTAATTACTTCTCGCTCCTTTTTATGTATGTAATGCTGCAATTCTTTTAATATTATTAAAGGTAAACCAGGGGAAGTTTTTAAAATAATATCGATCTGAGACTCTAAAGCACGAATATTTTCCATTGACTGCTGTATTGTAATGTCCAGTAAAGACATTCTAAAATTAAAAATAGCGCTATCCCATGTCTGTACATTTACATGGGATAACTGTATGGTTGGAGCTGTATATGTGTTATAAAAACCGAACGGAATCTTTTTTTGTGTGCGGCAGTTTTGCAAAAAAAGTTTATGGGATTCAAATCGACCTTGCCGCTCCCTGCCGCCGTACTGTCGGGCGCTCCTTCGTTGCCCGTGACCTTCCCGTTTCCCGTCGCCGTCCTGTCGCGGAACGTCCGAGCTCTCCGGGAGGAACGGGGCAAGCGCCCCCTCACCCAGCGCTGACGTCGGAGGGTCGGCTCGCAGCAAGGTTCCCGATTGGACGGTCGGCGGGACAAGGACTTGGGAAGGTCTTAAGAGGAGAACGGAGACAAAGGAAGAGAGCTTGGGCTGCCGACTTCACAAGGGACCGGTCATGGAGGCGAGCTCGGACGGCGCTGGACGCTGGCGCAGGGAGTGCGGGCACTACGTCGAGTGGCGGACTCGACAAACGGACCGGACAGCGACCCTGGACGACGACGTCCCCATGACGCGGTGTGGACGACCACCGCTGGGACTCGGAGATGCTGCTCGGGCAGCGGACTCTCTCCCGGCCTCGCTGATGACCGTCCCCCGATCCCGAAACCCCCCCAAGGCAATGAGTGAGTGAATAAACCCTTTTGCCAAGAGCGCAGTATTGAAGCGTCATATTCATCCGGAGACAGGGTCTGTGGGAATCGGAGCTAGAAGATGCCCGCAACCTGAAAGAGAAATGTGTCTCAAGCCTCAAATTAAGTCTACTGATGACAAATATTTTAGCTAAGAAGGAACAAACTTGGCTTTGCAACACTGCCGAGTAATTTTATTTCACGTACGACCAATAACGACAATCAAGTGCCAGACATCCAAACACGGGCCAGTAGTGCTCACCTGCATCGACGCATGAAGAGACAGGTCACAATAAAATGCTGTGCTCCACAATTACATTAAAATCCTCACGAGGACAGATGCAAAAGAATGACTGCCGTGGCAGAACCACTAAAGCCCTCAAATGCCAATGAGATATTATTGCCTCTTTCTGTTAGAAGGGCAGTCTTGAGTGAGCACCAATCTCTGTGGCAAGTGATTGGAAGAACTTCTTTTTCTCAGTATGGTGCTTTCCTACGAAGCATGGACAGTAACACCTTTCCAAACGGGAGTCAGCAGTCATGCCCCTACACTTGCCTGGACAAAGAAATGAGAAAAAAGTAGGTGCTGCTCCTTTAAAAGAAAACAAAAAAAAAAACACAGTTTCAGCAACTAGGCAACAACCAACATTTTACTCGAAAACAGATGAGCCAGTATGCACCTACTTGCAGTCACTTACAATAGGGGAACAAGGTGTGCCTTTTTCGGATGCCTCAACCTCCAGAGCTGGCTAACCGCCTTCTATGGTGCGTCAATGCCACACCACAGAAGACAAAAGTAGGCTAGCTCTCGAGATTGCATGACCGTAGGAGGCCCCCCCATGTTCCGCGCCCGTCTGCAACTAAGGCGACACGAGCCTCTAGAGGGTGTGCACTTCACGTGGTGGTGATGGTTTTTCTGTCCGTGAAGAAGCCCTTGAGGATGAACACCTGGCCGACGAAGATGACCAGGATGGCCACAGTCTCTCCCACCGACCAGTAGAGCACCCTCGAGTTGAGGTCTTCGGCCCGCTTGCGTCCTTGGGCTTCCCGCAACCGGTGGTGCGTCTGGTAGTCCACGATGGTGTTGAGGTTGCTGTGTGCCGCGTCTGACGAGGATTCCATCTGTGCGAGAAAATGGGTACAGATGTTTTTCGTCTGTCTGCAACACTTCATTCACGTTCTGACAACGTTGCTGCTGGCTTCGAGGAACGACCTTTCAATGTTAGTGTTTACTAAGGTTTGACTATGCCTGCAGTATTATTTTTTGCTACAATAATTGTAACACCACAAAACCATTCCAATAACTTAGGGGTCACTGAAAATCAATAACATCCGTGCTGAATCTATAGTCATATCTCGTTTATATACGCACCTCTGTTCCCCTAAAAAATTGTCCAAAATGTGAGCTGTCTCTAGTAAGGAGACAAATGTGCAAGAGTTTATCCAGTTTGTCTCTGAAAATGTTGTCCGTATAGTGGGGTATCTGTATTAGCATGGACCATATTAATAAGACATGACATGCAGTCAAAAGATCTTTCAGGTTTTTTCATAAAAACAAAAATCACCTTGAAATTTTTTTTTTTTTTTTCCACCGACAATCTGTAGGAATTACCACAGTCATAGCACGTTACACTGCATCTCACACACAAGAGATAAAGAAAGCCCAAGTGGCAATGAGACGGCAACGCACCTTGGTCATGGCGGTGTAGTGCTCGTTGATGCCAGGCAGGGGCTTCTCCTCTCCCACCTGGAAGTTCATGTAGACTAGCTTGTGGCTGAAGGTGGAGAACTCGTTGCTGAAGCAGGCCGTGTAAACGCCTGTCTTGGCCGCCTTCAACTTGATGGTGTCAAACTGTTTCTTGACCCCCTTGTACAGCTGCACGTTGCCGGGACCCTCGAGGGTCATGTCTACGTCGTAGTGGCCTCCAGTCACCACCTGCATGAAAATGCACACTAGATGACCACATGAACATGTGATGTTCGTGACCACATGAATGTGTGATGATGTACATGACCATATGAGCACCATCACCACATGTGCATGCATGAGCAAGACAACTGCTTCGATGAAGTAAGAACAAGAAATAGCACAGCAAGAACAACCCAATTTCAGAGAAAATTGTTGGCTGTGTTGGCAACAGTCCCCCAAGTTTTCAGGGTTCTGTCTGTGTGGTTGCCTGGTGAGAGCTCCTAACTGCTCGCCGGCTTCAAGATTCACTTAGAATCTCTGTGAAAAACTTTGTTATTAGAAGGAGTATAATCGCTACAAACTAGTTCAGTTTGTTTTAGTTTCTTAGAGACAAGAAGTAAGCTCACACCTTCAGATAATCTGTGTGAAGTGTCAAGATTGGTGCTTATTTGCAGGGTTTTAGTGGCATAATCTCCATCCCATCTTAAAACCAGCTTTGCCTCATTTCTCAGAAATTGTCTTCAGAATCATGCTGTTACATCTAATGGCAGCTATATATTATAAGGGCTGCTATTTTCCCACTGCCTACAGAAAATGGCACCAGCATTAAATGGTTGACGAGTCTAACTAAGACTCGTCAACCATTCTTGTTTTGTTTTAACTTTAAGAGAGCTCTAATGTTGCTCGTGAGGGTAGATGCAAAACTTCCTTTCTACGGTTTGTATGCCATCGCTACAACAATGCTTTCCTTTCATTTGGCAATGCATCCTCGCATTCAATGACATCACAATGCTGTTAAGTGACCTTATCAAGTGAGGCAGTGCATTCAATTGTATCCTACAAAAAATGTTGAAGATGTCCAACAGGTTTCTGTTTAAAAAAATGCATGCAATTACTATTGGGGAGGGGATGAAACATCCATTGATTCGAAAGCTCTAGGGGTATACTTCAGCAGTTGGGGACAACCCGAATCAATTATGTGTTTGTGTTTGGTCACAGCAAAAGGCCGATGAGGGGTGCAAAACTGAGTTGGCAGGTGGGCCTTGCATATAAAGCACTGCTCTGAGTTACATGCTCATGCCCACAACTAAATCATGTTCTAATTTTTGTTTTAATTCAATATAGCCAATGTTCACATTTATCAACACGGACACTGAGCAAGATGGAAAACATCTAGGAAAACAAGGCGACCCCTATAGTCTTGACGTTGTAGCCAATAGGACACACAGGAGTTTATAAGCACAAAACCGATCTCGCTGTTCTACTAAAAGATTATGGTAATTCAAGTTTTTAGGATGAGCCCACAGATGGTTCTACTTGCCATGGGAACGCAAAGTCACCCGAAAACATAAGACAAAAACCGAAACTAATGGAAGCTGCTATTCTTTTTATTACGCAACTCTCTTGCAAAGTGAAACTTGAAAGCTGTGCAGTGTCTGTATTCGTAGCTTAGATTATGAAATGACATGGCATAAACGAGCAATACCGAGGCACAAGGATAGGCTTAATGTCAATGACTGCTCACAATAATCAAAGGCAATCTCCTGAAGATCCATCGGTGAATCCTCAGGGAATGTGTTTGCATGACCCTTGGGAAACGTCACAGACATCCCCCTTTGAGAAATGCTAATGCTGACCCCTTCACTTTTCTGTTTTGGCTTTCTCTTTTGCTTTCTCTATTTCTTGTTGCCTCTTTTTGGCTTTCTTACGGAGTCAGTGCTAGCGTTTCCCAAAAGGGAATGTGTGTGGCAGTTCCCAAGAGTCATCCTAACGCATTCCCTAAGGATCCATCAGTGGATTTCCCCTTTAATTCTTTCCGGCAAAGCGGGCTCGCCGAGCCCACTTTGCCCCAGCCTTTGTCACACGCAGACCCACGTCGAGTTGCCGCTTTTTGCACCGCATTTCGGCCAGCCGAGCTAGGCGCTGCTTCCGCTCCTCTGTCTTGTTCGTCCGCTTTGCAGGCTTAACAGCGGCATTTGCTGCCTGATGCTGCTTTCACTGTTCACCGATCGCCCGTGCGCGCATTGCCTTCCGCCCCGTGAAGTCACCTCCCTCTCGCCCTTTCCCTTCACTACTCTCCTCCTCTTTACGAGGGTCGCTTCCCTTTCCACTGTTTTGTTTGCAGACGGACGGCGTCAGCTCTTCGCTGTTATGTAGGTACTAATGCTAACGCATTAAAAATGTGACGTGGACAACAAAGACCCATGAAGCGGTGCCGACCAACATTCTTAGATCTATCAGTTGACAAGTTCCACGAAAGAGTGGCGTTCAAAATTGGTTCTTCTGTGTTGCCTGCACGCAAACAGGTGTGGGCGGATAGCGTTCTTAGTCTCACCGGCCTCAATGCCTCCATGGGCAACAAAGAACAGCCGTTCTCGAACGACACTTTTATTCCGCTGACTTTTGTGCAAACTTCACTTTTACTATGAAAAACCCGATAGAATTCTTTTCCACCGCAGGTAATCTGCATCCAACATTCCATTGATTCCGCACCTTCTGTTCATTGGGCGAGCCGACAGTGTAGCGAGCGCAATGAAATGGTGCCAGGCATTTTAGGAAGCTTGTCAAATGACTCTGATCTAGTAACATTGGTGCCGACGACATTCTACCTGGCTTTTTAACTATGTGGGGGAGGCAGAAATCGTAGGAAGCTAGCAGCTCGGCTTCAAAATCTTTATTCAACTCGGAATGCTTCCAGTACCACAGTAAGGAGGCCTGCTATTTTATGTCATTTTTATAACTCAGTTGAGTGCTTGACGGCTACTCTTAAATATTACTGTCAATGATCCATGTGATCAGGCAATATGATCACACCTATGTGATCACATCCAGAGTTTTTGGAACAGTCGGTGACAGAGGTGGACGTGATTATGACTGTTTTATGTAGTTACTATATTCACCACTACATGGTGTCGGCGTGTCACATGGCTGCATCATCGGTTCTTCCATTTTCTTTCGACTACGACTGTAGCTGAACTACACGAAACACTCACTGCATTAAAAAAAAATAAAAACACGTACTTTTAAGCGGCAATACGTTAGTAGTCGCCGTGATCTACGTGTTCTCTAGCAGTTCGAACGGCAACAGTCTGTTCCAAGACACCGAATTACTGGATCGAGTCAATCGGTTGGAAAAGGCTGTAAATCTGAGGTGCCCTCTTATTTTTAAAACATCTATGGGTCGTGGTATTTGTCAGGAACCTCTTTAAAGGGCGGAGAGTGACTACAGCTGGGTACTTTGAACGTCGCCGGCCGTTCGACCAACGCAGCTTCGAACCGTTCGCCAGCCGGCTCCACACGAACCCAACCTTCAATGTCGTACTCCGACGCCTCTACGACTGTCTTTTTGCCTCCACGTCCCTCTAAATTTCGTTTCACTCACCTGAAACTCTAAAGTTGTTTGCGTGCCTTCTGTGATGTCTTCGTGAAAGCACTGCTTAGCATTGTCAGGCAGTTCAAAAGTTAACTCCACACCGAACGCACTCTGCACGGCGCAGACGAGCACTGTAAGCAGTAGCACGGAACGCATCTTGAGGACGATAGTTCGGGAGCACGCATTAAAAACCAAGGGACATGGAAAAGAAGACACAATATTTAACACATGGAATTAAACGCGAACCTCCAACGTGTACAAAAAGGACAGAGGCAGACGAAACCGGAAAAGGTACAGGCAGCGCCACTTATAAATTACCATGCATTATGCTAAATCGCCCCAAGCATTAATAAAAACCTTAATTTTTTTTACAATAAAATTAATTCTAAACAGTCTTTCTTATATTTTCTTTAAAAAGTGTAGCTATGCTTCACATCCGGTTTTGAAACAAAATGTATTTTTGTGGATTCTGGTAAACTGGTTTGATCTGAATCCAAAATCGGTAATGGCGGCTTTCATGGACGGGGAAAACGAAAGTAGCTATCCTCACGATGACTTGTTCACGGTGCTTGGACCTCCGGAGAAAGGTAATGTGCTCTGAAAAGGGCTGCGACATTTCCGTTGATATAACAGAGGGTAGGTCACTTGAAATCGATTTTAATAAGTGACCACGTATCAATAATTTATGACGTCGAATGGGGGTTCTAGCCGCTTGACCCGCAGGCGTTTTGGCATACACGGCATACATTTGACGCAGCAACTTGCTCGCCTGCCCCTTGCGCCGGCAGTGTTCGAGAAAACTATTTATTTATTTCAACGCCGGCACGCGTTGTAAAGCAAAAAAGTTAAAGGAAGATTCATCGGTGGATTCTTAGGGAATGCGTTATGATGACCCTTGCGAAACGCCAGCGGCATCCGCTGCCTGACGCTGCTTTCGCTGTGCACCGGTTTCGGCAGCCCGTCTCCTTCTTTCACAATCCTTCTTCTTTTGCCGCCTACTTGGACCAGCGCTAGTACTTGGTTCACACTCCATTTTGTAGCACTAACCCAGCCATACGCGCTCCGCACACCTACAAGTTCAGACTCGCCCCAGCATCCGCGCGCGCAATTTTACTCATGTTCAATCATGGGTTCAATCATTACCAACTTGCCCAACAAACCACATTACTACTGCTGATTGGCTTCCGCCCTGTGACTTCGCCTCCCTCTCGCCTCGCCGCGCCGCGCGCGGATTGGCTTCCACCCCGTGACGTCGCCTCCCTCTCGCCTTTTTCCTTCACTACTCTCCCGTCTACGCTGCGCGCTTCTTTCTTCAACTGTTTTGTCCACAGACGGACGCCGTCAGCTTTTCCCTGTCATGTGGGTACGAATGCTAACGCATTGATAAAGAAATAGCTCGCATGGTTTTTCCTTGCAGTGGATGTTTGGCGCGAAGATGCAGATATTGCTGCGTACCTACAAGAGCTAAGTTCCTACCAAGTGCCGAGACTGTGTAAGTAGACATGATTCATTTACGAGATCTGTGTGCTAGCATGGTGGTGGATAACCAAACAAAAATGTTCTAAACGCGTGTTTATTTTTTTAATTTTTTTATTTGTGTTTTATTTTTAGATTTCTGGTCCAGCCGAAAGGAGGCGATTGATGTTGTCTCATATAATTGTGTACTTTTTGCTTGCTTAGTCTTAAACCATTAAATCCGCATTGTTGACATACAGGCTAGACTGTGGCTTCTGCAAGATGCATACTGCGGGGAAGCTCATTATGTTAACCGTCATTTTTAAGTTGCTCTATTGTATCCATGGGGCTGCATGAATGTTGTTTTCTGGCAGAAGAGAGTTTTACCACTATAGCTGCTGCGGGAGGCACTCACTTGATCGAATGACGTTTTAGCGAACGCCCACGTTTCACCGAATGACACTTTAGCGAATAGTCGGACGCCGCCAAGCGGCGTTTTCGGGTGGGCCAAATGAGTTCACATTTTTGTAATGAGCTGCCGCAGACTGTCGCCGCGAAGCGGCGTAAAGCGCAGCGCGGCGGATGGGTTAACGCGCGCCCCCGTTATTCGCTAAAACGTCCATTCGCTCAAATGTCGCTGTTCGCTAAAATGTCATTCGCTCGTGATATGGACCCAGCTGCTGCTTGTACTCATAACCCTATTTTGAACACAACTAGCCCAAGAACCCGAAAGACTTGCTGAGGAAAAGGCACTTGTCCTCGAGCAGACCCGAGAGCTTGCCTTCGAGAACTACAAGACATTCATTCAGACAGCACAATGTTCAAGGGACATCTTCAAAGAGGTGAGCTCCCCTCTCTAGCAGTGCAAAGAAACTCCTACATTAATGGAAAGTTTGATTTAAAACAGTGTGATGTCGGCATAATTTTTTGCCAATTATGCAAATGAGCAGCAAGATATAAACTTTAAAGGGAAGCTGAAGCAATTTTGTATTAGAGTAAAAACACTTAAATTGTCTTCACTTGGCCTCCAGGATCTTGAATATCGAGATTATTTTTCAATTTGGTGCACAAAGGCTGCAGAAAATAAATTTCAAAGTACCGTTGAAGCCCCCCCTTCCCGGAGCGTTACGTCGTAGGAGTTTTCAAAATCTCTGCTTTCGGGCATCTTCAGCGCCTATCAAAGCTATGCACGCACACTCTTGCTATTTTCAAAGAGGTCAGAAAAAGACATTGCGACTGGTGTTAGTGTGGGGGAATAGACCTGGCAAGCTTGCAATTGCATGCGCTGCCCACACGGGCGACACATGCTTGGCGGCCGAAAGATCCTTTTATGATGTAACAACTGGTCGGAGGTTTTTTTGTGTTTTCTTTATTTAGATTCACCTTTGGGGAAACCAACGTGATATTCAGATTTACGGGATAGAAACACTCTAATATTCACCTCTAGCTCTTTTTTTTTTTCAAGAACTTCTTTAGCTTTTTGTTAAGCAGGGATGAAAATAGAAAATCAGTTCAAACTAGAAACTACCAACTATTAAGTCGAAGCTATTATGACATTAGATGATGTGCAACTTAACATTTCCTTTTCAGTTCGGTATGGTGGAAAGCAAACTGGACTCGATGCAGGAGAAGCTGCCAGAGTTTGCAAAGAAGTGCCAGCTGTTCAGCCAAGAGTCCCAGCTCATTACGGCACGGTGAGTAGTGCATGGGTGGACAGGTGAAAGACCAATCGTGCCACCTAACCGCCGTATTTTTATTTCAACCTTAATCTTTCCAAGAACATCCTTCTGGCAAAAGTTTTGCGGGTGTTTTGAGCCATGTTCCTTGATTTCGTGGTCCTCGAGAATGAAAAGGATTGAGGCCTCATTCACACAGCCGGCTTCTCGCCCCATCCCAGCGCCAGCGCCGTCAGTACCGTGCCGAAATCGGGACGGTAGAGTGTTCGAACTAGCGGTGATGGAGCTGCCAGTGGTGGCTACATGGATGAATGGACGGATGCTGGTGTTTGTGCCCTGTATATTGGGCGGTAGCTTGCACCACCTAGCCTGGGAAATTTTCTGCACCTTCCTTTGAAAATCTGCGTGTAACTTTTGTACCTCGTTAGATTGTATAACCAATATAAACCATTAATTTTGCGTGCAATTTCGCATTTCCCTAGATCTCTACCACCATTCTTGAAATCATCCTCTTTTGGACTACTTTGTGGCGGCGACGATCTCCAAATGTAGCAGACGATCGGCGTCGATGGGCGCCGCCACAACTTCTTTGTTTCTTGGAGCTTGCGTTTGGGTCGGCGATAACGATCTTGCATGTTGGAAAACATTTTATTGGTCTCTACTTTTGAAACAAAAATAACAAGACCCACTGCGAACACGTTTCATATCAATCACTCGTTATGCCACATTCCTTCCCTGATGATCGACCAGCCCATAGGCCATCGATCACCGGTGATCTATGGTTTCCCAGCATCATCAAGAAATGAAATTTCATGTGGAGAATTATATTCCACAATCTCGTGGATAGCCAGAGAATGCTAGTTTTGGTTTCAAGGTATGTTTAAGCTTTATCACAAGGTGGTAGGCTGTCAAAAATAATCCTGGGAACGGCTGTTGCACTTGTCTAACATGGCTAACTGCTTGCATCAGTCATCGTAACAAAGGTGGCATTATTTACAGAATTCAACTGTATTGTGGCATATTTTTTAGACCTCGAGAGCTCTGGGGACACTTTAAGTTATGTTATAGGCGTCGCTTAACAAATTAAGCATCCCTATAATTTCCAAGGCTGTCCTGAGCCGGCGCGCACAATTTATGTTCCTAGCAAGGCGCACAAAAATTCTAAATATGAGGGAACTACAGTCAAGGCTATGAAAAAGCGAAGATAGAACAGAATGAAAGCATCCTGCTGGGGATGTGAAGTGTACTATTTATGCTTCACCAATATAAGCATTACTTTGTTGCAAAGCACACGTGTTGGGGAACTCTCCGACGAACCAAAAATAGACAATGTTGATAAGGGTACACTAACTTTCAGAACCAATAGCCATGGGTGTGGGGCACATCTTAAATATTCAGTATTTTTCTTATTTGTCGTTTGATTTGACATAGCGGTAGAAGTTTCGGTGTTTATACGTCCTCCGCATGTACATTGCATTTTCAAGAAATTACATTTTTAATATTTTTTTTTCATATACCAAAATATGTGTCTTCGAAAAGAACAATTAATTGGTCTTTGAAAAGAACAACATTTTGATGTATCAGCTTGCTCCATATGCAAGTTAGGAAAATACAAGCATTTGCACGGATCTTTTGAAAATTGCTACTTTTCCTGTGGTCAGGAAAGGGTTAAAATTGCATTCACATATCTATCGTACAGAAACTGATGTGGTCTCAGCATTTCGAGCGGCAGCTCAGTGGAAAATCCAAAATGACTGTATGCCCGTTATTGAAGAGCCATAAATAGGAAACAATGCCTGTGTCGTCCCGCTCCTTCCCGAAAGGAGCTTTGTTGGCTTCGTCGTTGGGGCACAGTACGGTCAGTCCCCCCTCCCACGGCCGTGCCTCTGGTCACCCAACCTTTGGGAATCCGCCAGATTGAGTGAAAGTTTTCTATTTTGGGATTGGTTTTCCCACGTTGTGGTGGGACTCTGGCACCCCCGTCAGCGCCGGTGATATAGAACGTTGTCCTGCGATGCACTTAGGCTCCGGTGGTGCCATTTGAAGTGCAAACCAGTCCGAAAATCCTCTGCCTTGGTGAGAACGCCTCCCGGCATTTCCGCCAGGATGGGGGAAAAGGTAACTGTGTGAATGTGGCCTAATTCAACTTTTGGGGACCTTACATTCTTTTGAACTCCAGACCTGAGCGCCCATTATTTCTCAAACGTTGAAGCTGTCGAGGTATCACCAAGTACACCATTTGCATATTTTTTGCTGCTTTACCAGTAAGTTAAGCTTACTTTTCACCAGATGTTGTAAAGTATAGCATTACATCACATCTAGAAAATAGTTTGAGCCATACCCATCATTTCGCTTTATATTTCTTTCATAGTATTTTGTTCTCTCAAAAGTGTTTGAGTACAATCAGTGTTTGGTGGTATTTCACCAGTACTCCCTTCATGCTTGATCGATCTGTATATGTTTCGTTCCAAAGAGTGTGAAAACTATGGCCCACTGTCACAGTTGTGATGAACCATAAGAGCTGTGCACTGATGTAGGGAAAAGACGAGAAAGAAAGCATTGAGGTGCCACTGTGAAACATTGACAATAGCATGGACTCTATGTTTAGTTTAATGTATTACCAAATGGAAATGGAAATGTGTTAGCAGTTGCGGCATGTACAGGGTGTCACAAAAAAAAATTTACAGGGTCTTTTTTATCGCAAAAATAGACTAGGCATCGCCGAATGCTCATTCTCTGCCCAAAGGTAGCGCTAGAGGTCACAACCAGATGCCAAACTTTCAGCCCGATCCGATACCTCATTCAAAAGTTATAACTGATTTTCTGAAAATTTTAATGGGAAAATGGCGGCCAACAGAGTTTTCGAATACATGGGGCTCTATGGCACCAGAAACCGAAAACAGGCGAAAATGGGCTCCATTTTCCCATTGAAATTTTCAGAAAATCACTTATAACTTTTGATTAAGTTATCGGATTGGGTTGAAGCTTTGCATCTGGTTGTGACCTCTAGCGCTACCTCTGGGCGGAGAATAAGTCTTCGGCGATGCTTAGTTTATTTTTGCGGTGAAAAAAACCCTGTAAATTTTGTTTTGTGACACCCTGTACAATACCATGCTGATTGCAGATGGCGGCAGATGTCTCAGATGTTGTCGAAGCACCCGCAGCTGCTGGAAGTGCTGGAACTGGCGCAGCTGATGGAGACGTGCGTGCGCAACGGCTACTACGACGAAGCCCTCGAGCTGGCCGCATACGTGCGCCGACTCGAGAAGAAGCACGCCTCCATTCCCCTCATCACGGTGAGTGGCTCTCAAGCAGCTCTTTTGTTCTGGGAACCCCGCTTGGGGGAACGGCCGACGCAGGCAGCCTTTTTGGTTCCTGGACACCTCCTGGGCATTGTCCCTCTGTGTATCAGGTATGACCTAGAAAGTCCTTAATGCTGAAGACTGCATTTTGCTTTAATGGCTGCTGATGCAAGCTGCATAAGTTTGCCTGATTCTCAGGTGTGTTGCAAGCCGAAGGTTGTTGAATCTCACAGACCTTAGGGGCTATGACCCATTTGCTCAATTTGCTGATGCTGGGAGCTATGGGAGCTAAATAATTAATTTCCTATTACTCGTTGTTGGCGGCAGTAAAAGAAAAAATTCTGCAGGCAAGGCACAATCGTTGGACAACGTAACTCTCAGCAAGAGAAATACAGTGGCTGTTTCTAAGAGATTTTTACTCATATCCAAGTAGCTAGCCCTCCTCATATCTTGTCTTGCAAACATCATTTAGAGAAAATTATTGTCTCTAAATAATATTTGGAAAAAAAAAAAAATTTTGGGAGTTCATTTTTGTAGCTACTACATCTCTAAAAACAGAAAGCTGGTGTGTGTAGTAAGCAGCCTATGAAGATTTCATATCAAGAATGATCTAGATTCTTTTTAAAAATTTTATGTTGCGTGGTGTTTTGGATGCAGAGCATTGCTGGGGAAGTCCGTGAGTCCCAGCAGCTGATGTTGAATCAGCTCTTGCACCAGCTGCGCTCGACCATCCAGCTTCCCGCGTGCCTCAAGGTGATTGGCTACCTTCGTAGGATGGACTGCTTCTCAGAGTCAGAGCTCCGAGTCAAGTTTCTCCAGGCGAGTAATCCAAGGCAGCCCGGAGCTTGACCGAAGCCTTTTTGCACTCAATAAAGCTACCTTCTTATTTGTTCAGTGTCCTTAGTGCACTACAGTCTTTAACATTATCAAAAGAGTTGTTCTCTGTTTTGGCTCAAATAACTTCCCACAATCTGGTATTGCAGAGCAGAGTAGTGTTTACACATTTGCATGTTGTACAAGTTGCGAGAATTTCCAACAATCATGCTACAAGTAGCAAGAGTAACAGCGTGCCCTAGGTAGCTTTTCGGGCCGTAAGATTGAAATAATAATTTTATAGTGATTTATAGATGAGCAGTAATGCCATAAAAGATACTTTTCTTGCATGATAATTACAAAATAATGTTTTGTGGTTCCTCCTTGCATTTAGTTTAGCATATTAATAATAATGTTGCAACATAAAGTTAGAGAATGTTTAATAAAAAAATATCAGTGTGTGATAACATGCATGAAATCACAGGCCAATGAATTACCTAGTTCATTACGATGACGGATGGACAGATAGAATTAACAGGGTTTATAGGTTTTCTGTTTCTTCTTTTCTAGGCTCGGGGAGCATGGTTTCAGGGTGTCCTAAGCAACATCCCCAACAAAGATGGTTTGTATCATTCTTTCTTTTTCAGGCAAAGTGGAATAACATAAAGAAAATACATTGTTGCAAACATTGGGCGAAACTTAAAATATGAAGATAGAAACTGAATGTTCTGGAAACATTAATTTTTTTATTTTGTCTATATAGCCAGAGCCATTACAGATGGAAACATCCACTGCAGTCTTGAACAACAGGGAGCTAGAGTTATCTGTAGTTTTCCAAAAAGAGAGCTGACTCATTGCTTGATGCAAGCGATGCAAACGAGCGATCCCTGTCATTTGATGTTTTTGGTATAAATTGTGCATTAGATGTGTTTGAAGGCAAAATGTAATGTTGACTTCGTGACAGGTAGGGAGGAAAACAGTGGTGGAGTTATTAGGCGAGCTTTTAATGGCCCTTATCAAATGATAGCCTAGCAGAATTAGCATGGAAACAACACTTCGCTTGTGTAGTCTATTGCATTTAGGGCACGACGCACCTCTCTTTCTGGTTGCAGCCTACACCCACTTGAGCCGCGTGGTGGAGGCATGCCGCGTTCACCTCTTCGACATTGTAACCCAGTACCGTGCCATCTTCTCGGACGACGACCCCTTGCTGGGACTTTCAACCAAGGACAGCCAGGATCCTGGCCCCAGTGTCTTCTACAGCTGGATCACGTCTAGGGTCAGTGCTCTAGTAGTGTGTGCATGCACATAGCCACTCACTGTGGAGGTGGCGTCATCAGCCACAATACAAAAAGCAAAAATTCCCTATTTTTGATTACGGTTGTTTCGGTGGATGGCCAGTACTATTTTTGATGCCAGTATAGTTGACTTTGTCACATCAGGCAGTTAGATAGCATAATATACTTCATTGATATCTTTATAAGCTAACAGACTGCATATCAGGTACCTTAACCCCTTAACTATTTTGGACGAGCCAGCTCATTCACTTAGAGCCGTCCCCAAACCATTGAGGATGAGTGTACCTTGTCCGCGCACCCAACCTTGCCCCTTGGCTGTTTTGGACGACCTAGGCTCGTTCAGAGCTTATAGTCTGTGGCACTGCTCAGAGGTGGCAGCACGTGTTTTTATTGTACAAGTTTTTAAGGATGGCAACCGATTGTGGAGACGCGTGCAACCCAAGCCGCACGTGTAATAAAACAAAAATTAAAATAAAAAATTGAAAAGAAAACTATTAAAGGGGGTTAATACAATGTGTGTATTTAGCCAAATTAGTTAATTTATATACACATTGATTTGAATCGGGGAAATAAATTGACCGGTGTAGTTGAACCAGAAAAGGAGCCAGTTTTCAGACTCCAGTAGCTGCTTAAGGAGAAAGATTCTCTTTTTGCTGGATGCTGTTTTTATAAATTTCTACATTATTGGGTATCCCCACGTATCCAGGCAGTACAAGTTTGCCACTTGTGTATCACCTGTATTGGTGAGACAGATTGCATCATAGTCAAAGCCATAGCCTGTTGTAGCAGTGTCTGCCTTCATGTCCTGTTCAGGGTCGGGTAAAGTACATTTAAGAAGTATTATAAAGTAAATGAGAGGTTGTGTACTTAAAGTAAAGTAGTAAGTACACCGGGCACAATGTACTTGAAGTAAAGTACTAGAAATACAATGTACTTTCAAAGTAAAGTACAAGTAATTTTTAACACAATCTTTCATGATGCCCTTTCATCCCCTATACAGTTTTTTTTTTTTTTAACTGGTATGCTTTTTTCAGGAGCAATTGGAAGTGCATCAGTTATTTTTGGAAATGGTGGTGAATATTGGATAAAGTCAAAAGGTCAAACAGTAGTCATTTTACTCTTGCTAATGAACTATTTAAGCTAATCAACTTATAAAGCACTTATTTTTGTCAGTCTTATAGCTTCCGTTACTTCACTTGGAGAAATAACTGGATGACGCCTCGAAAGACGATAGAATGTTTTTACATGATTACGATACTCCATTTTTTACAGCGGAGCTGTTAAGGGCTAGTTTCCCGAGGATTGTGTCCCCCGCAAAGAAATGTGTACACAAAACTTTGGAGAGCTACCGCCATCTATGAGCGACGGTGGCAACCAGACAATCAGCTTGCCGGCCTCGCTCATAGATGGCGGCAACCTTTCCAGCCTTTCCACTCTTGGTTTTCACCAGAGTGGAAAGCCGTAGAAAGCCGAAAACATGATTTATCAGCTTGCCCAAAAAGCACTTTTTCGTGCCCTTTGTCTACCACTGTGTCTATAAGGAGCCGCTTTATACCCCGCTGCTATGGGAAAAAGGTTTTACGAAATTTTAGAAATGTACTTTGAAGTCGGGAGTTGTACTTTGCTCAGAAAGTACCTGAAAAAAAATACTTTAAGTAAAGTATAAGAACATACTCAAAGAATGTACTTCAAATATAGTAAAAGTTGTCTAAAACTCTTTAATGTAGTACTAAGTACAATGCACTTAAAGCACTTCCCAACACTGTTCCTGCTTAGAGGAGACCGAGAGACCATCTTTTATCATCGACGCCTCTATAATGAGCTAGAGTATCGGGCTCGCCTGGCGACCTTGGTGTCGGGAGGGCCCCGAGCAGGCCCGTCAAAGTGCATCTGTCCGTGTTCCTGTACCTCAGGTGTCCCAGTTCATGCGCATCCTGGAGACGGACCTGGCCAGGGACCTGGGTGGCCGGATGGACTCTGTGCTGTCCCAGTGCATGTACTTCGGACTCTCTTTCAGCCGGGTCGGGGCCGACTTCCGGCCGCTGCTGGCACACCGCTTTCAGGTGGCCATTGGACGGCGCTCCGCCCACATGGTGCAGGAGGCCACCGTCAGGTGGGGCATTGTTGCCATTGGTGTCGGAGCATATTTTCTGCACCCAGCCGCAGCGCCTTGCCTCTTGGGTGTCGCTCTAGAGTGGGCAATAGCTTGCTGCCTTCAATGGTGCTTTGGCGTTGTGTGCAACACCATCGTGAACAAGTAGTTAGTTGAAGTGGCACCACTGGAGGTTTGGTGCACGAAACAGGTGCCCTGGTGCTTTTTGAGATCAATGCTCCACCTAAAAAATCAAAGATGTTTAATTCCTATGTTTTGCTTGCCTGTAGGGTAATGTTTATTGCAAAAGTGAATTTTAATAGAAGCATAGTTTGCATAGGAATGGAATTTTTAATGGGTGCCCAAATTCTGGTCATATGGCACTTACTGCAATCATTGCCTGATTGCATCAGCCAGCAATACATGATTTGATCATCGATCGACATTTTTCAGTGGGTGCTGAATTTCTATGTGACAGTGATGCTTGAGGAGCAAATTAGAGGTTGCAAGAATTAAAACTTTGAGAGTATGTGATCATAGTCCAAGCTATGAAGAGCTGAAAACTTTTCTGATGTGCAATAATGTGAATATCCCTAAACTCAATTTTAATTAGAACATACTTTTTTTTAAAAGGGAATGATAGATGTGCGCTGTCTTAACCATGTATTTATCAGGCTCGGCAGGCATTAGATAAGGGGATAATCATTATGGCAAGTGGACTAATTAACTAAAATTGTTAATTAACATCTTAATTATTGGTTTTAGGGGTCATGTCGCAATTGCAGTATTGACAGCGATAACTGTTGGAGGCCGGACCAATTTAAAGAATTTGTAGAAAAGTAATTATTTGTTTAGATATTAATATATCAACTTCTATGCTTTAAATCAAGTAAAAAACATGAAAATTGATGGAGTAATATCCTAAAGACCGTCCCCTTTCAGAAAATTTCGGAACCCTTTAAGTGCCTTGGACGAGCTGAGCTCGTCCAAGGCACAAACGAGCTGAGCTCGTCGGCCGCTTTCTGGTTAAAAATTTTGTGGACGAGCTCGACTCGTCCAGTGGTTTTTCCGGTAGCCCTCAATACCACGGACGAGCTAGGCTCATCCGAGTAGTTTGCGGCGCTGATCATAGATGGCAACACTCGTTTTAGTTTGCACCTTTTTCTTTCGCCACCTCTAATTTTTGCGTAACAAACTCTTAAAATTTTATCTGTTATACTAGAGGACTAAAACTCCTTAATAAAAATATATGACATCAATACTCTAATTCAAACATGACCCCTAAAACCAATAATTAAAAAGTTTATGAACAGATTTGATTATCCCCTCTTCTAATGTCCACTGGGCCTCATAAATACACGGTGAAGACACCACTCGTCTAAATGTCACCCCCTTCCTTAAAAAAAAGTTTGTTCAAATTAACATCGAACACACTCTGTACAACACTGCTCCTTTCATGAAGGGAAGCAAAATTGTTTTGCTTGCTCCAGGTTTGAGAAGATGATGGAGTCCTTCACGCTGGTGACCCTTCCATCCCTGGGACCAGCTGCCATGCTCATGTCAACAATCACCACCGAGGTTTGTTCCATCGCTCACGGGTTCCCTCCAGAAATTCTTGAATTCCAGACGTGTGACAATTTCCAGGGTGCTGAGGGGTGGAGCAGCGGCAAATGATGCAAATTTTGTTGTTCTCTGCACTTTGTCTGCCAGTGATTTTGTTTGTTGGGATTATGCTGTTGTATCACATTGTGCCACACGAGTCTGCCAAATACAACAATCTGGGGTGTCGTGCATTCTCAAAATCAGCATCGTTTTGTTCAGCGGGGGCAAAATATAGAGGGTGATTGGATATAGTAGGGTTGGACAGTCGGCCAGACTGGTGGGCAGCAATACCACTGCCGCCCACGTGGGGAGAACCCTGATCACTCGTCATGTTTTTACATCATGTGTAGTAAATCACAGACAATTGTAGATTGTGATACTGTTGCATAATGTATGGTTATAGCAAGAGTGCCAATGTACTAAAGGTTTTAGTCAGTATGCCTTTTGAGACCTGGCATCTTAATTGGTTGCTGTCGAGCACCAATTTATTTGGGTGCACTAGGGCTACATTAGTGGGAGAGTGCAGCTTCCCAACGAGACTTCGAAATGAAGCCACTAAAAGTGTGGCTACTGATATTTTTCCGAGAGACTTCCGACGAGGGGCGAGTTGGAGTACTGCAGTGTGTCTGCGAGGAGATGGGACCAAAGGCTCGCTCGTCTCTTTAACACAAAATGTGTTATGCGAGTCATTTCTATGAAAAAATTGTCACGAATGAGCATCTGAAATGAGCGTCAGGAACGAGGGGGATATTGACGTCGTGACTTGACATTACGAGACCTCTACCAATCCCACTTCCCTGTTAAATTTAGAGGGAAAGCACCGTAGGAAGGTGAGGGGAGGGGAAGATTGGCACCATAGGAGGTTGAGGGGGTGGATTAGAAAAGAAAAAGATAGAAAAAATAATAAGAGTGCGTGGTTTGTGTGGGGCACATTGCGTGCTTCCTGGCCTTTGTAGCATGATCAAGCCTGTGTAAATTTTGTTTTTCTCTTGTAGGAGGGCGTAGAGCCTCCGCTGTCCCTGCTGGAATTTGAGCCCCTGTCCCAGTACTGCAACGGAGTGCTGAGCGCCTTCAACGAGGTGCGCCTCTGCTCGTGCCTGGCCATCGCCCGGCAGCTCAGCTCCTCCGTGGAGACCTCCCTCCGGACGATCGTGGGCGTCATCTGCCGCTTCCAGCTGTGAGTCCAGCCAAGGTTGCCGAGTTCTCATGTGGGGGCGTGTACCGACGCTCCTCCATTCACCATTTGAGCTGGGGCGGTCCCAGACTTTGCTTTTAGGGGGTACGAGTTTGTTTCTTAAAGCATTTCGTTATTTGTTGAATTCATTTTAATGCGAAAGCATTAACTGTCGAGTGAACCGACGTCATCAGCTTTGAAACCGCGCCAAACGGCGCCTTCCTTTGTCCCATTGGAACGATGCCTGTTGTCTGTAGCAGGACTCTAGTGGATAGGCTCCCATTGGCTGGTGCACGTCATTAAGGAACGAGGCTTCCATTGGCTCTCGCGTGGCGTAGTTAAAAAAAAGCCACTAGAGAAGCCTTCTTCATGGCAGAGCAGCGCACGGAGCGGCCCAGTCGCCGGTAAGAGGTGCGGCAGCGCGGGCCAAATCGCACTGCCCGCTGGGGCAAACTCAGGTGAGCCTGCACAGCCGAGCTCAGCGTGGCACAGCCACTTCACGAGAGTGCGCGCTTGCCCATCAGCTGCTACCTCAGCAGTTGCGAAACGTGGCCGTCCAGGCCACTACGCTGCAGACAAACTAAGGGAGCAGAAGGACGACATTCATGCTTTCGCACTCACAACTCATAAGAATAGCTTAGGTGTCCTCGGACTTTTTTATTAGTTGTTTTGTTTGCATTTCGATAATGAACAATCTAAACCTTGGTTCGCGATATAGCTTCGTGCTAAGTACTTCCGCCGTAAGCAATTGTATGACAGTGCACACATATTTTTTTATTTACAAATGCTACTACCTTCCATTGCAAGGTGTCACAAGACAGGTTTTTATACAAGTAACAAAAAGCGCAATAAAAGTTTCTTTAACTATACACACTAAGCAAATGAACACTAATTAAAGTAGCCAAGTGCATTTAAAAAGCCTTATTCACACTTTGGAAACTGTACACGCAATGAGAAAACACCATATCAGCAAGCGAATTAAAATAATGCAAAAGGAAACGTCTGACAAACAAAATATCAACAGTTGAAAAGACCATGTTCAAATGACCCTATTTACACTTCATGAAAAGCAAATCAGAGTAGTAAATGAATGGCCCAAAAGCACATGGTGTACGTGGAGACACCGAAAATTCTTACAAGATATACACTCGAAACAAAACAAAATCAATAAAGTGAAAGTGTAGCAGAGTACGTGCAGCCAAACACAAAGACAAGATTCTGAGACATCGATGATTGATCACAAGGAACGTAAAATTTATCTGAACAGTGAGCAAAATGACGATTTAAATGATAGTGCAAATGCGGCATTTCTAATGTCAAAAGGCCATCTGTTTCGATCTTTACCAGTTAAAAAAAAAAAAAAAAAAAAAGTGAAAATCTAAAGCAGAGGGTGTATCACCTATATTCTGAAAGTGATAAGCTATTATAGCTTCTACTTCTCGCGGATTGTAGAGCGTGGCTTTTCTGAAGTTGTCATTTAGAAAAGGAAGTCGGTCCCCCTATCCCTCAGGAAATTGGTCTGTCACACTGGATGTGTCAACATGGATATCCCGATGAATGTTCACAAGAGTTAGTCCAGTCAGACGCTCCTCGGTCATCTTGGACCGCAACCACGTCATCGAGCGACGGAAGGTTAAAAGCGTGCACACCGCTGAGGCAACGCTGACTGGCAGTGAGGCCAGAATCTGCAGTAACGTTCGCACATTCGGATACACATCTCCATCGCGAGCATCAAGGGACTCAGTGGCTTTACGCTGAACCGGAATGTCACTAGTTGGTCGCAGCCATTTTGCCTTCCACATGAGCAGTTCAGACGTAAGAGTTTTTGTTATCGTAGTGCGGCTATTTATTTATTTACTATACCCTCAGGGCCGTGAGGCATTAGAGAGGGGAGTGGGTGACATACCGTATATACGCATGTAATGGCCGCGCTCGTGTAATAGCCGCTGCCCTAACTTTAAACAAAAAAAGCCGAAAAAATATATTTAAAAATCACCCGTGTACCACCTACGATTTTAGAATCATAGGTGCGGCCATTTCTTTTTTCAAGTACTGCAGGCAGATGGCGCCCACCCGGCTGTGGCAGCCAACAACATTGAGGCACTCTATCCTGTATGTTTGCGCCTCTCGCTTTATCACGAACAATGTCGAACCAGACGCAGTGCATCTCTTTGTGTTTGCGAGCATCCCCCCGTTTCCCGCTGTAACCCGCTTCAGGCTTCTGGATGGGGAAGTATACGAGTTACACGGCTGGCTTTAAACTCAAAGTTATTGCCTTTGCTCAAGACAACAGCAGAAAAGCAGCCAGACAAAAGTTCGGTGTAGACGACGCCAAGACGCCGGACGCCGAGAGAAGTTTCGAAGATGAGTGATCTACTTTGGACGAGCGAAAAGGACTTTGCACGCCTGTCTATGCAATACCCATAAATGTTCTCTTGTTCTACCAAGGCATGTGAGTACTTCCATTTAAGGAAGGCAAGTAGGGAAACTTCTGGCGAAAAAAAAAAAATGATTTCCAAAAATCTTTTTTATTTTTCTCCGTGTAATGGGGCCGCACCCCTAGTTCTCGCCCAAAATCATAAAAAAATACCTGCGGCCATTACACGCGTATATACGGTATTACAATATCATTGAATCACTTTGCGAAATCTGGTGGGGTCCTCGATGGCTGCAATGCGGTGACTGACCTGCCAGTCTCTCTATTCGTGCGTCGTTGCCTTTCCCTCTTGTCCCTACGTGGGGAATTCGTGCGGCAGGATTGGTGGCCAATAATTGCAGAGTTGCAGTTCCGAAAATGTACAGGCTCTGCCTCAACAGCCTTTTACCACCACACGCACACACACACAAATAGATCCAAACTTTCTCACAGCCTTGTTTCCAGTGACCCCGATGCCATTGATTCAAAGAAGAGTCATTTCGACCTGCTCGAACCGCACAAATTAACCTATAGTTGCAGATGCTTTTTTTGGGGGGGAGGGGATGGGAGAGGAGGGGAGAGGAGAGAAGAGAGAGGAGAGGAAGAGGGAGGGCGGGAAGGGAAGGGGAAATGAGCCACCAAACTCGAAATCTGATAATCAGGCAGCCAGTAGCACCAACAGTCAATGTCAGCTCTGCGTCGGCATTAACTTTGTTTCCCCCTTCATCCCCCACCTCCATCCTTCCCTCCAGGTCGGGCTTGTCCCCGCAGATTACCGTTCCCGCAAAATTCGAGACAATCCGTTCAATGCCTTCCAGGAACTTCTTCCGTGTGTCTGGAGGCAATTAATGAAAACGTCTCCATTTAATCTTCTGGGCAAGTGCCATGATGTGCCTGTGAACTCGAACGGTCGCATACCGATTTCTTGTGTGTGTCCACAAGGCCCTTGATGACTAATTTGCATCTCTGAAAGTCCGCTGAGCTTTCCACTTGAAACTCCAAGGTCGCATACTTCTCGTCGTAACTCAGAAAGATAGCCATCACAACGGCATTAAATTTCACCTGTCAATACCCCGCTCACTTTCGGTATGTAGATGCCTGACCTTTCCCTCGGACGTTTTAAAGCAAATAGCATTCCATAAACTATTTCAACATGCTTGTCTATCAAATTATAAATTTCCTCTGTCTGAACTTCACGCACAAGCCGGCCGACAATAAGATATATGGTAGAGTCATCCTAAACCATGGTGCCACTTGATGCTGTCTCATTAAGTGATCAAAAAAGAAGGAATCTCCTGCATTCTTCAGAGAGGAAAAGCCTACTTTTGTGGTAGATGGCAAGGTGTCCCTCATTCCAGCAATACAGCCCTCTGGCTTACGGAAACTTGGAACAATCCTAACGCGACGCTGACGTGCTACCTGAGAGGAGAATTCCAGAACTTTGAAATAATTCAGACAGCGTGTAGGTGTATCGTCGAAAGTCTTTTTATTCTTCGTCAAGCTCAAGAAGCCTCTTCCCAAATTCCCAAACGTATGCACGCGCATGTGTGTGTGTATTTTCTTGTTTGTGATACATACACACACACACATTTCGTGATACATATACACACATTGAGTTGATTGAAAATAGGTCTGTATACAATGATCGCTAAGGGCTTTCGAGCCTCTAACGATAGGGATGGTGTGCGATGAGTGTTAGTGTGGGGACAGAATTCTGATCGCTGCCAATGTTCACTGGTTCAGCAAACAAAACTTATAGTGTTTCCAAATTTTTCCTTAAACAAAAAAAGAAAAAGAAAACGAGTAAATTGAGGGAGGGGGCGGGGGCAAACATTCCTTTCGCACGCCCTCCCCCCTTCCCCCTCTGCTTAGAACTGCCACTGCCTTTGAGTGCCTTTTTCTTTTTTTTCCCCACATGCTAAACACAAATTTTGGTCTTAGTAACACTGTAGCATGCTCAGTAAAGAATATTTATTGATAAAAGATGCACTATTTTATGGGCAAAAAGCTAGTTTTACGTCTGCAATATCTGTCACATATTTCTCACATTATACTTTTCGAGATGTGGTGCTACGCAGTTTGACCTTGCACCCTGAGGTCGCTGTTTTGAGCAGCCTCGCTCGGCTATTGCTTATTCGGAATGCGAGGTCGAACGACATAGATTCGCCATTTGGTAACAACGAAGCAGCACACCAAAACAGAAGTCGCCTAAACAAAAAGAAAAAAAATATGTGCCATCAAAAAGTGACGTCACAGAAAATAATACATTGATTTCATCGCTACCTCATACATGCCACTACACATAAAAAAAGTTACAGCCCAGTTTGGAAGACCAGGAAGCAGACCAAAACTGAGACCACACAGGAACACACTTGAATAGACTTGGGTGTGGCACTCACAAAGTTAATACTCTGAAGGGGGCAGGAAAGTGGTGTTTGTTGCTATGAGTCTTTTACTGCTAGTCGGTGCAGATTGGTAACAGGAGAAAACAGCGCAAAAAAGATACAAGGACAAGTAGACAAAAGAGACACTCTCACTTCTCTTTCGTTTCTTTGTTCATCTTGGGCAGAAGGAGGGGCAGCACGCAATTTGCAGCTTCTTGCCGCAGCAGTAGCAGCCTTCTCGTTATCTAAACAAGCTTTGCTTGTCGTATTAAATTTTTATTAACTTCAGAATTGTCAGGGACGATGCAGTCTGCGGGGCACTGTCAAGACGGAGCCACGACTCGGCATCTTGCTTTTCTTTCTCGCACGTTGAGAGTTGAAATAAATGTTTGTTTCGTGCTGTGACGCAGGGCTGAAGAGTCTGGCCTGACAGAGAAAGAAGTGGAGACGTTCTCGCGCTTCTGCGCCGCCTTTGCCCACGACCTGGTGCCTTTCTTGGACCGCTGTCTCGGCGTGCTCTTCCCCAGGGCTGAAATTGCCAAGATGCTGGGAGTCACCATGGCCCAAGTGGCCAAGATGGTGAGCCTCGACGCATTTTTTGCAGAACTTATTGCTTGGGACAAGTAATGTCACCTTCACGGTTTACTCCCCCAAAACCTCCTGTGACTGCCTCTGTGGCATCGAGGCTCCATTTCATAACCCAGAGCGCAAGGAGGAGGGTTCGAACCGTGGCCAATCTCTTCTCTAAGAAATCTTTAGGGCATCGCTCATAGCCCAAGTTGCTTTGCAATGTGAACAGTCCCCTTAACTAATAGTTGTCCTGGTTTTGCACCCCCTTTTTAACAGCTGTGCATGCCATGTAATTTGGAAGAACTTTTCCTACCTCCGCAGCATAGCTGAGAAAAGAGCCTGCAAGTTGGACAAAGCACCTAGAGTTTGGAGCAGCAAGGGTGAATTACTAGTTTGGTACAAACACTTATACTTTTGAAAATGTTCATTTTCGCTGAAGATGCTTACATTAGTTGTGTTCTTTTCATCTTAGATTGCGAGACCACTTCACCTCTCTTTACCATCTCCCTTTCTGTCGTCTTTGAAGTAGCCAGAGATTGTTGGACGTTGTACTTTGAATGCTTAGTGGTGTATAGCTGCAACAAACTATGAATGTATCTCAGAGGCTAGGAAGAGACATGAAGATTTTATTAACAGTGCAAACATTGAATCCAAAGCTATAGTCTTGGGGAGGTGATCTTAACTTGCGTACATCACGCTTTCTTTGTAGAGCAGTTACAGATGGTCTCTGCCCGTGACGTATTGAAGTCAGTTGGGATAATATTACTTTCCAGGAAAATATGGGTCACCTGAACTGCGACATGATCATAGAGCCCATGAAGCACCTTGTGTCCGACTTCGAGGAAGACTTCTCCGTCCCAGCCAGTGTGGACGCGGACGAGGCAGATGATTTGAGCAAGAGCAGTGCAGAGGGAACCAAGATGGTAGAAGAGTCTAGAGGACAAGAGCAGAAGGTGCCAGGAGAGCTGGAGGTTGCAGCTACCAAAGAGATTGTAAACATTCCTAAAGAACCCACAATGCTTGAAAAACTGACAGTGTCTGAACAATCGACAATGGCTGAACAGTCGGTGGTAGCTGAAGAATCGACAGTGGCTGAAGGATTCACAGTGTCGGCAGAATCCACAGTGGCTGAGGTACCCACGGTGGTTGAAGAACCAACAGTGGCCAAAGAATGCAAGTCACCACAGGAACAGGAACCAACATTAGTTGAGTGAACTCCAGAGGTCATCATCTGAAAAATTGGTCATAGAACTTGAAACTTTACTTGAGAAAGCGTCTGAAATTACTAATTGCCTAATCAAATTTAAAAAATAAATTTTTGCAGGGCTTTTACTCATGATGATTTTGTTGCACACTATAAAGAAAACACTGGCTTCCGTTTGACAAGTGGTGCATAAAGGTGGATCTGCAAGCTCATCAGCTATAGAATTGTACTCTGTGGACCCTCCCCCAATTGCTCTGTCAGCCTCACGTCAAGTGAAGAAGAGTGTGGATTGAGTTAGCAGTGGTTTCACCTGTCGTTCCTTCTTCAGAGACGTGTGTACCATGCTGCTCATAATAACTGATGCATTCCTGAAACATATGTCCGATAAGTCTGTTACTGTGAAGCATAGACCACACCACAACATTTTAGCATGCCCTGGTCTAAACTGCACATAAGGCCAGAATGAAGGTAATGTATAAGAAGAAGCCACTTTAATATTACTTGATTTGAAAACAATTTCTTTGAGTAGTTTAAGTACCGTAAAATCCCGTAAGGGCGCCCTCTCCCGAGAGATCGCCCATCCCGTTTTTCTGGCTAAATATCTCTACCATAAAAATTCCGACACATCGCCCACCCCCCGATTCCCGTTTGACGTCAAGCGATGTCCGACGGGAATCGAGGATCAACGGCGAGATCGGCGGGTACCGTTGTGTCCGAGAAGCGAGTTCATAGCGGGTTCCCGCGTTTCTGTCTGCGATCTCCGCGTGATATCGGCTCGCGTAACACGCTAGTTGTTCCCACGTGTATATTGCATCGTGAAATGTGATTATGTTGCGTCCGCAATCTGCGGTATTTGTGTCTGACATACGAGTTAGTAGCGTATTCCCGTGTTTTTGTCCGCGATCTCCGCGCGCGGTATCGGTTTTCGTGACAAGCAAGATTGTAGCGGGTCCCCGCGTCTTTGTTGCGCCATGAAACTTGAATCTGCGGCGTCCGCGATCTGCGGTATCCGTTCCCGTGAGATGCGGGATTCCGCGAGTCCTTCGCACCGTGAAACGCGAATCTGCTGCGTCGGCCACTTGCGGTACCCTTTCCTGTGACACAGCATCGAGTTTGTAGCGAGTTCTCGCGTGTTTATCGCATCGTGAAACACGAATTTGCCGTGTCCGCGATCTGCGGTATCAGTTCCCGCGTCACGTGGTTTGTAGCGGGTGCCCCGGTGCTTATCATTAATTTTTGATAAAGGTTTGCTGTGGCATCCCCAAGGATAACCCACCCCACGTTTTTCACCACTTATCTCTTCATTTTGGGTGGGCGTCCTTACGGGATTTTATGGTAGTCATGTGTGAATAGTGGTATTTGAGTTTGAAGTGAATTCGAAACAAATAGTGTTTCTGGCCAAATATTTTTAATCAAATGTTGAATAGGTAGTTTCTCCAAGTCTTTCACTACCATGCACCATGCTTAAACGAAAATTCAGCTAAACTCATGAAGGTTGTTTTCAACCTTCCACTCGTTCACTTCTAAGGTCAGTGAATTTGAATATAGTGATGTTCATGAGCTGGGACATGAAACAACAGATTTCTTACAGCTATTCCCTCTAAAGGGTATTTATCAATCTGCTTGTTATATGAAAATATTATTTCTTTAATTTCAAATTTGACAAAAAAAAACAAAAAAAAACTTGGGGGATGCTTAAAGGCAATAGCGTTACCAAGCACCGTTCGCAAAGCCTCCTCATACAAACCTGCGCTCGTTCCCAAGCGTGTGTGCGTCGGTAGCGTCACGTGTCGCATGACATCACGTCACGTGGTGCGTAACGTCACACGTGGCTATGACATCGTGACAGGCCAGGATTGGGAGACATTTGCTTTAGTTCCCCCAGGAACTCCCAGATGGCGCGATGAGCGGACTACAAGCGAAGAAGCGGGAAGCGGGGTCGGACGCGCTGAGCCGATGATATCGTCTTCCCCTTCCTTCTCCCCTCGAAGTGAGAGAGAAGTTTGCGGGTGGGGTGGGCGGTGGTCAACTGGGTCGGCTGGTCGTGCGGTCCAGCCGTCGGGCACAGGAGCACATCGCTTCAAAAAGGAGGTGTTCTAAGCAACCAGTCGCTTACTGTTTCTGGCAGGGATTTTTTTTTTTTTTTTTTTTGCTGATGTTGAAAAAGAATATTACTTTTATTTGATATAGGTCCGTCAGCTCTGACAAACTTATATTTTCCTAATTTAAAGGCAAATAATACGTGCCTAACAACACAAAACTTCAAACATAACATAACAACATTGACTTTCGAGTGTATCGGTCTGAAGATCAAGATGCAGTATGGTTGTTTCCGAATATATGCGTATATGCTTACGCATGTAACCTGGATTTGCAACTAAAACGCAAGACCTTCTTACTCAGATTTTCAGGGGCCGCACTTGAAATATCCGACTCCGAAAGCTTTGCAAACTAAGCATGTGTTTTGTATAGAGAACACAAGTAACGTCGGTGCTATTATACTGCATAAAGAGGCCAATGAATAACGTTCGTGTTAGAGGGGTACCAAAGATTCTACTGAACGTGGATTCATCGAATAACTTAGTAATCGCTTAACGCTGTTTTATTCATGTTCAGGTTAGGAAATTTATAAACGTTACAATTTCAAAGCGGATTTCTAGGCCTTCGCTGTGAATATTATATGAGCTTATCAGATTCACGTCTCAACATTAAAAGAACTAGCTTTGCCCCCTTTATCACGCGCTACAAATTGTGATGTCCTGATGATCACTAAGTAGTTTCCATGAGCACAAAATTTTAGTATTTATTCTATTCACATTTCATTTTTCTGGATGGAAGTAAACAATCAAAACTCGTAATTAGCTTCTAAGGGGGCAAAAAAAAAAACAAAAAAACATTCGCACATAAAAAGAAAGTTTTACATCTGAATTTTACAGTTGCGACCGCTGAAGTTGAAGAAAACTTTCTGATACGCGGTCAGTTATCCAAAACTAAGACGCGAGTTTGCCTAATTGTTTTTCTTCCAGGGTGAAAAGCAGTTTGCTGTAAAGAAAAGAAAGAAAAACAAGACACAACGCTTTTTTGCGACTTTTAGGGTTACATTGTGCTCAACCTACTTTCCTACGGGACAGAAGCAAAGCAAACCCCTTCCTTATGCTTGCAAACAGCTAACAGCTAATATGCCTAGTGAAGCCTATAAAAGGGTAACGGCCAGTCCGACTAAAGAGCTAACAACAATCCTGTATTGTGATGACTGAACATAACATATGAATATGACATTGAAGAAAGAAAAAACGTTATGTACCTTGGGGTGGCGTTGGAACAGAGGGAGAGGGGACGGGTTCGATAGCCCGCCCCTCTGCTCCTATAAAAATTGCAAACATTCGAAGTAAACAATGCGATGAGGGGCCAGAAAAACGCTCTCGACTCGCCTAACACGTACACACACATTATCACCACCGTCAATGGCCGTTGCCACTGTCACCCCTGATATGGAAGCCGGGTAATTCAGACTTGGTAGGGCACCTCCCCCCTCCCCCCTCCCCACACACACACATAGATACACCCCTCTTTCTCCCTCCCCTTTAAATAATATCGAGACAACTATGTGAATATGTAGGCCCAGGAAGTTTTTACATGTTCGACATCAAATGGAGTGCTACCAAGTGTCTAACCACGCCTTGTGTCAACGACACAAGCGAGTTTAGAAACTTGCCGGTGTCGTTCGACGTTTTCGGTCTACGATCTATGTCGACGTGTTTGATCTACGACATGTACTTCGAAAATAACACCCCCAATGTTTTAAAGGAACTTACTAGTTCGACAGGAGAGGAGTTTGAAATAATATCGCATGGAAGGTCACAATACTTAGTTTTGGGGCGAAAGAAGAGAGCTTTCGGTTTATTGGCACTTATTTTTAGATTATTTGAACTAGCCCAAGTTTCTAAGTTTTTTTATGGTGTCATTAGCTATGCCCACGACTTCCCTGCCGAGACTTCATACTTTAGGAGCTTCTGGACGCGGATGGCCCTTCGACGCAAATAATCATGTACTCAGAGTAGCAGAGAGCGAAACGAAGGAGGGGGGTTAAACCACCAAGGATATTGCAACAGAGCCATCCCAAGGATGGCGACCCCGCCTCGACACTTGAGAAGCGGTCCCGTCGCCCGAGGAGGGACACTTTTGTAACAATTTAAGCCGTGCGCAGCCTCTCCTCCTCTGTTCGGAAATACCACTGGGAGTGAAATTCGCTTCGTCGGTTCTCTTCGCAGCCTTGGCCCGACGGACGGTGTACGCTAAGCGGATTGTTTTCCCGATACCCTATTCACGCCGTAGGCTGAAAATGGGGTGGAAGATACGCGCTTGTTAAACCACTCATACCGTCATCTCTTTGCCACGTGATCACGTTCTCGTCTATACTCACGCACAGAGAGGGGAGTCAGGTGAGGAAAGAAAGGCGGGTGATTGATTCTACAAGCCCGTCGCTTCTACCGTACTGTCAGCTTAAGGGTCAACAGAGTAGAACCCAGGCAGTACGCGGATTTTTAAGCTTTAGAGCTTACGTTGACATAATCTTCTGCCTTATTGTGCTTACTCCCTATTGTGAATTATCTATTATTGACCGTACAATACGCGTGTCCACAATCGGGGGAAGTTGACTATAACCGAAGGGAGAAAAGGTAACAAAAAACAAAAACAAACTAACGAAGCAGCCAGTCTGCTTTCTGCTTTTACAAGCAGTTTGGAGCGGATGCACAATTTTTTCTGCACCCTTCCCGGATGCTCTGAACTGCTGTAGTAAAAACGAGAACACTATGGATTGGTAGCTCCTCTGAGACTCTTTCGCCGTAGGACGTGTATTTAGTCATTTCAATGCATATAGATTTGATGTGAACTTCTTGGAGCTGTGTTTAGGCGCACAAACTATTAATTTCACAATGAGTGCGCCAAGTACATTTTATTTTTATTCATTGTTTTTCTTCCCACCACCGATTTTTATCACGATGTAACAATATTACATTGCTTTATTCAGAGGTTTCAAAATAAACGCCCGGAAATACATATTTATTTAAAAAAAATAACAACAACAAAAAAGACAAGATATGAGGACCTTATAAGTTGCAAGGATACCGAGGCTGTGAGCGACGCTCACAAAACTGCTTGGCAAAGGGTCGCCCGCGGTTCGAACCCTCCTTGTTGAGTTCAGGAGAACGACACTGAGCATGAACGTCACTGAGCCGATCGGAACAAAAAGAAACTCAAGCTAAACACAAGACGTGCCATGGATGATGGCACACTAAATATTATATCAGGAGGCATTTACTTTAGGTAACAAAATGACGAGAAAAACAAATAATATGCGCATTTTTCACCGCTTATATTGAAGGCACATTTCCTGATCGATTTACAAGTTGCAGAGTAAATAAACTCTCCCACGTGGTATCATTAAGGCCTTCGCGTGAAAATATTTGTTACGACTTGTGAGGGCTAATGACGGGCTGAACGGCCATTTTGCTTCGGCGGCGGTGATCCGAGCACATCATGTATGCGACATTAGAACTAGAGATTCCGTGAACTTTTTGCGAAGCTTGGAAAGGATTGCAAAGGCTTTTTTTGCGCTGAGGTTTCCGATTGTTTTCAACCTTCCAATTTTTCGCGCTATGAAATTCGACATTTTCGAATTTACTACGCTCAGAAATTCGACGATTTCCGAACTTTCGACCCTGCTAAATTCAAAAGTTCAACGAACTTCGAACGTTTAAACAAAAGTTCGAGAAAGTTCCAACCCAGTTCACCCTTATATATAGGGGTGAACTGTTGCCTCGAACATATACGTTCGAGGCAACAAATATCAATAATGCGAGATGTCAATGTGTGAAGTAAAGTTGAAATTGCGCTCAGATTCTTACCGTTAACTGTTCGTGCTACTAACGAAATGCTTGTAAAGCGCCGATTGATCGCTTTAGGGTGGCCTCGTACCCTGCACTTTCTTCTTTTGACTTCCGCGCAGAGCCTCTCGCGCGCACAACTCCGTAGGTTGCCCCGAGGTAACCTGTAGGCCAACAGATCCTTTATCTGCATGCTCAAAATTCAACCGAGGCGCTTCGCTGGAAGCGTCCTTCGTAGCATTAGTTGTTTTTGAACGCGAGTACGTCGATTCCCTCGCGTCAAGGGAAGACGCGCGCGGAGAGTGACACCGATGCGCTGCAGTGAACGCTGAACCGGCGCTTACTTCATTATCATTAGAGACCGGCTACATTTTAGGGCGTCCAATATTTCCATTCGTCGAATAAGAAAAGTTTCAGGGAGCGGCATTATGGTTTGGTCGAGAACAACCGATCGTGACCTGATCAGTTGTATTAGTCCTGGGGATCCCTAACTGAGCCTGGTTGCCTCCTATACCCTGACTAGTGTAGGGTGCTGTGCCTGTGTTCAGTGTTTTCTCCATCCCACGGGTCATCCTGCCGAAAATAAACGCCCAGTGCAGCTGAAAATATTTGAGAAGCCTAGATGCCTTTATGTGACTGCGTTGTACCGCACATTTAGTTGTCTTATGCCAGCGTTGCATTTAGGCGACGTTTCAACAGATTGCTATTAGTCCGCAAGTAGGAAGTACGTTCACCCGACCGCGTCGGGTTTTTTCGATGAACCGCTCAACCAGTTCAACGCTTGTTTCATAAGTTTCGACAAATAACGAGCAATACAGATAATACCGTCAGTACCACAGCACTGAGAAGGAATGGTTATTTTATAATAAACGTGGAGGGCGCGAGTGAGCTGATGTAAGCTTATAATAATCTGGGCAACGTTTTTAGTAAAATTTGGAACACATTTCGCTAACTTTCTAGATGAATTCATGAAAACTTAGTTCGTGCAGAATTCGATTTTCATCCGTGAAATTAAGACTTGGAACTTGAAATCAAACCTTTTAAATTTTCGACTTTGCAGTTAGAAAAAAATTCGAAATATTACATTTTTTTTCGAACTTCAATATCAAATAAATTGAAATTTGTATGTGTAAACGAATTTCTCACGGCTAGGCATTTACGTAAACCTGACAAAATTGGTGTCGAAGATGACTACGTCATAATTGCGCGATGCACACGCCTTTGAAATTAAAGCACCCTTCGGAGCCTGGTTGGAAATTCCGAGGTTAAATATCTGTTTTCATGCTCTAAGCTACCTTTTACTACGGCAGATACCCAGATCGAAATGCTACGACCGGCTATATGAAAACAATATATTGGGGCCCATGGTAGCCGCGTAAACATAATCAAGATTTGCCTTTCGTTTTTTTTTTTTTTTTTTATGTTATCACACGGGAACACTACCGGTCGTTGCTTAGGACTAGCATATAATCAAACTTGTCTCATGCAAAATGTAATAGTTAATTTCGAGTTAGTCTTCATTTGATACGTCATGGAGCTGCGAGCTCAGTTTTTCCGGTAATTCGTGCAGGCGCGTCCGGCCTTCACGATAGGAAGTTTCTCCTAGGTTCGCGTCGTCGTAGAGCCGTCCAGGCGCCTATTTGCTCAATCAAGCGCATGGACGTAATCAATAAAAGCTGTGCACCGGAGGTCATAGCTAGTTATCGTTATCGTTAGTTAACGTTATTCAAATAACGTTGATTCCGACCCGCCGCGTGCGGCAAACACGCTTGACGAGAGCGACCGCAAAGCGGCACACGCGTCCGTCTTGGCGTCACTGCGTGATAGCGTCGCGCTCCTTGGAAACGCTGCAAGACGCGCTAACGACCATTCTGACGCAAGGAGATGGGGCTGCCTGGATCCATCACCAATGACCCATGAGACGGGGGCGTAAGCCTTGTCTTCTAGGTGGTGCACACGTTTTTCTCAATTCCCCAGGAATCAAGAAGCATGCTGCGAAAGTATACTCTCTCAGGAGTTGTGTGCAGCAAAGGCAAAGGCATTGGCGCGGGCAGGTGGCTTTCAGATCTGCTTTCTCTTCGCGAGTGCTCGTGAAAGGAAAGCAAATATGAAATCCAAGCCCTCGTGTCTGTGCTTTTGCCTCTGCTGCACGTAACTCATGAGATGGAGTATGGTTACACGCACTGCACGTGCTGGCCTCCTCAACGGTAGCTTGTTCTTGCGTTTACTCATCACAGAGCATGGCCCGTGTCTCATTGTGCGTCGGCAATTCTTTTCAACCATGATTTAGTGAAGATTGACTCTGAGTCTGTGGTCATGTGGCTATGCACAACCACAAACGCAGCACTGCATTGAAGATGTAGCGAGTTTTTTTGTAAAAATTTGAATAAAAACGCATGATCGGACGCCAGATATTGACGGTTCATAAACCAGAGAGTGGCGAAATAAAGCGTCTAGTACAACGTAAAATTACAGTGGTGGTTGCCAGCGTAATCTACGTAAAGCGATATCAATTTTAATGCGTATTAATTTATGAAACCGGACTGAAGCGGTCCCGAACTCGTTCGAACAACCACGCGATGTGGCTTTCTGGATCTCGACAATCTAAAAAGAGTGCGAAGGGCACTGCCACGGCGCATCTTAGAATTTTACTCTGAAAGGGTATTGTGTAAGGCGTCACACTGTATCCCTTACCGCTCATTCCCACTGGAAGCGGATCCGCGTTCGCAAAGCGGTTGCAAACGCGGTCGTATAAAGATCCAGTACAATTGCACGCTTACTTGATGTCATTGAGTGCGCGTGCAATTGTACTGGATCTTTATACAACCGCGTTCGCAACTGCTTTGCGAACGCGGATCCGCTTCCAGGGTGAATAAGCGGTTAGTGTAGTGCCCAGATGCGCACAGCTACATATACGGCTCTGCAGGTGCGCACTAACATATTTGATGACATTTTTCGAGCTCGGAGAGAAAAAATAAAACGGCAATGTTTATTTGCGTTGAGAGCCTCGCGCATAGCACACTTCGGCTTCTGTGGTGGTGTATATCCAGCATAGGCGAAAATGATTGAACTCACTTTAAACTGACCGCATAAATAGGTTTCTTAACCTATCGCGCTGGGATTTACTACAGAGATGCCTTAAGTTGGTTGAGGCTTTCGGTAAAATCGTGGAAAGATTTATCACCCGAGTAAGTAAAAAATTTAAAAAAACTATGTTTTCATTATACTTTGCAGGTGCACCAAAAGTAAGTTTTATTGTGGTGCTTGTTTCAGCAAAACGAAGTGAAGAATAGGTAAGTCAATAATATTTTCTTTCCACTTGACAAATTTTTCAATCGTAGTAAACGCCAGAATAGGCCACAACAATGGTCTTATGATTTTGAGATAAAAGGCTTCGCGATAAATTGTTCATAGACAAACCCAGTTTCTATTTTCTTTCTTTTGACTCCGGAGATTTCATGCATCCATACTCTCAATTATTGAATACACCAGCTTCGAGCACGTCTCTAGTAAATCCCAACGCGACAAGTTAACCAATTTATGCAGTCAGTCTGAAGTGCTTTCAATCCATTTCGCCCAGGCTCTATATGTCTGAGATTTGCTTTTTTCATTATTTTACGTGATGACGGGTTAACGAAATACGCGGCTTGGGATGAGTCCTACGAGCATTATTCGAGTACACGCCCTGCTGCCTAACAATACGTTTTTTTCTCCTTGTGCCCTTGTGTTTAGGATTAGTTTCGTTTGAGACCAGGTGGCTCAGCTCAAAAAAGCTCAAGGCCTGACCTTGGCGAGGCCGGCGGCGAACATGACCGCTTGCCCCAGAAACAGAGAGCGACTGATGTAGTCTCTGCGACCTCGTAACCCCCCCCCCCCCCCCCCCCCCATACACACACACTCCTTACATTCTTTCTCGAACGGACCTGCGCCCGGCGTCCGGCATCCGCGTGCGTGCGTATGTGCGTCTGCGTTTGTGAGTATGTACGCGTGTTCCCAGCGTCTGCTTCAGAGCATACATCGAAGTGGCAGCGCGAGCTCCCGCTACAAATCGTGTGGCCTGAAAACGCGATCTACTAAAGGGTTTGACCACATTTACGACATTAAAAGTGTAGAGATATAGTCTGTCAGTACACCTTTTTTGGTAGAAACATAGCAACAAAAAAAAAAAAAAAAAAAAAAAACTCAAAGGGAGAGTAGTAACCAAGAAATGTATTGGGTTGAATCCCTGCCATCCTGCATTGACGAGGTCACGTTTATGAGAGGGTGCAAAACTATTGCACTGAGAGGGGGGGTGGAGGGCGGATTTAACGGATGTAGTTTATGGTGAAAAGATTAATTTTGTTTTGTTCTGGTTATTTGTCTTTAAGTGACTCCGCTCAGATATCTACGTGTGTGTATGTCCATCAACAATCCCGTCTTTGAATATGCATGTGAGTGTGTGTGTGTGCCTGCGTGTGTATGCACGTGTGCGTTTTTGTGTGTGCGTATATTTGTCTGCGAGGATATAAGCGATAATACAGCCATTCGTGATTTCGCATCGCCGACCTTGAGCAAGCTGAACGTGTGCTAACTTTAGCGAACTCCCGCGCCTCCCACGCGTCCTCAAATTTCCTGATCTAGGGATTTTCAATGACTCTCACAAAGTCTCTAATAGAAAACAAACGTTCAAAGTGTCCGTGCAACAATTTTTGTACTTTCCGTGAATACCACATAGAACGAATCCCTAACGTTTATGATCGATGAAACATGCGCTCGTTTTTCTCCGCACGTAATAAACGTCGCAGAAAAAATAAAGAAGAACAAGCAGCGTTGACCCCCTCAACTGCCAGCTAGAACAAGCGGCCACGTGATCTGGAGCCGATTATATATGCCGCCAATGTTGATCATAGCCACGCGCTGGAGTCGGCAAAGCAGGAGACAAGTGTTGAGTTCCAGACATTGCTATGGTTCGCCTATTGTCGCCTTTGCAGCGATTTGACATGGACCATAACCCGAATGCTTGTCGAGCTATCGACTATAGAGCCCAAATCAAGTGCTGACGCAGTGATCGGGTCCCATCTATGAGCCGCAATCAACTACCGTCTCTGGGGAATACTGCGATCCCCCAGCTACGTCGTCAAGTTTTGCGCAGGAGAGATTGAAAGAATACGCTCGCTTTTACCCTTGAAGTTACACCATAACAAGGAAGTTTCTTAGACAATGGCGTTGAGTGCGGGTATTACTGAGTGCCCCTAGTGCCAGTAAGCTAATCTAAAGTGAAAAATATTTCAAATGAATACCGCTGCAGCGCCCCTTTAATCTCACTTATTAGATAGCCAATCGGGAAAAAAATTAGTTTGGTAATTAGTATGTTTTTTGTATGCAATTTTTAATGTCCGCTGTGGCTTCAGTTACTTCCCCCCGAGAAGAGTTTATTATCTTCCTAACTACACAAGATTTCAGGCTTTCTAAATTATTTGCAGAAACATCCGATATAAGAGGCTATGATTTAAGTTTAATAGTGAGTAGAGCCGGAGTATGAATTTTTTCTAATTTGTTTTTATCGTGATAAGGAATATGCAGATCTTAGCAGAGCGTTACTGCGGGCTACAGTGGCCACTGGCCTCGGTACGGTTCCTGGCGCGCGCAGGAGGGCCCGCTTCAAAGTCACAGTGCGTGCTAACGGCAGCAATATACCTCGAGGGAGGCAATGCTATTCTAAATCCCCCTTTTATCACAATAACTTAATAAAATTACTAGCAAACTAACCCGTTCATCGAAATCTTTTTTTTAAAAATAATCTTCTGCATATACTTGGGATCCAGTTCAATATTGGTTCTAGAGCGTTCGGGGCTTTGGGCCCCAGTTCAATATTGGTTCTAGAGCGCGGCCCCTTTGACAAAAGTTTTGGGCGCCAGGTTTGCTATCATATTTGAGAGGTTAGAGTACGCTGAGGTTTGAACCCTAGGTGCCTCAGCGCGGCGCCTTTGCCCATATTTTCGGACCACGCCCCCTTTTTGGCCGTTTTTGATGGGAGAGAGTATATTCTAATTAAAATAACTCGCGAAGTAATCCGATTCCCGAAATGCTCCACTGGATTCTAAAACTAGACCAAGTCTGCTATCATATGTGTGGAGTTAGAGTACTCTGAGGTTTCAACCCTAGGTACCTCAGCGCGGCGCCTTTGCCCATATTTTCGGACCACGACCCCTTTTTTGGACGTTTTTTGAAGGGAGAGAGTATGTTCTGATTAAAATAACTCGCGAAGTAATCCGATTCCCGAAATGCTACCTTGGATTCTAAAACTAGACC
The DNA here is from genome assembly GCF_016920785.2 of Ixodes scapularis. Lineage (NCBI taxonomy): Eukaryota > Metazoa > Arthropoda > Arachnida > Ixodida > Ixodidae > Ixodes > Ixodes scapularis. Next base: position 1,312,106 of record NW_024609835.1, read on the forward strand.
ATGTCTGCTCTCATATGTGTGGCGCTAGAGTACTCTGAGGGTTGAACCCTAGGTGCCTGATCGCGGCGCCTTTGCCCAAATTTTCGGACCACGCCCCCTTTTTGGCCGTTTTTGAAGGGAGAGAGTATGTTCTAATTAAAATAACTCGCGAAGTAATCCGATTCCCGAAATGCTCCCTTGGATTCTAAAACTAGACCATGTCTGTTCTCATATGTGTGGGGCTAGAGTACTCTGAGGGTTGAACCCTAGGTGCCTGAGCGCGGCGCCTTTGCCCAAATTTTCGGACCACGCCCCCTTTTTGGCCGTTTTTGAAGGGAGAGAGTATGTTCTAATTAAAATAACTCGCGAAGTAATCCGATTCCCGAAATGCTCCCTTGGATTCTAAAACTAGACCAAGTCTGCTCTCATATGTGTGGGGCTAGAGTACTCTGAGGGTTGAACCCAAGGTGCCTGAGCGCGGCGCCTTTGCCCAAATTTTCGGACCACGCCCCCTTTTTGGCCGTTTTTGAAGGGAGAGAGTATGTTCTAATTAAAATAACTCGCGAAGTAATCCGATTCCCGAAATGCTCCCTTGGATTCTAAAACTAGACCATGTCTGCTCTCATATGTGTGGGGCTAGAGTACTCTGAGGGTTGAACCCTAGATGCCTGAGCGCGGCGCCTTTGCCCAAATTTTCGGACCACGCCCCCTTTTTGGCCGTTTTTGAAGGGAGAGAGTATGTTCTAATTAAAATAACTCGCGAAGTAATCCGATTCCCGAAATGCTCCCTTGGATTCTAAAACTAGACCAAGTCTGCTCTCATATGTGTGGGGCTAGAGTACTCTGAGGGTTGAACCCTAGATGCCTGAGCGCGGCGCCTTTGCCCAAATTTTCGGACCACGCCCCCTTTTTGGCCGTTTTTGAAGGGAGAGAGTATGTTCTAATTAAAATAACTCGCGAAGTAATCCGATTCCCGAAATGCTCCCTTGGATTCTAAAACTAGACCATGTCTGCTCTCATATGTGTGGCGCTAGAGTACTCTGAGGGTTGAACCCTAGGTGCCTGATCGCGGCGCCTTTGCCCAAATTTTCGGACCACGCCCCCTTTTTGGCCGTTTTTGAAGGGAGAGAGTATGTTCTAATTAAAATAACTCGCGAAGTAATCCGATTCCCGAAATGCTCCCTTGGATTCTAAAACTAGACCATGTCTGCTCTCATATGTGTGGGGCTAGAGTACTCTGAGGGTTGAACCCTAGATGCCTGAGCGCGGCGCCTTTGCCCAAATTTTCGGACCACGCCCCCTTTTTGGCCGTTTTTGAAGGGAGAGAGTATGTTCTAATTAAAATAACTCGCGAAGTAATCCGATTCCCGAAATGCTCCCTTGGATTCTAAAACTAGACCAAGTCTGCTCTCATATGTGTGGGGCTAGAGTACTCTGAGGGTTGAACCCAAGGTGCCTGAGCGCGGCGCCTTTGCCCAAATTTTCGGACCACGCCCCCTTTTTGGCCGTTTTTGAACGGAGAGAGTATGTTCTAATTAAAATAACTCGCGAAGTAATCCGATTCCCGAAATGCTCCCTTGGATTCTAAAACTAGACCATGTCTGCTCTCATATGTGTGGGGCTAGAGTACTCTGAGGGTTGAACCCTAGATGCCTGAGCGCGGCGCCTTTGCCCAAATTTTCGGACCACGCCCCCTTTTCGGCCGTTTTTGAACGGAGAGAGTATGTTCTAATTAAAATAACTCGCGAAGTAATCCGATTCCCGAAATGCTCCCTTGGATTCTAAAACTAGACCATGTCTGCTCTCATATGTGTGGGGCTAGAGTACTCTGAGGGTTGAACCCAAGGTGCCTGAGCGCGGCGCCTTTGCCCAAATTTTCGGACCACGCCCCCTTTTTGGCCGTTTTTGAAGGGAGAGAGTATGTTCTAATTAAAATAACTCGCGAAGTAATCCGATTCCCGAAATGCTCCCTTGGATTCTAAAACTAGACCATGTCTGCTCTCATATGTGTGGGGCTAGAGTACTCTGAGGGTTGAACCCTAGATGCCTGAGCGCGGCGCCTTTGCCCAAATTTTCGGACCACGCCCCCTTTTTGGCCGTTTTTGAACGGAGAGAGTATGTTCTAATTAAAATAACTCGCGAAGTAATCCGATTCCCGAAATGCTCCCTTGGATTCTAAAACTAGACCATGTCTGCTCTCACATGTGTGGGGCTAGAGTACTCTGAGGGTTGAACCCAAGGTGCCTGAGTGCGGCGCCTTTGCCCAAATTTTCGGACCACGCCCCCTTTTTGGCCGTTTTTGAACGGAGAGAGTATGTTCTAATTAAAATAACTCGCGAAGTAATCCGATTCCCGAAATGCTCCCTTGGATTCTAAAACTAGACCATGTCTGCTCTCATATGTGTGGGGCTAGAGTACTCTGAGGGTTGAACCCTAGATGCCTGAGCGCGGCGCCTTTGCCCAAATTTTCGGACCACGCCCCCTTTTCGGCCGTTTTTGAACGGAGAGAGTATGTTCTAATTAAAATAACTCGCGAAGTAATCCGATTCCCGAAATGCTCCCTTGGATTCTAAAACTAGACCATGTCTGCTCTCATATGTGTGGGGCTAGAGTACTCTGAGGGTTGAACCCAAGGTGCCTGAGCGCGGCGCCTTTGCCCAAATTTTCGGACCACGCCCCCTTTTTGGCCGTTTTTGAACGGAGAGAGTATGTTCTAATTAAAATAACTCGCGAAGTAATCCGATTCCCGAAATGCTCCCTTGGATTCTAAAACTAGACCATGTCTGCTCTCATATGTGTGGGGCTAGAGTACTCTGAGGGTTGAACCCTAGATGCCTGAGCGCGGCGCCTTTGCCCAAATTTTCGGACCACGCCCCCTTTTCGGCCGTTCTTGAACGGAGAGAGTATGTTCTAATTAAAATAACTCGCGAAGTAATCCGATTCCCGAAATGCTCCCTTGGATTCTAAAACTAGACCATGTCTGCTCTCATATGTGTGGGGCTAGAGTACTCTGAGGGTTGAACCCTAGATGCCTAGCGCGGCGCCTTTGCCCAAATTTTCGGACCACGCCCCCTTTTTGGCCGTTTTTGAACGGAGAGAGTATGTTCTAATTAAAATAACTCGCGAAGTAATCCGATTCCCGAAATGCTCCCTTGGATTCTAAAACTAGACCATGTCTGCTCTCATATGTGTGGGGCTAGAGTACTCTGAGGGTTGAACCCTAGATGCCTGAGCGCGGCGCCTTTGCCCAAATTTTCGGACCACGCCCCCTTTTCGGCCGTTTTTGAACGGAGAGAGTATGTTCTAATTAAAATAACTCGCGAAGTAATCCGATTCCCGAAATGCTCCCTTGGATTCTAAAACTAGACCAAGTCTGCTCTCATATGTGTGGGGCTAGAGTACTCTGAGGGTTGAACCCTAGATGCCTGAGCGCGGCGCCTTTGCCCAAATTTTCGGACCACGCCCCCTTTTTGGCCGTTTTTGAACGGAGAGAGTATGTTCTAATTAAAATAACTCGCGAAGTAATCCGATTCCCGAAATGCTCCCTTGGATTCTAAAACTAGACCATGTCTGCTCTCATATGTGTGGGGCTAGAGTACTCTGAGGGTTGAACCCTAGAGGCCTGAGCGCGGCGCCTTTGCCCAAATTTTCGGACCACGCCCCCTTTTCGGCCGTTTTTGAACGGAGAGAGTATGTTCTAATTAAAATAACTCGCGAAGTAATCCGATTCCCGAAATGCTCCCTTGGATTCTAAAACTAGACCATGTCTGCTCTCATATGTGTGGGGCTAGAGTACTCTGAGGGTTGAACCCAAGGTGCCTGAGCGCGGCGCCTTTGCCCAAATTTTCGGACCACGCCCCCTTTTTGGCCGTTTTTGAAGGGAGAGAGTATGTTCTAATTAAAATAACTCGCGAAGTAATCCGATTCCCGAAATGCTCCCTTGGATTCTAAAACTAGACCATGTCTGCTCTCATATGTGTGGGGCTAGAGTACTCTGAGGGTTGAACCCTAGATGCCTGAGCGCGGCGCCTTTGCCCAAATTTTCGGACCACGCCCCCTTTTTGGCCGTTTTTGAACGGAGAGAGTATGTTCTAATTAAAATAACTCGCGAAGTAATCCGATTCCCGAAATGCTCCCTTGGATTCTAAAACTAGACCATGTCTGCTCTCATATGTGTGGGGCTAGAGTACTCTGAGGGTTGAACCCAAGGTGCCTGAGTGCGGCGCCTTTGCCCAAATTTTCGGACCACGCCCCCTTTTTGGCCGTTTTTGAAGGGAGAGAGTATGTTCTAATTAAAATAACTCGCGAAGTAATCCGATTCCCGAAATGCTCCCTTGGATTCTAAAACTAGACCATGTCTGCTCTCATATGTGTGGGGCTAGAGTACTCTGAGGGTTGAACCCTAGATGCCTGAGCGCGGCGCCTTTGCCCAAATTTTCGGACCACGCCCCCTTTTTGGCCGTTTTTGAACGGAGAGAGTATGTTCTAATTAAAATAACTCGCGAAGTAATCCGATTCCCGAAATGCTCCCTTGGATTCTAAAACTAGACCATGTTGAACCCTAGGTGGCTGAGCGCGGCGCCTTTGCCCAAATTTTCGGACCACGCCCCCTTTTTGGCCGTTTTTGAAGGGAGAGAGTATGTTCTAATTAAAATAACTCGCGAAGTAATCCGATTCCCGAAATGCTCCCTTGGATTCTAAAACTAGACCAAGTCTGCTCTCATATGTGTGGGGCTAGAGTGCTCTGAGGGTTGAACCCTAGGTGCCTGAGCGCGGCGCCTTTGCCCAAATTTTCGGACCACGCCCCCTTTTTGGCCGTTTTTGAAGGGAGAGAGTATGTTCTAATTAAAATAACTCGCGAAGTAATCCGATTCCCGAAATGCTCCCTTGGATTCTAAAACTAGACCAAGTCTGCTCTCATATGTGTGGGGCTAGAGTACTCTGAGGGTTGAACCCTAGGTGCCTGAGCGCGGCGCCTTTGCCCAAATTTTCGGACCACGCCCCCTTTTTGGCCGTTTTTGAACGGAGAGAGTATGTTCTAATTAAAATAACTCGCGAAGTAATCCGATTCCCGAAATGCTCCCTTGGATTCTAAAACTAGACCATGTCTGCTCTCATATGTGTGGGGCTAGAGTACTCTGAGGGTTGAACCCTAGATGCCTGAGCGCGGCGCCTTTGCCCAAATTTTCGGACCACGCCCCCTTTTTGGCCGTTTTTGAACGGAGAGAGTATGTTCTAATTAAAATAACTCGCGAAGTAATCCGATTCCCGAAATGCTCCCTTGGATTCTAAAACTAGACCATGTCTGCTCTCATATGTGTGGGGCTAGAGCACTCTGAGGGTTGAACCCAAGGTGCCTGAGTGCGGCGCCTTTGCCCAAATTTTCGGACCACGCCCCCTTTTTGGCCGTTTTTGAAGGGCGAGAGTATGTTCTAATTAAAATAACTCGCGAAGTAATCCGATTCCCGAAATGCTCCCTTGGATTCTAAAACTAGACCATGTCTGCTCTCATATGTGTGGGGCTAGAGTACTCTGAGGGTTGAACCCTAGATGCCTGAGCGCGGCGCCTTTGCCCAAATTTTCGGACCACGTCCCCTTTTTGGCCGTTTTTGAACGGAGAGAGTATGTTCTAATTAAAATAACTCGCGAAGTAATCCGATTCCCGAAATGCTCCCTTGGATTCTAAAACTAGACCATGTTGAACCCTAGGTGGCTGAGCGCGGCGCCTTTGCCCAAATTTTCGGACCACGCCCCCTTTTTGGCCGTTTTTGAAGGGAGAGAGTATGTTCTAATTAAAATAACTCGCGAAGTAATCCGATTCCCGAAATGCTCCCTTGGATTCTAAAACTAGACCAAGTCTGCTCTCATATGTGTGGGGCTAGAGTGCTCTGAGGGTTGAACCCTAGGTGCCTGAGCGCGGCGCCTTTGCCCAAATTTTCGGACCACGCCCCCTTTTTGGCCGTTTTTGAAGGGAGAGAGTATGTTCTAATTAAAATAACTCGCGAAGTAATCCGATTCCCGAAATGCTCCCTTGGATTCTAAAACTAGACCATGTCTGCTCTCATATGTGTGGGGCTAGAGTACTCTGAGGGTTGAACCCTAGGTGCCTGAGCGCGGCGCCTTTGCCCAAATTTTCGGACCACGCCCCCTTTTTGGCCGTTTTTGAAGGGAGAGAGTATGTTCTAATTAAAATAACTCGCGAAGTAATCCGATTCCCGAAATGCTCCCTTGGATTCTAAAACTAGACCATGTCTGCTCTCATATGTGTGGGGCTAGAGTGCTCTGAGGGTTGAACCCTAGGTGCCTGAGCGCGGCGCCTTTGCCCAAATTTTCGGACCACGCCCCCTTTTTGGCCGTTTTTGAAGGGAGAGAGTATGTTCTAATTAAAATAACTCGCGAAGTAATCCGATTCCCGAAATGCTCCCTTGGATTCTAAAACTAGACCATGTCTGCTCTCATATGTGTGGGGCTAGAGTGCTCTGAGGGTTGAACCCTAGGTGCCTGAGCGCGGCGCCTTTGCCCAAATTTTCGGACCACGCCCCCTTTTTGGCCGTTTTTGAAGGGAGAGAGTATGTTCTAATTAAAATAACTCGCGAAGTAATCCGATTCGCGAAATGCTCCCTTGGATTCTAAAACTAGACCATGTCTGCTCTCATATGTGGGGCTAGAGTACTCTGAGGGTTGAACCCTAGGTGCCTGAGCGCGGCGCCTTTGCCCAAATTTTCGGACACGCCCCCTTTTTGGCCGTTTTTGAAGGGAGAGAGTATGTTCTAATTAAAATAACTCGCGAAGTAATCCGATTCCCGAAATGCTCCCTTGGATTCTAAAACTAGACCATGTCTGCTCTCATATGTGTGGGGCTAGAGTACTCTGAGGGTTGAAACCTAGGTGCCTGAGCGCGGCGCCTTTGCCCAAATTTTCGGACCACGCCCCCTTTTTGGCCGTTTTTGAAGGGAGAGAGTATGTTCTAATTAAAATAACTCGCGAAGTAATCCGATTCCCGAAATGCTCCCTTGGATTCTAAAACTAGACCATGTCTGCTCTCATATGTGTGGGGCTAGAGTACTCTGAGGGTTGAACCCAAGGTGCCTGAGCGCGGCGCCTTTGCCCAAATTTTCGGACCACGCCCCCTTTTTGGCCGTTTTTGAAGGGAGAGAGTATGTTCTAATTAAAATAACTCGCGAAGTAATCCGATTCCCGAAATGCTCCCTTGGATTCTAAAACTAGACCAAGTCTGCTCTCATATGTGTGGGGCTAGAGTACTCTGAGGGTTGAACCCTAGGTGCCTGAGCGCGGCGCCTTTGCCCAAATTTTCGGACCACGCCCCCTTTTTGGCCGTTTTTGAAGGGAGAGAGTATGTTCTAATTAAAATAACTCGCGAAGTAATCCGATTCCCGAAATGCTCCCTTGGATTCTAAAACTAGACCATGTCTGCTCTCATATGTGTGGGGCTAGAGTACTCTGAGGGTTGAACCCTAGGTGCCTGAGCGCGGCGCCTTTGCCCAAATTTTCGGACCACGCCCCCTTTTTGGCCGTTTTTGAAGGGAGAGAGTATGTTCTAATTAAAATAACTCGCGAAGTAATCCGATTCCCGAAATGCTCCCTTGGATTCTAAAACTAGACCATGTCTGCTCTCATATGTGTGGGGCTAGAGTACTCTGAGGGTTGAACCCTAGGTGCCTGAGCGCGGCGCCTTTACCCAAATTTTCGGACCACTCCCCCTTTTTGGCCGTTTTTGAAGGGAGAGAGTATGTTCTAATTAAAATAACTCGCGAAGTAATCCGATTCCCGTAATGCTCCCTTGGATTCTAAAACTAGACCATGTCTGCTCTCATATGTGTGGGGCTAGAGTACTCTGAGGGTTGAACCCTAGGTGCCTGAGCGCGGCGCCTTTGCCCAAATTTTCGGACCACTCCCCCTTTTTGGCCGTTTTTGAAGGGAGAGAGTATGTTCTAATTAAAATAACTCGCGAAGTAATCCGATTCCCGAAATGCTCCCTTGGATTCTAAAACTAGACCAAGTCTGCTCTCATATGTGTGGGGCTAGAGTACTCTGAGGGTTGAACCCTAGGTGCCTGAGCGCGGCGCCTTTGCCCAAATTTTCGGACCACTCCCCCTTTTTGGCCGTTTTTGAAGGGAGAGAGTATGTTCTAATTAAAATAACTCGCGAAGTAATCCGATTCCCGAAATGCTCCCTTGGATTCTAAAACTAGACCATGTCTGCTCTCATATGTGTGGGGCTAGAGTACTCTGAGGGTTGAACCCTAGGTGCCTGAGCGCGGCGCCTTTGCCCAAATTTTCGGACCACTCCCCCTTTTTGGCCGTTTTTGAAGGGAGAGAGTATGTTCTAATTAAAATAACTCGCGAAGTAATCCGATTCCCGAAATGCTCCCTTGGATTCTAAAACTAGACCATGTCTGCTCTCATATGTGTGGGGCTAGAGTACTCTGAGGGTTGAACCCTAGGTGCCTGAGCGCGGCGCCTTTGCCCAAATTTTCGGACCACGCCCCCTTTTTGGCCGTTTTTGAAGGGAGAGAGTATGTTCTAATTAAAATAACTCGCGAAGTAATCCGATTCCCGAAATGCTCCCTTGGATTCTAAAACTAGACCATGTCTGCTCTCATATGTGTGGGGCTAGAGTACTCTGAGGGTTGAACCCTAGGTGCCTGAGCGCGGCGCCTTTACCCAAATTTTCGGACCACTCCCCCTTTTTGGCCGTTTTTGAAGGGAGAGAGTATGTTCTAATTAAAATAACTCGCGAAGTAATCCGATTCCCGTAATGCTCCCTTGGATTCTAAAACTAGACCAAGTCTGCTCTCATATGTGTGGGGCTAGAGTACTCTGAGGGTTGAACCCTAGGTGCCTGAGCGCGGCGCCTTTGCCCAAATTTTCGGACCACGCCCCCTTTTTGGCCGTTTTTGAAGGCAGAGAGTATGTTCTAATTAAAATAACTCGTGAAGTAATCCGATTCCCGAAATGCTCCCTTGGATTCTAAAACTAGACCATGTCTGCTCTCATATGTGTGGGGCTAGAGTACTCTGAGGGTTGAACCCTAGGTGCCTGAGCGCGGCGCCTTTGCCCAAATTTTCGGACCACGCCCCCTTTTTGGCCGTTTTTGAAGGGAGAGAGTATGTTCTAATTAAAATAACTCGCGAAGTAATCCGATTCCCGAAATGCTCCCTTGGATTCTAAAACTAGACCATGTCTGCTCTCATATGTGTGGGGCTAGAGTACTCTGAGGGTTGAACCCTAGGTGCCTGAGCGCGGCGCCTTTGCCCAAATTTTCGGACCACGCCCCCTTTTTGGCCGTTTTTGAAGGGAGAGAGTATGTTCTAATTAAAATAACTCGCGAAGTAATCCGATTCCCGAAATGCTCCCTTGGATTCTAAAACTAGACCAAGTCTGCTCTCATATGTGTGGGGCTAGAGTACTCTGAGGGTTGAACCCTAGATGCCTGAGCGCGGCGCCTTTGCCCAAATTTTCGGACCACGCCCCCTTTTTGGCCGTTTTTGAAGGGAGAGAGTATGTTCTAATTAAAATAACTCGCGAAGTAATCCGATTCCCGAAATGCTCCCTTGGATTCTAAAACTAGACCATGTCTGCTCTCATATGTGTGGGGCTAGAGTACTCTGAGGGTTGAACCCTAGGTGCCTGAGCGCGGCGCCTTTGCCCAAATTTTCGGACCACGCCCCCTTTTTGGCCGTTTTTGAAGGGAGAGAGTATGTTCTAATTAAAATAACTCGCGAAGTAATCCGATTCGCGAAATGCTCCCTTGGATTCTAAAACTAGACCAAGTCTGCTCTCATATGTGTGGGGCTAGAGTACTCTGAGGGTTGAACCCTAGGTGCCTGAGCGCGGCGCCTTTGCCCAAATTTTCGGACCACGCCCCCTTTTTGGCCGTTTTTGAAGGGAGAGAGTATGTTCTAATTAAAATAACTCGCGAAGTAATCCGATTCGCGAAATGCTCCCTTGGATTCTAAAACTAGACCAAGTCTGCTCTCATATGTGTGGGGCTAGAGTACTCTGAGGGTTGAACCCTAGGTGCCTGAGCGCGGCGCCTTTGCCCAAATTTTCGGACCACGCCCCCTTTTTGGCCGTTTTTGAAGGGAGAGAGTATGTTCTAATTAAAATAACTCGCGAAGTAATCCGATTCCCGAAATGCTCCCTTGGATTCTAAAACTAGACCAAGTCTGCTCTCATATGTGTGGGGCTAGAGTACTCTGAGGGTTGAACCCTAGGTGCCTGAGCGCGGCGCCTTTGCCCAAATTTTCGGACCACGCCCCCTTTTTGGCCGTTTTTGAAGGGAGAGAGTATGTTCTAATTAAAATAACTCGCGAAGTAATCCGATTCCCGAAATGCTCCCTTGGATTCTAAAACTAGACCAAGTCTGCTCTCATATGTGTGGGGCTAGAGTACTCTGAGGGTTGAACCCTAGGTGCCTGAGCGCGGCGCCTTTGCCCAAATTTTCGGACCACGCCCCCTTTTTGGCCGTTTTTGAAGGGAGAGAGTATGTTCTAATTAAAATAACTCGCGAAGTAATCCGATTCGCGAAATGCTCCCTTGGATTCTAAAACTAGACCAAGTCTGCTCTCATATGTGTGGGGCTAGAGTACTCTGAGGGTTGAACCCTAGGTGCCTGAGCGCGGCGCCTTTGCCCAAATTTTCGGACCACGCCCCCTTTTTGGCCGTTTTTGAAGGGAGAGAGTATGTTCTAATTAAAATAACTCGCGAAGTAATCCGATTCGCGAAATGCTCCCTTGGATTCTAAAACTAGACCAAGTCTGCTCTCATATGTGTGGGGCTAGAGTACTCTGAGGGTTGAACCCTAGGTGCCTGAGCGCGGCGCCTTTGCCCAAATTTTCGGACCACGCCCCCTTTTTGGCCGTTTTTGAAGGGAGAGAGTATGTTCTAATTAAAATAACTCGCGAAGTAATCCGATTCCCGAAATGCTCCCTTGGATTCTAAAACTAGACCAAGTCTGCTCTCATATGTGTGGGGCTAGAGTACTCTGAGGGTTGAACCCTAGGTGCCTGAGCGCGGCGCCTTTGCCCAAATTTTCGGACCACGCCCCCTTTTTGGCCGTTTTTGAAGGGAGAGAGTATGTTCTAATTAAAATAACTCGCGAAGTAATCCGATTCCCGAAATGCTCCCTTGGATTCTAAAACTAGACCAAGTCTGCTCTCATATGTGTGGGGCTAGAGTACTCTGAGGGTTGAACCCTAGGTGCCTGAGCGCGGCGCCTTTGCCCAAATTTTCGGACCACGCCCCCTTTTTGGCCGTTTTTGAAGGGAGAGAGTATGTTCTAATTAAAATAACTCGCGAAGTAATCCGATTCGCGAAATGCTCCCTTGGATTCTAAAACTAGACCAAGTCTGCTCTCATATGTGTGGGGCTAGAGTACTCTGAGGGTTGAACCCTAGGTGCCTGAGCGCGGCGCCTTTGCCCAAATTTTCGGACCACGCCCCCTTTTTGGCCGTTTTTGAAGGGAGAGAGTATGTTCTAATTAAAATAACTCGCGAAGTAATCCGATTCGCGAAATGCTCCCTTGGATTCTAAAACTAGACCAAGTCTGCTCTCATATGTGTGGGGCTAGAGTACTCTGAGGGTTGAACCCTAGGTGCCTGAGCGCGGCGCCTTTGCCCAAATTTTCGGACCACGCCCCCTTTTTGGCCGTTTTTGAAGGGAGAGAGTATGTTCTAATTAAAATAACTCGCGAAGTAATCCGATTCCCGAAATGCTCCCTTGGATTCTAAAACTAGACCAAGTCTGCTCTCATATGTGTGGGGCTAGAGTACTCTGAGGGTTGAACCCTAGGTGCCTGAGCGCGGCGCCTTTGCCCAAATTTTCGGACCACGCCCCCTTTTTGGCCGTTTTTGAAGGGAGAGAGTATGTTCTAATTAAAATAACTCGCGAAGTAATCCGATTCCCGAAATGCTCCCTTGGATTCTAAAACTAGACCAAGTCTGCTCTCATATGTGTGGGGCTAGAGTACTCTGAGGGTTGAACCCTAGGTGCCTGAGCGCGGCGCCTTTGCCCAAATTTTCGGACCACGCCCCCTTTTTGGCCGTTTTTGAAGGGAGAGAGTATGTTCTAATTAAAATAACTCGCGAAGTAATCCGATTCCCGAAATGCTCCCTTGGATTCTAAAACTAGACCAAGTCTGCTCTCATATGTGTGGGGCTAGAGTACTCTGAGGGTTGAACCCTAGGTGCCTGAGCGCGGCGCCTTTGCCCAAATTTTCGGACCACGCCCCCTTTTTGGCCGTTTTTGAAGGGAGAGAGTATGTTCTAATTAAAATAAATCGCGAAGTAATCCGATTCCCGAAATGCTCCCTTGGATTCTAAAACTAGACCAAGTCTGCTCTCATATGTGTGGGGCTAGAGTACTCTGAGGGTTGAACCCTAGGTGCCTGAGCGCGGCGCCTTTGCCCAAATTTTCGGACCACGCCCCCTTTTTGGCCGTTTTTGAAGGGAGAGAGTATGTTCTAATTAAAATAACTCGCGAAGTAATCCGATTCCCGAAATGCTCCCTTGGATTCTAAAACTAGACCAAGTCTGCTCTCATATGTGTGGGGCTAGAGTACTCTGAGGGTTGAACCCTAGGTGCCTGAGCGCGGCGCCTTTGCCCAAATTTTCGGACCACGCCCCCTTTTTGGCCGTTTTTGAAGGGAGAGAGTATGTTCTAATTAAAATAACTCGCGAAGTAATCCGATTCCCGAAATGCTCCCTTGGATTCTAAAACTAGACCAAGTCTGCTCTCATATGTGTGGGGCTAGAGTACTCTGAGGGTTGAACCCTAGGTGCCTGAGCGCGGCGCCTTTGCCCAAATTTTCGGACCACGCCCCCTTTTTGGCCGTTTTTGAAGGGAGAGAGTATGTTCTAATTAAAATAAATCGCGAAGTAATCCGATTCCCGAAATGCTCCCTTGGATTCTAAAACTAGACCAAGTCTGCTCTCATATGTGTGGGGCTAGAGTACTCTGAGGGTTGAACCCTAGGTGCCTGAGCGCGGCGCCTTTGCCCAAATTTTCGGACCACGCCCCCTTTTTGGCCGTTTTTGAAGGGAGAGAGTATGTTCTAATTAAAATAACTCGCGAAGTAATCCGATTCCCGAAATGCTCCCTTGGATTCTAAAACTAGACCATGTCTGCTCTCATATGTGTGGGGCTAGAGTACTCTGAGGGTTGAACCCTAGGTGCCTGAGCGCGGCGCCTTTGCCCAAATTTTCGGACCACGCCCCCTTTTTGGCCGTTTTTGAAGGGAGAGAGTATGTTCTAATTAAAATAAATCGCGAAGTAATCCGATTCCCGAAATGCTCCCTTGGATTCTAAAACTAGACCAAGTCTGCTCTCATATGTGTGGGGCTAGAGTACTCTGAGGGTTGAACCCTAGGTGCCTGAGCGCGGCGCCTTTGCCCAAATTTTCGGACCACGCCCCCTTTTTGGCCGTTTTTGAAGGGAGAGAGTATGTTCTAATTAAAATAACTCGCGAAGTAATCCGATTCCCGAAATGCTCCCTTGGATTCTAAAACTAGACCAAGTCTGCTCTCATATGTGTGGGGCTAGAGTACTCTGAGGGTTGAACCCTAGGTGCCTGAGCGCGGCGCCTTTGCCCAAATTTTCGGACCACGCCCCCTTTTTGGCCGTTTTTGAAGGGAGAGAGTATGTTCTAATTAAAATAACTCGCGAAGTAATCCGATTCCCGAAATGCTCCCTTGGATTCTAAAACTAGACCAAGTCTGCTCTCATATGTGTGGGGCTAGAGTACTCTGAGGGTTGAACCCTAGGTGCCTGAGCGCGGCGCCTTTGCCCAAATTTTCGGACCACGCCCCCTTTTTGGCCGTTTTTGAAGGGAGAGAGTATGCTCTAATTAAAATAACTCGCGAAGTAATCCGATTCCCGAAATGCTCCCTTGGATTCTAAAACTAGACCAAGTCTGCTCTCATATGTGTGGGGCTAGAGTTCTCTGAGGGTTGAACCCTAGGTGCCTGAGCGCGGCGCCTTTGCCCAAATTTTCGGACCACGCCCCCTTTTTGGCCGTTTTTGAAGGGAGAGAGTATGCTCTAATTAAAATAACTCGCGAAGTAATCCGATTCCCGAAATGCTCCCTTGGATTCTAAAACTAGACCATGTCTGCTCTCATATGTGTGGGGCTAGAGTACTCTGAGGGTTGAACCCTAGGTGCCTGAGCGCGGCGCCTTTGCCCAAATTTTCGGACCACGCCCCCTTTTTGGCCGTTTTTGAAGGGAGAGAGTATGTTCTAATTAAAATAACTCGCGAAGTAATCCGATTCCCGAAATGCTCCCTTGGATTCTAAAACTAGACCAAGTCTGCTCTCATATGTGTGGGGCTAGAGTACTCTGAGGGTTGAACCCTAGGTGCCTGAGCGCGGCGCCTTTGCCCAAATTTTCGGACCACGCCCCCTTTTTGGCCGTTTTTGAAGGGAGAGAGTATGCTCTAATTAAAATAACTCGCGAAGTAATCCGATTCCCGAAATGCTCCCTTGGATTCTAAAACTAGACCAAGTCTGCTCTCATATGTGTGGGGCTAGAGTTCTCTGAGGGTTGAACCCTAGGTGCCTGAGCGCGGCGCCTTTGCCCAAATTTTCGGACCACGCCCCCTTTTTGGCCGTTTTTGAAGGGAGAGAGTATGTTCTAATTAAAATAACTCGCGAAGTAATCCGATTCCCGAAATGCTCCCTTGGATTCTAAAACTAGACCAAGTCTGCTCTCATATGTGTGGGGCTGGAGTACTCTGAGGGTTGAACCCTAGGTGCCTGAGCGCGGCGCCTTTGCCCAAATTTTCGGACCACGCCCCCTTTTTGGCCGTTTTTGAAGGGGGAGAGTATGTTCTAATTAAAATAACTCGCGAAGTAATTCGATTCCCGAAATGCTCCCTTGGATTCTAAAACTAGACCAGGTCTGCTATCATCTGTGTGGGGTTACAGTAATCTGAGCGTTGAGCCCTAGGTGCCTGTAAGCGGCGCCTTTGCCCATATTTTTGAACTACGCCCTTTTTCGACCGTTTCTGATGTGAGAGACCATATGTTCCGATTAAAATAACTCGAGAAATAAAGCGATTGTGAAAATGCTCTCCGAGATTCTAAAATTTGACGAAGCCTGCTATCATATGTGGGGAGTTAGAGTGCACTCAGGGTAGGACCCTAGGTTCCTGAAAGCGGTACCTTTCCCCAATATTTGCGTGCCACGCCCCCTTTTCGACCGTTATTTACTGCTGGGGTCGAGCGGCACCACCGTCACCTATTGCTTCACACAAGGGAATGCATGAAACTTTACGGGAAAAACAGGGAAAACTGCTACTTCTTACCTTAGTAAGCTGTTCTCGACGATGAGACTTTTATGTTATGTGGGAATGAAAGTTAATATTCTCGTCGCAATTATCAAAAGCGATACAATACTAATATATTTTAATAACTGATTTGTGGTTTAGGGTCGAGGGTTGCGGCTTTGTTGGGTGTAAACTGTGATGCGGTTCAATAAGACAAGAGTTGCCGACAGACAATGTGGAGCCGTTCATGATCTGGACGTCGTCAGAGGCTAGCAAGCGGTAAGTTGGCCTTTGCTGAGGACATTTGCATCGTTTCGGGAGCTTGCACAGACTATTGCTGGGGCGAGCCTTTGCTTTAAACTTCAGTGAGGGCTTCTTTGACGATTTAAAGCTTGGAGCGTGCCGTTCATTTGCTGAACGTGTCATTTATTTAGCAACTGAAGCAAGCGACGCCGGCACAATCGGTGGTGCTCTGGCGCTTTTTTTTAAATCTGCGTTCGAATACTTGAATTCTACCGATTCGATCTCCAAACACCTGATATAATGATCGCAGCACATCATAAAATACTTGCCTTCGAGCACCGCGTACAAGCTTCAATATTCCTCTTCTTTGTGTTTCTCCCTTAGACTTGTGTATATCACCTGGGGTCAATCAATGTCCGTGGCGCCACCGACATTCCCCTGATCCGCATTCCAGCCTACTATACGCCGTTTAAGCTGAGACTAGAAGCTCCACCTTCCGCGCGAGCTTACTGCCCTTGCTAACACAAGTGTGAACGCGCAACGCGCAACTAAAGCTCTGTGGAAGAGAGCGAGCTCGTGCTGAAGGCGGAGACTCTAGGGTATCCACACGAAGGAGAACTCCGCGGACGGATGTCATGACGTCAATTACCCGGGAAACTCCGTCCCCGGCTGTGCCGCGTGCACATGTGGAATAATAATGGGGTTGTGTGTGTGTTTATACAGCCTAGAACTTGGTCTGCCTCACGGGGGCGACGAGTCTGCCAGCTGTAGATGAGAAATTTAGCCAGTGCGGTACAGCCGCTAGCCTGGGGTCTTTAACGTGCATCACGCAGTAGTGATACACGACCGCACGCCGGTATTTTTCGTGCTGACAGCACGAAGCCTCCGCGCCTCCGCCACGGAGGAAAACGGGAGAACGGCGACGATGACGTATGTCTCACGTGATGCGCGATCCTCGGAGGAAAGTGGGGGATTTCTCCTTCGTGTGGATACCCCAGGGGTGAACGGAGTACACAATAGAGATCTGTATTGCCACTACTGCCAAGAAGCTGACATGCAAAGCGACCATCTTGCGCGTGTCACGAGCGCGGAGCGTTTTCGCCGAGAACATATTCAAAGGCAACACCTCCCGCGGCTCGCGCGATTTCGCGTTTAGGCGGTCAATTTCATACGTGTAATCCCGCTGTGCTCAGAAAGCGTGACAAGTTGTCACGAGAACCGCCTCTAAAAACCGTCAAACGCCCACAAAATATAGCTAATTAGGTCCCGCTATGTAAAAGTTACAGAATGCATTGCAGAAATGCTAAATCACCCGCCAAATTTAGCGCACGATCGTCACGTGACATTATAAGCGAGGTGTGACCCCGTTACTTCATCAGCATAACGTCGTCCCGTGATACTAACCATGTGACAACGTCATGCAATACTACACAATGCACGTGACTTGACACCAAGGCGTGACACTAAAAATCACGATGTCAAGATGTCAAGATACTATGACATAACTCTGCATTGTGTCACGTGACGTGACGTTATGACGCGACACTGTGACATCACGTGCCCCAACCACGTGATCATCGGACATATTGTACCTACGAAAGGGTTTAAAAAATCTCAAACAAATACCCAGCGCAGCTCATAACACGCTGCTCATTTTCTGTCTTGAGTATGCCCAAAGGATTAAGATGAATTTTAATTAATTATATTAAGATCATATTTAAATAACTCGTTCAAGAACGGCACGGTCAAAAATGTATTCTCAAGTGCACTTAAAATCACATCATTATTATAACTGCGTGGTTGAAGTCCGCGTAATAATTTTTCTATTCGTGTGCGTGGCGTTAGTGCTGCTTGATAAATATATATTTTTTACCTTGATTTGAGAGCTTAGATGTAATATCGTAGCTTCCTTACAGAGAAATGCTTTTACCTTCCGGAGAAACGTTCTTGCCCCACCGTAAAACTAATTCAAATTTCATTTATATTTTTTTTTATTCAGGAACTCCAGGTTCAAACCCCGGGGTTTGGTAAATATGTGCTTGGAATGAATGATGCACATTTATCATGTAGTATACATGGTAAGATTAATTTATTTAATTTGTCATTATGCGCGAGAAACAGCTTTTTACTGCTCTAAACGGCCCTGAATTCATTTGGAGAGCCCTGCCTTTTGTTCTTTTAATGACGAGGGCACTTCGTAGAATTATCGGATCGCAAAGAAAATAGTACCATGATGTAGCTGGGGAACTGGAGCTTATATAACCGTAGAGAGCAACTCGCGATACGGAGTGGTTAGTTTGTAAATCAAGTTTGAACTCATA
Organism: Ixodes scapularis; assembly: GCF_016920785.2. Taxonomy (NCBI): domain Eukaryota; kingdom Metazoa; phylum Arthropoda; class Arachnida; order Ixodida; family Ixodidae; genus Ixodes; species Ixodes scapularis. The sequence continues at coordinate 1,329,933 of NW_024609835.1, forward strand.
TATTTCTCTGTAAATCACAGTACCCCCATAAGGATAATGCATTTTTTTCCGATTGCCAGTTGGCTCTATTTATCATAGACATACAGTCCTTAAATTTAGCACAATGAACAAAAAGGGTATCTAGTAAAAAAGGTCGCTGAGAGCAAAATAATGCGACGCTTAGAATTTCGTGAAATAAAAAATATATAGTTCGTCCCATTGAGTTACGGGCCGTCCTGCCACCGCTGCCGATAGATGGCGCAAGTAGTGTCGGCGCGCTCGTGTCTTCGAATTTAGCGTAAAATGTTCCGCTAAATTTGGTGAAAAGATTTTCCGCTAAATTTAGCGGAAAATTTTCCCGCCAAATTTAGCGGGTCGATGGCCCCGACTTGACCCCGTAAGTGATGACGTCACAATATGGCGCTCCGCTCCAAACAGACCGTTGCTGGGGCCGGTGTTGCGGACTAATGCATAGGGGCTCGACGTGAGGATAGAAATTGCTCGATAAAAAAGTAAATATTCTTTTGTGAGCATTGTGACTTCTCAATATCTAATCATGAAGACCTTCTTCTATCGTCTCCGTACCAAAAATAATGACAAAACCTGTAATGAAGTTTCACAACCGGTTTTGCCTTGCTAGGATGGCTTTACGGGTTCAGTGGTTCTTTTTGAGGGAGTACGCCCTTGAATGTACACCCTTGAATGAGGCTAATGACGATCGACGAAACTTCTATTCTCGGGGTCAACTTTTTGTGGGATTTCGGAAGCGAAAAGTGCCCATGCACAGCTTTGATCGACAACGGTTAAAAAGCGCAAGAGGGCAACGGACAGAAAGGAAGACACAGACACAGCGCTAACTGACAACTCAACTTTTAGTTGTCATTCAATATACATATATACCGGCGCCAACAAAAACAAGTTAAAGATATACAAATACACATTGTTAAAAATATAAAATTGTGACATCAGTCACCACACCATCTCAGACTTCATCTCAGGTTGAGAAACAGCAATTTTTTATCCGATAAAGATACAGAGGGTGCGCTGACCATATTGCAGCCCCAATCTACCAATTTCTTGGGCCTCAAGTATTTCTCGTGTGATTTTGTTCACACCAGAAATACTTGAGGCCCAAGAAATTGGGAGTAGTTTTTGAGAAAAAAATCTCAAAGAAGTGGGAAGAACGTCGAGGTTTTGACGATTGTCGTGTGTGGCGTTTTTGAATCACTCTCTATCTCAAAGTATCCAAAAGAGAGCGTCTATATTTTTTTAGTGTGTTATATATGAAAGTGGGTAAAACGACATTATACCTACTATTTATTATTCGTCGCTGCAATCTTTGTAAAAATCCCCAAACATGCCTCCGCGAACAACTGTGACCTGATTGCGGTTTTTTTTTTTGTTTTTTTTTTTTTGTTTTTTTGAGTTTGCTATGTTTAGTATCTTTATTAAAATAATATAACGTGCAGAACCTTTCATTGACTTCCAAATTAAGCAATGTTTGTGTTTTTATCGTGCACGAGTACTGAGAAATAAATTATGAAACAGAGAAGGTTTTCACTTTTCGTTCAATTTCAACACGCTGTATAAAAAAAAAAAATTCTTTTTTTTTGCGTTGCGTTTTTTTCGCACCTTTATTTTATCCAGGATACATGCCGTTAGAGGTATTCCCACTGGTTTTGAGTTACAAGCCTCTAAATATGCTAAAACAGAGCAAGTGCCGATGGTGTGTTTTATAGGGATACTGAACCGAAATTTCGAGCTCACTAAACAACGCCGGGCGGATAGGCGGGAAACTGCAAAACCAAAAAATACCACTCGTACTGCGATATATCTAACGGATCGCCGGATTTTTTGGAAAAGAAGTGCGCGATGGAACCCGGCCGACGAGGCCGACGAGACAAGGCACGTCACGATTCCCGTTCTCTCCTCCTCGCTACGTCCCGTCAAGCCGGTCAAGCTGGTGAACCGAAGCGAGGAGGAGAGAAGAAAGGCCGCTTCTCCTCACTCTCAAATTCTCCCGGGGGACAGTTACGTCAAAGAACTCGCTTGATCGCGCCCTTCGTTTCCAAAAGTACGGCCATCCGTTTGAGATATCGATGTACGAGTGACGTTTTGGAGTTCGTATACCGTCCGGTTCAACACTTCTGCAGCCTTACTTTGCGAAATCCAAATTTCGGTTCAGTATCCCTTTAACGATTGTCGTATGTGGCGTTTTTGAAGACTCTCATTCTCAAAGTATTCAAAAGAGAGCTTTTATATTTTTTTCCATTGCTATATACCGGGTGTTTTTGCGGAGACTTTCAAAAATCCTAAAAAATAAGCGATTGAAAAAAGAAGAAACTCTCTTCGGGAACAAACTACCAGCCACGGCGGACGTCAGGAAATGCCAAAAACCTACTAATTAGCCAGATAATTAATGAAAACTTGTTAATTAACTTTTTAATTAGGGGAAATAGACATATGGTTCTAATTAGAAAGTTGTTGAGCGTTATCGAAAACCACTAAATCATTCATTTTCAGAGACTTTGAGCGCGTGAGACGAGTAGTAGCGCACTAAAGTTACCACTCGTGGAGCAGGTACAAGGCTAGCGGTTGCGGTAAGGCGCCCGCGCGATTTTTCCGCCTCTTATCGAGCCCCAGCCTTGTACCTGCTCCACGAGTGGTAATTTTAGTGCGCTACTACTCTTCTCAAGCGCTTTCTGAAAATGACTGATTTAGTGGTTTTCGATAACGCTCAGCAACTTTCTAATTGGAATCATATGTGTAGTTCCACTAATTACAAAGTTAATTAACTAGTTTTAATTAATTATCTGGCTAATTAGTAGGTTTTTGGCATTTCCTGACGTCCGCCGTGGCTGGTAGTTTGTTCCCGAAGAGAGTTTCTTCTTTTTTCAATCGCCCTAATTTTTAGGATTTTTGAAAGTCTCCGCAAAAACACCCGGTATATGCAAGTCGGTAAAACGACATTCCGACCACTTTTTCTTATTCGTCGATCCGATTTTTGTAAAAATATATAAAGATATATAACGCGCTCAGATCTGCTCTGCCCGTGGACAAAAGCACGTTCCAGGCGCGCGAACCTGTCCTGTACTCGCGCGCTGCACGCTCCACTATTCCTATCGCTCGAACCAACGGACCAAGTCAGGAAGCTTCCGGCGTCGATGGAAGACTCCTTCGGAAGATGCATGGCCTGCCTGTTCGGTGAGTGAACCGTGCTGACGTTGCACAAAGGCGGTGCGCGGTCACCGCGGTAGTGTAGCTCGAACGTCTGAAAGGCTGGCCTCTCTCTGGCGCAACCAGAAACATTTGCACCTCCTGAAATCACAGACGCTCGGGTAATATAAAGCGGTATCAACTCACCGATGAGCGGTCTTCATATAGGGACACAAATTGAGAAGGGCAGCGAAACATCTCCCCTTTAGGTGACAGCCCCGAGCGGCGGTGCTCGCCGCTACTCCCTTTCAAAGGGGAGTAACGGTGGAGTAATCGTGAATGAGCCCGCCGAATCTGGGCGGCCAACGGAGCCCTGGACTAAGGGCACCGACCAGAGACCGCAAGGTCCTTTCACTTTATCAATTAATAAAGTTTACGCTGATGACGATGGCGTTGCATGTTCGTTCTGGAACTGCGTTCGGCGGTTTCTGTTTCACCTTGGTATTTATGATTTTGCACTGTTGTCTAGTCCCCCTATTCGCAACATTTAAAACTTATAGGGGGCGCACTGACGCCTATCAAAACGGCTGTCATCTGGATGATCGTCGTAGAACTGGGTGGGCCGCTAAACTCGTCAAACACAAAGTTAAGGGGCCGAAGTTCGCAGAGCGTTCTTATTGGACTCTCGCGACGACGGCGTCTCGCGGGACAACATGCCAATCATCCGAACACATTCGATGCTCAAATTCAAGCGATATTGCGAAACACGAAGTCGTAGTGAGCTTTATCGGAGCGCGCGCGAGCAACACCTTGGGGTCAGCCGATTGTACGGCTAGACATCGCGCCCGCCCTGTCCCTACATCCCTACAACAGATTGTCCCTAGGCGGGCAGTGAATGCTCTTTGTCGTCGCAAGATCGTCGTTTGTAGAAGTTATCGGTGACGACAAAGTGACATTTCAGAACTTTCAGTGATTTCAGGCCAAAAACTTCGCTTCGGCATCGAGGCGAAGATTGAACTTTGCGATATTTTGGAGCCGTGCGCGGTGTACGAGGCTTTAGAGCTCATCTTCCGCCACGGTCATCTACGCTGCCGGCGTCACCGAGAGGTTGTGTTGGAAGTGGCATAGGTAATGTTTCAGAGATGGGGGGCGACGGGAGATGGCGAGAAAAAACCGGGGGAAGGGAAATAAAAAGGGCTACGACCAACCAACACACACAAAATTAGGCGTCTGAAGCGCCGTAGTAAATGTTCGGGAGAGAGGGGGAGGGGGTTGATGGTAGTGAAGACGGGAGGTTTCCCCTTCACCCGAATGTTTTATTGTATATTTCTGAAATGTCTGAGCCCTATTTAGGACGCTATGGTCTGGGGCGATAGCCTCCCCACTTGCCCTTTATGCCCCTTGCCCCCTCTTTCCACGCCACTTTGGGGAGTAAATCGTTATTTTTCTCCTCCCTGTTTCGACGCCTTTGCTGTGCTTAGAGGCGTTCCAACTGAGCGACGACGAGAAACACAACAGCGTGCGATTTTCGAATTAATGGTTCTAAAAGAAAAAAGATGGTCTCAGAGGACTAACGGCAGCATTTGGTCCTTTGAACTCTCATTTGCTCCTCGAAGAGACAATCTGGTTCGAGCTAGGGACCATGCGCATGCTGAGGACTAGCGGTACTCGACCGGGACTAACCGAGAGGCGCGCGGGAGCAAAAGACGCGCGGACAAGATGGCGGCGTCTGCTGTATCGCCGAGGGCCAGCGCTAGCGACGTACATGCTGTTTCGGAATGCACGGGGAGGTATCCACACACAATCATAGCATCAAAAATTGCGGGAGGGGCCTTGTTTAAGGGTTCGAGCCAGTGTTGGACAAAATACTCGATGAAAGTATTTAAGTTACTAAATACCTGCTCCATAAAGTATTTAAAATACTAAAGTTACTTTCACTGTAAAGTAGCTTGAGTAGAGTACAAATACTTAGAAATGTAATTCAATTACTTGTGAAGACACTTCCGCATTGCTTAATTTGTGTCGACGTCATTGAAAACGACAATTATACAGCTGCGCAAATCTGGTATACCAAAATGGTTTATTAACACGCAACAACACAGAACGGCCAAAAACATATCATCGGGTGATTTTTATGCAGTCATATTATAAGGAGCAGGATATTCTCACGAATGAAAAATGATGAGGCGGCGAATAACTGAAGAAACTAAACGTTTAATGGGGCGAACTTGAGCCCAAACAAAATAGAGATAAACTAGCGTCGCAGGCGTCGATGTCGGCGAAACAGCAGGATCGGGCGCTGGGGCGAGACTGACTCTGGACCGCCACACGGAACACCTTTTGTACCCGCGTGGATTTCTGGAACACTCGGTGTAGAACGTTCGGCGCGTAAAGGCCCGCCCACACTAGCGAGAAAACGCGCGTGGCACGCCGATCGCGGGAAGACGCGTCCCGCATCCTGAAGACCACACCAGATAGAGTTCTGCCGCCGCGAATGTCACGTGACAGCACAGGATGCCTCGCGGACTCTTGAAACATTCGATTTTGCGGATTTTGTTTTCAACGCGATCGGCACGCCGCGCGCGTTTTCTCGCTAGTGTGGGCGGCCCTTAAAACATTCGTAACTCGATCAGACGACAAGGTTTTCAAATTGCGAGAATGAAGATGAGTCCGCTCCCTGGAATCGGGCCCGGAGCCTCCGCGCGAGAGCCAAGCGCGGAAACCATTCGGACACGCATTCGCTCTGCAACGCGCGTGGCAATATCACTATTAATGTTACAAAACATCTCTAGGACATAAAGAATAAAGAAAGGTCGCTTTGGCGAGGAGATTAGACCGTGGCGCCCCAAGCGGTTAACTTTAGAACTCCACGGATGGGGGCAACAATTACAATGACTCAGCGCTCGGCTGACATGACCGAATGCGGCGTCCCCGTTCGGCTGGAGTTCGTGTTTTCCGGTGAGGGGGGGGGGGGGGGGGGCTTTTTTGTCCACTCCGGCTTGCATGAAAAATGCAGCATGCACGGTCCTCAAATCAGCACAAAAGCCGAAGTGGGTCAAGCCCGCATCCTCGGGAGAGATCCGGCACTTAACGTCACTTCGTTTATTGTTTGTATTTTTACATTACATTGTGCCCCGCGCCCTATTGAAGAAAATGACATGGACATACCCACAAGGCCTGTGGACATGGGCACAGACCTTGCGTTGGGTAAACACCGAGGTGTGCGGACAACAAACGGGAGCGCCTCGCCAATAGTGACATCACTGAATATCACGTCCTGCGGCGCACCTTAGACGCATCGTTTAACTACAATCCATATTCTCTGTATGGGGAGTTCACTATAAACCACAACTTGGGATACGGATATGAGTGATAGATAACAAAAAGAACCTACATAATAGCCACGGCAGTGGTCGTACCTTCTTCAAGTAGGCTGCGTTCAGAAAGGCGCTTAACGTTGGAGGACGCTTTGTTGGCATTTTGAGCGGTCATACAGCTCATAGTTCATTTCCTGTCCTATTCTCTGCTTAACGATAATCGTTTACAAACAGCGTTTGCGAGAGCAATAAGTGCCGGGCTGACGACACAAAGAGAAAAAATAATAAAGAAAAACGACGTTTTGCAGTAGCGTTGTACAAGCAGAAAAAAAACTTATTTTTGTGTCCGCTTTTTATTCTCTTCTATTTTTTTTAAAGCGCAGCTCTTAGGGGCCCGTTTCCGGCTTGAGCGACGTCGCCGTCGGCGTCGCCGTCGGCGTCGCCGTCGGCGTAACCGCGCGGTGCATTATGGGTAAATTTCCCCGCTAAATCTAGCGGGAAAAATTCCCCGCTAAATCTAGCGGAAAAACTTCCCCGCTAGATTTAGCGGGAAAAATTTCCCCGCTAAATCTAGCGGAAAAATTTTCCCCGCTAGATTTAGCGGGAAAAATTCCCCGCTAAATCTAGCAGAAAAAAATTCCCCGCTAAATGTAGCGGAAAATTTTCCCCGCTAAACTAGCGGAAAATACTCCCCGCTAAATCTAGCGGAAAAATTTCCCCGCTAAATCTAGCAGAAAAATTTCCCCGCTAGATTTAGCGAAAAAATTTCCCCGCTAAATCTAGCGGAAAAATTTTCCCCGCTAGGTTTAGCAGAAAAATTTCCCCGCTAAATCTAGCGGAAAAATTTCCCCACTAAATCTAGCGGAAAAAATTCCCCGCTAAATCTAGCGGAAACATTTCTCCGCTAAATCTAGCGGGAAAAATTTCCCCGCTAAATCTAGTGGAAAATATTCCACTAGATTATTTTTTTTTTTTGGGGGGGGGGGGGGGGGGGGTGACGTGCTGGAACCATACCTCGGCAAACCTCACTCATGAGGGCCCTCACTCACCCTCACTCACCCTCATCTCCACAGGTGAGGTGAGGGTGAGTGAGTTTCTGAACCAGGAAAATTCATGAGTGTGAGGGTGAGTGAGGGGTGTGAGGGCGTTGAGGGCCGTGAGGGCTGTGAGGGCGGTGAGGGCCGTGAGGGCGGTGAGGGCGGTGAGGGCCGTGAGGGCGGTGAGGGCCGTGAGGGCGGTGAGGGCCGTGAGGGCGGTGAGGGCCGTGAGGGCGGTGAGGGCCGTGAGGGCGGTGAGGGCCGTGAGGGCGGTGAGGGTCATGAGTGCGTGAGGGGCGTGAGGGCGGTGAGTGGCGTGAGGGCCATGAGTGCGTGAGTGGTGTGAGGGCGGTGAGTGTGTGAGGGGTGTGAGGGCCATGAGTGCGTGAGGGCAGTGAGTGGCATGAGAGGCGTGAGGGCTGTGAGGTCCGTGAGGGCGGTGAGTGCTTGAGGTGTGTGAGGGCCATGAGTGCGTGAGGGCGGTGAGTGCGTGAGGCCCCCTTCAGATCGAGCATCTTTCTCGGCAATTTTGGTGTTAATGGCGGGTTGTTCCTAGCTTTCCCTAGGTCGACACGAATTGCTGAGATCGGGTCCGGCTCGAAATAAGCAAGCAACTCGGAGCAATTCGAATATGTTTGAAGCGGCTGCATCCAATCAGGGACGCAAAATTTTCACGTGATACCTCGTGCCGGTGATGATGACACCGAATGACTTGGTTCTGGTTTGAAATCGATCGTTTTTTTGGAAATAAACTGTTTCAGAAAAGTGCATTAGTATTCTTAACGAGGTTTAAATGCATAAAAACACGTTTATAACGCATAATTCTGTCTAAATAGTACAAGAAAAATAAAATGTTATGATGACGATGGCAAATTGCAGCAATTGGTTGCTGCGTGTGATCGCGGGCGGCCCGTGTGGCTGGTTTTGCGACGTAAAGTTTCTGGGCGAAATTGCCCCATCTGAAGCTGGCCTGAGTGGCGTGAGGGCCATGAGTGCGTGAGGGGCGTGAGGGGTGTGAGGGCCGCATGGGCGGTGAGGGCCGCATGGGCGGTGAGGGGCGTGAGGGCGGTGAGTGGCGTGAGGGCCGTGAGGGCGGTGAGGGCGGTGAGGGCGGTGAGGGCGGTGAGGGCGGTGAGTGGCGTGAGGGCTGTGAGGGCTCTGAGTGCGTGAGGGCGGTGAGGGCCGTGAGGGCGGTGAGGACCGTGAGGGCGGTGAGGGCGGTGAGGGCCATGAGGGCGGTGAGTGGCGTGAGGGCTATGAGTGCGTGAGGGCCGTGAGGGCGGTGAGGGCCGTGAGGGCGGTGAGGGCGGTGAGGGCCGTGAGGGCGGTGAGTGGCGTGAGGGCGGTGAGTGTCGCGAGGGCCACGAGTGAGTGAGGGGCATGGCCGTGAGGGCGGTGAGGGCGTGAGGACCGTGAGGGCCGTGAGGTTCAGTGAGGGTGAGTGAAGGGCTGAAGGTGAGTGTGACTGTGAGGGTGAGGGTGAGTGAGTGGCTGAAGGTGAGTGTAGCTGTGAGGGTGAGGGTGAGTGAGCGGCTTAGGTGAGTGTGGCTGTGAGGGTGAGGGTGAGTGAGGGCGACCTAAAATGCCGACCTCTGGCTGGAACAGAGGCTACGATCGTTATAAAGTGAGCTCGAACCAGACTTGTGCCTATCTGAAATACTCTACTCAAGATACTGTATTTCAAATACTTTTTGAAGTATCTTGGTATCTTGCAAATACTTTTGATCCAGAGTATTTGATACTCTATCTTAATTACATTTCTGAGTATCTTGTAGTCATTATCTCAAATACATTTGACATTCCTCCATTTTTTTAGTTTTTCGGTATGAAGTGGCGTGGGCGTGGCACGAGCAAACGTTAACATTCTTTCGAGCAACCATAATCCCGGTCCTAGCTCCGATTAGCGACGGTGAAAACATCGCTTTTTTTTGCCGATTTTGATTCATATTTCAGCGCAAAGCTCGTACAATGAAGGTTTTCCCCTCACCTTCCCAAAGGCGCCTTTGTTGCCTAAAGTTTCCCCCCAAAAATCCTCAAACAAAAGAAGTGGTTTCACGGAAGTAAAGATTGCCACACTGAGACTCCACGCAGACCGGGAAACGACCTACGACAACAATGCAAACTTAAGCTTCAAAAAAAAAGTGAAAGCCGTTTACAACTCCCTGTAACGCCGAATTAGAGCGCAGCTCTTGAGGAGGAGGAGGGAAGGGCTGGGGGGGGGGTGAAGTGACCTGGGGGGTCACGTGACGATGCCGATGATGTCATTAGTGACGTCACTGATGACGTCATCAGTGACGTTCACGATGCGGACTCCGATGACGTCATCAGCGATGATGACGATGCGGATGTCGGTGACGTCACTGATGACGTCATCCGTGATGATGACAATGACGATGCGGATGCCGTTGACGTCATCAGTGACGTCACTGGTGACGTCATCAGTGACGATGACGATGCGGATGCCGGTGAGGTCATCAGTGACGTCACTGATGACCTCATCAGTGATGATGACGATGCGGATGCCGGTGACGTCGTCTGGGAGGTCAGGTGACCTCGGCGGGGGGGGGTCACGTTATCCTGGGGGTGGTCACGTGACCTCGGGGTGGGTCACGTGACCTCGAGGGGTGTCACGTGACTTTGGGGGTCACGTGACCTCGGGGATGTCACGTGACTTGCGAGGGTCACGTGACCTCAGGGGGTCACGTCTTGGGGTCACGTGACCCTGGGGAGGGGTCACGTGACCTTTGGGGAGGGGTCACGTCAGCTCTGGGGAGGGGTCACGTGACCTTGGGGGTCGCTGACCTTGGGGTGACCCTGGGGGTCATGTGACCTTGTGGGTCATGTGACCTTGGGGTGACCTTAATTACGCCGACGGCGACGCCAACGGCGACGCCGCTCAAGCCGGGAACGGGCCCCTAAGAGCTGCGCTCTAAAAAAAAATTAAAGCCGTATACAGCTCCCTGTAACACCGAATTGGAGCGCAGCTCTTGAGGAGGAGGAGGGAAGGGTACAGAGGGTTGCCTGTTCTCGGGGCGGGGGGGGGGGGGGGGGGTATGTGACCTTGGGGGGTCCCGTGACCCCCAGAAAAACTTTTCCGCTAGATTTAGCGGGGAATGTTTTCCGCTAGATTTAGCGGGGAAATTTTTCCAAACAAACATGCGACTTTCAGAACTCATCTGGGGTATCTGAACGGGGTTTCCTAGACCTTTTGGCCCTATATCTACAATCAACACTCGTCGAACATGGAAAGGAAATTCTCAGGCAAAAGAAAGGTGTCTGCATAGGCTCCTGCCTTGCCCCAGTCCTCAGCGAAATATTTCTAACGTATGTGGATAGGGAGATTGAAGCACGCCTTGAAGAGTTGTCACTTGTCTTCCATGTTTTTCGTTACGTGGATGATTATTTAGTCATTCACCCGAACTCAGTTTCTTCTGATTCTGTAGTTCAAGCCTTCACTTCTTCGTCCTCAGGCCTGAATTTTACAAGGGAAGACAGCTCAGGCGATGGTCTCCAGTATCTCGATCTTCGTCTGCATCTTCTTCCGACCGGCATTTGTTGGGCCTTCCAACAACGGTCTCGGAAACCTATTCTTCCATTCCGCAGTTCCCATTCTAAACTGGTAAAACATGGAATCATCCGGTCTCTCCTCTCATCTTCTCGCACCAAATCATGTTCTCACTTTGCAAGCTTCAGCATTGCAAAACAACAAGAACGTCTCCTCAGAGCAGGATATCCGCAAGGTCTACTGAGCACCATTCTTGTTCAGTTAATTCTAACCACCCAAAGGCCCCGTGCTCCACGTAGTAAGCCTTCACGCGTTATCTGCATTCCCTATGTGCACAACTCAGCGCACAGACTGAAGGCAATTGCAGCGCGCTTCAACGTTTCGGTTGTCTTCTCGTGCAAGTTGCGCCTGAAACAACTGTGCAGGCGCGTGAACAATAACGAATCCATCAAAAGATGTTCCATCAAACACGCTCATCAGACCGTTCTCTGTGAAGAGGGGGTGGTATACTCCATCCCTCTCTCCTGTGGCGACCGATATATTGGACAGACAGGTCGTTGCCTTAACACGCGCCTACGAGAGCACGTCCTCGAGGTCTCTCGTGCTTCGGATGACACTTTTCACCCAATAGTGGTTCATCAACGCCTCTGCACGACCTGTGAAGCCCGGTTCCAGGACACTTGCACGATTGGGAGACATAAGAACAAGCTCGGGAGAGAGATCATTGAGGCATACAAGATAGCCCATGACGATCACAACATCGCTGCCCCTTCTCTCGCCTTGTCCAGAAACGAGATCAACTACCTGAAACCAGAGCTGGATTAGCCAAAAGGGCGCTCTATCTCAATTTGTCAATAGTGTTTTTCTTTTCCTTTTTCTTTTTTCTTTCTTTCTGAATTCTTTATCTTTAGTGTATTGGGTGTAAATTTGTGTTTTTTTCCGGGTGTATATAAATATATTAATTCCGCATCTTCCTCTTTAGTCTCAAACGTTAGGAAGAAGATAGCACTATTGAAGGAGACACCAGTAAATGTGTGTTGCTAGTTGAAAGAACTGTGCTGTCTGTCCTTGTCCTTAAGTGTTTTTATTCTTTCTTTGACTCCCAAATTTTTCCGCTAGGTTTAACGGGAAAATTTTTCCGCTAGACAGCGGGGAATTTTTTCCGCTAAATCTAGCGGGGGAATTTTTCCTCTAGATTTAGTGCGGAATTTTTTCCGCTAGATTTAGCGGGGAATTTTTTCCGCTAAATCTAGCGGGGAAAGTTTTTCCGCTAGATTTAGCGGGGAAAATGTTTCGCTAGATTTAGCGGGGAAATTTTTCCGCTAGATTTAGCGGGGAAATTTTTCCGCTACATTTAGCGGGGGTAATTTTCCCGCTAAATTTAGCGGGGAAAGTTTTCCGATAAATTTAGCAGGGAAATTTACCAATAATGCACCGCGCGGTTAAGCCGACGCCGCTTAAGCCGAAAATGGGCGCCTAAGAGCTGCGCTCAAACAGCTTCGGTGAGTTTATACAGGACTTGAGTAAACTGAAGCATGATATTTAGACATACGCTTTGATTTGCTTAAAAAGCGACATTGGCACTCAGATTAAATAAAATCAAGTATGCAATTCAGTGGCGTCACAAGAAGGGGGGGGGGGGGGGGGGGGCGGACCGCCCTGGGTGCAGCGCTCAGGTGGGTGTCGTGGCGGGCCACGAGAGAGAGGGAAGTGGGGGGGGGGGGGGGGGGGGGTCGCGGATGGCTACCGCCCCGGGTGCCACTGATGCATGTTAGACGGGCAAAATCATATTGAATCGACATATTTTCATGCATTCCACAAAATTAAGATTCAAAGACAGGTCATTTGAAAGCATGCATGCATGATTTAGTAGATAAAAATATATATTGTTAAAGATGTACATGTTTGTAGTTTGAAATCAAAAAGAAATTAAATTGAATGTGGGACATCATTCGGAGTCATATAGTTTATGGCAGTGACGTGCGTTTCTCTTTCCACGCTCTTACAGTCTTCGCCATAACAGTGGGGCTGTGTGTCCTAATCGCCATAATACTGTTCCATCCAAGAAAAGGCGTACTGAGGGAAATGTTACGGTCCCGAGCAAGGATCGTGAAGACGAACACGGGCGACGTCCAGGCTGTCTCGCTCAAGGCCCTCAACACAACCGTGTACGGGTTCTTCGGCATCCCTTACGCGCGCCCACCCATAGGCGCGCTCCGATTCTCTGTCACCCAACGGGCGGCACCTTGGGAAGGGGTCCACAGCGAAACTTCAGGGGCCCGCTGCTTTCAAGACGCCCACCAGGAGTATTTCGGCATGACCAGCAGCAAGTCATACGAGGAAGACTGTCTGCTGATGGACGTCTACGTTCCGGCGTCCAGGATTTCCGGCAGACCCAAGGCGATTGTGGTTGTTCTTCACGGCGGCAGTTTTCAGACTGGCTCTAACCGAGATGGGCTCTACGACGGGAGGTTCCTGGCCGCCGCTGGGGACGTCATAGTGGCCGTGCCTAACTACAGGCTCAACGTGTTCGGCTTCTGGCGCTCGTACCAGGCGGACGCGCCTGGAAACCAGGGTCTTTGGGATCAGCTGTTTGCGATCCAGTGGATGAACGCCAACGCCAAAGCCTTTGGAGGCAGAAGTGGTTCGCTCACGATCCTGGGAATCGACAGTGGGGCCGTCAGCGCGGGACTGCATCTTTTGTCTCCTGTGAGTAGGCAGTACTTCAGCAGGGTCATCATGCAAGGAGGCAGCCCGTTCCGCGTCGGAGAGTTCCATCCTTTCGCCGAAGCCGAGGAGCGGCGGAGCCTCGTCAATTCCGTGTGCAAGAAATCTTTCTCCAACGATTCCGACGAGTTGCACGAAGAGCTAATAAACACCCTTGAGTGCCTGCGGAACGTGTCCGTAACGACGTTGCTCGACACACTCGGCGATTTCAACGGAGTCCAAGGCAGGATGTTCGGTCCTTCTTACAGCCAGAACACCACGGACGACCCGTTCTCCATTCCCGAGATCCTCGATATTCGCGGCGAGCGCAGCGAAAACAGCGGCACGTTGTCCAACAAGGACCTCCTCATCGGCTACAGCGTGAACGAGGGAGAGTATTTCCTGAATCGCTTCTTTCAGGGCTGGTCACTCACGTCAGCGAGCCACTTCCCGCGTTCTTTCATACAAATATTCCTGGACAGACTCGTCTTGCACTACTTCTCCATGCCCCGTCTCAACGAGGTGCGGAAGTTCTACTTTGACCGAAACTCTTCCAATGTGGACGCGTACCTCCAGGCGACTGCCTTCCTGGGCGACGTGAACGTCCTGTGCCCTGCTAAGCTGATGGCCGATCACGTGTCCCGCATGGGAGGCAACGTGTACATGTACGAGCTGAACTACAACATGAAAGCCCTGCTGACCGTCAGCGACACGCCTCCGACGTCCCAGAGCAGCGACTGGCTCGGAGCCACGCACTATGCGGACGCCATTTTGTCCATGGGCGCCCTGTTCGGAGGCGAGCGCCAGGGAAAAGCCAGTGACGCTCTCGACACGAGTCTGCGGCTGATGGGCAAGTGGGCTGCTTTCGCAAGATCTGGGTGAGCGCTCACCGTCAGTCCTTTACAATTAGGCTTCGTAACAAAAAGTGACAAACTGGCATGGCTTAAGTAAGATAAAAAAAAAGCGTCATTACAATATTGAAGGTTGGTATCGACCAATAGCGTAGCCAGAGATTTTTTTTCTTTTTTTTTTTTTTGAGGGGGGGGGGGTGCGGGGAGGATTTGGTCTTATTTCCGCGTGTGGTAGTCGACGTACTGTACAATTCACGGGTACGGATACCCCCCCCCCCCCCCCCCCCCCCCCCCCCCAACCACCCGGTTGGCTGGAACAATTCGGTAGTCATTCCATACTTGTCTTCTTTTACTAAAAAAAGAAGAAAGTAATATTTTCCGGGGGGGGGGGGGGGGGGGGGGGGTTACTTCACAAATACTGAATTCACAAGTTTCGAATTTTAACGTCAAAATCATATTTCTTTTTATTCTCCGAAATGGAAAAAAAAATATATGATTTTGACGTGTCAGTGCCCCTCCCCTTTACCACAGATTGAGGACCAGCAGATTCGCATCTCACAGTGCAACATACACATGGGAATAACTCGCATGTTACGGGAGCCGATATCGCGTGCACAGATCGCGGACGAAAGCGCGGGAACCCGCTATAAACTCGCTTGTCAGACGTGCCGGTACAGCAAATTGTGCGGTTGACGCGATTCCCGTCGGACATTGCGTGACGTCCGACGGAAATCGGGAGGTGGACGATGTTTGGGAATTTTTATGTTACAAATATTTAGCCAGAAAAACGGGATGGGCGATCTCTCGGGGGCGGGCGTTCTCTCGGAACTTTACGGTAGTATAAATAAACACATAAGCACGAACAACGCACTTTGTATAATCACACGAACTTGTTATTCACCTTCCAGCGAAAACTAGATTACCACGCATATTTACAGATGTCGATGCAACCACACACGGATGACGACAAAAATGTCATTCTATCCCCCCCCCCCCAAAAAAAAAAAAAAAAAAAAAAAGAAACGACTGCAATAGTTTACTCGCATCCCACATGACCAAGAAAGCCTGTAAATAAGTCGTTTCTCACCTGTCCATCGTATCCATATGTCCCACAATATCTGGCACGAAAACATATTTGAACACGAACTTTAAGTCTCTCTCTGTCGAGAGAGAGGTCTGTCGATAATCGATCAGTTTCATCCTTGGCTAGTTGCCACACATGTCACTCAAACCGTAGCAGGACTTGTTCCGCGAATCCACGTAAATGCCGTAGTATCAAGCGAACACGAAAAAAAAACAAAAAAACTACTTGAGACTGCGGTGACGACAAAAAATACGACGGGTAGGAGAACCACACAGACACACACACACACACGAGAGAGGCGGCAGCAGCTAAGTTGTTGACCTATATCTTGCTCGTGTGCACTCCCTGCGGCGATGACTGGATTTTTTCGGTTCCCTTCCCTTCTGAAAGTCTCAGCCCTCCTTTTTAGACAGTCAGCAGCTCACACACAACGTAAATTTACCAGAATCGGATCCCGTACAAGGGAAGAGAGCGTCGCAGCGGACCGGTTCATTCGAAAAGTGTGGGTAGCTGCGGTCCCGCGGTTACGGGGATAATCATAAATATAAAATTTGTACTTTCAACCTAAGTAGCGCGTTGTATATATATATATATATATATATATATATATATATATAAACCGAAAAAAAATACGGGTTCGGTTACGGTTCAGGTTCAGGTAAATTAATTTTGTTCCGGTTCAGTTCCGGTTCGATTAATTCGATCTGCGAACCGGTTCGGAAATTATAAATGACAATTGCAACATCAAAATAAATTACAAATAAAACATCCGAAATCAGCACATACGAAACGGGATACATCGTAGCGTTAGGCTCAGGGATTTCTACCAGGAATGGTTTCTTTACGTGCACTCAAAGGTTACCTTACCGACGTTTACGCATTCGGACTTCATCTAATTGGGTCCGACGCATTAGCTGTAAAGTCCGCGACCTCCTTACAAACCCACATACAAGTAGAACTCGCTAACTATCCCGCCACCTCGGCGTGTAAGCAATTGAAGGCACAGTGGGGAGAAAATGCAGCTTTCTTTATCTGAACTAGCCTTCGGTAACTCAAATTAGACCCTTAAAGAAGTTTTCATTAAACAAGATACGGAATATGAAAAACACTTCACCGAACGCAACGCCAGAAGGACGTAATAGGATAAATATTAAAATAGAAGAGTTCGCTGACTCACAAATATGTTAGCTTCTATAACCGGATGCATTATTATCAAACTCCCACAGCCTTTTCTTTTCTCATTCCGATGGAAGCAAGCTTCAAGAACTCGCGCGTTCTTGAAACGTGTTATGAAATGAGCACACAGCAGCATTTAGGATTTACGAGATTGTAGGAAAATGAAATCCCGTGACGCGATTTTTTTTTTTTTTTGCACATCCTTCTAATTTTTTTTCTTCCGTGCAAGCCGCGACCAGCGCAATACTGGTTCCTATGTCAAGATTCATGGATGCAGCGTTTATATTCCTAAGACTGAGTGGAGAAGAAAAATATGTAAGCGAGGTGTGTGTCAGTTGACGGCACTTAAAAAACAAATGGCATTGATAGCACATTCATTGTCAACAGCGCGTGGCCGAACCGTTTTGACATGAGCCGGTAACCGTTATTTTTTTTTTCCGGTTCAGTTCCGGTTCGGGTTCATCGCGATAACAATATAACGGTTCGGGTTCAAGTTCAGTTCCGGAAAAAATACCGGTTCGGTTCCGGTTTTCGGTTCGGTTCCGGTTCGACACCCTGATAAATTGTACAAGACTGCGCTTTTAAAACGTATATTAATGTCGGGTAAACGCTCACGAACACCACCATGCCACTCGATAAGAAACGTTTTTTTCACGTCGATGCCAGAAATTTTCTCACGTAGTTGCGCCACGGACTTCCTTCTCCGACATTGTGACGTAACCATTCGGAGCGCTACGGCCTTCTCTTTTAGGAGGTGTATACGTCACTCGGTGACGTATAACAGCCACTCCGTGACGTATAATACCAACTCTAAGGCGCGCAATTTAAAACGCACGAAATAGCCACAAACTAAAATCAGTCTCGTGCAATAAATATTGCTGTACTTTTTTTTTTCGCGGTAAAATTGTTTTGTGACATGTTTGTCCCAATTAGGCTGTTTAAAAATACTTATTTTTCTTTGAAGTTACTCTTTAAAGGGGTACTCCACAGGTCTTTTTAGCTACCTTAACTAACTACGGTATATTTTCTGACTCCCCGGCCTTTACCTTTTCCGGTATGCTAATCGCGAAATTCATAATAGTTATTGTGAAATCGACAAATGAAAATGATGCGGAAACCAACATTCAAATATACCCGTGCTTTTCACTGCCGTGACGTCAGTGGCAGGCAGACTTGCCAGTCGAGCAAGCAGTCTAAAGAATAGAATATGCCAATCATTTGTTCCGTGCTGGAGCGCGGGTACTGGAGCGAGCTTCCAAAGCATTCATTTGCCACCATGAAACTGCTTCGAATCAGTTGGGAACAAATTCTACAGTCCAAAGAGTGAACCCATGCCTTCCACAGACGTAACTTTTTCGTTGTTGCCAGTAGAGACTTTCAGTTTGAAAAACACGGTGATGACCAAAACTGTAAATTCAATAACTTCGCGAAAAAAAACAAAAAAAAAACACGATATTTTGACCTAATATTTGGGATACTATTTTAGCGATGTTTGTTGGTGAGTTTAGCAAAATTTTAAGCAAAACCCTTTAACGGCCGCTACAAGTGCCTCCGCTGTCAAGAGAATAGCACGTCGTCTGCTACACGATGTAGCGACATCGGCAACGTCGATCAGCTTCAGGCGCGAAGCTCGGCGCCGATCGAGCGGAACGACATCGTCGCGAGGCGGCAAAAGTCACTACTTGGCACGAAACCGAGGAGGGGGACCTAGAGGTTTGTTCTTTCTGTCGTCGTAACCAAAAGGGTGACGGCAGGGCACGATTGTAACTTTGTCCCACGAGAGTCTGGCCAGTAGGCGTGGAGACGAAGCGCTGAAAGAGCAAAGGGGAAACTACGGCCATTTTGACGCAACACGTTTTCGGCGCCGAGTACTGTTGAGGCTACGCGTCGTCTGCTACGCGCTTATTTATTTTTCGCCAGAATAAAGATTTGCATTCAAATGTTTAGAATAACGAAATCTAATTTTCTTGCCAAAGCCTTCCGAATAAAAGGAAAGAACAGAAACTTGGATGTCGATCCCATGCGTTCCACCAGGCGAATGAATGAAAATGGCAGCTCTCCTTTGCTTCGTCTTTCTTCCGTCTTTCTCCACAAAGCGCGGGGTAAAGATTGGGCACGACTCGTGCCCAGTGTTTTTGCTTCGTCCACATTCGGACATTGATCACGTGCCCCAGCGGAAAGTGTCGACGCAGCGTTCGGATGGGGCCGAACGTTGCGATCAGCTTTCGGCCCGAGCGTCAGCGTAAAAACACAAACAAATGATCTATCTTGTCCCCAGAGCCGTATATGGTTGTCCCTAGAGTTCCTCAATTTAGCCACTAGGGGTTAAGACCGCGGAAAACATTTAAACAAAAAGCTCTAAAATTGGTACAGCTTGTTTTTTTTTTTTGTTTTTTTTGTTTAATTCATATAATTTCATCGATAGAATTGTATAAATTTTAAAAATATTGCCTTTCTGTTTGTTAGATTTTCTTAAGTACCCGGTTAATTAAGTTTTTAATATTTATATGTACATAGTTCGCCTCGATGATTTCAGCCGTACTGACTTTATTAATGAGAAAACATTAACTGTCTCATTGAGAGAAAACGGCGTAGCGGCACCCACAAGCGGAATTCCCATTGGCTGCCACGTGTCATATCAGATGCTTCGTCACGGTAGCCGGCGGGGCGCTCGAAGTCAGAGCGGACGGAAAACACAAAGAAAAGCACAGCAACGCGGACGCTTGGTCACGGAAGCCGCGGAGCCGGCGGGGTAGGGGAGCGCGATGTCGCCGCCAGCGCGCCGCGTGATAAAGGAGCACGTGGCGCGCTGCTTGTAGGAATGCGCTGCGTGTAGCAATGCGAAAGCATTCCTACACGTAAGCAGCCTTAGAAAAACACTAACACCACCACACACACACGCCCAAAAAATTTTTTTTTTTGTTAGGCGATTAATTATAGTGTCGGAAGACTACTCAATCAATATTTTGCTACAACGTCACATTATTTTAATAAACAAAAAAAAAAAAAACTGTTTGAAGGTGAAACTGAGGAGGGAGGTGGCGGAAGTCACGTGGCTGTGATGTACTTCTTTTTTTCCAATCGACGTATCTGCAGCTTTGTAAAAGCCACAAAAGAAAATGGGTATCATATTTCTTTTCTATTTTTAATAACGAGTGTGTGCCTTCGACGACCCACGACTTTCATTATACTTGCCGGTTGAGAAAACGACACGTGACCACTGAGAAGAGAGAGAGCGCGACTCAAACCGGCCAGTTCTCGATCGGCGGTTTTGGGGCGAAAAGAAAACGAATTTCGAGCCGCAAATTCTGCCCTGGGAAGTTGGGCTCTCATACGTCATGTTCAGATAAAAACCTTGGCGAGAATAAATACTCTGTCAGTGTCCCTTTAATTGTCTCTGCCGATTTTTTTCTTCTGTGCCTCGTATCGGAATGTATTGTGTTTTTGTCTTTATGTCGGGTATTTTAAAATCTGTAGAAGTTAATTTCTGGAGGAAAGAGTTGTAATTTTGGCCGACCTTCTCTGGATCCAGGGTGCCCACCCGAGTGTACGACGTCCCGTGGCCCGCGTACAGCGCTGCCGACCCGAAGGTGGCCGTGCTGTCCCTTCACAGACTTCAGCCCCTCGGCGTCTCACGCCGGCAGCAGTGCGACTTTCTCCGGGACGTGCTTCCGCGGGGTCCCGGTTGAGCTTCGGACCGTCTTGAAACTAGCCAATAAAAGCATAAAACGAGCGAAAATGGAAGAAATCGCCTTGGATGTCGTTGGTAGGAGGGTTTATTTATTGTTATTATTTTTTTAATATCCTTCTATTTGGCTGTAAATTGGCAGATGGCACCAATAACCCTTTTAAAACTAATAGCCAAAATGTTCTATAAAAATAAAAAGTTTCCGTGAAGTTACTGAATTTTAAAGTTCCGCCGGCAGCGGGTTTCGCTGGTGGCTTTCCGGGCGCCAGCGATCAATTTTATTTTTTTCACAACTTTAAGGTTGAAAGTTCCTTTGCAATATGTAGCCATTTGTGCTTTGCGGTAGAGTGCCGAGAAACAAGGAAACAATGCCAGGAAAAGCTTCTTTTTTACCCTTGTTTCGGGGGAGAAAAAAATGCGCTCTCCTGCAGCCGAGGTGTTTGCCGAAAGAACTAGTGTCACATAAAACATTTTCACTTAGGCTCGGAATACTTTATAGCCACGTGCTGCTAGTTGAGCAGCCTTCTTCAGCTGGAATAGAACAGCTTCAAGAGCGGCAAGCGCAGACTGAAGCCGGCGGTGACCACTACGACATTTGTTCAGAGAGGAGCGAATGGAGAAAAAACTTTCAGCCTTTCCACTCTGGTGAAGAAGGAAGACCAGTGAAGCTGTACGCTCGCCCCGTCTGTTAGTTCTTCGTCCTCGTCTGTTTTGCGCGCCTGTTTCCTACAATGAATTCCCACCAAGTCGCCCGACTATCCATTCTTCTATGATAGCTGGAGAAGTTACCGCTATCTATGAGCAACGGCGGCCAGCTGGAAAAGTTTCCGCTATCTATGAGCGGCGGCGGCAACCAGACTGGTTGTCTGGTTGCCGCCGTCGCTCATAGATAGCGGTAGCTGTAAGGTGTTTTGTGCAGTTTTGTGTCGACATTTGTTTGGTACCGGACACATAGTGCACTTTCTAGCACTGCAGCCAAGATTTGGCACAGCCCACATTTGTTCTTCACAATTGCTTCAATAATCCTTTTTTTTCTTCTCTCGACAGTTTGCAAGTTGTTTCTTCTAAGTATGTGGCCGAGCATGCAGTTGAGGGTTTGTGTTTAAACTGAAACCGATGGGCGGCTCAGGGAACATGCACTGTCAGTAAGATAGTCACCCTTGGGAAATCTGGCAGTACAGTGTAACAGATGTGGGTGTGTCCTGAAGTTTGACAACACCATTATCTTAGCCCGAAACCGAAACAAAATGATGAGGGAGAAATCCGAAGCGTTCTTCATGACGGAGTGCGTTGAAGGCACATGTGTCAGCGCCAGGGATGGGCAAAATACATGCAAATATATGTATCAAAATACAAATACAAAATACTTGGTCAAAAATGTATTTAATTACAAATCTAATTACATTTCCAAAAAAGCATTTAATTACAAGATACAAATACAACCAAATGTATTTGGTCTCCTCCAAATACTTTTCCAAATACATTCCTCAAAATTTGCGTCAGCGACTTCAGGGCACCTGCAACGGGTTTCTGGGTATCTAATTTTAATTTTGCATCGCACACTCGGGAGTTAGTGTGCGAGGCTCTAGTAACGTAATAGAAATATAATCACAAAAAAAAAATGCAATCAGCTTGGACGTAATAGATGAAAAAAAGTACAAAGCTTCAAGCAGCTTCTTTTGTCGATTACATTTTGGTATAGACCAACAAAGAACCGAGACGACCAAGACGCACCGCACTAGCTAGAGAATTTTTTATTGTTGCAAATCGCACCAGTTACGAAAATCTGGACGACCCGTGCATTTAGAATGTTCCAGGCAAACATATGGATGGAAATCAGGCTGGAAAGCATCACAAGTTGTCACAGGCACTTATTTAGCCAGTTCGCCTGTGAACGTCGATTTCGTCACTATTCTTGCCCTGGACTAGCACCGTAATCACAAAGGCACTAAACGCTTGTGCTTGATTGAGAGACACTGCATTCGGTGCAGAACATAGTTTTCTTCCTGCTCTGGACAGTGCCTTTAAAATAAAGCCGGAGGAGAAAAATAAAAAAAGCCCCATGGCCGAATAAAGGATTGAGACCATATCTTACAGCCATATCATAAAAACAAGAATTATCGTGACAATAAATTTGAGGGATGTATTTTTGCCCACAAAATTGTATTTAATTACAATTGTATTTGAAATTCCCACGTTTTAGTATTTAAATACACACGTCAAATACATTACCCAATTTGTAATTAAATACAAATGCAAAATACACAAAGTATTTGAAATACGTATTTCAAATACTTGTATTTGAAATACCGTTCCTCCCTGGTCAGCGCTCCATCGAAAGCCCTGTTTGACTCTGATGTGGCGTTTTTAAAATCTTTCGAAAAGTAAATGGTAGATTAATAAGCATTGGTGTGATGATGTTGCAGTTCTTTCATAACATGTCTTGATTTCACGGTGTGTATATATATGCATTTTTCCACGAGCAAACTTAAGTTGCAAGGAGCGCCTCTGTGGTGTTGGTCTCTTTCACTTGTCCGTAGTTTTTTTAAGCACTTTTACCCTCGAAACTTTGAATCACCATAGCCCAAGTGCACACCCTTCTATGGCACAAAGTAGGGCTGGGCGTCGATCAAAAATTTTTAGCCCGGTTAATTGCTACCCTTTAAAGGGGTACGGAAACGAAGTAACGTGAGCGCGAGCTCTCTTCCTTTCGCTTCAAAGTCGGCCAGCGAGAAGCGCAATGCGTATCGCGCCGGTGACGTCAACAGTTCCTGCACTGCCAAGGGTACCGTAGTTGCGAGCGTTGCCGCTTGATGGCGTCAACGTGTGACGATCTCGCTTAGTAGTAATATCCGAGGACTGTACGATCTAGCTTGTCCATAACGTCCTTCGCGACCATACCCGTATTTTATGTGCCACGAGCGTTCGGTTCACCGTGTTAGTTTCACACCGCAAAAGTAGTAGCTCGAGGGAACCTGTAAGTAGAAATAACCGTTAGCACCCAGCAATGGCGAGGGGGAGAGTGAACTATCCTCATGAATTATACTATTTACTGGAATTCTTCTTTTTTATCTACCCTCATGAATTATACTATTGAGTTTCCAGGGGTAACTAACTCTTTGGTATGATATTTGGTGGCTAGCGTTCACATGTTCCTGACAAGGTTTCTCAATCATGTCGTATTACACCGACATGATTAGCTACCACCAGCTCGCCTGCACTCTCACCGTCTTTTCACTAAGGTTTCTCACTTGGGGCGCTCCCAGAAGACACAGTTTTTCTTTCGGAAATGGCGTAATGGAGGCGGCACTCGCGCAGTCATCCCCGTGCTAGAGTGTACCCGTGCGCCTCAATAGCCAGAGACTCCAGGATTTCCCTTGTAAGCTGGTTTTTGTGTTTCCGCTATTTCAGAAAGAAAAACTGTATCTCCTGGGAGCACCTCAAGTGAGAAACCTTGTCAGGAACATGTGAACGCTAGCCACCAAATATTATACCGAAGAAGAAGAAGTTACGCCTGGGAATACAATAGTATAATTTATGAGGGTAGATGAAAAAGAAGAATTTTAGTAAATAGTATAATTCATGAGGCTAGATGAAAAAGAAGAATTTCAGTAAGTGGTTGATAGTCCAGCAGCGTGTCTCTCTTTTTATCCACTCCTTGGTTTTTTCCCTCTACGTTCAGCTGGAAACCTTCAGAACCAGAAGCGTGCTCGCGTCGTGTCGTGCAAAGAGCCTCAACAAGAACGAGCTCACTGTGGCAAACTACGCTTTGGCTTTCTCCGCTAAGGCTTTGCAAACGCGTTCAGGCCTAGGCTAATTCTGCCGGCACGCCGTATTTCCGGAGAACGGCGCTGCTCCTATGCCACAAGTGATGTCACGAGAACTTTCACACCATCCACCAGATGTAACTTTGAAATCGTTTCATTAGATTTAAAATTAGTTCTCTTGTGTTTTACAGCGTGATATTGATATTTCCGAGGTGCTACCTGTCCCTAGCCCATATTTACGCAGAAGAATCGGCGCTAAGATTTCGTTTCCATACCCCTTTAAACTTCACGACAAAGACACGCGCACTAAACCTGAGAACAACCGAAGCACGCGTTTGCACGTCGCGCGAGAGCTGAAACCAAGGTGGCTCACTTCGCTCTGGCTCTTTCCACCAAGACGCCTCGGTATTGCGTTCAGGCCTAGGCAATCTATACCAGTGAGCGGACATACCGCTGTGGCGCTGCTTTCAGAGGCATGTTGTCGTCACGACATTCCATTGAAGCTTCATAACCAACTACCAGGTGGTTTTTGATTATCGTTTAATTCAATTTAAAATATGTTTTCTTGCGTTTTCTAGCGCAATATTTATGTTTCTGTGGTTGTGCTGCTACCTGCGTCGTGTTGAAACAAAGAAATGAGCTCCAGAATTTGGTTTCCGTACCCCTTTAATCAATTAATTAGTTGTGTTGACATTGAAGCATATCTAAAACAAAATGCAAGAAGGTGTACACTATTTGCTTCACTATTTCTTCCCCCCCTCCCCCCCCCCCCCCCCCACAAAAAAGAGAAGAAAAAAAAAGAAAAAGCTATTGATTTTAAAAATGAAATATTTACATTTCTATTTAAAACTTCTAATCACCCTGGATGACAATCATGGAGAATACAGAAGTGCTTTACCTTGGAATACAACAGTGTTGCCTCCAAAAAGGGAGAAATGCACGCCAGGTAGTTAGCAGGTGCATTATTATTTCCTCATCGAAATTTGTAACTCAAAATTCAATCGATTAAAAAATTTATCGCGGTTATAATTCGAAGGTTTATCGACCGATTGCCCAGCCCTAGTACAAGGGAAAGAAAAGCCTCCCAAAGCTACTTCACATCCAGCAAATCTCGCAACGACCCGTGCCCAGTTGTATTAGAGCTAGATGATCACCATTCCCCTTATATGAGAATAGTGTCTCTTATATAATTGAAAGCACCGAGGAACTATTAAACAAAGGATTTATGCGCTTTCATCTGCCTATCCTGTTTATTTTTTAAATAATTTATTTAAACGCAGACAGCTGAATAGGGACGCCACCTTTGCCAATTCTGCCTAGCAGTGACACCTATCTTAATCCGCCATACACAATGGCATCGGAAATAAGACTCCCCCCCCACCCCGGTCCTTTCTGTTCCGATGCCACTGGACATAGTACTAAAAGTTACTTTGTTTATATTTCACGAAAACAAAAAGGATCTGCGTGCAGCTATATTTTTTCACCTCTTATAAGATCTTGGACACTTCTTTCGTTGATAAGGAGCACAATGAAACATGACATAGTGATTTATTGGTGCCAAGCACTTCACAACATACAAAAATAACTATATGCACTGCTCTTCGAGAAAAACAAAAACATGTACAGTTCATTTTTCGTTTCACACGCTACTGATTACGAGAAACCATGTGCACTTCATTTTTTGTTTCCCATATAACTCAACAAGAGTGCACAGCACCCAACCATTAATTCATATGTACTTAAAAGGGCAACTCTGGCCAATATTTTCGAATTTGGGATTACGACTGTTTTCAGCCCAGTCAGTGTCCCTGAATTACAAGGTGTAATTCCCCCGCCCCCCATATTGTGTGAAGTTTTATAAACATGGCTCAAAGTTTGGTTTCGGGAGTCTACGGCAAAACCAAAACTATCTGCTGGAGAGAGATGGCAACACTGGTCATCAGCTGTACGGCCACGACGTGACGTCAAGGTGGTGCTGCGGTGCGACGTGCAGAATCAATTCCAAGAAATAAGGTAAGCTGCTTCTCTTTTGGTCCCTTGCATCGTACGTATACAGCGCATGTAGGAAAGATCACTGCGTATCCATAAAGCTAGCGGCTAAAAAGTCGATGCCAGCCACTGGGTACTGGCGCAAGACGTGCAGCGTGGCTGCATTGCTATATTCTTGCTTCTGGCTCGCGAAAATCAGGATCGGTGGTATAGATGAGCTATGAAATTAATACTGAAGAATCACACGATTGAGCGGTGTGAGTTTCACATGCTGTACGGCTGTTTCAGGTGGGTGCTCCCGGACCACACAGGAGCACTATTATACTGAAAAGGGATATACTGGAGGCTCACTGAAACCGTAAAATGAAACAAAAAGACCGGAAAATGTGGGAAGCAGCTCTAATCACTACTTTAAATAACGAAGAGAAAACGTGGAAGAAGAACCAAAGTACCACCGTGATGCCAGGTTACGTCATCGCCCAGTGTTGCTTGACTAAAAGCTAACACACTTGCCATCTGCTAAAGAGCAGCTGGTTGCATCTTTAAAGTCTGTTTTAGTGAAGTATGCGGCTTCACTTTGACGTAATATATCGGCTGTGATCATATTTCGCACCACTAAAGCGATACCAGTCATTTATTTTGGTTTCGTTTTCGACCAGAGTTGCCCTTTAACGTAACAATAGAAAACATTCATGACCTGCCGTATTTGCTTTTGAATCCCAGTCCCATGGAATCACGTTCAGTTCACTGCCCTCATTGAATTTACGAGTATTTCTGCCACCCTGTCCGTGATTGCAGCAACAGAGTGTTCTTGTTCGTTGTCTGACTCCTCATTGGCTGTTGTCCACTCGTCGTCATTGGAAACACCCAATGACGAAGCGTGCACACTTCTGGTTGATTTTGCTGCACCTTGAGGGCTGTCTCTGGTCCCATTCACAGTGGCGGCAGCTCTTAGAACACTGTACTCTTCTCTCGCAGCAGCCACCAGCTCCAGCAGATGTTTGTATTGTTCCTGCAATGTATTTTTAACATACTTTAGTAACCTTGTGTATGTATAGTTCTGCAAGCATTGGCACACAATCTGAGAAATGAGCAATTGGGCATAATGTGCTTCCACACTACCTGCAGCAATAAAAACTGCACTTGAGAAAACCACAAAAATTTTTCTTTCTACAATCTTGGCTAGATATTTTTTGCATAGAACATAGAAAGCATAAAACAGCTGGTTTTGCTCACATGCACTAATTTTCAAAAGAAAAAAAAAAAAAAAAAATTTGGTATCTTCTCTTAATTTACTGGCTCATCACTCATTCTCTTCTAATAAGAAAAACAAAATTAGGAAAGGGGGAAAAAAAGGAATGATGCTACAATAGAACCACGAAATCCCAAAAGAAATAATAATGTATATAAAAAAAGCAGACTCGTGACACTTCGCTTTCGCAATGCCATAAATGTGTGTGGGGAAGACGGCCACCACAGAATGGCCTCAACTTAGAAAATATTAACTTCTATTCTCATAATTACACAGCTAAAATGCATAAAAGAAGAACCTTAACACAGTTAGCAGTTACAATTTAAATATGCAAAATAAAGATGTTAGAAACATTTAGCTTACTGACAACCAAAACTTCGCCAGGCTGATCGGTCTCCGTTGCCATGGCAATCGCCATGTCTGTCCTTTTAAATCTTCGAAGCTTCGAAAAGGTCGTTCTGAACCAGAAGATTGCTATGGAGCGTCATCGTACTGAAGCATTCCTTGCCAATAGAAGCAACTTTGGCACTATGTATGCAGCCAACTTGTCAGTCATGCTTGGTATCTACACAGATCTCTTACAATGATATTGTTCTTTTGTATCTCAAGACAGAAAAATTATTTTCCAATGCCGCCAATCACCGAAGCCCCACGTGGTGGCGTACGCTCCGCACACAAGGAATGTCTTTATGAAACAACCTGTCACCGCGAATTTAGATTTGGCTCACGAGGAATGGACAGGCCAAGGAGAAACTGCTTATTTCATAGACCCAAATGGCCATCATACGGTTCATACGGCGAGCTTGGCACTACTTTCTCAGGATCCAGGGACTTTAGTCTGCACCACAACAGTTTCTTTCTTTGTTAGAAAAACATTTACCATATTGAGTTACTTTGAAATGCTTAATATAGAGTTTTAAGTAACTTTATACCATGCCTACTTTTAGGAGATGACGGTATACATAGAAATTAATAAAAAGTTCAACTCTCTATTGCCTTATACTCTTGAAAATATATTCTTGCTAACACTCAGCAATTTCTTTATTTACTATAGAAAAATATACATACAAAAAAAATTACCGCACTTCCTTAAAAAAAAAAAATGTCCCATATTGCCTAACACTAACATAGAAGTGTGCAACACGAAAGGGTTAACACCATTAGAGTCTAGATGAGGCCCCTGAAAAGACGCACCTCCCTGCCGCTGTAGTCGAAGATGCCGATGCAGCTGATGGGAACCTTCTTGCGCGCCAGGGACCCCAGGGTTCTCCTCCTCAGAGCAAAGACCGTGGGCACAAAATGGCTCCTCGCAAACTGGAGGAGGGCCTGCAGTGAGGCATCCAGTCCGCCTGGTAGAAGAACCAAAACAGAAAGGGAATACCTCAAGGTCCACACCCTTGAGGGAAATTGCATGTCTCTGGTTAAGCTTGAACTCTAGCTTGACATCCGTCGCTTCCCCAGAAGCCGCCACACTGGAGGTTATTGGCTTGGAAGCTGAGGTGAGATGGTCACGTCAGTTAAAAGAACATTTTTTTATGTCACGGCTACTCCAAAAAACCTGTTCGTCTTGAAAATAGGTTTCAAGAGCTAAGTTTAGGGCCGTGAAAGAAGAACTTTCAAGTGTGAACATATTGCTAACAAATCAAATAAGTGACTGAACAAGCAGAACCTTTTTAATAACTTCCCAGTTTATGTGTTTTATCAGATGTTGCGTTTGCAAAGGCCAGTCTCAATAAACCTCCGCAAAAATATGAGTAAAAAAAAAAAAGAAAGACAAATTCAATGTTTGTGATTATATGGTGTAGGGTGGGTCCGCCCTTGAGGTGTGGAGACACTGGTTTATGCTTGAGATAAGAAATTTCGCCAGTGCAGTACAATGGCTAGCCTGGGGTGTCAACGTGCACCACGCAGTAGTGATACGCAACTGCACACCGGTACGATGCTCATCCAGATCAAAGTGGGCATGAATGGGGATTGGACCAAGGATCCCCGGGTCCTGCAGCACGAGCTTTCGCTCCAGATGCTAGCTGCGGTGCACTCCACACTCGGCCACCGATCCCCCGGAATATGTGTATTAATTTTCCGTTTGTAGCGATCACCTTCCCAGTTGTTACGTCCAAAAACCGCCACCTGACGCGATGCTGTGACCGCCCTCTTTCATTTTCGTTACGCTCCCCCTCTCTTTCATCTCTTTGCTTCTCTGCATCGTGCCTGCCGCTGTGCAACTTGTTCCTGGCCGGGAGAATATGACCCTGGACTGAGCCTGAAAGGAATTCAGTATTTCACAACGGCCCGTTTATATTTCCTGCTCTTCCTGCGGCACGCGAGCGTGCTTTTCCGATAGTTTCATTTCGCGCGGAATCCGAAGTTTGTGTGCTGCACCCAGGCGTCAAGCTTCACCACTTTTCACCAGCGCACGTGTTGAGCATTTGTCAGCGTGCGCTGCTAGGAGCAGCGACTGAAGCGGGGGAGCATTTGGGCTCGCTCACTATTACATGGTAACACTGTCTCGAGCATGATGACAAGTCAATCGCTAATTTGAAAGAAAAAGGTGTCTAAGATGAAACATGGAGCTACATTCTAGTAACTAAATATGGTAGTTCTCTATAGCCATGAAAGCCATTGCGAAATAAATTGCACGTTGCAGCGATGTGATTGGTCCGAGTCATTTTGGAGCAGCTAAATGTTCACTTTGGAGCAGCAAAAGAAACCTTTGGAGCATAACCACACACTTCATTTTCATTCCAACCACTGCAAATATTACGGATACACATGTTGGCCTATCCATCAAAAGACATAGTTCACTTGCCTTCCCACTTCTGTGCAACCTTTTGTTAGCATCAATTGCACAATAGGTTTGATTCCTTCAAATGCCTCAAAATGCCTCAAACTCTGAACTAGCTAGCTGTTCAGTTGTGTGTAGAACCATTAGGTGCAACAAGAATACGCTCAGGGATGAAGGACAGTATGAACTGCCGCGAATGCTTATTTTAGGCATGAAGCCAAAGAGAAACCGAATTATATTCCACGGAAATAATGTTAGTACAGAGTAATATTTAGCAGTCAAATTGATGTCTCGCTGAAGTCCTAAAGATTCTAATAAAACTGCAATTATTAATTCAGATAAAAACAAAGCTTTTATCATTTTATTAATAACATCAATGGCATTTCATATGGAGAACTTTATGATGCTATACATCGGCATGTGAACGATAAATAAGCTTTAGTAACAATTCAGTCAAACTCGTTAAGGTTATTCCTACTTTTTCATCCCTGATCCAGGTAATTTAGGTTTATTTGACTCTGTTCACTGTGCCACGGCACAAATGTAACCTATGTAAAGGGGATAAGTAAACGAGGGAGTTGACATAAAAATATAAGCCTATAGAACCGTCCATTTAAATATTTATGCACTACACAAATATCATTGCTAAATCTCGTTTAAAAAAAATTGTCAGAATAATGCTTTCATCTTTTATCTACCCGTCATCCTTCATCTATCATTCATCTGGTAATTCTTCATCTATCATATATACTAGTTGCAGCCTTATTCAGGGTAGAATTGTTACATCAACACTTGCCAGCCTCAGGGCGCCGCCATTTCGCTCAGATGGGGTGCGCTTGGGCGAGGCCATAATCTGATTATGACGCCTTAACAAGGCGTCGCAATTGGATTCTGACGCACCCAAGCGCTGCCCAACTGAGCAAGATTGCGGCGCCCTGAGGCCAGACCTGTGCAACGTCCTGCTCAGAAGGAGTGTTTTTCCCTTAGCAAGCGGCTGCGCTGCGGCGAAGCAAGATGTGCCAAATCGCGATGCCTCTTCGCGGTTCTCGCTTCACCGCAGTGCAACAGTGCGCAGTGACAAGCGCACTCAACGAAACTCCCTGAGAACAGATTACGAACATGAGAACTATTGCGCGGCTTCCGAGTACTGTCAGTGTTTGTCACAGATATCAAATCAAGCCTACCATAACCATCTGGCTGTGCAGCTATTCTATTTTCAGTATTAATAAAGTGAAATTAGGTTTTGGAACAATGTTGATGCAAATTCAACACATTTTAGCGATATGCAGCAGGATGTAGCAGGGCAACCATTTTGGTGCAAATGGCAAATCACTGTTGTTGTGCAAGGGCTGCTCATCTCATCCACAACCCCCCCCGCACACACACACAAAAAATATTGGCTTTACATATTCCAGCACATCATATATGCTTTGAGTGTGGTTGCCCTAAAATCTTACCAAGCAGGCTCTACTAGCAAGTTAGATATGAAATGGAAGTACAATGTACGACTACATAAGGTATGTAAATCAATTATGATCCTGTTTGCAAAGCATCAGGGGTTTACGGTTTTGACAAAATTTTATGAACGATAAAAGTTGTTGTTTAAAATTTTTTGTAATATTAAGCACGGCTGTTAACAGGCAATATGTGCTGCAGGAATGACAATTGGCTGATGACTGACTGATGTTAAAATTGTTTAAAGCAGCGAAACCTCATCTTGAGTAAAATGCACCGAAAATACATTTAAAAGCATGATGCTTACCTTCTGCTTTTACCTCTTCAATGTCAGGTGCAAAAACAACACACTTCAGTTTCTTGAGTAAGAGGTACTTCTTGACTTCTTTCAAGCCACAGACAAGCCGCCGTTTTGATTTAGCCTGGAAAATAAGCGATTCAACTTAACGTTTCAGCAGAGTTGACAGACATAAAAATTGGCTGCCCGCTAATAATGTAGCAGTAATTTTTTATATATCAATTAGGTTTATTGTTATAACAGTAACATTTCATTAGCACAGGAATTGAATTATGACACAATCTATATTCAGGTATGTGTGTATAATATTACAAAAAGAGTAGAGAAAAGCGGATTACACAATAATGAAAACCTCGACCCTGTGTGAAACACAATATCGACAAAATATGTACACATAAAACACAGGAAAATTGTATGTGTGACACATATTATTTCCCTCTAGGTGTAACACACAAAAATTAGATATTTCCCCGGTCAATGCAGCATTTTGGGGCAACAATACATAATTCAAAACATTTTTGCTACCAAACAAGAATTCAAACCTAAGTATATATTAGTAGTAGAAAATGTCCGTTTGTTACGCCGCTGATCAGAAAGCAGCCATGCAATGTATACTGATGATGCTGTGGTTCATTTTGACTTCAGATCTAAGCTTCCGCAGTTGGAAGAGAAATATGGCTCTTTGCAGCAAATCATTGAGTAATTTTAATAAAAAGGCTTTTATTACTGGAGCAAACAACATTATATTAAATTTGCAATTAGAGTAAGTAAGGCCAGCCTTTCCCATTGCACCACCTCACCTTGATTGGATCTTTTTGATGAAGTCGATCTTGAAAGAAAACCAAGTCTGTAATGAGAGCTTTGGTTGCCTGATTGATTTCTACACTCAACATCTGATCGCAGTATCTGTAGAAAAAAGCAAGAACACTGGTGTTAGCACATGACATAGCATTATGAAAAAGGCTGGGGCCTACAAACTACCAGTAGAAAGCCTGGTCATGCAGTCATGTGAGATAGCAAGCACTTGTCTCACAATGCCGGGACGGATTCAGAGGGGGGGTCCGGATGTCCTGACCCCCCTCTTGATTTCTGCATGCGTAAAAATTTAGGAAGTGGAAACGGAAAAGGGGGGGGGGGGGGGGGGGGTCAAACATATGATACGCTGACCAACACCTGACCTGACCCCTCCCCCTTAAGAAATACCTTCGTCCGCTCCTGCAATGACAGATGCATCTAAATAGACTGTGCAACACAGCTTGAACAGGACATCAGCTCATCATAATTTACACCTACAGGTTAGACTTAGAGATCAAACTTGTGTCACCCACAATAACGTTTCACCACATTGGCAGTTTCAATGGCAGTTTCTATGTTGTGTGAGAGAAGATAATATAAGAATCAGTGGTTGCATGGTAGCAATTATATAGGGCCATGCTCCATACATTTGGCCTCAAAGATGTGAGATGTTCCAGGCTTGCAATGATATCCTTCCTGCCTTCCTTAATGGAGTTTACATGCTCACAAAGTGCCGAGGTGACCAGTTCCACTTATTGTAAGTGGATACTAATCTACTATTTTTCACAAGCTGCTTGCAGAGTATTCGAGTTGCTTGTCACAATGTCTGTTTTTTTTTTACATTTTGTCGCAGTATTAATTTATGTACGATTTTACTTCTGTGACTGGGTGGCCGTACAACTATGAAAAGAAAAAGTTTTCTACTTTTTTTTTTTCCTCAGAGTTTCTAGGTGCTGCCTTGGGACTTGTTACAGGGTCTCTTCCTTCCTGCATGGAAACTTACTCTCTGAACCTTGTCGAGTGAAGTTGTTTGGTCTCTTGCTGAGGCAAGCCGTCCTCCAAGCAACAAGTTTCGCTGGCATTTTCTATCAGGCTTTGCCTCGCTAGTGTTGCCTGCTTGACTCTTGCCAGAAGCTGTTTCCGTTCTTCGCGCTCTTTGAGGATAATCTGAAAGCAAACGAAACATCACTAGGGCAGAATACGTACGTAAGTATTTGTCTTTTCGTGACTTCTAGTTGCAACCAGTCATGCCAGAGTCCCTCTAAAGCGACAAACCGAAAGAGCCAACACCAACAAGCCTCAAACACGTGCAGCCTGGGCGCGAAGGTACCTTTGCGTGAATGCCGCCAGTGCTTGAGGCATGTTGGTGTAAGCTGTTTGTCACTCTAGTGGTATTTGGTCATTACAATGCTCTTGTGGCACGTCAATATTATGTGACATTTGAACATGGAGAGCTCCTTCATACCACCTTGAATGGGAGGCAAGAAGTTTGTTGAAAACTTACATTAGGAGAATGAGTCATACTGCAGTCAAGCTAGTCTTCACCATAGTGCAGTACAATATGTTTACCAAAGTTCTTTCAGAAACCAAAGCAGTTTGCCAGGAGGCTGAACTAGCTTAGTATTACGAGACAACTTTCATCCTGAGGTTTACCTAGGGCTTCGTTCTTACCCTAAGATTCCCTGCACTGGTGGCAGCTAAAATACTAGTTGCACCTGTATTTTAATGTGCTTATGTCCTTTAGCCCCAATTCTACTACACTTGACAGCTTAAGAGTTCTATTAATATGTTTTTGTTTGAGGAGAGCTGCAGAAATGCTCAGACTTTGACATAGAATAAATTGAGTGTGCACTTCTCTAATAAAAGAATGAGAGACTTGTAAAGCAATATCTGCTGAACCCACACAGAGGTTGCGAAGTTCTCTACCACACCCAGCAGTGTCAAGCGGCATAAGGCACGTAGTCAGGGGGTGGGGGCCATGAGGCCCGGCCGGCCCCCCCCCTGAAATCTTCCATTTTCCTAGGGCCTCCTCGCCCTCCTCCCCCTCATACAGCATTTTGTCATGGGCGGCCCCCCCCCCCCCCCCCCAAAACAAAATCCTGGCTACATGCCTGGGCAGCATTAAGCAATATTAGGTTGCAGTTACTCTATAATTCTTTAAGCGAGGCAAAACTAACTTGCTAAACAAAATAGGAATGATCGCTGGCACTTTGTAGGGCCGATTTTGTTGCATTGGGCATCTAATTTAGACAATAAAAAAACATTGGAGGTAGCCCCAAGCAGAACTTGGGGATGAGCTTCACCTGTTTTTTGTTGCATTGGGCAGGTATTTTAGACAAGAAAGCACTGCAGGTAGCCCCGGGGATGAGTTTCAGCTGTGTAACCAATCAACTCTTGAAGTAATGTATAATCTGCATCGGATATTGGTTTCCAGCGAAGCTAAAGGCCCAAAGTTGGGTTACAGCGAAGTCTCTTGAACTAAGCTGCCAACTTGGGCAAAGTTAGAATGACGCAGCAATCTTTAAATTGCAAATACATTACAAATCCTCCTGGTGAGGCTGCTTGAACACAAACAAATTCCTCATTGACTGGAATTCTATGTTAGGAGCACACATAAATTTGCTGGACAGATTCACAGGATGTTGGACCTCAATAAAAAAAGGGCACGTCTCAGGCCGTGAAGTTGAACATGACCAGAAATCCTCTCAAGACCACAACGGGACCAAAAGGAAGGGGGTCCTCAGTCCTAAAAGTCTTTGATTTTAGATCCATTCAATGTTCACCAGATTTCGGGTAGCCTGGCTTTCAGGGTATGAAAGGACATCCATTCTGGGTGTTAAAATCATACTTTATTGTACAAAAAAATAATAAAAAACCCGGATGCAATGTTTTAGTGCCGTCCCCCTCCCTGCCTAGCCCGGGCAACCCGTTTGCGAGGCAATGGATGTGAGAAGGCGCCTACTTTTTTCATCACAGTGAGCTTTTTCCTAGCCGGCATTTCCCGCTCTTTGCCCCTCTTTCTGACGGGCGCCGAGGAGTCCAGGGTGTTGGCGGGTGCCCTCTGCGCCTAGAACACACGACACCACACGCAGACAGCATTGGGCCACCGAGAATCACATCATCACCATTTCACCAACATCCGACAAATGTTGCGACCCTCACATTCGTTTTGAAGGCTGCAGGAAGGGACGCCAGTTCTGTGCATACACTCGCTTTTGTCATACGCCGCGAGCTAGTGCCAATTTTGGGAATGGCCGAATAGATGTCGCTCGCTCGACAGAATTGCGCACTCATGACTGGTGTTGAAAGGCAGGGTGAAAAAGAAGGCAAAAATACTAAGAAAGATACGCTTCCAAGTTTATATGAGAACACAGAGACAAATTACATTCAGACTCAGAATATGGATTGGGGTGTGAGAAGTATGTCAGTTGAAAGCCCAACTGGACCAGTACAAAAAAAAAAAAAAAGAAAAAGAAAAGAGAAAAGGGTTCTTGGCCATTGAGGAGAAATACTGCTGCTTCTTACAAAATATAGTTGATTAACGTAGAGGTTTGGGCTAGTTGGTAAGTAGACATGATAAAAACAAAACAGTGCAAAGACAAGGACAAAATAGAAGAAACCACAGGACACAGCGCTGAGTCCTGTGGTTTCTTCTACTTCGTCCTTGTCTTTGCGCTGTTTTGTTTTTATCATGTCTTCTTACGAACTTCTTGCAATTCTTCTCGGCAGTTACACGACGTGCACTGTTTTCTATGCACAGAAACTGGATGCCCTTGACACAGGCCTCGTCAGTCTAACTATCGGCAAGAAAGCAACATTCACAAATAGGCCCCAGTGCACTTGAAAGGGGATCACAGTGGGCAGCCTCAGCATGCATAACAAACCGTCACAACAATGAAACTCTGCCTGCATTTCATCCGTGCCGACGACCGCGTCGCGAGGCAATCGGACCAATCAGCCACTGACAAAGTCTAAGCTCCAGACTTTAGTAGAAAATCAAGAGCTGCAACAAAATAGAGCTGCACTAGTCTGGAATCAAATGGAATGTTTTTTTTATATTCCGCCATCTATCGGAATTGATATAATCCAGTCAGTGCATTATGGGCGAATGAGGCAGGCCATTTTAACTGCTCTCCCCTTCTCGTTGTATTTCGGTTCCGGTTTCTAACAAGTAAAACAAAAGTACATAGACAAAAGAAAACATTGACATAAAGCATTCTGGTTACAATAGCAAACTTTCCTATAAACTTTCCTAGACTCAATCGCTACAAAATTAGCTGCATACTTTACGAGACAATGCGCTATTCAGACCACATCCCGAGACAAAATCTTCTGGCCTCTAAGACAACTGAAATGCCACACGGCACTCGGGTGTAGACAAGAGCTTCACACATTTTGTGTGGCAAACAAACTAAGCTCTTTGGTCACACTTTATTGGCACAATAAAATTATCACGAGCTAACAATCACAACTTGACACTGCGCGTAGGTATAAAATATAGAAAAAGAATTCACACTCGTCTCCAACAACACTACCACCCAACGTGCAACAAGGGGAAAATTGACTGATTCACTTTCATGACCACTACATCACAGTAGCAAAACAATACTAGAGAAACATTGAAACTAACAACTAGATGCTCCAGTGATTGTCCGTAATTTACAGCAACACTCTAGACCTAAGCTGCCTAACGGGAGATAAATCCGCCGGAACTTCCGCGGCGTAGTTTAGAAGACGGGCCTCCTAAGTACCACGAAACATTAAGTAAAATATGCTAACTTGACTCTTCCCACATCAACAAAAACGAGCGGCAGATGCTAGTGCAGCTATTCCAACAGTGCATTGCGTCAAACGTGCTACACTGATATCTATTTAGTGTTGCCTTCATCGATCGTCCTGGGCAAAGGCCGTTGCTGCAATGCCCAGAAAGCCACGCCCCCGTTGGGAATGCTTTGATGATGCCGTCGCAGCTTTTTCCCGAGTTGAGCCAAGACTGCTCTTAGTTGCAACTCAAAAAAGATGGACCGGTGTTGACACGTCTCGCCCAGAGCTAATGAGGAACGCAGCACAGTGCA